>NC_090298.1:46281666-46920000 GCF_039906515.1 Pseudorca crassidens | reverse complement strand
TATTACCTGCCTGCAAATGGATGTTAGGTGAACCTGGCTGTTACTAGGAAATACGATCTTCTGTGTCTTAGGAGGTTGACCTGCAAAGCAACCTGTGCAAACCTTTTTTTTTTTTTTGCCCTAAGGGAAAGGGCGAGCCCTGGCACCTTTTCACCTGTAAGGATTATGTTGCTTTTGCTGTGATGGATTGGTTGGCTTGTCTTCCAGAAATGCTCCCGGTATGTGTTTTATGTTCTGACAGAGCCACGGCTTTGCTGTTCAGCACGTCACCCCCATGAAGACGTGGGTAGGCTTTTGTGCATTAGCTCTTGCAGCCTGGGAAGCATATTTCAACACACCACCCAGAATCGGCTAGAATATGCTTGTCACTCCCAGCTGACTCTGATGACGCTCTTGCCAATGTAGATTTACATCAACATGATTCTTTACTGGGAGAAGCTTGTTCGGAATATATAGGGTGGCCCATTTAAAAGAGGCGTAGCATCAGTTTGAAGAGAACTGTATCTAAAGGGAAGTGCCGTAAGAAATACACTCAGTTAAATGCTCCACAGAGCTCAGAACTGTAATCAGTATGACTCAAGATTTTCCCTTCAGAAATTGCATGTTACTCCAAGTTTTAGAGAGTGCCTTATCCTGCAAAGAGAACCCTTCTATTCTAGACTTTCCTTCTCAGCATGCCGAATTTCTAGCCTCTTCTTTCCCTATCTATGTAATTCTAACCTCGAAATGCATCTCTTACCTATGAGATGCAGTATGATGTGACAGCATTGCTTTTTTACCTGCCCACAATTCAGTTTGTCAATTCAATGGGTAAATAGATTTTACCCTTAGCGTGAAACCCTTTGGCATATGTCTATCTTGTTTTCTGATGCATCTTCAATATCCTAATGAACGTTTGGGATAGGCTTGTTACTCAGATACGTGGTTCTATAGACAGGAAACCAGACACTCAAAAATAAAACCTGTTACCATAGCTATTCAGAAAAAAACACAAAACTGTCTTTGCTGTACAAAAGAAAAATTCAGTATCAGTGGCACATGACTTGTGATTACTATTATTATGACCCTACACTGCTCACCCTTCATTTTCGTTATCCTAGTCTATTCTAAGTCATTACAGTAATGGATACAACTGAATGGGTTTGCAATTTTACCCCTTTCTCAGGACAACCAGCAGGATTTTCAATGACACATGCTTTGATCTGTCTGCTTTTAAATCTCTTAAGCACGGCAGCTCTCGACAGCTTCCTCTCAGAAGATTTTACAATCCTAATAGACCTCATCATGAGTTCCATATTCATGCTTGTTTAGATGCATCGAAGTCAGGCTTTATACCAGGGGCCACCTAGAAAGTTAAGGTCGTCCGTTTCTTGTTGTAGCCGTGGGGTTACTGTCATGCCTACTAATAATGAAGATCGACCTTGTAAAGTGATCAAGAGTTGTGGGCTGCAATATAGGAATATTAGAAAATGTTCTGCCATGTTGTTTCTTCTGCTGTATTTCGGCTAGAGTTAATACTATGGTCACAATTAACTGCAAAGTATTCTATGATGTCTGTATATAGTGCAGAGGGAAAGAAAAGATGTAGAAATAAGAGTCTTCCCCTGTGAACTAACATATGAAATCTACACTTAATGCAACAGAGCCAAGATGCAACACTTTAAAGAGATGAGTTGACAGGCCAATGAGATTGGTGGGAATTTGAATAGGCATAGAAGAGAATCACGAAAGAAAAAACTTGGCAGTGCTTTTTCAAACATTGTGCTTGAGAGAGGAACTGTTGGTTAATAGACTGACATTAAACATTCCAATTATGTTAATAATCTTACTAATAGCCTTTTTATCTATCTTATCTATCTGTCTATCTATCTATCTAGTCTATCATCTATTTATCTCTATCTTTTGTTCTGGTTCCCCTTTCACCAAGCAGTCTTCTGATTACAGTCTTCAGTGTTCTATAGGACTTTCTACTGAGAGGGAGGGTATTGGGTCACATAGTTGAAGCATTATAATCAGAGCAATGATATAGTGCTTAATGAGAAGTTCATTGGCATTTGGATTCCGTTCCGCAGTTCCATGAGCTTGTGTGATATGGGTTTGCTTCTGAGAGAAGAGGTCTCTCTCATGTGCTGAGAGATTCCAGTTTCTGAGTCTACAAAACTCAGTGCCAGATTCTAATCTTAATAGTTTCTCCAAGGTATTGCCAATCCCCAGAGCCTTTTTTTTTTTTTTTTTTTGCGGTACGCGTGTCTCTCACTGTTGTGGCTTCTGCAGTTGTGGAGCACAGGCTCCGGATGCGCAGGCTCAGCGGCCATGGCTCACGGGTCCAGCCGCTCCGCGGCATGTGGGATCTTCCCAGACCGGGGCACGAACCCGTGTCCCCTGCATCAGCAGGCGGACTCTCGACCACTGCGCCACCAGGGAAGCCCCCCAGAGCCTTTTGAGAGAAATATCTGGCAACCTTCTCAGGTGAAACTCTTCTCCACTGCCATGCCCTGAACATTTTCACTAAAAACCATGGCAGAACTAAATACACATTAAAGCTGTAATCACATTGAAAATGAGGAAAAGGTGCATTGTTTCACTTCCTTAATCGCATTCCTCAATGGCAGCTGTTTAGTGAGACAATCATGACTTATGCTTTGAAATTCATTTTCTGATACATCTAACAATTAGCACAGGATTTGTTGGTTATATTTTTGTTTTTACGATGATACAATATCTTAAAGAACTTGGTCAGCTGCTCTAGAAAACACGTTTAGTACTCAGATGCAGTGTTTGGAATTTTCTGGACCCTTTTCTTTCCCCTCTCAGATCCAGTGGCCTAGCGGGTTCCCTGAAATATTATAGTTTTCACTCCAGAAAGTTTTATCTTCTAAGGAGTTTCACATTTTAATAGGTGTTTTTGAAGACAGAAAAGCCCCTGTGACCCACATACATGGATCTCAGGTTGTGGAATCACAGATTTGTGGGACAGAGTTCAGATCAACCACATTAAGAGTTGTAGCACTAACAGGAGAGATTATTTCTCACAAGCACTGGACACCAAAGTTATGTCTTTTTCAACAATATTTACGACGTCATGGTGACATGTTGACTGTAAAGACGGACAGAAAAGGATGAGAGGAAGTGGTGTAAAAGTGAGGGGAAGTGTTGAAACAAATTGAAACATTTGTTCTCAGATAAATGTCCTCTAGAGAAGGGCATCTGAATTAGTTTCCTAGGGCTGCCATTACAAATTACCACAAACCGGGTGGCTTAAAACAACTAAAATGTATTCACTCACAGCTCCCAAGACCAGAAGTCCAAAATCAATGTATTGGCAGGGCTACACTCTGTACAGAGGCTCTAGGGGAGAATCCGTACCATTCCTCATCTGGCTTCTAGGGGTTACCGACTTCCTTGGTTTGTGGCTACATCACTCCAATCTTTCCCACTGTCTTTATGTGCCTTCCCTGTGTCAATCTTCCCTTCTGTGTGCCTCTTATAAGGATGCTTGGCATTGGACTTAGAGCTCTCCTGGATAATCTAGGATAATGTCCTCATCTCACAATCCTTAATTTAATACATTTAGAACCATTCACAGGTTCTGGAGTTTAGGATGTGGACCTATCTTTTTTTGGGGGGGGCCACCATTCAGCCCATTACAGTGTCTAATGGTATGCCTTGTTCTGGGAGTCCCTGGGAAAGCCATGTACATAGTATGAGGTCTGGGCCACACCCATATGGACAGTACTTTCTACTCCAACAGCTCTTAAGGATTCCAGGTTGACTAGCTAAGGCAACAAGTTTTCTTAGGGCAAGAAGCCAAGAACACTTGGATTCCTTTAAGTGAACAATTGTCATCCAGTCCTGCTGTCTTGATGTTTCTTCTCAAAGGCTCAGGAAAGGGATGAGAGAAAGAGAAATGGGGAAATGTTATTTATTTTGCATATAGAGCTCTTTTGAAAGAAGAAGAAAGGAAAACTGTAGGCAAAATGAGTTCAGAAAGGAGAACGAGGAGTGTTTTTCCAATGTTTTATGAATGTTTGGTCCTGATCTCAGTGACTAAAATTAGCATTTTAAAACCATAAATGTAATACATGTTTATGGTAAAAATCCCTACAAAAGGTAATGGTGTGTGGGTCCCCATATGCCCTCTCAGCCCTCTCAGCTTTCCATTTGCTTTCACCAGAGTAAATACTATTAACATTGACTGGTGTAACCTCCCAGAAATACTTTAATTATATTTAAGTAAATTTAATAAAGATATTGATAACACTAAGTAATTTCTATGTATTAAGCACAGTGCTAGGTATTTTCAGGGATTACTTCATTTAATTCTCACTACAAACCTAAAAGATACATTTCTATCAAGTGATACATTTCTATCAAAAGATATGTTTCTATCAAGTGAAATCATTGGTCCAAAGACATTTTAAATATTAAAAGGTATTGGCAAATTTACTTCTAAAATTGTTTCATCATTTTACACACCTATAAACAGTATGCCAGCGGACTTCATTATCACTCTCACTGAATATGATCCACTTTATTTTTTGTCACTGTTATGCATAAAATATAATACATTTATTATTTACTATTCTGTTTTATGAGTGAGTTTAGCATCTTTTCATTATTTACTATTTTTTAGTCCACTGCCTGTTAATATATTTCATCATTGAAAAAAATTGGGATAATAACCATTTTGTTCATTGATTTGTAATAACTGAATATGTTTAGGAAATTAACTCAAACTGGTTTTTTTTTTTAACATCTTTATTGGAGTATAATTGCTTTACAATGGTGTGTTAGTTTCTGCTTTATAACAAAGTGAATCAGTTATACATATATATATGTTCCCATATCTCTTCCCTCTTGCGTCTCCCTCCCTCCCACCCTCCCTATCCCACCCCTCCAGGCGGTCACAAAGCACCCAGCTGATCTCCCTGTGGTACGCGGCTGCTTCCCACTAGCTATCTACCTTACGTTTGGTAGTGTATGTATGTCCATGCCTCTCTCTTGCTTTGTCACAGCTCATCCTTCCCCCTCCCCATATCCTCAAGTCCGTTCTCCAGTAGGTCTGTGTCTTTATTCCTGTCTTACCCCTAGGTTCTTCATGACATATTTTTTTCTTAAATTCCATATATATGTGTTAGCATACGGTATTTGTCTTTCTCTTTCTGACTTACTTCACTCTGTATGACAGTCTCTAGGTTTATCCACCTCATTACAAATAGCTCAATTTCATTTCTTTTTATGGTGACTAATATTCCATTGTATATATGTGCCACATCTTCTTTATGCATTCATCCGATGATGGGCACTTAGGTTGTTTCCATCTCCGGCCTATTGTAAATAGAGCTGCAATGAACATTTTGGTACATGACTCTTTTTGAATTATGGTTTTCTCAGGGTATATGCCCAGTAGTGAGATTGCTGGGTCATATGGTAGTTCTATTTGTAGATTTTTAAGGAACCTCCATGCTGTTCTCCATAGTGGCTGTACCAATTCACATTCCCACCAGCAGTGCAGGAGTGTTCCCTTTTCTCCACACCCTCTCCAGCATTTATTTTTTCTGGATTTTTTCATGATGGCCATTCTGACTGGTGTGAGATGATATCTCATTGTAGTTTTGATTTGCATTTCCCTAATGATTAATGATGTTGAGCATTCTTTCATGTGTTTGTTGGCAGTCTGTATATCTTCTTTGGAGAAATGTCTGTTTAGGTCTTCTGCCCATTTTTAGATTGGGTTTTTTGTTTTTTTGTTATTGAGCTGCATGAGCTGCTTGCAAATTTTGGAAATTAATCCTTTGTCAGTTGCTTCATTAGCAAATATTTTCTCCCATTCTGAGGGTTGTCTTTTGGTCTTGTTTATGGTTTCCTTTGCTGTGCAAAAGCTTTGAAGTTTCATTAGGTCCCATTTGTTTATTTTTGTTTTTATTTCCATTTCTCTAGGAGGTGGGTCAAAAAGGATCTTGCTGTGATTTATGTCATAGAGTGTTCTGCCTATGTTTTCCTCTAAGAGTTTGATAGTTTCTGGCCTTACATTTAGGATTTGAGCTATTTTTGTGTATGGTGTTAGGGAGTGATCTAATCTCATACTTTTACTCAAACTGTTTTGAATATTTTTCTCAGTCTATTTTTTTTTTCCTTTTGCTTTATAGTTTCTAAAAGTCATGTATAAATATTCTAATTTCTTATTGTGGTAAAAAACACATAACATAAAATTTATCATTTTAGCCATTTTTAAGTGTACAGTTCAGTAGTGTTACACATATTCACATTGCTGTGGAACAGATCTCCAGAACCATTTTGTCTTGCAAAACTGAAGCTCTATACCCATTAAACAATACCCTTTCCTCCTCCTCCCAAGCCCTGGGAGCCACCATTCTACTTCCTATGAATTTGACTACATTAGGTATCTCATATAAGTGGAATAATACATTACTTGTCTTTTTGTCACTGGCTTATCCCACTTAGCATAATGTCTTCAAAGTTCACTTGTGATGTAGCATGTGACAGGATTGCCTTTTTAAGACTGAATAATATTTCACTGTATGTAGATACCACATTTTGCTTATCTGTCTGACTGGCAGTGGATATTTGGGTTGCTTCCATCTGTTGGATATTGTAAATAGTGCAGCTATGAAAGACCCTGATTCAGTTCTTTTGGATATATATGCAGAAGTGGGATTGCTAGGTCATGTGGTAGTTCTATTCTTAATTTTTTTTTTTTTTTTTTTTTTTTTTTTTGCAGTGTGCAGGCCTCTCACTGTTGTGGCCTCTCCCGTTGCGGAGCACAGGCTCCGGACGCACAGGCTCAGCGGCCGTGGCTCACGGGCCCAGCCGCTCCGCGGCATGTGGGATTTTCCCGGACCGGGGCACGAACCCGTGTCCCCTGCATTGGCAGGCGGACTCCCAACCACTACGCCACCAGGGAAGCCCTATTCTTAATTTTTGGAAGACTCTCCACACTGTTTTCCATAGCACCTGTACCATTTCACAGTCCTACCAACAGTGCACAAGAGTTTCAGTTTATCCACATTCTCATCAATACTTACTTTCTGTTCTGTTTTTTTCTAATGTCACCATCCTAATGGGTGTGAAATTATATCTCATTATGGTTTTATTGCATTTCTCTTATGATTAGTGATATTGAGCATCTTTTCATATGCTTGTTGAATTATTTTTCATCTTTGAAGAAAAGGCTATTCAAGTCATTTGGCCAATTTTTAATCAGGTTACTTGATTTTTTGCCTCTAAGATTTTTTTTTAATACAGCAAGGTTTAGCAAACTCTCCTCCATGTGTTGCTTTTTTTTTTTTTTGCTGTACGCGGGCCTCTCACCATTGTGGCCTCTCCCGTTGCGGAGCACAGGCTCCAGATGCGCAGGCTCAGCGGCCATGGCTCACGGGCCCAGCCGCTCCGCGGCATGTGGGATCTTCCCAGACCGGGGCACGAACCCGTGTCCCTTGCATTGGCAGGCGGACTCTCAACCACTGCGCCACCAGGGAAGCCCCATGTGCTGCTTTTATAACATGTTTAAGGAGTGTGCCACTCCATTTTAAAATCATCATATTGTTTTTCACCTTACTTTTATCCTAGTTCTTTTAAGGTTTCTCTTTTTGTATTTAATTTTTGATACATCCTCATTTGTTTTGATGTGAGGAATAAGGAAAGGGTCCAGCTATTTTGGACCGCTTCCCCAACCCCAACTTATAAAATAATCACTGATCACATATTAACTTGTAAGATTTGGACATTTTAAGTAGGATTTCTTATCAAGTGCCACTTTGCCACACCTACAACTGTAATGATTATACTAAGTGCAATGGTATCTTGCTGGATTTTGTTTGCATTACTTTAAATGGTAAATGTTAGCTATTAATATAGGTTAAATACTGGGAAGATGGGCTTAAAAACACTTTATTATTTCCTTTCTTGAGCCCTATTTGCTTTCAAAATAAATATTAACTATGTTTCCCAGTAACATTCCTTTTGGGGGGAGTAAACAAGGAGAAGTGTTTTCAGTGACATGGGAGGCCAGTGTGAAAGAATGACTTTTACATTGTAGAATGATTCTTCTTTCAAATGTGAAATGGTGACAGAGTTTCTACAAAAGAAGAAGAGATGTCTATTTCAGGACATCTATCTAAATGTACTTCTTGGGATAAATTTAGGATCCTGACACCTCCACATCTGGGAGGAAGATGTCAAACTCTTGTGACTACGTGAAATAAAACTTACAATCTTACGGTACAGATAGAAACTCGAGTAGGAGTTCTGGAACTGGTTTGTTCAAGGCCTGGCTTTACTATAAATTAGCTGTAAGATTGAATAAGTCTCCTTATTCTTCTAAACATTGGTTTTCTAATTTGGTAAATAGGGATACATAACACACACGAAAATTTCTACAAGGTTGTTTAGGCAATTAAACATGTTAATCTGTAGGATTTGTACTTTATGCAACATGACATGCTAAAAAGATGATGATGATAATTGTTATCAGTAACAACAACAATAATTATGGTGAGAGATGATCCTGCTGGTGCAACACACATTCTTCAGTCCATTCCCAACACGATACGCACTCCTGAGACAGCAGGGCTAGGCTCCTAATCCCTACATTGTATAAAGACCCATTATATTTATGAATTCATTTGAAGCATGAACACCTAAAAGGTTACTAGTAAACTATTAAACTTAGATGACATACTGTTAGAAAAAATTTCCCTAGCCAGTTTTTCTTATTCTAGTTTCTTCTTTATTACACTAACTGTGGAGGTTTATTAACTGCTCGAAATATGTAATTTCAAGTTGCTTGAAAAGAAAGAAACAAGCTAGTTTTTTGGGGGGGGGATAAAATTAGTCGCCTTTATGTGATGCTCCCATCTTTAAATTAAAAGCATCTTTTCTCCTCTGACTTGAAAGGAGGAAATTAGGTTCTGTGAAATGAAAATATATGAAATTTAAAACTAATATCCAACAGAAATGTCTCAAGACAACTTTGTAGCCAGAGCTAGTTCTCTTTCAGTGAACTGTATTACTATGAAACACTGAAATGGTCATAGTACAGTTAGAATTATTAAAAGCTCCTGTTATTAAGCACATCCACTGAAATTTTTTCTGCCATTAAATAGCAACTGTAGGAATGAATTTCTTTAAGGTGAGCTTATTGCCTGGATAAAGGGTTAAAAAGAAAAAGAAAAAGAAGGAAGATAAAGTCAGCTGTTCAGAGACATAGAGGAAAAGGGGACTTGGGGAAATCATCTTGAGTTTTGCGATAATAACACGAGGTCTAGAGTGGTACAGAAAAGTGCTCAAGGGTACACCTTAGGAGAATGTGAGATCTAGAACCCAGATTATTTGATGCAGCCCAGCGTTCTTTTTAGTCTGACCCAGAAGCCTTGGGGGATGAGGCTGGAAGGAAAGTAGGGAGAAGTCTCATTAATTCATCACCTCTACTCAGTGGCCACTTGTTTTATTTTTTCCATAATTCTTGTTTAATTTTTCTCTTGTTTTGACCCTGGATTTGGAGTGCAACATCGCATACCCGATTTCGACTTGAGCTAGGTGCCTTGAGTGCAAGAAGCAATTATGTAGAAATGAATTAGCAGACCAATTTACTGTAAATCTAGAGACCTTTGTTCCTTCTCTGCCACTAGCTAGTTGTGTGACCTCAGACAAATGACTTAAATTCTCATAGGCTCCATTTCTTCAAATGTAAAAAGAGGGTGTGGGTAGTTGATCTCTAAAGTCCTTTGTGGTCCATAATGCCTTGCTTGTCCATGTCCATCCTTACCTGGATGATTCCATAGGTTGCTGAAGCAGCAGTAGTCACTAGGTTCTTAGCTACTGATTGCATATTTCCCTCAATCCACTATACTTCAATTAAAAAAAAAGAACAAATAAATGAGTGATGGTAACAGGAAGGAAAACCTCTTCCATCTAAGTTCTGCATAACTGTGCCACTATTTATTGTTTCTGTACAAGTTATAAATAGGTCAAGGATTTAAAAATTTGTGAGAATTGCCTACTGCCGCAAAGTGTACTGAAGACAGTGCTTATAAAATAATTCCACATCCTTTTCCCCTCACTCGTTTCTATTTTAGAATAAAAATGCCAGTAGGAAAAATAAATGGATGACTATTCCAGTAAATACACAGGAGTAGATTATTAGGTTATTATTAAAAATAGTCTAAATATGTGAGCACTTTATAAAACAAAGAATAAATGATAGAAGGTTTTTATGTATTTGGAAGGTCCAGACTGCTAGTAATTTTCTGTACTTAACCAAAAAAATGGGCAACAGACATGAAGGTACTAAATGATTTATGGATTAATTCATTATTCAGTTTCAGAGCACCAACAGTAATATAGTATTTCCCACTTTTATAAATAGCTCATGTAGAGTGTTTCTCTATAGGTCTACTAATTCTTATTTTCGAGGGTGTATAAAGAAGAAATATTTATAATGCAGTTGTATGGGGCCAAGATAATTAGGATTCAGACCTTCAGCCTCTAATCAGACTTTTTATGCTTGTTTAAAATATTATTTGAAAATCGTAAAGCAAGATTCAAATTAAAATTTAAAACATTTTAAAAAGTATTTCGTATTTTCATATATTATTCTATGAACTTCTATAACATGATTTTATATTCCTACCCTTTATTCAAGCATTTTGAAAATGTTGGATATTTAACTGTTTTCAATGATCCTAAAATAAATATCTTTGAAGATCAGTCCTGAATTGTTGCTTTAGGATGGATTCTCAGAAAAGTGATGCATGGAGTTAAAGAAGATTTTAAGAGACACTGTGAACTGCTTTTCAGAAACTGTTACTAGTGTGTTGGTAGTATATTATACTGCCATATCCCTGCATTATTCCAAGTATTGACTATTCTACAGTTAATAAACATTTGCTAAATTAGTAGGATGAAGAATAATATCTAATGTTTCAGTTGGTTAATATTGAGGCTAAATTTTTTATATGTGCATAGGAATTATTTATTTCTTCTTTGTGAATTGCGTATGAGTGTTATTTGTCTATTGGGACATTAACCGTTTCTTTTTCTATCTTGTTTTTCACAGAAATATTTTTCTCAGTTTGTTACTTGCCATCTAATTATTTACATTGACTTCTGATGTAAAGGGATTTTTTTCAAACTGTAGGCAGAACGATTATTTTTCTTTTGAAGATTTTTTAATATAAATTATTTTATTTTATTTATTTATTTTTGGCTGCACTGGGTCTTCATTGCTGCGCACAGGCTTTCTCTAGTTGCAGCGAGCAGGGGCCACTCTTCGTTGCAGTGTGCGGGCTTCTGATTATGGTGGCTTCTCTTCTTGTGGGCTCTAGGCATGTGGGCTTCAGTAGTTGTGGCACGCGGACTCAGTAGTTGTGGCGCAGGGGCCTAGTTGCTCTGCGGCATGTGGGATCTTCCTGGACCAGGGCTCGA
The DNA here is from genome assembly GCF_039906515.1 of Pseudorca crassidens. Lineage (NCBI taxonomy): Eukaryota > Metazoa > Chordata > Mammalia > Artiodactyla > Delphinidae > Pseudorca > Pseudorca crassidens. Next base: position 46,908,555 of record NC_090298.1, on the reverse strand, counting down.
CTGGTGTCCCCTGCATTGGCAGGCAGATTCCTAACCACTGTGCCACCAGATAAGCCCTGAAAATTTTTATTTACTACTTTCATTCTTAAAAAAGCTTTCTTCAACCCCAAATTAGATTAGAATTCAGTTTTCTTTTCTAGTTTTTTTAACACTCTTTGTTTTTAATCACTCTGCAAATAACTAAAAGAAGATATTTAGTTTAAAATCTGTGTAAAATTAGACCATTTTGATAAAAATTGAAAAGGATACAAGATTTTTTAAAAAGATTAATCTTTATCTATTATTCATTTATTATACTACTGTCATCAAAGCCAGGAACTTAAATAAATACCTAAAGGCATTTTGTAAAATATCAGAAACTGTACAAAAGCAAGAATAATCATAAAATAACTTCTTAACATTTTTAAAAGCAGATTATTCCAAATGCCGTCCCCTCCAAGAGGACCACTTTCAAAGCCTAAGCTTTATGTTATGCCGACAAAGTCATTGGATTGGAAAAAATAAAAAACAAGTCATTGGACTGAATTCTAAAATAGTGCTGTAATTAATGAAATGTTTTTACATAAATACAGAGTTAGTAAAAAGAATTTCAAAGAATATAGCAATGCTGAATTGTTTTCTTGATAACTTCTAATTGCTATAAAAAAAACTATAACCTAATACAATAATATTCATTTTTCATTATATTATACATATATTATAATTAAAGTATTTTATTAACAGATATTTTTCTGATTGCCAAAGTAATACATTTGTGCTAAATGTTTAAAGACTGCAAAAAATGTGCAAAGAAGAACCAGGTCTGAAATTTTTAAAAATGTGTGACCTTGAGCAGATTACCTAACCTCTCTATCATTGTCAACGCCTATATAATGAAGGCATTGAAATGCACAATTTCTTAGTACTCTAACAGGTTACAGTATTGTGAAAAACTAGTTATACATCTAAGAAATTAATAAAAAATAATATTTCGTTAAGTTTAACACATTTTTGCAGTACGTCAAAGCATATTGTTAGTATTATCTATAAAATGTCAAATATCCAGTTAATAGACTTTTATCTGGAGCCCAACTTTATTTATTTTCAAATATATGAATATTTAAAATTACATATATAAAATATCTTGTTATTGACCCAATGTTGAACTCATTATCTGGGTTTTGCCATTTTTATAAATAATACAAATGAATATGTAGATTTATGCATATATAAATCTATATAGATAGTAACTAGATATATACATAACATACTATCTAGAATCAAATATTACGGCTTTCTTTTGCAAAGTCAGCATTAGACAGAACTGTATTTCTCAAAACAAACTTTTTAAAAGAAAATATGCAGAGCCATATTTTTCTGCCAGTTGATATTATAAATTATAGATTTATTTACTGCTACTGTTGCTGCTGATGGAATCCTTTAAAATTTAGTCAGTGAGAGATGCTATTGCTATGACATATATTGCTTCAAATATCTACATATATCAAATCAAATATGCATAGGTTTTGGGACCAAGATTATTTGAATTAAGGTCTCAATTTTACGTAGATACAATATGTATGTAGCCATACATGGGCATATGCTGACATTTTTGTTCAAAACATTTGTCATGTACTGTATTTTTTTATTAGGTTTGCAGAGTACAGGGGAATACATTATAAGAATGACAAATTTTGAATTAAAAAAAAAGGATTTTATTCCCCATGAATGGGAGAGCAAAAAGTGGTATGATAATATTTGCCTATTACGATTAAATGTATTAGTAAAATATATAAAATACAGTCACAAAAAATGGCATTATTATTAATTTTCTTAAGTGGAAAAGAAGAAAATTTTAAAAACAATGATAATCCCACCTTTGAATAATTATTCTCTAAATGTTAAACATTTGAAATGCTTCCAGACTTTTGCTGGTATAGGTAATACCTATACCAGCTGTTGTGAAAATTTTTGTTTGCATACATCTTTTAACTTGTCTGGAACTGATTGCTTACTTCATGATTTCTGCTACATTTTGTCACATTGCTTTTAAAGAAATTTATATCAAGTTACAGTGCCTCAGCAATATTGTGTCATTTTAACAGTATTGAATACTATAATTTTCTTGAAATGTTTGCCTCTTTGGATGGCATAAAATACTATCTCAATTTTGTTTTCAGTAAGGATCGGTATTTTTCTGTTTTGTTTGTTTTCCTGTTGTAATTGCATTTGCCTGAACTCTGCTCAGAGGCTTTCAGCATCTGCCTAGTGGATCAAATGATTGTTTGTTTCTTATACATGTAATTAGTTCTTTGCTTTCCATAGTTCTTTTCTTTCCCCATAGGTTTGATTCTTTTGTTTTATTTGAAACAACTGTTTCCAGGTCTTTTGCTTTTTATTTTAGTGTTTGAAATTTTATTGTAAAGAGGTTTTCTTTCTATAACATGTTCTACTTTATAGTATGTTTGCTTTTCATATTTAGAAAAACTAATTATAGCCCATTTGACTATAGTAAATAATGCAAGATATGTTACCTCAGTATTATTTATAAGATCTATCATTCTTTCTTGTTTTGTAAAGCCTGGTTAATATCTGAGTTTAATATTTTGAGGGGTCCTATTGCCACTGACTTAAGAAATTGAGACACAAGGGTCCCCCTCAAGTGTTAATCTTAGAAATTGTTTGACATTATTTCAAGATATTAGCTGAATAGGTGTGCATATTAGCTGCACTCTGGGGTGCAGATAACTTGAATACACTTAATAGAAAACAATGTACTTCATCGAAGCGCCTTCCCTGACATTACTGCTCATTCCTTTACATTCATCTCAAATCTAATCTCCTAGTCTGTGTGTCCAGATTCACAGCTTTAAGATTTATGTTTCATAATTGCAACGTCAGTGTATGATGCATAGATGGGATTCTTACTCAACTATTCCATTGGTATTCAAATGAATAACTTCTTTCACCAAACTTTTCAGGAGACAAGGCCTGTTGAAGGGTATCACTTTTAAACAAATATCCTGTGGGCAGTGGGTATTTAAACAAATATCCTGTGGGCAGTGGGTATCCTGTGGGTAAATCTGAGGTTATTTTGAGTAGAAGGAGCTCAAAACCTCAGTATAGGATTTATGGGGTTTAAGGGATTTTATAACACAGAGCTTATGAAAGTATGCAATTCCTATTAAAGATTTCATCCATGGGCATGACTGTGGGCACATGATGGGCCATGCTCTCCCTAGGAATCTGTAAAGCCAACTTGAGATTCAATCATAGACATTGCAGACAAGCTTTTGAATGTGATTGGACTACCTAGGTTAATCTCTGGGTCAGCTGCAGGGAGTTTTCTTCATCTCTTCCTCACATTATTTGCAAACTGTTCTTTTTTCTCACTACATTTTTAGCTGTGCCTTTCCTTTAAAAAAGAAAGAGAGGAAGAGGAGTAGAGGATGGGAAAGAAGGAGAGAGAGAAAGAGAGAAAGGGAGAGAGACAGAGACAGTCTGCAGTATACTCCATGGCATGTCTGCCATACTCCAATGGCAATGAATTAATATGTAAAATTATCCCAACATTTTTAATTCCTTCTCGAGAGTTCTCTTATCTCTATCTAGAAGATGTCTGATAAAACAATGGACTTTACTTTGTTGATGAGGTATTTGATTGTTTTGTACATGTCCATGTTCCAAAATTGACAAGGAGACCACAGCAGACAAAATCAAAACATCTTCCTTTCCTTTCTGAGCCTATCTTAGTTATGCAGCACTTGTAATAACTTAAAGGAACTTAATTCTATTGTAAATTCTTACGGCAAATAGACAAAACAAGGTAGAATAGTTGTATAATTTATAAATTGTATGTCATTTTCTGTATATGTTTGAAAAGTCCAAAATTAGATACAGTATGGATTCTATTCCATTGAGTCTGTTGTTGTGAATACTGTAGACAATATTTTATGCTACTTGTTCTCTTTTTAAACCATAAACCATGGTTTGAGCATAGTTTAAGGGAAAAAAAAAAAGAAAGAAGTTTTAAATAAAACCATATATGTGTGTATGTGTGTGTGTGCGCGCGTGCGCGTGTATACGTATTTTGAGGATTATGGCTCTACCTCTGTCCCTGGGGGAATTTTTTTCCATCAGACCATAAAATGGAACAGAGGTTCAGATTATCTATTTCACTACATAAAAGTTTATAATCCCCTAATCTCTGGTTTATGAAAATCCATAAAAATTCCCTACTTAGATTAGTACAGATTTAATCCTTAACCCTTTGTCTCAAAATTCAAATTTACTCTCTCTATAATAGTCAAGAAGTTGTTGTCAATAATAGCCTCATTAAGAATTATTATTTCAGCATTTAAAAACTGATGAAATTGGTACTTTCTACTTTATGTGCTTAAGATTCGCTCATAAAGGTTAAATGGTAAAGGCATTAAGGACTCTGAATAGGGAGGGAAGAAAGAGGAAGGAAAGGATGGTGATAATGGTGTCTTTTCCATTCACAGAGAGAAAATTATGGTTGAGGTAAGTCATCTGATGTTTCAATTTTTTGGCCATTAGTTAAAGGGTAGTCAGAATCACATACTCAGCAGATTACCTGCGTGAAAGTGAGATTTCAGCTTTGTTTCAACATAGCAGATAATGTCTTAATCCATGTGATCATAAAGAGAAGCAGAAATAAATCTAATCCTAAAATTTTTCAGTCGTCCTTCCCTCTTCATAGAACATAATTCATGTATATCCATGTTCGGGTGGGGAGGCATTGAAACGGATTATACTACATCTCACTAATACTCTTCTCTCTCACATGATAATATTTACTGTCTTCTCAAAAAAATCTAAACTCTTCAAGGAGTTCTTTAAAATCCTAGTTCCATTTTACCTGTTCAGGATTTTCTCTCATTTTTGCATATATTCCAACTCAACAGTATTACTTTATGAACTTCCACTGCTCTTTGATTTACCCTTCCCTATGCTTGATAGCACCATTTGTCAAAATCCATCCCTCAAGGCCTTACCCAAATAGTACCTCAAATTCTAGTTAGTTATCATCTAATGTGAGGGTGACCTTTCCATTCTGTACAGAACTATTATTTCCTCCCTAAGGAGCTTATGCGTGAAAATAAAAAGTGTCTTATTTATCTGCAAATCTCCACTGTGCAATTTCTCACTCTCTTATATAGAACATTACTCATCATATTTAGAGGCTGAATAAATGATTAAGTGGATACCACCAGTGGGTCCATGGAATTGACTTGAGTGAAATTTGTATAAAAGGCACTTAATAAATATTAAATGCTGTCAGTTCTTAATCATTCATGGATATATTATTCATACTATAGCTGTAATATGACTTTAAAGGTCATATTTACATAATGAATAATTCTGCCTGATGAAGCCTTTAGTTGACATAAATAGGTTCATGGTTTGTGTCCATCTGACAGAGATTAGAAGTGAAACCTCTGTAAATCAGTTTTATTATTTAATTACCACCAATTCCCCTTTACCATCTTAGTCAAAGGCTTTTAGCTGCTTTGCCTAAATCTGAAAGCTGATATTGATCATTCCCAGTGTTTAATGGGGGAGCGTGGAAAAAGCGGATCCAGAGATTAGAATCCAAAAGGTCAGGAGTTTTCCATTCCTCCTTCCATCAGATCTTCATAGTGGAGTTTTGTTAATTTGTGAATTAAGTTGTTTGGTTAATTCAGAAAACTTCCTGATAAAAACAAAGGCCTTTTGGTAGGGGGAAATTCTGCCTTTTTGTGTTCATTCTCTCTCTCTCTCTCTCTCTCTCTCTCTCTCTCTCTCTCCCCCCCTCCCCCCCCCCCCGGTGTTTGAAATACACTGTGCAATTTACAATCAATAAAATCATAAAAATATGGCTTTCACTAAGGATATGAGCATAGATTAAAATAGAGGATTTCAGAGAAGGATGGGTTAGTTGATGGGTTTATTTTAAGCCTTAGATAAAACCACATACAGAAAGAAGAGAGTAAATTTTATTGAAATTCACACTGTACAGTGAGTACAGAAAATTATAGGGAATGCAAGATATAATTTAATAATACATAGCTATTATTTTGAAATTAAGAAGGCAAATATAAAAACATTAGCTTATCCACCAGGACCTGCGATGTTTGCCTAGCAGTGATCTTTGTGGACAGATTTTGGAAATAGTCAGCAATTTTATTGTCTGTCAGCATTTGCAGTGGCAAGGATTGGGATTTACTTGATAAATTCATGCTAGATAAAACCTTTTGTGCATATTAGCATGACTACCAGTGTGCATAAAATACAATAGAAACTGCATTCAATTATAATGTATTTTACACCAAAAGAATTAATTGTTTAGGAAAGGAAGCAAGAAATGAATTAGAAGACTTACAAATATTTCTGCTTTTTTTTTGCAATTTCTAAGATAGGTAATTTCTGTATATTTACTTTAAAAATGCCTAGTGAGTGCCTAGTAGGCAAAGACATGACTGAAGGAAACATTAACTCTAATAAAAGCTAAATGAATGTGTCCAAATATAATAACATTAGGAAGAAGGCAGTCTCTTGAATTATTATAGCCCAGCACCAACTCTTTTAGAATGCCCATGTTTTAAAAGTATATGGCAGGTTTGCTAGGAAGTCTCTACTTAAAAAAGATTGAGTCTTTTTTATCAGGTGGGAATGCATTCAGCTGTGAGTAACAGAAAACTAACAGCAGTTTAACCATCTAAGGCTTTATTTGTCTTGTACAAAGGATGCTGGAGATAGCAGCCTAGGGCTAACACTGTGGTCCTGTGATATCTTCAAATACCTGGTTTCCTTTTATTCTTTCTTCTCAGCCATCCTTAGCATACCGTCTCATCCTCTGCTTGTCCCCTCATGATCACGTGCAGTGTGACTACTGCTGTTCCAGCATTGGACCCTCATTCCGAGCAGAGTAAAGAAAAGACATAGGTGGGAAGCAGGAAGGGGTGGCGTCTATATCAGGGAAGCCAGGGCTTCCTGGGAACCCTGGGCTTGCATCTCCTGCACAGGAATAATGCCGCGGGACTGGCTTCAAGGGAAGCTGAGGAGCTTGTGCTTTTAAGTGGAAATATTTGAGGGTGAACAACATTGTGCTTGTATAAATGAGAATGAAGGGGAGACTGGATTTGGATATCCAGTCAGCAATACCTGCCATACTCTTGTAGTTCAGACGGAGCTAAAGTTGATGAGATTGGAAAGACAATTAGCTGATGAGATATGAGAAGCAATATACCCAAACCGCCAACTTATTAGGAAAAATAGCTTTTCTTATCTAGTATCCAAGATTGGTGAGGAGAAAAATAAAATGAGTGTTTTCAAACAGAAAATCAGATGATATTACCTGTACACAATTATGTTACGTATCTAATACCATAAAACACGAGCTAAATTTAGATTAGTGACAAGTTACTCATTTTCTGCACTATCAAGACCTCCTTTGTTTCATAGACAAATGGTCTAGCGTAATTGGCACAAAGCCTCTGTGGCACATGACTAAAATAACTGAGCTGGAGCCTCTCTGATCTTTAATTCAAAGTGATCCTGCTTTATCAAGCAGTGTGGAGATCAAACTCTGAAAGCAGCAGAAAATACCAAATGGACAGATTTGGTAGCGATTTATAGCTGATACAGAAATGAAAGGGGAAAATGAGGTAACTCTGATTAATGGCAGCCCCTATCCCCCTTATGGTCTGAAATAGCTTGATCAATGAATCTTAAAGTTGGAGCTAGCTTAAATGATAAATGTTTCAACTGTCCACTCCTCTGTGGACGTGTAAGTAAGTAGAGTCTGAAAGTAAAGTTTGTAATCAGAGTAATTTCATTTTTAAAGCTTGAAAATTAGTATATCTATCTTAACCAATAGCTAATATTATTAAACAAAATCTCTGTATTCTATTTTTTTTAACTCCCCTAATCTGGAGGCAGAAATAGGATTTGTACACAGCCAAAATGTTACTTCTCTGTATCTAGGTTTTCCCCAGTTCAGTGTCGCTCAACCATTGCACGTATTAGAGCCTCACCCCTGCTTCTTCCTCTGCCTCTTTTCTCAGTGATAGAGATTTTAGCTTCTCTCCTCCCCCGTCTAGTTCGTTCATTCCTAGAGTTTTCTGATTGAGGACAAATGACACTACTTGGTCTGTAATGTCATTTGGATTGAGCAGGGTTCACTCTGTGTTTACTGGCTTAGAAGCTGTTCATTCCATAGTCTGTGGAGTGCCTCTAACGTGTCAGGGCTGTCCTAAGTGCCAGGGGTGTGAAGATGAAGGATATTTTATTTTAGCCACCTGAGGGCTCACAGTCACGCTTCTATACAGGGGCTTTAGCTGCAACTGTGTACAAAAGACTCATTATGATGATATTTGACCTTTGAATAGGTCCCGTGGGGCATAATGAATTGGTCTCATTGCAATTCCCCCATGCCCAGAGAAGTTAAGATTGGTATTTTACATTAATTTGTAGAGGGCGTAAAATCCAATGTTTTATATCTTTCATCTGAAGTAAGTTTCTTGTCATTAACTTTGCTTCTGTTTATGCTTGCAAGGTAGCTACTCCTTTTTTCCTCCATTGAGAATCTGGCCGTTATTCCCCACCATATCTGAAAGCGTTCTTGCGTAGTTACTGGCCATTACCAGAGATAATTCCATTTTACTCATGGCAGGACATGAATAGTCTGGAATCTAGAAAAGTGTTGCAAAGCATCCCTTTGTAATTCTACTGGGTGGGGTTTGCATTCCAAACAGAATCTCCTTTTTATTGTCTATCCCTAGCCCATGCTCTAACCCCATCCCTATTAAGAATGGAATAAATCTAAGACATAGTCTCCTCTGATAAAATTGATAGTTCATATTATTTTATGATAGGTTATATTAATGCATATCACATTAGTGCATTGTTTTTGCTAAGATATCCTCCACTTCTCCATCAGGGATAAAGAGGGTGAAGAAGACACAGAACTCTACCATACATAAAAACAATAATTAACAACTTATATTTTGAAGCTCCAAAATAGGGTCGGCTGATGCTTGCAACAGAAATATACAGCAGCTTCAACACAAGAGAGGATCAGGTCATGTCTTCTTCCCAGTCATTCAGGGACTAGGCTGGTAGAGGCTGTAATACATGGTTTCCAAGGTTGACCTTGGGGACATCACCATTCCAGATAGCCAGAAGGGAAAAAGCACAAAGGAGTCTGGATAAAAATCTATCATGTGATTATACCTAATTGCAAGGGAGGCTGGGAAATGAAATCTAGCACGTGTCCAAAAAAGAGAAGGATTTTGATGAGCAGTTAGCAGTGTAATCCCTTTTACAATGACAAAGTAGCTAAAAATCAGATTAGAAGTGATTGTACTGGAACCTGATCTTTTGACAAGTCCATATTTTCATCTAAACCTGTAGATTGCAAAGTGTAACAAGCCTCCCAGAATTTCAAATACTTACTAAGTAGGCCTGGCAAATGATGTTATTTATAAAACTGCTTTCTCCAAAGTTGAAGTTTTAATCCAAAACCAGACCACAATAGAATGAGACAGATTATTCTAAGGTAACATTAGGAGATATATACAAATATTTTCCCAGGAGTGATGATATTCTTTTTCTGACAAAGAACGTTTCAGGAGGTAATGGCCTCTGTGAGACATGCTGAAGACCTGGAAAATACTTGGTATTTTTAGGTGCAGTGCTTTGTAAATGTAAGATCTGTTCTAAATCTTCTTCGATCTTATTTTCTTTCTCAAATTCTTTAGCTGCTCTCTAGAGTTAGAAAAAGCATCACCATGCTATTGCATGGGAAATTTACCTCCTAGCAACTCATTTCTTTCTTTTAGGGATTCATTTTTCTTTGTAGCTTTGTATTATAGCATAGCTTATATGTTATGTGAAAATTATACATATTGTAAGTATCCAGCAACTTGAACTTCCTTGCTCATGTAACCAGATCCCAGATCAAGAAATAGAACATTGGAAGTCCCCACCTCTCATTCTAAGCTTTTCTTCTCTCTTCCAGTTACTACCCCCTCCTTTCAAGGATGGTCACTATCCGCACTTCCCATAGAATAGACTAGTTTGGCCTCTTCTCGTACTTTATACAAATGGAATCATGCAATATAGACTTTTTTGGTGTGACTACCTCCTTTTGTTCCACATTAGTTTGTGCAATCATTCATATTCTATTGTGGAAATAGACTATAATTTATTTATTCATTCTACTGTTGATGAGCATTTGGTTAGTTTATAGGTTTGGGACTGTTACAAATACTGCTGCTATAAACATTCTAGTTCATGCCCTTTGGATAAAATATGTACAGATTTTTGTTGAGTATGTAACTAGGAGTTGAATTGCTGGTTTACAGGATACGGATAAATTCAACTTTTAAAAATACTGCCAGTTTTCCATAGATGCTGTACCAATACACTTGGGGATTCATTTTTAATTAAAAAGAAATAGAGGCTAAAATCTGCAAATTAAAATGGAACTCAACTCTTACTTGCCCCTTTCAGACATGTAACCTCTGTTCTCAGTGGGAACCTTCTCCCAGGGCATTGTAGACAGACTCCAAATAGGATGTGATGGGAACAGCTAATTAATGATAGCTATGTGCTTTTTGCTTTCTAAGTATTCTGTTATATGTGTAGGCTTGAAATACAAATAATAATTTTGTGTTGGTGATTTTGCTATATTCATTCTGAATATTGCAGTAACCGCAAATAATGATCTAGCTCATGCTATTTTTTTCTTCAGTTCTGTCAGCAAACTGATAATGATCTGAAAATGCATTAATTAACCTTTGATGCCATATCTCCTTCCCAGATCTTTCACTATGTTTTCTGTTTTCTGCAGACTTATCATCTTTCTAAGGCCTCTGTAAAATGCTAAATTATTAATTGAATCGTGACTCCCTTACTTTGAAGAAGGGCTCCTTTTGTACTTTTCCTGTTAAAATCATATCTGTGCAATGTGATATATATACAAAATTGTAAATGTCCAAATACTCCTCATTTCACTTTGATTATATAAGCTAGACTTATATAGGGAAAGAAAACCAGTTCAGATATTGGACATCCCTCTGAGGAATGTGAGATAAACATAGATGCACTGATATTTAATTTTCTAGATCTACTTTCATAGGTATTTTCCCAGTGTAAAAATAGAGGGAAAAAATACTTAATTCGCTGTATTAGTGATTCTGCTAGTAAACGTATATGATGTAGACTTGTGATTCTTGACCTTTGCATTTTTAAATACTGATTTTAAAAATGCAGTGACATATTAGGTTGCCTATTAATGGTTTGCCAAGTGAGGTCATTTAAAAAAAAATCTTACCCTCCACTCTTATCATTTCATAAAATCAAAAAATATTTAAAAATTTAAAAAGTGGTAACAGTCACGTCAGAGTAAAAGATAGTACTTTAAATGGGGTAACTATAGCTGGATGACAAATACTTGCAACTGTTGTTATTTCTCTCTTTTCTATGTGGACTGGTGAAAACTTTCTTAAGGAGAAGCTTTGGTGTTTAGAAATCACTGAAGTAGATGCTCTATTAAAGACTTTAAATGAAAGTAGATTTTTCCAGTTTTAAATTTTTGAAAAGCCAAGTGTGGTCGACAATGAACAGCATGAGTTGGAAAGGTCCATTGGTAAAACCACTCAGTCTATAAAGGCCTGTATGTATCAGGCCAAGGTGCTTCCAGAATTAACCTTCTCAGAATGATCCTGCTCTCTCGCCCATTCTTTCATTGAAAGACAGCATGTCAACAGTTTCTTCATAAATGTAAGATGATGCAGTATGTCATTTGTGGAAATGATGCACACATCTTGAGTTGTGTGAAGATAGAATAGCATTTTCAGAGGGAAATCCTCTAAACAACTTCATACAAATAAAATCTGGGAACGAAGAATATTATAAGCATAAGATGTGCATGTCTTATCTAGAAATAGAAAGTGTTTTCATGATTTTTACATTTTTCATATAAATAACATATATACTTGTGACAGCTGAGATTCTACAAAGAAGTAAAAAACAGGCCATTCATTTGAAATCTTGCCCCACTCTTGGAGTGGTGGACCAAATTAAATGAAAATCGTTGGTTGTATTTTACTAACTATAGAGGATGTGCAGAAGACAAACATTCAAACCCAGCTTTATGTACTGTACTCTACTACACTCGTCATGGGCAATCTTTTTCCCTCTAAGTATTAATTATCTATCATTAATAATTGTCTGTGTATGGTAACTGGGAGCCAAACCATTCAGAGAACCCAGCTGTGTGATGTCATCAAGAGCGAGGTGTTCATCTGTGCTACCAAGTGCAGAAAGATCAGCCTGTTCGTGCCCCACTAGATTCAGTATAAAGTTTCTTATCACTGTGCATTTGAATACTTGAAATGGGATAAAGGGAAAGAGAAATGCTGGAGTACAAAATTTCCTTGTTTGAGTCTCCTGGGAGAAATGCTATAGGGAGATTTTTTTTTTCCTGGTATTTAAACATAAATTCCCCTGGAATTTGGTGTTTTTCTTTTTTTTCTTTTTATTGGAGAATAGTTGCTTTACAATGTTTTGTTAAATTAATAATGTTGTTGTTGTTGTTTTTGGCCACGTGGCGCACTTGCGGGATCTTAGTTCCCTGACTAGGGATTGAACTCCGGCCCCGGCAGTGAAAGCACTGAGCCCTAACCACTGGACTGCCTGGGAGTTCCCTGAGTTAATAACTTTGAAATCAAACCAAAAACTTTTCTTCAGGTTACATTGGTGGGGCATGGGTGGCAGAGGACCGGGGTGAGAGCATATTAATTATAGTACGCTTTTATGTTGTATTATGCTTTTATAGTATATTGATATTAACATGAAGTTTAGCATCACAGTTGATCTGGACTCAAGTTCTGACTTCATCTCTTCCAAACTGTGTGACCTAGAACAAGGCACTTAATGTGTCTGTGCTTCAATTTCCCATCTATCAAATGAGGATAACAGAGTTACTGACTATGGAGTAAGTGAAATAAGACCTGCAAAACCTGGTACCAGTATAAATTGACTCAATACTTAGTGCAAATGCTATTGTTATTTGCTTCCATGTGTGAAGAGAAAGTAAAAGGAAGAAAATATACAAAAATTCTAATTCAGTGGAGCTAATGGTAGTCTTTTAAATTGTGGTTCCTTTTTCTCTTCTTTCCACTGTATTATTATTATTATTAGCTGCCAGATATTGAGAGCCTACTATATGTCAGACACATGGAATACATTGTTCTCTTGAATTCTCAACTCTGTGAATAGGTCTTACTTAGTTCCAGATTACTGATGAGTAAATGAGACTCAGAGAGGTTAAGAAGCTTTTCCAACATCCCATAACTAGTTGACATCAGAGCCAGGACCTTCAGCAGGCTGTGGGACTTTAAATCCATGCTCTACTTACTCAAAATTAATAGCTATTCCAGGATCCCATCCTGACTTCTTTACCTTTTTGTTTGTTTGTTTATGTTCTAATTTGAAACAAGTTCTCTGACTTGGGTAGACCCAGGAATCTTTGCTCCTGAGGAAAAAGGAATTGTACATGTCTCATTACAGTCTTTTTTTTTTTTTTCCTTCAGGGATGTAATCAAACATCAGTGAATAAAACCAGCCCACACATTTTATTTTCCCTGAGGCATATTGCTGGGGGAGTCTATTTCCGATTTTAAGAAATCAACATATGCTGAACCAACTGTCTATTTGCATTTAAGTTGATAGGAGCTGAGAACTGTGAATTATGTTTCATTTTTCACTTCCAAACATTATTGGTCTATTTGACCTCAGGGTAGAAAACTTTGTTCTGCTTTGGATGTCTCCTAAGTAAGTTTCCCTAAGCAAAAAATGTCAGGGTAGGGGCTTCCCTGGTGGTGCAGTGGTTGAGAATCCACCTGCCAATGCAGGGGACACGGGTTCGATCCCTGGTCCAGGAAGATCCCACATGCCATGGAGTAATTAAGCCTGTGCTCCACAACTACTGAGCCTGAGCTCTAGAGCCCGTGAGCCACAACTACTGAAGCCCGTGCTCCACAACTACTGAGCCTGAGCTCTAGAGCCCGTGAGCCACAACTACTGAAGCCCGTGCGCCTAGAGCCCATGCTCTGCAACAATAGAAGCCACCACAATGAGAAGCCTGCGTACTGTAACGAAGAGTAGCCCCTGCTCACTGCAACTAGAGAAAGCTTGTGCGTAGCAACAAAGACCCAACAAAGCCAAAAATAAATAAAAATGTCACGGCACTATTTTTGGATTAATCTAGGAAAAGTCAGCAAAGATAATTTTAGGAAAGAACAGTTCTAAAGTTTTAGAACTGCTTTTAATATTATATTAGTTATAATCTTGAACCCTCTATTAAGGCATTTATCATACCTTATTACCTGCCTTATGTCTTGTCTTTTCTCTTTGACTGGGTGATGGATTCTATGGGGTTAAAAAGGTGTTTTGTTCATCTTTATTTACCAGTTATGGTTCATTTCCTGGCACATAGTAGACACTCAATACATTTGTTGAATTAATTGATTAATAAATTGACATTATATAGTGATATAAATGATCTATAGTCAAAATTTATTTTATATATGTATGCAGTATGTATGTGTCTTTGTGAGTAAAGAGAATCTTATCTTCATATTATTGAAAAGTTGTATTATTTGTCATGCAGGTTTTATTCCTTTAGCTAAATTTACATCAACATTGAATTGAAAATAAAATGATGCTGTGTTGGTCCATAGGTAGGTTATGTGCTTATGACAATATAGTACCAAGCTACAGTTCATATATAAATTATATTAAAATATTTTACATGATATGTTCACACGTCATCTAATATCTGAAATTTATTTAAAAAATGAAAGCATTGGAAAAAGATTACTTTGCCAAGAAGCACTTAATATTTAATAGCATTTAATTTACAAAATGTTTATTGAAAAACTATTAATTTTAGAGATAATATATTGTTGGAGGGCAGGTGTGGGTGGTAAAAAGGGAATGGCAGGCACTGTGCTAGGAGCCTTTTAATGAATTATTTCATTTAATCTTTGTAGCAGCCTTTAGGATGGTCTTATCAACCATTTTATGGACATGCAGAGAAGTTTACTGACTTGGCCAGGGTCACATAGTAGGCTGAAAGTGAACTCTAATCAAAGTCTTCCTGTTTCCAAATAAAGAAGTCTTTTGGGGACTATCTGTTATTTGTGTTAAAAAAAAAAAAGCAAAAAAACAACTAACCTTGATGTTTAATGGAATCAACAAATCTAACTGTTTCCTAAATCCAAAAGTTCCCAATGAAATTCAAGGCACTATAACTCTTAATGATTTAAATGAAGCACTTAAAATGTAAATGCTAACTTCTTTCTCAAATAACATTTAGAATTAGATTTACTGTTAACATTTACAGAGAGCCAGGGCTGTAAAGCGATTTTATATACACTGGATTTCTTTGATCATAACTCATATTTGCAAGCTGACAAGAAGAATTTCACTCCACTTCTCCCAAGTGGTATGTCTCCTTTTTCTAGGCAATGAATGAAACTCCTCCAGAAAGTCTTTTTACTGGTTTGCTTACTCTTGTTTCTTAACATTTCAAGGGTTCTTGATGTGTTTTACAAAATATTCAACAAACTTTCAAGAGCATCTACAGGGTGTAGATGTGGTGGGCATGGCCTATTCATGACTAAGATGATGCTTCACAATATCGACCAGCCCTTCTGGTCCAGGCGTGAACAAAACTCAAGGAAAGAAACAAGTGATTGTTAAATGGAGTGGAGATCGCAAAAACTACAGGCTGTGTGAGATCTGACACTAGCACAAAGGGATGGCTGAGCAGCTTTGCCTGAAGAGGTGATGTGTAAATGGGTATTTATTCCCCCAGGCCAACCAGAATGAGAAGGGAAATTCCGGGAACAACATATGCAAAGGTGATGATGAGAAAGGAGGGACAGCAGGGAAAGAGTCTTAGAGAGGTAGTCAGATTCGCAGAGTACCATTAAGATATTTCAAGATGGACTTCTCTGGTGGCGCATTGGTTGAGAGTCCGCCTGCCGATGCAGGGGACACGGGTTCGTGCCCTGGTCTGGGAAGATCCCACGTGCCGCGGAAGCGGTTAGGTCCGTGAGCCATGGCTGCTGAGCCTGCACGTCCGGAGCCTGTGCTCCGCAATGGGAGAGACCACAACAGTGAGAGGCCCGCGTACCGCAAAAAAAAAAAAAGATATTTCAAGATAATATTTCATTATTATCTCCACTTATATGAATGAGAAGATGAGGCTTAAAAATGTCCAATGTGACAAGAGTAATAGGAGGCAGTTGTCAGGGTTTGATGCAAGGTGTGTGACTCAGCTTTTAAACTCTACTTGATAAGAGGTATTGTTTATAATATCATTATATATTTTTATTGCGCTTCAGCAAAAACATAAACAAAACCTCGAGTGCACTAAAGTTCCAGGAATATAGCCGTGTTTGTGAAGTTATTTCTAGCAATTCTTGGCATTCAGACAAATTCTCCCCAACTTGAAAAACGTTGTGAGGTGCCTGGCACTTCCCTGTGTCACCACCTGATGGCGCACTCACATCCACTGCCAGGAAAAAGGGTTAGAGAACAGAGGACATCCACTCTCAAGCCAATGAGAGTATCTGTTGGCCTCACGGCTTCAGAATAGGCACTTTTAATTATGCATAACCAAAATGTAAATAAACAAAGACATTTACTTTCTAAACAACATCCATTCTGTTTCCTGTCTTGTTTAAATCATCCTTCCTCACTCTGTCAGAATAATTTGAAATCTTGATGAAGTGATCCTGAGATTTTATATTCCATAGATTGAATTCCTGTGTCTAAATAATCCTCGAAGTAGCCATTGATGTCTGAATTCTTCCGAATATAGAAACCTCCATACTTAGGGGATTGTAACGCCCCAGCCTGCTACCTCCAGACGTAATTAGCTGGGAAGCTCAGACAGCAGCCTACTCTGGAGCAGTCTTCAGGTAGGTCTTAGAAGCCTCAAGGGTAATCAAGTGTTGTCTCCTGTTGTCCCCATCCCGCAAGCTTTCCTTTTTCCAAGTAAGGACTAAAGGAGATTAAAAAGCATGGCTGGGTGGGCACCCCTTTAAGCCCATGACTTTCTGCTACATGAGGGGAAGGCAGAAAAACAGAAACCAAAAAACAAAAATCTGATAGAATGCTCTATGACCTGGATTTTAGCTCTTCTATCCCTTCTCTGTACGAACTTATTTAATGTAACTAACTGCAAGGAGAAAAGTTAAATCAGTGGCTTCTGCTTTCCCTGAAAGCACTTTTCCAAACCTAGCTGCCATATCAAATGCCTGCAGTGTTATTTTGAACAGTTACCTAAGTGGATCTCAAAAATGCATCTACAAAGGAAGTGTTCAAATATTTTCCACTGTGAAAACTCATATAGATATTTTTGTTACAGGCTATCTTCTGGGGTTCCAGCATAAGGTATATCGCCCAAATACACTCAGGTCATTCCTGCAAAGAACAGTGCATCCGTACCCATTTCCCCCCATACCTATTAATATGTAAATGATAAGTCTCACACATCACAACTTTTATTTTCCTCCTTATGGGATTCCCACATCTATATTTATCCAAATTAGTAAAAGAGACATTCCCTAGGAATATAACAATGGTCCATATTTATCTAGCATTTATTCTGGGCTAAATGGGTTAAATGCTTTATGTGCAATATCTCATTTAGTCTTCACAACATCCTATGAGGTATTTACTCTCCTTTTCTTGTAAGGGTAGGAAAACATGTTTAGCTATTTAAGTAATATGCCCACATTCACACAAGTGGTCATGGGAGAACCAGAGGACCCAGGAGATTTAAGCCCATGTTTCATTATTACTTCCCAGCTTAAATTCTGGAATTTGACTGCTCTAGGAAACCCCACATATGCTTGTGTTTTAAGATTTCCTGTCTATCACCTGAGAACATTAAAGATATATGCACCTCCTCTTTTCCTATTCATCCACTCAACTAGACCTTGATCTGTGGGATGGAAAATTGCTTTGGGTTTGATGTGACCTCAGTGCCCTCTGTATTTGAACAGTGCTCGGTCACATCCTGATCAGCTTTGAAAACATAAAGATTATTAGTTTTTAAAGGAATCCGAACTGTGACTATATAACAGTGAGGCAACTGTGAAAAATAAAAATATTATTCACATTCTTTTCTTGAACTTCCAGAGTCATAAAGCAACAGTAAAGGGTAAGGCCATTCATTCTGTTTGTGTATGTATTGAGTTGCTACTATGTGCTTTCAAAAGCGCGAGTGTATGAGCTCAATTAGATTCAAATACCTAGTAATATGCTGGGCAATAAGAAGCTTAAATATTCAATATGTAAAAGTATTTCTCATTATGAACCTTTTCTATACTGATTAATGATTATATAAGTAGGGAGAATTGATGAACCCCAATAAGGCATATTTAATATATCCTGAGACAGATTTTTCTATTCTCCCTAGGTTTCTGGCAGATAACAACCAGAACCCAAAAACAATCTTTAGAGAAGCAGAATAAATAGAACTACTATGGAAACATGTATAGGGATAGCATTAAGGAAACAGCAGAACTGGAAAAAAACTATTGGAAAAAGGGAAATTTTTATAACAATGAGTCTTATTAAGGTTCTAGAATATTTTAAATCAAGTTCAAAAAGATTAGACTTTTAGTTGCAGTGTGCTTTGACTTTTTTCAACCTAAATTATTCCTTTAAATTCAGGTTATTCATCCCCCAAGATGGGTGTAATTTTGCACATCTTATATTAGAGACTTCTGTATTTCTCACTCATTGATATTTTATTTATGTCAAAAGAAGAGACATGAAGACCATTTTCCTGGCATTGTCCTAGAGCCACATGTTCTTGCCTTATTAGCATTTTATTTCAAGCAATAGATTAAACAGAAATGCTTGTGATTGAATGAAGATAAATTATAGCATATGGGAGTATTAGAATCTATTTTATTGTCCTGAATAGTGTCTTCTGCTGTTTTGTTATCCAAAAGGGAGTATTGGGGGAACAAAGATCCTGACACAGTAAGTAATATTCAAGATGCACACCCCATCACTAGACTGTCAGAAGGCCGGGCTTGTCACAGATTTCGAGGGTATGATGTATGATTGTCACCTCTGCTTCTGCTCCCCTGGCTGCACCCCTCCTGATGTGTGACTGGCATTGGGAATGTGAAGGCGCACAGGACTTCTGTAATCCGGAGTCTACACAGGAGTCCGTGATGCATAGCTGGCAGGAGTCCGTGATGCATAGCTGGCAGGTACAGATTTCGGCATCTTCTCCTGTAAAAATTCAGAATTTTTACAATATTTCTGACTGCCTTAGAGTTTAGAATGATACATATCTTTTATGAAGGATTCTAATTATTTAATAATTGTTGTTATGGAATATAATTTTGTCATAGCTTTCTTTATATATTCAGTGTTTAAACAGCATTTTTAGGGGAGTATAGGACAGAGAAGCAGTATAGCTGGGTAACAAAAGTCATGGGATCTGAAGCCAATCTACATTGGAAAATTACTAAGCCTCAGTTTTCTCATCTGTGAAGTAGAGATAAATACTAGTATCTATCTCACAGGATTGTTGAGATGATTCAGTGAATTAATACACGTACAGTACTACCAATAGCGCCCAGCACATAAGAAACACTCATTAAATGTTAGCTTTTATTATTACGTTCCTAATTGACACATATAAAAACCAGGACTAGGTACTGAGAGTTCATAGAACTAATTAATCTACAGATATTTTTTGTGTATCTGTGTGCCTATGCCTGAATCAGGCATCGTAAGGAATATAGTGAAAGGAACTACTCTTATAAGCTGGCATTAGAAGAAAAGGAATAACACATAGAACATAAGTAATTGTTGTGTAATTCAAACTCCAAGTCCAGTGACATATAAGAGGAAGAGGAGGCCACTCAGGGCTGTAATGATCAGACAAGATTCATTGAGTGTTGAACTTGAACTGAGCCAGGAAGATTTAGAAATTTTAGTTTAAAACAAGTCTGAAGGTGGCACAGCCCTTTATAAGAATGTTCTGTACCCCTTGCCCCTGTAGGAATTTCTCTTAAGTTAAAACTGCTGGCTTCTCAGCTCTTTGCCATTCTGCTAAATCAGAATCTTTCATACAAGAGGACAGTGCTTAGGAATTCTGCATTTGTATGAAGCCCAGGTAATTTTTATCCAGCAGTGAAGAGTCTATCTTAGAGAAGGCCGAGCTTATCCAGGCCCTTATCTAGGCCCTATGGAATTCATTTTCAGCCGGTCTCATCCTTGAACCTTGAGAAGAAGCAAAATGCAACAGCCTTCTTCAGCACCTGGCTTAGCCTTTACCTCTTTTTCGAAGAAGTCTTCCTTTACTGATCCGTGTTTATCCTTCTCTCTCT
Organism: Pseudorca crassidens; assembly: GCF_039906515.1. NCBI lineage: Eukaryota > Metazoa > Chordata > Mammalia > Artiodactyla > Delphinidae > Pseudorca > Pseudorca crassidens. Next base: position 46,888,132 of record NC_090298.1, on the reverse strand, counting down.
CTCTCTCTCTTTCTTTTTAAAAGACTTGGTTGTTTTTGTTTTTTGAGCAGTTTTAGGTTCATGGCAAAATTGAGAGGAAGGTACAGAGATTTCCCATATACCCGCTGCCACCACGCAGGCACGGCCTCCTCCCCGGTTATCAACATCCCTCACCAGAGGGGCACATTTGTTACAATGGATGAACCTGTACTGCAACAACATTATCACTTGAAGTCCATGGTTTACCTTAGGTTTCACTCTTGATGTTGCATTCTGTGGGTTGGGACAGATGTATAATTATATGTATCCACCATTATAGTATTTTACAGAGTGTTTTCACTGCCCTAAAAATCCTCTGTGCTTGGCCTATTCATCCCTTCTCACCCACCCCCAACCCCTGGCAACCACTGATTTTTTTTTTTTTTAGCTCTCTCCATAGTTTTGCCTTTTCCCAGATGCATGTACATGGAACCATACAGAATGCAGCCTTTTCAGATTGGCTCCTTTCACTTAGTAATATGGATTTATGGTTTCTCCGTGTCTCTTCATGGCTTGATAGCTCATTTCTTCTTAGTGCTGTATAATGTTCCATCATCCAGATGTACCACAGTTTTATTTGTCCATTCACATACTGAAGGTCACCTTGGTTGCTTCCAAGTTTTTAAAATTATGAATAAAGCTTTTATAAACATTTGTGTGCAGGTTTTTGTATAGACATATGTCTGCAACTCTTTGGGTAAACATTAAGAAGCATGATTGCTGAATTGTATGGTAAAGGTATGTGTAGTTCTATAAAAAACCACCAAATGCTCTTCAAGGTAACTGTACCATTTTGCATACCCATCACCAATGAATGAGAGTTCTGTTGCTCCACATTCTCACCACGATTTGGTGTTGTCAGCTTCTGGATTTTGGCCATTTTAATAGATGTGTAGTAGTATCTCATTTTTCTACTTTGCATCTCCCTGATGACATGTGATGTGGAGCATCTTTTCATAAGCTTACTTACCATCTGTGTATCTTCTTTGGTAAGACGTCTGTTAAGGTCTTTGGCCCATTTTTTTTTTTTTTTTTTTTGTGGGGGCACGCGGGCCTCTCACTGTTGTGGCCTCTCCCGTTGCGGAGCACAGGCTCCGGGCGCGCAGGCTCAGCGGCCGTGGCTCACAGGCCCAGCCGCTCTGCGGCATGTGGGATCTTCCTGTACCGGGGCACGAACCCGTGTCCCCTGCATCGGCAGGCGGACTCTCAACCATTGCGCCACTAGGGAAGCCCTGGCTCATTTTTTTAATCAGGTTGGTTTCAGTTTTAAGATTTCTTTGTATATTTTGGATAACAGTTGTTTATCAGATGTGTCTTTTGTAAATGTTTCTTCCCAGACTGTGGCTTGTTTCATCATTCTCTTTTTTTAATGCTGACGTTGAACAATTTTATACTGTAGCACTTAACTCACTGAGTTATGACTGTTTACAGTTTTATATCGCTGAACTACTAGTGTTCTCTTAGTCTCACCTTAAAATTTAGTTACTACTCAGGAAATCAGTTGATCTTGAAACTTGAGAAACCTACCATCTCATGAGTTCCTTGTTTAAAAAGCAGATTTCTAGATTCCATTGCTCAGATATTCTCTAGTTGAAATGAGCATTTACAACGAGCATGTAAATAGTCCACCATTTGCTTTCAAAATAAAAACCCAACACTGAAAAATGCACATGAATGAATGTGTGACAGAGCTGAAGCGACAGCTTTAGAAGGGAGAATAAACATGGCATTTACAGAAGATAATGAGAAGCCCAGTGGTTTGGCATGTTGGATACAGTGGCTAAGGGAAAAAATAGAGTTGACTGGGTAAAATTCTGGGTGTCCTTGAGGACTACTCAAAGGAATTTTGAATTGAATGTGATCCCTTGAATGAAGTGGTAATTTTGGAGTAGGAGAATGAGGAAGGCTGGTACCCCCAGTAGACGTCTCCATGACTCTTAGGGGAAGTTGGATCAGATGATCTCTCAAGTTTCTCTTGACACTGAAATTGTGTAGCACTAACATTCATAAAATTATGTAGATATTAAATTGTGTTAACAGTTTGTACTTAGGAGGTGACACTTTCTACTTAAATAAATTTTACTTAAATTTTATATAAATTAGAAATTTTGTTCATTAAATGGCTGTGTATAACAATGGATCAGTATATGGAAGGTTTACTTAAAGTTTGTAATAATAGTCTGGACCAGGTAGCACCAGCTCATGAGAGCCAATTGTTACATTTCCAGGGATTTTTGAAAGCCAGTTGTTTGGCACAGTCATTACTAAATTATATAAACCTGCAATTGAATAAATTATATAAAAAGCAGAAGTAATATATACTCAAAGCTCATTACTTACTAATTATTTTACTGCATATTACTATTACGTATGCTCTTGAGGTTGTCAGTTTATCTGTGTGGTGGAAATACTATATAAGGAAGTGATACTGCATATCTCTTTCCAACTCTAAATTTAGTGGCGTCACATTGGAAATCAGACAAGGGAGAGGTATTTATACCATGGAAATTGCCAAAGCCTACAGATCAGGGCATTTTCCCCCTGGAGAGCCATAAACATATTTTTGCCAGCACACCAGGGGCTACATGTATAGAGAGATCCCACTGTTTGGGGTAGACATTCATTTTGGTCCATGACATAATTCAGAAGGTAGCCCATTCAGTCATGCCCCAGTTCAGCATGCGCCCCCTTTCCGCAGCTCCCCGTGTCAGACTAGGAACAAGAGGATTGTTTTTAAGATCCACAAGTGAACTGCTTTAGTTATAAAACAGAGAGCAGGTGCCTTTTGGGTACTTCTATTTCATGTCTTTTCAAAAACATCTCAGAACCTTTTTTCAAATCTGTTTTCCTTCCAAAGTCGTCTGATGACTGTGCCTCTATTTTATCATCATTGACAGCTTTTGAAATTACTAGAATTTTTTTTTTTTTTTTTTTTTTTTTTGCAGTACGCGGGCCTCTCACTGTTGTGGCCTCTCCCGTTGTGGAGCACAGGCTCCGGACGCGCAGGCTCAGTGGCCATGGCTCACGGGCCCAGCCGCTCCGCGGCATGTGGGATCTTCCCGGACTGGGGCATGAACCCATGTCCCCTGCATCAGCAGGCGGACTCTCAACCACTGCGCCACCAGGCAAGCCCGAAATTACTAGAACTTGAAGGACATTTGCAATCTCTCTTAAAAGCCAGGGAGACTATAGCCATGGTTGCAGAAAACAATGGCTTATTCCCCCTTTCACTGTAGAAAACCATTCTTTATCTTTCTGGAAATAAGAAAATGAAATGTTTTGAGAGGTCAAGAACAATCTCAAGATTTTTCTGATAGCCTGTATTCTGACAACGTGGGCGTTACTCTAAGCTTATAGTTCTGCTATGGAAGTCCAAGAATCTTCCTCTTGCAAGGACCCTGAAAAAAGCAAATTGTGCTCATAAATATTATGTTCTGTGCTTGTGCTGAAAGCTAAATGAATGGCTGAGTATTCTTCAGGAATTTTTTATTTCTCAGAAATGCCTTTGAGGGTTGTAATCCTTACTTAAGCAGACATCTGTTTAAGGAAGGATTCTGGAGAATTTTCCTTTCATGATTTTTCAAAAGTTAAGAAAGGTGTTCACCAGTCTGTGATAGATTTGTTGTGAAAGAGAAATGTGGCTTCTCAAAGACAGTGCTATGACTTTGATTCAAGCAGATATAATTAAGGTGTAAACATATCAATTAGTTTGTTTTGATTAAACTTTAGATGGAGATAGAGAATCAAGTTCATTGAGGTCAAAATAAGTATTCTTACTCTGAAATGAATGGAAATAGAATGTCCAGAAACATGAAGACAAGGACCTAAACATCACTAGAGAGACCTTGCAGGTAAATGGAAGTATCCTTGGGAATTATTTAGTGTTTTCCAGGCTCGGTCCTCAGACCACTTGAAAATGGAGCTTATAACACTATATTTTTGGTTGTCTACACCTAACCAACTGTACTGTATCAGAGCAGGGTATAGGGATGGTCAGAAAATTTGCAGTTTTTTCACAAGGTCCTTGGAAGATTTTTATGTCCACCAAAGTTATAACCCACTGATTTAGAAACTGTAACTGGGAATTTGCCTCAGTTTCTTCAACTGCAAAATGGAGATGGTAAAAGTAGGGTTGTTGGCAGATTGAATGAGTCAATATATATAAAATGCTTAGGAGAGTATGCTATAGAAGAGTATGCTATTTTAGAGTAAATGGTATGTTATCAGCTATTATCACTACTGTTGTTATTGTTGTTGTTATTTTTGTCAAGGGATTATCAGTGTTAGCTGGCATGGAAACAAACTAGAATGCTTCTAATCATTGCAACTATCAGAGGCCTTAAATATCTTAATGAAGCCAACACACAGCTGAAGAGCTATCCTCAATTTAATAAATCCTCGATGTTGAATAGCCATCCTAATAATTTTCCATAGTTTCCTACTGAGCATGTAAATTTTTTGTTTAAGCACTGTATTTTTCTGGAAAGGTTATATTCCTTTTTATTACTGCAGAAATGTTAGATGTCATTCTAGAATCATGGCTGTGTCTTTACCTTGCTTGTGGAATTCAATTTTTATATTCTTTACAAACAAACGACATTTATAAAAGATAATGATGGGCTGACAGTGAGTCAGAAGATATGATGTTGATTTACATGGGTTCCCCCAGTGGCTCCGTTCTTCACTGGAGTCACTGGTCCCTGAGGCAGGGAAAGCATCCCTGAGTGGCCTTGCTCTGTGAGTAAGGACACACACATCCTCTCCTGGACAGTGGGCACTTCTTCCAGGTGAAGGCCATGCTGATTGAGGTGCACTGAGGGTCATGAAGTGGATGAAGGCTTTATGCTGCAGGCAACAAAATGAGACAATACCCTGGGGTCAATTAATGTGATTCAGCTGGGAGAGAATGATGGCGGGGAGCATTTCTTCTGTTTTCCATCAGTGACACACCCATCATTCCTGCTTGGCATTGAGCTTTTTTTAATTTTAATTTTTTTTAATTGAAGTATAGTTTATTTATAATGTGTTAGTTTCAGGTGTACAGAAAAGTGATTTATATATATATATATATATATATATATATATATTTATCCCTCCAACCCCTTCGCCTTTGGTAACCACAAGTTTGTTTTCTATGTCTGTGGGTCTATTTCGTAATAAGTTCATTTGTATCATTTTTTGTATCACCCATCATTTATGCTTAGCAATGAGCTTAATGAGAAAACATTTTTTATCAGTGCCTAGTAATAGATGCTTGACTCCATGACAGTGGAGAAACCAGTGCAGCTTTAGAGCCAGCCTGGTTGTGATTTTATGTAGTTTCTCGTATATGCTTAGTAGCCACACAGTTTTTGTTTTGTTTTTTATTGAGTTGTAAGTGTTCTTTTTTTTTAAACATCTTTATTGGAGTATAATTGCTGATTCACTTTGTTGTACAGCAGAAACTAACACAACGTTGGAAAGCCACACAGTTTTGAGTTACATTGTATTTGAATAAATAACTTGTTTATTATTAGAGTTTTGTGTTTTGTATTAAGGGTGATGATTTGGAATTGCTGAATCAAATAGTTTTTTCCTAGATTCCAATGACATACTGAAGATGTTGAGACATTTATATTTTAAATAATTACTCCTCAGATCTATTGTAAGAGTATATAAAAATTTTCATGTAAAGTGGATTCTAATGTGCTTTACATGACACAGAATGTTCTGTGATACAGCTCAAGAATTTTATAAAAGTGTATTGGATTAGTTATTAAAAGATATGTAGGGGCAAATAGAATGTACCTCAATCTAAAGAACAGGAAAATGGTTTCTGGATTAGCTTGTTTACATATTTAACAAACAGCACAAATTTTGTGTCAGTATATGGCACATTGAAAGTACAATGTAAGTGCCTGATACAGCAAGTAACAAGAAACCCTTTTAGATAGCTAATACTATTATTAGCCACATTTTACAGATAAGGAATTGGTTGCACAGAAAGGTCAAGTACCTCTCCCAAAGTCACACAGCTTAGTAAGTATGATCCATATAGGTCTTTTATAGGAGTTTGTTAGAATCTAGGTAAATGGCTGTATAGCCCTGGTAAACAATCATCTAGTTGTGGTTCACTAGGTTAATTCAATAAACTTATAGGCAGAGCTAAGGCTGAACCTTTAACACACCCTTCTATTTCCATGGCTTTCAGAGATGTTAAATGCTAAGTGAAGCAGGATTCCCTGTGAACACCTAATGAGTCTTTTAATCACTGTTCCCTTTTCAGTAACACCTTTCTCATCATGTAGTTGTTGTCTTTTTTTTTAATAAAAGAAAAGAAAATACTACTATGTATTACTAATTTGTATTTAGTTGATTTGATTGTGTAATAATTACTTAGTTGTTATAAATTTATCTTGGTTCATTATGCTCTTTGTACTGTAAGTTTTCAGTCACTGTAATAAACTAATTAGGTCATGTTATTGATAGAACCAATGTTTTTACGAATTTATCTTATAGGCATTTATAAAAATGTGCCTATGTACAATTATAAAAAAATAATTTTATGTGTACCATAGGCAGTTTTTAAAATATTAAAAATATAGAAAATTCAAAGCTCAATATAATAAATACATGTACAGACCAATTAGAATCCAATTTTTATTATCTTTTCATATTTATATTTTAAAAATTGTAGATACATATTAGAATCCTCTTATTCTGCATCCTGATCCCATTTCACCCTGTGCAGTCAAACACTGTCATGCAATTAATGTGTATATTACTTATTCATTTTTATGTTGCTTTAACATACATGCATACACACATATGCATCCATCATATTGTGTTATGTTTTATGTGGTTATAAATTTTACACAAATTACTTATCATGCAAGTAGCATTCTACAACATGCTTTTTTCACTCAACAGTATTTTTTCCCTCCATTTTGTGACTGTACACTTCTTTATTTGCCTGTTACCTCATTGGTGGTTATTTAGATCCTTTTAAACTTTTTAGTATCAAAAACTACTGGGGCTTCCCTGGTGGTGCAGTGGTTGAGAGTCCCCCTGCCGTTGCAGGGAACACGGGTTCGTGCCCCGGTCCAGGAAGATCCCACATGCCGCGGAGGGGCTGGTTCCGTGAGCCATGGACGCTGAGCCTGTGCGTCCGGAGCCTGTGCTCCGCAACGGAAGAGGCCACAGCAGTGAGAGGCCCGCGTACCGCAAAAAAAAAACAAAAAACAAAAAACAGTACTGGAACACACCAATGAGGGCACGGAGAATTGTCTGTTTTAGTCCCAGAGATAATCCCAAGCAAATAAAACTGTGCACTCAATGAATATTTGTGAAATGAATAAATGAATGACTAAACACTGCAGTGAACATCAGTGTCATGTTTGCTTGTGCACATTCGGAGAGCTTCTTTGAGGTGCATAACCAGAAGCGGAATTGCTGGGTCTTAGGGTAAATAGGATTACCGATTTCCCTGAGTAATGCAGTTATTCTCTGAACTGTTGCAAGGTTACTCTCCGGTAATCAGCATATGAGTGTTATCTGTCTATGGCATTGTCACCACCATTTTATCAGATTTAAAAATTGTTGTCTCTTTGTTAGATATCTGTCATTATTGTTTTAATTATTTACTTTTGTCCTTATTGCTAGCAAAGTTGTGTATCTTCTCAAATGTTCACTAACCATTTTTTCCTGTCAGTTTTTGCATCTAATTTAAACAAGACTATTATAACTTTATCATATGTTCCTAAAACATATACTTATGTCACAGAAGATCTAAGGGTAGAATGACAATGTGTATGCCAGACCACTTACAGTTTAAATTTATAGATGATAAATAACTTTAACCACTAAATATTCCACAGTGTATAGTAAAATATTAATGCTGAACGATTCACTCACAAACTAGTAAAAAAAGTCATCTTTGTTTCTTTATCTATAATGAACATAGAGCATAAATCTTAGGCCCTTGCACGGAGCCTTCTTCTAGTTGCAGTAATTGTGAAATGAATTTTATATACAGTTCTTTGAGAGTTAAACTTACTCTATAAACAACCATATAGCAAATACATCATAGTCCTAGTATATATATATATATTTTTTTGCGGTACACGGGCCTCTCACTATTGTGGCCTCTCCCGTTGCGGAGCACAGGCTCCGGACGCGCAGGCTCAGCGGCCATGGCTCACGGGCCCAGCCCCTCCGCGGCATGTGGGATCCTCCCGGACCGGGGCACGAACCTGTATCCCCTGCATCGGCAGGCGGACTCTCAACCACTGCACCACCAGGGAAGCCCAGTCCTAGTATATTTTAAAAATAGCTTAAAGCTCGTTGGACAGAATACATATCAGTTTTTATCAGTACTTCTTGGGCAGGATGAATTCTGTAGGCTAGTAATAAATCTTTGGTGACAGTAGTAGGGTTTTAATTGGCAACATTATATCTTTGGATTTTCATAAAAACAACTTACACGTGCAAAACTTAACAGTTATTTCTGTATTTGTATCATTGCGGTTCTCTGATATGTGAAGACTAAGGGAGAGAAAGAGAGAAAGATATTGAGAGAGACAGAATGAAATCATTTAGACCGGAAAGGCAGAATAAGATTGTGAGATTATGGAAAGAGAATGAATATGGTAGAAATAGATGGAACTGGAGATAATGAGGAATTATTGTTCTTTACTTATGAGTCTGCCCCAGGATGACTTAGTTTGATGTTATTTTAGCCATCTCATAGCAGTTTATACCCAGAAGCAGTAGAAAAAAAATGCTCAGTTTCTGTACTATCTGAATATTGTCAGTGCAGGTCCAAGTATCAGAAGTCAAATTCAAAGTCACTGGGGAAAATTCTGAAAAACTCCTGAAAAAAACCAAAGGTACTTGGTTTTGATAATATAATTGACAAAGGAAACTGCAGTCAAATATGAGAGCTAATGAAAGACTGCATGGATAAGTAAAATCCACAAATTATCATAGATGTCATTTAACCGTTTCCCCTTTTTTACCCAACAAGAAAATTTCATGAGAATTGCTATCAATAAAACTTCAACATCACGTAAGCGTTATAAGCTTCCCCCTCAACTAGTCTCTCCAGTTGAGGCACCAACGACAAATAATGTGTCCATAATATACAGAAGAAGGAAGATGTATGATGAATGTATTGATAATATACTATCAATTAAAAATCCTGGAATAATTCAGCATTGAAGGTGATGAAGGCATGAGAACAAAGCTGTATGGATTAAAACAACAACAACAAACTGGGAAGTGTGGGTCGATTGTAGGAAATGACTAACAATCCGTTCTGATTGTGATTCCCAACCAGCTTTTAGTTGGAGCCTTGGGCACAGCAGCTCAATCCTAGTGGGGGGAAAAAAAATGCAGACAATGTGAAGGGAGTGGAAAGAGCAGAACAAAGTATGATGAAAGACCTGAAATATTATGCAACAGAAGAATATTTACAGCCTGGCTAAATAAATGAACATATTAGTTACTTTATTTTTAAAAGAGAATAAATGCTTCAAGGGAAAGAGATTTAAGGGGTGATACTAAGGGCAATTATGAGAATTCTTGGGACAAAATAAAGGTTTTTTTTATCAAGAAAAATTCCTGGGAGTATGATCTGTCAGAATGCAGAAAACTTTCCAATGAAGTTATTACAAATTCCCTTAAGACGTTGGTAAGACACCCATAGAAAACAGTGTGAGAAATAGCGGAGTGGAACTGTTGTAACTTTGCATCTGTAAGTCCTCTTAGAGAAGGCATGAGAGAACTTTTTGAGAGGCACTAGATCAAATAGTTAATACATTTTGTTTTTGAGTCTCTGTCCCTTATCTGTGAGCAAAGGCAAATTACTCCAACTTTCTACATTTTAGCTTATCTTGTCTGTAAAATGTGCATAGATTTATGGCACCTTATTAGGCTATTGTTAATATCAATTATAAAACCATGTAAAATTTTTACCATACGCTGGTGGCTGTCAGTGCTCCACGGGGGCAGCGATTGGCTAACCCATTTCTTTGCTGTCTAATTGAAAGTAGGATATGTGACTTTTTTTTCTGAAATAGTGAGCTATTTATTGAAAAAAAATGAAAAACTTCTGGAGTCAGAAAGACCTAAATTTTTTTAATTAAAAATTTTGTTTTTAGTTTTCTGCTCTTTTTTTTTTTTTAATTGAAGTCTAGTTATTTACAATGTTGTATTAGTTTCTGGTGTACAGCAGAGTGATTCAGATATTATATATGTTCAGATATATATGTATATTTTTTCATATTCTTTTTCATTATGGTTTATTACAAGACATTAATATAGTTTCCTGTGTTATACAGGAACCTTGTTGTTTATCTAATTTATATATAGTACTGTCTGCTAATCCCAAACTCCTCATTTATCCCTCCCCCAGCCTTCCCCTTTGGTAACCATAAGTTTGTTTTCTATGTCTGTGAGTCTGTTTCTGTTTTGTAAATATGTTCATTTATGTCATATTTTAGATTCCACATATAATTTATATCATATATTTGTCTTTCTCAGACGTGACTTTTAAATATCAAAATATGACATCTATAGGATTTATAGTAACAGTGCTGATATCAGTGAAATATATTATTAGACTGGATCTTATTACTTCATTTTTAATGTTGACATTAAGTTAAATATTACTTTTGTTACTTGAGATTAGCCTTTTCTTTTCCCTTTTCTGGGAACAAGTACAATTATGTTACTAATGAGAGTTTGAGAGATTAGGGTATAATAGACATTCTCATTGAATTATTAACATGCCGAATTCTAGAGTTCTGTCCTTTGCAAAATTCCCACATTTCATTTTAGATAAAGAGTAAGTTCTCTTCAGAAGCCTTTGTGTGTTCATTTGTCATATAGTAAGTCGAGGTTTTCCTACTTCCCTGCCTCCTATAGAGCATAAGCCCCTTCTGCACTTTTCAGCGTAACCAGGTCCGATCTCAGCTGTAAAACTCATCTGACTTCTCCATGTAATCGTTCTTGCCTCATCCCTGTCTCAGCCCCTGACTTGAATTCTTCCCACTTCCCTCCATACTGAACTAGCAGAGTACTGTTTAGTTGTGTAATTGTTTATATACTTGGGACGTGTTCTCATACACATATTTACTCTGTCCCATTTAGAATCAGAAAGCTCTCAAGGATGTAAAACACATCTTCTCTTTCCCTAATAATCCCCAAAGCCCTCGATGCCATGCTATGCCCCCAGAAGGGAATCAGTAAACCTGATACAATGGATTGGAGCCTCCTCTTCGGCCCACATTTGCCTTAGGCGGTCTCCTGCAGAGCTCTGTGTAAAGTAATTGAGCCTTCGGATTTGTGCTCTCATGCTAATGGTTATTACTTCCTTTATTTTTGAAAAACCGGTTGTTGGGCTCTAAGCTAAACATGCTATTTTCTGTACCCAGCAATTCTCCATGAGAAGCTGCCTCTCAGTCTTATGCTCTCTTAGGCCATCCTCCTCCCCCCAGTAGGAGAAGGATAAGAGGAAGTTGCAATATTTACTCTGAGATGGAGAGCCTTGAGCACTTGAGCCCCGGGGCTGCCTCTGGACCAATGTTTCTGTTCAGCTTCTCCCAGGTTTTTCAGCAAGAGCTGTCAGAAACCAAGTTTGTGCCTGAAGAGCAACTTCATCTGTAATTTCCATTTCTCTCGACTCCCTGCTGTGTTTCTTGCTATCTGGAAACTTCTCTCAGAGTAGCAGGCTCTTGGCACCACTAATCCTTTTCCTCTCTCAAATGCCATATTCTTCCTTGGAATGTTAGTTTCTTTTTCAGAAAATTCTATCTTTGTAAAACTACCCAGAAATCAATGTTAGGCGTTCAGCTGTGAAATTACTTCAAAGAATGAGTTAAAGCAAAAGAGGTGTCATTCTTTTGAAGAGCTTAGATTTTCTGTTTATAGAGAAGAGTTCCTGGGAATTATGTGCTTAGCTGAAAGTATTAAACACTTTTTTCTTCAACATTAATTTTTCTTCCTGGGTTTACAGAGGAGAAGGTTGCAAGTTAAGGGCTCTGATCATGGTTTATTCTCTAGCTTGGTCATTTGAGGCAAGTTCCTTTACATTCATGGACTTCTATTTTTCTCTTGTATTGATATAAAATGATGAGAAGTGTCAACTGAAAATAATACACAGCCTGAAAGTTGAGAATTATGTTTTATTTGGATTTGCTGAGGACTTAAGCTGGGGAGACAGCCTCTCAGACCGCTCAAAGGGACTGCTCGGAAGAGGTAAGAGAGGAACTAAGATATATAGGAGTTTTTGCAACCAAACAAATAAACAAACAAAAAACAGGTAGTCAGAACATCAAAATATTACTGTTAAGAAAAAGCAGAGTTAATAAATATAAGTTAATAAAGTTAATAAATTTAGCACTTTTCTATGGATGGAAAGATGCAAGAGTCTGGGCTCATTGAAATCATTCCTTTGATATGTGCCTTAACTACCTAGGGCCAGTATCCTGTTTTCTCCATCCTGAATCCCCTCCGGGTGCACCATAGGTGTAGCTGCAATGGCTGTGGCTTGACGGCTGCAACATCCTTTGCTCGCTGATATGGCAGGCAGCATTCTTCACCCACAGTAGAGTGACATATGAAAAAGATATTCTTTAAAGCACCTTTCAAATTTAAATGTTATTATTCTACCACCAAATTCCCATTCTCAACACCAGATAAGACTTAGTATTAGTGTTGCTGAAAATATATATATATATATATTTTTTTTTTTCATCTGCACTGCTTGACATGCAGGATCTTAGTTCCCTGACCAGGAATAGAATCCCTGCAGTGGCAGTGGAAGCGTGGAGTCTTAACCACAGGACCACCAGGGAAGTCCCTATTGGGGGATAGTCTTGATTAAAAAAAAAAAAAAGAAGACGATCCACATGAAAAAGAAAGAATTTTGAGCCAATGCTCACAACTTTAGTCAGGGTGACTTTCATGTCCTAATTTGAAGTAAGCAAGTGGAACATTCATTAATGGGAGGCTTAGGTAATCCCTCTTTCATCAAGATTAATCACTCATTTTTACATTAGTCATTGTGAATTAATATAGCAATTTGATCCTTCCTAGTTATCAGGTTCTTTTTGATGACTGTCTTAGCCTACATTAGTTAGAAGAGAATAAAGTGCATAGGTCTCCACTTCACATCCAAGCCATTAGGTATAACATAATAACAAAAGCAAATATTGGATTGAATTGTGATCTCCTCTGTCAGCTGAAAAACATGCACAACCTCAAAGTTGAGAATTATGTTTTATTCAGTGGACATACTGAGGACTTAAACCGGGGAGGCAGCCTCTCAGATACCTCTGAGGGACTGTTCTGAAGAGGTAACGGAGCAGCCAGGATATATATAGGAGTTTTTGCAGAAAAGAAAACCACACCAAAAAACCCAAGTAGTTGGAACATCAAAAGATTACTGTCGATTAAAGAAACACCAGACGTCTCAAGTTAATGCATTTAGCCCTTTTCTTTGTGTCGGGTGGGATGGCCACAGTGCCTGATGGCTGGATGGCTGCAACATCCTTTGTTTACTGACTCAGCAGGTGGCATTCTTCGTCTACACCCTGCAGGCTGTTGCTGTCGAGGAAGTACAAACTGCCATCCAGCCTGTTTTCCTAAACTCCGTAGACTCAGCAATCTGTCCTTTAGACGTCCTGATAAGTGTCTTAATGGAAGATGAATGCCAGGCTGATGTGACAGTGTTCTTGGGGCAGAATTAGCTCCGTCTCTAGTCACAATTTGGTGACAGATTCCACTTAAGGCAACAGGACACAAGACCCAGTTGGAGCCCTAGGTGGAGGACACCATTTAGATTCCTGTATATCCCTGTTCATCAATGGTAAGGGTACAGTTTTTGAATCAAATGACATTTCTTGAATTCCACTCAGTTCACCTGTGAGAATGCTTTGAGTTACAGCTCAAGATAGCAACAGTTTGTGCTCTTACGAATAGCCGTTTTTGGCCTCTCTCTCTTTCTGTATCTGTCTCTCTGTCTCTCGTACACACACACACACACACACACACACACACACACACACACACTACACTACTTGTACTGAGATACTTTAAGATACATTATTTCAAACTGTATAACAACATAATAAAAATTTCTAGTAGTACCAGAGGATATGTCTCTGAGTACAAAACTATACAAATTTTGTGTAACTTTCTCAAAGTAGTCAATGAATATAAAAATATGTATGTGTAGATAAGTCCCCCCTTTTTTTACATAAATAAGAACATGCTATAAATACTGTATGTACCTTGGGTTTTTTTTTTAAACATATAAATTCTCCTGGATATCTTTTTATAGCAGCATATATAATACAGCTCTGTTTTCCAGTATATATATTGTGTGACTATATTTGTATAATTTATAAATTAATTTATATTTATCATTTATAAAGTAATCCATATTGGCTACGTGTCCAACATTTTGTATTTTTCACTAGTCTCTGAGTGGTGGTAATCATGTGAGCACTCCCAGTTTGAAAATGTTAGGTCTAATTGAAATTGATAAGTTCTGTCATTCATGAGACCATAGATTGGCAAACTTTTTTTTAAAATAAAGAGCCAAGTTAATAAATATTTTAGGCTTTGGGGGGCCATAAAGATTCTGTCTAAAATCTGTTCTCATAGCACAAAAGCAGCCCATGGCAATATGTAAACGAATGGGCATGGCTGTGTTACAATAAAATCTTATTTCAAAACCAGGCTAGGGACTTGGTTTGGCCTGAGGGCCAGAGTTTGCTAGGCCCTGCAACTAGACCAGCCACTGGAAGTGACCAACTTGTGGATGAGTTTCCACAAGACCACAAGCTCCATAAAGGCAAGGATCATATATTTTCATGTCCAGTTTCCCCCAGTGCCTAGGTGAACAGTGACTCAACAAATATTTTTTGAATTGAAGAATTAATTCACAGAAGAGGTATAGAATCAACCCATTGTTTTACCATTTACTGTCTCTGAACATGAGCATGTTGTTTTTAGCTGAAGATAAATGTATCCCTCACATGTATAGCTAAGGAGATGTATAGGTTTTAAACATATGCTCTTACTAATCATAACAAAACAATTTCACCAAGAAATAGAAAAGAAGTTTTTAACAAAGCTGAGGTGTCTGCTTCATGCTGTAAGTTCCTGCTGTCTGGGCTGATATTCCGCTATAAAACTTTACTGGATACTGTGTTTGAATTACTGGTTTCATTCAAAGCGTCTCATGATGATTGACCCAATTTGTTTTCTGTTGTCCATAACCAAAAACAATTGAGCATCACTGATATGCATACTCTCTTCTTTAAGTTTTGAGAAAACTACTCAGTAATATTTATTAGGAGCCATTATTTTTATCAAATATATATATATATATCAAATATATATATGTTTTATCAAATATATATATATTAAGGAGAGAGAGCTAGAAAAAGGATCTGTGTTGGGCTTCCCTGGTGGCGCAGTGGTTGAGAGTCCGCCTGCCGATGCAGGGGACACGGGTTCGTGCCCCGGTCTGGGAAGATCCCACATGCCATGGAGCAGCTGGGCCCGTGAGCCATGGCCGCTGAGCCTGCGCGTCCAGAGCCTGTGCTCCGCAACGGGAGAGGCCACAACAGCGAGGGGCCCGTGTACCGCTAAAAAAAAACAAAACAAGAAAAAGGATCTGTGTCTCAGTGTGATACAATTCTGTGCTCTTCCTATTGCTGCTTCTACCCTACTATATTGAAAATATCTATATAAATGTGTCATGTCTTGTAAGCAGATGTGCATTCTGGAATTCATTTCTTCCTAAACCATGAAGCACCAGCCATAAACAAGATGAACTCCCTGAAACCTCCGTAAGCCACACTGAGAGAAGAACCTGGGTCAGGTAGAGCTGTGTTTACCTTCTGGGCTAGAGAGATAGTTCTAGGCCTGATAGCCTTATAACTTCAGCCCAGAATGTCAGGCTCCCATTGCTTTGGCCCTTTGGTCCAATCACATTGTTTCTGATATCCTAGCCTTTAATTATTTGAATTCCCAATCTTGCTCAGGAAGGTGAGCCTTTGCCAGGTTAGTCAGCCTTAAGCTAATGGCTGAAAGGATTGTCATTGGCCCCTGTATCCAACCCAGTTACTTCCTGATCTGAAGTAGCCAAACCAGCTGGGGCACAAATAACCATGAAATCCTCACGGCCACACTTTCCCCTGCCTCTGAGAGAAGCTTCAGGAAAAAGAGCAGAAATGAACTTTTGTAAAGGGATTAGCTTGGGTGAAGAGCATTACCCGTAACCAAATAAATGGATCCTGGTGACTCACCAGGCTAGCCTTCAAGTCACCAGTGCCTCTGGGGATGCTAGGGTCTGTATTTCATTTCTGCAAGTTTAAAAACATCAGGTAACTCTGGAAGGGTACCAGAGGTCAAGGTACAGGTCTACAGATGGATCAAGCAAACATATCAGACTTAATCTCCAGAATTATCCTCTGAGATTGGTAGTACTGTTTTCTTCATTTTGCCATTTGCCCAACTTCTTGCAAGGATTCAGGTACAGACCATTGAACTCCAGAACCCTGACTTTTAACATTGTGCTATAATCCACCATTTAGAGTAGTGGATCCCACAGAAAGGTAAGTAGGGATCACTGGGCTGCTGTGCTAAGCATTATCCTAGCAAATTCTTGGGAAGAATAAATACCATAATGTATATGGAGTTCTGTGTACAATTCCTGGCACCAAGTTAAGCACTGTAGAAAATGTAGCCGTCAATATTAGCAGCTCACATAGGCTCTGGGCAAATTAGCAGGAAAAGCCTTCTTAATTTTATTCAATACGGTGTTAAAATCATCTAACCAAGTGCACAACAAGATATATATACCATAACCTGGGAAAACTGTCTTGCTTTTTTAAAAGAATTGAATTCAGTGAGAAACAGCTTTTAATGGTTGAAAAGTGAGAAGTGTAGGAAATAAGAGACTCTTTCCTGTGTTTATATTTGAGGCTTGCCTTTCTTACTTTCAACTTTATCTTCATAACTGCCTCCCCTCTGGGTCTGTGTCTTCTTCAGTTTTTTTTTTTTAGAGTGATATCTTCCCACCCAACTATTTAATTTATTTATTTATTTTATTTTTAGATGTTGGGGGTAGGAGTTAATTAATTTATTTTTGCTGTGTTGCGTCTTCGTTTCTGTGCGAGGGCTTTCTCTAGTTGTGGCAAGCGGGGGCTACTCTTCATCGCAGTGCGCGGGCCTCTCAGTGTCGCGGCGTCTCTTGTTGCGGAGCACAGGCTCCAGACGCGCAGGCTCAGCAGCCATGGCTCATGGGCCTAGTTGCTCTGCGGCATGTGGGATCCTCCCAGACTAGGGCTCGAACCCGTGTCCCCTGCATTAGCAGGCAGATTCTCAACCACTGAGCCACCGGGGAAGCCCCGTCTTCTTCAGTTTAAAGAAGGTGGCAAGACAAGTCCTAGAACATTTTGTTTGTATGTAATTGACATGACAAATGATGGGCTCTTACCTAAGAGGCCCCAGATAAGAGGTTGGTTACTAATGCAGGGGGGGACCAGTGGGAGCAATTGTCTCTGGTCTCTTATCAAGCCCAGAACAATTTTTCATTTACTATATTCATGCCGCAAGAGCACAGGCAATATTAAGTTCCAGAAAAAGGAAAAACTCTCCCACAGAAACAGCTGTGTTCATTACACAGCCAGTTTACTACAGTGAATTGCTAGAAATGGAAAAGTTTCCATTTCTTTTTGTGTTTATCCTTGACAGCTGTCTTATAAAATCTGCCTTTTGTAAATAAGGGAAGGCAGGTTTTAAACAGCTTTGACTAATATCTGTAGTTGGAGTATTACGTTCTACAGAGTTTCAGCAAATTAAAATAAATCTGATAGAAAGACATATATCTTTCAAAGAAAATATTGTGAAGCATCCTGGCCACAGAGTTCCATTTTTCCCCCATCTTACATGTAAATTGGATTGTGTTCCTTTTATGTGTACATTGTCACTTAGTCTAAAACCTGAGAGATGTCATTTAACCTCAGAGTTGGACCCCACTGAAAGCTTGTCTGTGGACACTATGCTGTCTTTGTGTAAATGTTCATTGCTGATGCATACTACAATGGAAAAAAAAATTAGTTTCTTGAACACCAGAAAATACCCACCTGTTAATCTCACTGGGTTGTAGCAAACAACCCAATGGATTGGTGGATTCTCTGAGAGCAGGAACTTAACTGTGTTCTCTCCAGGTCTTATTCAGTTCCAAGCACAGTGCTGGTAATTCTTGAAGTTCTCAGTCAATGCTGAAGAACTGGAAAACAATCCACAAAATTCAGTTGACCAATTAGCTAGATATGCCCTGATACAGAATTTTGTCCATGGCAGAAGTGTTTGCTGATTAGGGAAATGGAGTAACTACTACAGACAGCCAGAATCCCGTTAAGCATGGTGCGTTAATTACAATAAATAAAAATTTGGTGCTTGAGAGAACGAGTTTTGCAAAGTATCCATATTAATATCAGGGAGTGGCCTAAGCCTTGGGGAGATGAGAGTCCTCTGCTTTTAGATTAATAAAGCTGGGCTTTTGTTTTGTTTTCTTGTTTGCATTGTAAAAGAAGAGCTGTTAACTTGTCACCTACATACTATTGTGTGAGTGACTAAACAAAGGTGAAATCCCAGGTATATTCCATAGTGTTGACAATGACTGAGTGTTCACTCTGATGGGAAATTTGTCAGTTGAGGGGGTTATCTCCTTCACACTCCTTGAAATCTTTTTCTTCATTCAAATTTTCCTAGCTAGTGTACAGATGTTACATTTCCTGTTGTGTAACATAGACTGTCTCTGTTTCTGTCTCTGTCTTTCCCTCCCCAGCTTGGCATCAGGGATATCTAACGAAGTTTGCTCAGTACCCTTGGTCCCTGTCACAATATCAGGCAAATGCTACATGCTGAATCATGGTTTAATGAATTTCTCTTGAATGGATGTTATCTTGCTTCAAGTCATTCATGCAAACATTGAAGAGGACAGACAGAGCTCTGCTGACCTCCTCTAGCAAACCACTCTCTAGTAGACCTCAACACATCAGTCTGTACTCTTTGGTTACAGTTGTTCAACCAGTTACTAATCTAACTAATTGTAACCGGTTGAACAACTGAACCCAAAGGGTGCAAAGTGGAAACATTTCATTGGGAAGTCGGCCCTGGACAAAGGAAACACCACCAGATCCCCTTCAGTATGCAAAGGGGAAATTCCTTCTCAAGTAGAAGCTGCATGGTGCCTCTCTGAATGATCAGTAATTTGTAATGCTGTGTGAGTATCATCTGTTCTTTGGGTGAGGCTTATTTGAAGTGTAAGGTGCTGCCTCCATAGAGGGTGATGCTAACCGAGTGTTAAATGACTGTTGTCTGAAAATAACCGATGATATGAACAATAAAAAGCTTTTAAAAATAAGACGTTTCTTTTATTGATAGTCGTCCAGTCCATCAAGGTTGAAGTGACATATGCAATGTGAGATGTAAAATCTGATGTGAAACAGACAATAATTTGTGGTTTATATGAGGGAGTGTATCCATGTACATTGATGCTTAAGAACAGGAGGCTTTTAGGTCATTATTCTAAAGTTTGTTTAGAGAATAAGTTTACTTTTTATTTTCTTCAAAATAAATTTCTTTCTCTTGATATTGTACACTATTTGCAAAATGTTATGATGAAGCTGTTGCTCGTTGTTTCACAATGTTTTCTCTGTGAGGACCCAGGGAACATTTCTACCTGATGCTTCATGTTGTCTGAATAACTTCAAACTGTAAAAGATTATGTTCTCTTTTGGCCACTAAGAAGCTCACTTTTCACCTGTGGTACCTGTGGGATGCATTTTGAACAATAACTTTGTTTTCTTATTTTTCCTTAGCACCACCAAATCTCTTTTTTTTTAAGGCAGACTATAATTAATAAATGCATAGCAAACAAAAACCTGTTTTTAGATGAGATTGCTGTTGATATATGAATTCATCTATCATCCAGCTTCCCACCTTATTCTCTCCTGCCATATTTCTATTGACTAGGGCTTTTGTTCCATGAAGAATTGATTAACTTTTGCCATGACCTCCATGCCAAGCTCCTCCATGCCATGCTCCTCTCTGCCTTCAGACCTCTGTATCCACCTGTAGGTGCTCTTTCTCCTGCGGGGCCTCAAACCTGAATGCAAAGCTGTCTAGTAGTTGAGCTGTGTTTCATGAGGAATCCAAGAACCTGCAGCATGGGTGAATTTGACAATTTTGCCAAAACCTTGAAGTGTTGTGAGGAAGATTCACACTGACCATGCACCATGCAGCCTTCTTTTGTCTTGCTGGTCTCATCTCCTCACCTAGGCATTCCTCTTGGAGTCTTAGCTTTCTAAAATCAGCACTTCTACTCTCACCATGAGACCTGCCGTAATTGTGAAACTCCCCGGGTCTGTGTTAGAGGGCTTCATCCCCCGCCCCATCCCTGAATCCGAGGAATGACATTTTCTCTGCCTTGTTTACAAGGCAATCAATCAATTCACGTAACAAATCTCTTAAATGTATCTACTATGTTCTAGATACTGGAGATACTAGCATAAATAAATAACACAAATAAAGCCCATATCCCTAAAAGTTCAAATTGAAGGAGTTCAAATTGGGGAGTTAGAGAGCAAAGATTTAAATAGATTAGAGGAAACATACATGGTGAGTGCCATGATTAGCAATAGGCACAGGGCTTTATGGGAGAGGGTCTCACCTGGAGTGGAAAGGTATGATCTCAGGTGAGTCCTAAGGAATGAGTGTGGGCTTGGGGGAGGAGAAGGTGGAGGTTCCAGGAGGAGGGGGCTAGCAGGAGCAGAGATGTTGAGGCAAGGAATCACATGGTATGTTTGAGGAAGGGTCATTGACAAGATCTGAAGCTGGAAATAAACAAGGACTGATTTCTAGGGACCTTGTGTGCCAGGTTAAGGACTTTGAGTTTGTCCTGGAGCCATGAAGTATTCCAAGTAGTGGGGGGAGGGGGCAAGGTCAGATCCTGGAGGCTGAATGGAGAATAAAAATGCAAGGACAAGATTGGAGGCCTGGAGTGTTAAAGGAGGTCACTGATGTGGTTTGGGCAAAACATCACGAGGGCATAAGATAGGTTGGTAGTTCTAGAGATTGAGAGGAGGGCGTTAATTCCATGAATGTGTAGTGGATATAATTGTCATGTTGTACGAGTGTACTTGGGAGGAGGGGACTGGTCATTTAATAAGTAGTTATATCATTGGTGGATTGGTGATTTCCTCAGTTCTTGCCCTTTCAAGAGAAATAATTCAGTTGAGAGATGTAGAGCATTTTTAAGTGGCAAGAGTTTTATTAAGCAAAAGCGGAAGTATGCTCTCGAGAAAGGATGAGAGCGGGCTGTCTGGAAACCAGAAACAGCCCTGCAATGGGGCAGGGATAGGTTTTTTTAGAGTGGTGGTCCCTCCCTGTGTCCTGCGTCATTTGACTGACAAAGCTGATTGACAGCTTTAGGTTATATAACTTTTCTCTTAGTGCGCAGGCGCTTACCCGTAAGCTCCCAAGCAAAAGCCACGGGGGCGGGGGTGGGAACTGCAATGCTAATTTGTTACAAATGTGGCACAATGAACCCCCGGGTACCTTAAGTCACCTTTTAGGTCCTGGTGCGCCCTTGCCAACCTGTGCTGGAGGTTTTAATCTTGCTTGGTCCTGATATGGCTGGAAACCTAGCGGTGGTCCTTGACCACAAGAGGGAGGATCTCTGGGTGTGTTCCAACCACCAGTGTCCAGGTGGGGGAGGGAAAGACGAACCATCCAGGATGGGGCGGGACCTGCTCATGTCTGACTAACTACCTAACAGTTATTGGTCATTGGTAAATAAGATGCAGAAGAAGGTGAGGTTTTGGGGCAGGTGGAGTGAGTTTTGGAGGGAGTAAGGGGCTTGAAGTTCTGTAGAACAGGAGGATGGGGAAATCTAGGAGGCAAATAAGTATCCAAACACCTCATGTATACATTTATATAAAACATGGATAAATTTATTCTCCTTCTTTGCCCATTTTTTGGGTATTTTATATAAATATAGCTGTTACATCTGGTAATTTTTTCCTCCCATATAACTTTTGGAATGCAATAACGTGAATCATGAGGAGATGACCATTTCTACTTAATCTCTGCAAAGTTGCATTCTTATCCTATTTTGATTCATAATAAAATGCCTAAGTTGGTTTTTTCTAACCTGAGGCACACGATTTATAGAAGGAAAATAAAAATGTCAAAGGTATAACTGCCCAAACTTGGGATGTTGGTAAAGTGATATAATATCAAAAATGTTTATCTGGTTAGCTGACTACTGAAAAGTTATATTAGTTGTGTTTACAATTAACGGATGATTTCTCTTTAGGCCAGAACCAACAGAGATTGTAATCCCGCAGCCCTGCAATTTTGAATGTTTTTGTTCTCCCTTTTGGAAGTTTTCCAGGTATTCTTAGTTGGCAACTGGAAACAGTTCAGTAATGGCTATGCAGCTTCCTCATGCATGGTATTGAAATTTGTGACCAGGGATCCCTGTAGAGCTACTATTGACATTTCACCCCCCTCTTAGATTAAATCTACCTATACAAGCTCAAGGGGTCCTGCCTGGGGCTGTCTGATCAATATTCTATAGCCCCTGTGCAGAAGAAACTACAAAGATTTTCTCAGAAGGTAGACTGTTGAAATTGGATCTAAGTAGTAGACAGTGATTTGAATGAGGGATATACTGACAATTTGCATCAATCTAGACTTGGGAATAGTTTGAAAAAAGTAAATTGCCTTTTGTCTCAGCTTTGAAGGGATAGATGTTAAATATCCCTTGTTCTCTATTATTGCTTCTTAAGTATTTATCAGGAAAGTGGTATAAGTCAGTCCATAGACAAGGCTCCCCTGACCTTTGATCATCAAATCATCCTCCCCGTCTTCCTCTTTGGTGCAGTCACTGCAGTCATCACCACCACCACCATCATCATCATCATCTCATTGTCATCATCACATCATCATCACAGATAGCTCCACTTCTTGGGTGCTCAGGTTTGCCTGTGTTTGAATTAGGCATTATGGGTCCAAAGCCCATGATCTTAATTTCTACTCCATACCTCTTTTCTAATAGCCCAGAGACTCCCATGGGTGGGCAAAAGGTTGGTGCTGTGCTTTTAAAATGGACTTGAGATCTAGTAAGTTTTGTTTCTATTGGTGTCTTTTATATAATTTTGGAAGGTAATGTGAGAAGACTCAACCTTTTGAATTTTTTTTAAAAAATTTTGAGACACTTGTAACCACCAGCTATGTAGCTATAATTTATTGCCACATTTAGTGTATTAAATTGTAACCGGTATTTCTGATTCTTACTCCCCACTTCTCCCTTAAAAAAAAGCATTTGTTAATTTAGCATACCTCCTTCTGTCTGTTCCATGAAACTATAATTTCTTTTTTTTTTCTTACATCTTTATTGGAGTATAATTGCTTTACAATGGTGTGTCAGTTTCTGCTTTATAACAAAGTGAATCAGTTATACATATACATACGTTCCCATATCTCTTCCCTCTTGTGTCTCCCTCCCTCCCACCCTCCCTATCCCACCCCTCCAGGCGGTCACAAAGCACCAAGCTGATCTCCCTGTGCTATGTGGCTGCTTCCCACTAGCTATCTACCTTACGTTTGGTAGTGTATATATGTCCGTGCCTCTCTCTCGCTTTGTCACAGCTTACCCTTCCCCCTCCCCATATCCTCAAGTCCATTCTCTAGTAGGTCTGTGTCTTTATTCCTGTCACACCCCTAGGTTCTTCATGACATTTTTTTTTCTTAAATTCCATATATATGTGTTAGCATACGGTATTTGTCTTTCTCTTTGACTTACTTCACTCTGTATGACAGACTCTAGGTCTATCCACCTCATTACAAATAGCTCAATTTCGTTTCTTTTTATGGCTGAGTAATATTCCATTGTATGTATGTGCCACATCTTCTTTATCCATTCATCCGATGATGGACACTTAGGTTGCTTCCATCTCCGGGCTATTGTAAATAGAGCTGCAATGAACATTTTGGTACATGGCTCTTTTTGAATTATGGTTTTCTCAGGGTATATGCCCAGTAGTGGGATTGCTGGGTCATATGGTACTTCTATTTGTAGTTTTTTTAAGGAACCTCCATACTGTTCTCCACAGTGGCTGTATCAATTTACATTCCCACCAACAGTGCAAGAGGGTTCCCTTTTCTCCACACCCTCTCCAGTATTTATTGTTTCTAGATTTTTTCATGATGGCCGTTCTGACTGCTGTGAGATGATATCTCATTGTAGTTTTGATTTGCATTTCTCTAATGATTAATGATGTTGAGCATTCTTTTATCTGTTTGTTGGCAGTCTGTATATCTTCTTTGGAGAAATGTCTATTTAGGTCTTCTGCCCATTTTTGGATTGGGTTGTTTGTTTTTTTCTTATTGAGCTGCATGAGCTGCTTATAAATTTTGGAGATTAATCCTTTGTCAGTTGCTTCATTTGCAAACACTTTCTCCCATTCTGAGGGTTGTCTTTTGGTCTTGTTTATGGTTTCCTTTGCTGTACAAAAGCTTTGAAGTTTCATTAGGTTCCATTTGTTTATTTTTGTTTTCATTTCCATTTCTCTAGGAGGTGGGTCAAAAAGGATCTTGCTGTGATTTATGTCATAGAGTGTTCTGCCTATGTTTTCCTTTAAGAATTTGATAGTTTCTGGCCTTACATTTAGGTCTTTAATCCATTTTGAGCTTATTTTTGTGTATGGTGTTAGGGAGTGATCTAATCTCATACTTTTACATGTACCTGTCCAGTTTTCCCATCACCACTTATTGAAGAGGCTGTCCTTTCTCCACTATACATTCCTGCCTCCTTTATCAAAGGTAAGGTGACCATATGTGCATGGGTTTATCTCTGGGCTTTCTATCCTGTTCCATTGATCTATCTTTCTGTTTTTGTGCCACTACCATACTGTCTTGATTACTGTAGCTTTGTAGTATAGTCTGAACTCAGGGAGCCTGATTCCTCCAGCTCCATTTTTCGTTCTCAAGATTGCTTTGGCTATTCGGGGTCTTTTGTGTTTCCATACAAATTGTGAAATTTTTTGTTCTAGTTCTGTGAAAAATGCCAGTGGTAGTTTGATAGGGATTGCATTGAATCTGTAGATTGCTTTGCATAGTAGAGTCATTTTCACAATGTTGATTCTTCCAATCCAAGAACATGGTATATCTCTCCATCTGTTGGTATCATCTTTAATTTCTTTAAACAGTGTCTTATAATTTTCTGCATACAGGTCTTTTGTCTCCTTAGGTAGGTTTATTCCTAGATACTTTATTCTTTTTGTTGCAGTGATAAATGGGAGTGTTTTCTTGATTTCACTTTCAGATTTTGCATCATGAGTGTATAGGAATGCCAGAGATTTCTGTGCATTAATTTTGTATCCTGCCACTTTACCAAATTCATTGATTAGCTCTAGTAGTTTTCTGGTAGCATCTTTAGAATTCTCTATGTATAGTATCATGTCATCTGCAAACAGTGACAGCTTTACTTCTTCTTTTCCGATTTGGATTCCTTTTATTTCCTTTTCTTCTCTGATTGCTGTGGCTAAAACTTCCAAAACTATGTTGAATAAGAGTGGTGAGAGTGGGCAACCTTGTCTTGTTCCTGATCTTAGTGGAAATGCTTTCAGTTTTTCATCATTGAGGACGATGTTGGCTGTGGGTTTGTCATATATAGCCTTTATTATGTTGAGGAAAGTTCCCTCTATGGCTACTTTCTGCAGGGATTTTTATCATAAATGGGTGTTGAATTTTGTCGAAAGCTTTCTCTGCATCTATTGAGATGATCATATGGTTTTTCTCCTTCAATTTGTTAATATGGTGTATCACGTTGACTGATTTGCGTATATTGAAGAATCCTTGCATTCCTGGAATAGACCCCACTTGATCATGGTGTATGATCCGTTTAATGTGCTGTTGGATTCTGTTTGCTAGTATTTTGTTGAGGATTTTTGCATCTATGTTCATCAGTGATATTGGCCTGTAGTATTTTTTTTTTTTGTGACATCCTTGTCTGGTTTTGGTATCAGGGTGATGGTGGCCTCATAAGAATGAGTTTGGGAGTGTTCCTCCCTCTGCTATATTTTGGAAGAGTTTGAGAAGGATAGGTGTTAGCTCTTCTCTAAATGTTTCATACAATTCGCCTGTGAAGCCATCTGGTCCTGGGCTTTTGTTTGTTGGAAGACTTTTAATCACAGTTTCAATTTCAGTGCTTGTGATTGGTCTGTTCATATTTTCTATTTCTTCCTGATTCAGTCTTGGCAGGTTGTGCATTTCTAACAATTTGTCCATTTCTTCCAGGTTGTCCATTTTATTGGCATAGAGTTGCTTGTAATAATCTCTCATGATCTTTTGTATTTCTACAGTGTCAGTTCTTCTCCTTTTTCGTTTCTAATTCTATTGATTTGAGTCTTCTCCCTTTGTTTCTTGATGAGTCTGGCTAATGGTTTATCAATTTTGTTTATCTTCTCAAAGAACCAGCTTTTAGTTTTATTGATTTTTGCTATCGTTTCCTTCATTTCTTTTTCATTTATTTCTGATCTGATTTTTATGATTTCTTTCCTTCTGCTAACTTTGGGGTTTTTGTTCTTCCGTCTCTAATTGCTTTAGGTGCAAGGTTAGGTTGTTTATTCAAGATGTTTCTTAAGGTAGAATTGTATTGCTATAAACTTCCCTCTTAGAAGTGCTTTTGCTGCATCCCATAGATTTTGGGTCGTCGTGTCTCTATTGTCATTTGTTTCTAGGTATTTTTTAATTTCCTCTTTGATTTCTTCAATGATCACTTCGTTATTAAGTACTGTATTGTTTAGCCTGCATGTGTTTGTATTTTTTACAGATCTTTTCCTGTAATTGATATCTAGTCTCATAGCGTTGTGGTCGGAAAAGATACTTGATACAATTTCAATTTTCTTAAATTTACCAAGGTTTGATTTGTGACCCAAGATATGATCTATCCTGGAGAATGTTCCATGAGCACTTGAGAAAAATGTGTATTCTGTTGTTTTTGGATGGAATGTCCTATAAATATCAATTAAGTCCATCTTATTTAATGTATCATTTAAAGCTTGTGTTTCCTTATTTATTTTCATTTTGGATGATCTGTCCATTGGTGAAAGTGGGGTGTTAAAGTCCCCTACTATGAATGTGTTACTGTCGATTTCCCCTTTTATGGCTGTTAGTATTTGCCTTATGTATTGAGGTGCTCCTATGTTGGGTGCATAAATATTTACAATTGTTATATCTTCTTCTTGGATTGATCCCTTGATCATTATGTAATGTCCTTCTTTGTCTGTTCCAATAGTCTTTATTTTAAAGTCTATTTTGTCTGATATGAGAATTGCTACTCCAGCTTTCTTTTGGTTTCCATTTGCATGGAATATCTTTTTCCATCCCCTTACTTTCAGTCTGTATGTGTCTCTAGGTCTGAAGTGGGTCTCTTGTAGACAGCAAATATATGGGTCTTTATTTTGTATCCATTCAGCCAATCTGTGTCTTTTGGTGGTAGCATTTAGTCCATTTACATTTAAGGTAATTATTGATATGTATGTTCCTATTCCTCTTTTCTTAATTGTTTTGGGTTCATTATTGTAGGTCTTTTCCTTCTCTTGTGTTTCTTGCCTAGAGAAGTTCCTTTAGCATTTGTTGTAAAGCTGGTTTGGTGGTGCTGAACTCTCTCAGCTTTTGCCCGTCTGTAAAGGTTTTAATTTCTCCATCAAATCTGAATGAGATCCTTACTGGGTAGAGTAATCTTGGTTGCAGGTTTTTCTCCTTCATCACTTTAAATATGTCCTGCCAGTCCCTTCTGGCTTGCAGAGTTTCTGCTGAAGGATCAGCTGTTAACCTTATGGGGATTCCCTTGTGTGTTATTTGTTGTTTTTCCCTTGCTGCTTTTAATATGTTTTCTTTGTATTTAATTTTTGACAGTTTGATTAATATGTGTCTTTGCATATTTCTCCTTGGATTTATCCTGTATGGGACTCTCTGTGCTTCCTGGACTTGATTAACTATTTCCTTTCCCATATTAGGGAAGTTTTCAACTATAATCTCTTCAAATATTTTCTCAGTCCCTTTCTTTTTCTCTTCTTCTTCTGGAACCCCTATAATTCGAATGTTGGTGCGTTTAATGTTGTCCCAGAGGTCTCTGAGACTGTCCTCAGTTCTTTTCATTCTTTTTTCTTTATTCTGCTCTGCTGTAGTTATTTCCATTCTTTTATCTTCCAGGTCACTTATCCATTCTTCTGCCTCAGTTATTCTGCTATTGATCCCATCTAGCGTATTTTTAATTTCATTTATTGTGTTGTTCATCATTGTTTGTTCCATCTTTAGTTCTTCTATGTCCTTGTTAAATGTTTCTTGCATTTTTTCTATTCTATTTCCAAGATTTTGGATCTTCTTTACTGTAATTATTCTGAATTCTTTTTCAGGTAGACTGCCTATTTCCTCTTCATTTGCTAGGTCTGGTGGGTTTTTATCTTGCTCCTTCATGTGCTGTGTGTTTCTCTGTCTTCTCATTTTGCTTATCTTCCTGTATTTGGGGTCTCCTTTTTGCAGGCTGCAGGTTCGTAGTTCCCGTTGTTTTTGGTGTGTGTCCCCAGTGGCTAAGGTTGGTTCAGTGGGTTGTGTAGGCTTCCTGGTGGAGGGGACTAGTGCCTGTGTCCTGGTGGATGGGGCTGGATCTTGTCTTTCTGGTGGGCAGGTCCATGTCTGGTGGTGTGTTTTGGGGTGTCTGTGGACTTATTATGATTTTAGGCAGCCTCTCTGCTAATGGGTGGGTTTGTGTTCCTGTCTTGCTAGTTGTTTGGCATAGGATGTCCAGCACTGTAGCTTGCTGGTCGTTGAGTGAAGCTGGGTGTTGGTGTTGAGATGGAGATCTCTGGGAGATTTTCGCCATTTGATATTATGTGGAGCTGGGAGGTCTCTTGTGGACCAGTGTCCTGAAGTTGGCTCTCCCACCTCAGAGGCACAGCACTGACTCCTGGCTGGAGCACCAAGAGCCTTTCATCCACATGGCTCAGAATAAAAGGGAGAAAATGTAGAAAGAAAGAAGTAGTAGAAATAGAAAGAAAGAAAGCAAGAAAGGAGGGAGGGAAGAAGGAGGGAAGGAAGGAAAAAAAGAAAGAAGAGAAAATAAAATAAAGTAAGATAAAATATAATAATTAAAATAAAAAATAATTAAGAGAAAAAAAAAGGACGGATAGAACCCTAGGACAAATGGTGGAAGCAAAGCTATACAGACAAAATCTCACACAGAAGCATACACATACACACTCACAAAAAGAGGAAAAGGGGAAAAAAATCATAAATCTTGCTCTCAAAGTCCACCTCCATAATTTGGGATGATTCGTTGTCTATTCATGTATTCCACAGATGCAGGGTACATCAAGTTGATTGTGGAGCTTTAATCCGCTGCTTCTGAGGCTCCTGGGAGAGATTTCCACTTCTCTTCTTTGTTCTCACAGCTCCCAGGGGCTCAGCTTTGGATTTGGCCCCGCCTGTGCGTGTAGGTCGCCCGAGGGCGTCTGTTCTTCGCTCAGACAGGACGGGGTTAAAGGAGCCGCTGATTCGGGGGCTCTGGCTCACTCAGGCCAGGGGGGAGGGAGGGGCACGGAGTGTGGGGCGGGCCTGCGGCGGCAGAGGCCGGCGTGACGTTGCAGCATCCTGAGGCGCGCCATGCGTTCTCCCGGGAAGTTGTCCCTGAATCCCGGGACCCTGGCAGTGGCGGGCTGCACAGGCTTCCCGGAAGGGGGGGTGTGGAGAGTGACCTGTGCTCGCACACAGGCGTCTTGGTGGCGGCAGCAGCAGCCTTAGCGTCTCATGCCCGTCTCTGGGGTCCGCGCTTTTAGCCGCGGCTCGCAGCCGTCTCTGGAGCTCCTTTAAGCAGCGCTCTTAATCCCCTCTCCTCGCGCACCAGGGAACAAAGAGGGAAGAACAAGTCTCTTGCCTCTTCGGCAGGTCCAGACTTTTCCCCGGACTCCCTCCCGGCTAACCGTGGCGCACTAACCCCCTGCAGGCTGTGTTCATGCCTCCAACCTCAGTCCTCTCCCCGCGCTCCGACCGAAGCCCGAGCCTCAACTCCAGGCCCCGCCCCTCCCGGCGGGTGAGCAGACAGGCCTCTCGGACTGGTGAGTGCCGGTCGGCACCGATCCTCTGTGCGGGAATCTCTCCGCTTTGCCCTCCACACCCCTGTTGCTGTGCTCTCCTCCGTGGCTCTGAAGCTTCCCGCCTCCGCCACCCACAGTCTCCGCCCGCGAAGGGGCTTCCTAGTGTGTGAAAACCTTTCCTCCTTCACGGCTTCCTCCCACTGGTGCAGGTCCCGTCCTTATTCTTTTGTCTCTGTTTTTTCCTTTTTCTTGTGTCTTACCCAGGTACGTGGGGAGTTTCTTGCCTTTTGGGAGGTCTGAGGTCTTCTGCCAGCCTTCAGTAGGTGTTCTGTAGGAGTTGTTCCACGTGTAGATGTATTTCTCGTGTATCTGTGGGGAGGAAGGTGATCTCCACGTCTTACTCTTCCGCCATCTCCCCAGAAGCCTCGAAACTATAATTTCTTACAGAGCTATGAGAGTAATACATTTCTCCAGTTCTCAGTAGAAATGAATGGGTTAAGAAATTCTGCTTCAAGATCTCAGATGGTAAAAGCCATTGACCACTGAAAGCTCTTCTGCTTCCTCTGATGGAGAATGTGGTAATGGAGAGGTACAAAGTGTACCACGTACCCAACAAGCTAATTGCCCACTTTGAGTCCTCTCTCAGGCCCAAGTGCCAAGTGAAACCTCTGCTCTCAGGGAAATTAGGCGACTGACACAGAGATTGGGTTCGTTAGCCTTATCTAAATCTGTGATGAGCTGGTGATAGTCTGTGCTAATGAAGGTGATTCTTTGAATCAAATGCTTGTTGATGTGGGTTTTCTGAAGTATAATGTTGATTTGATATTGCCATCCCTGTCACAAGAGCTGCATATGTAATTATGGTTTCGCTCTAAATAGATTTGCTTTTGGACTCTAAAGCACGCCCCGTTACTTCATGTTCTTGCTATCTCCCAACCTCAAAAAAAAAAAAAAAAAAAAAAGGACAGACCAATAAATCCAAAATATCTTTAAGCACCATATGTGGGCTTGCATTCTTTTTACATTTAGTGTCTTAACGTTTTCAAACAACAAATCAGTTTGTAAGTAAGGTTCTTTGTGATAGGATTTGAGCATGCATGCATGTGATGCTTCCTGTCTCTGTCCTGCCTGACTCTTCATGTTGGTAATGGTTTTAAATGGCCCAGTGGGAGATCAAAGCACAAGTCAACCTTTCAAATATCCATACAGTGTAGAAAGTCAGGGACCAAGGTTATTAGCACGTGATCTGCTCAGAGGGGACAGGGCTATTTCCCTCCCCTCTAGTACGTACCGGGACACACCTCAGCCAACCATTCACAGTTTGAAAAACATGATGGGCTTTGTCTGGTCCCTGTAGAGGATGCTGTTCTTTCTCCTTCCTTTCCCTAGCATCCTGCTGCTTCTCTCCAATCTCCAGGTCAAAGACCAGCTCCTCTCAAAAGCCTTCAGACAAAATAAGGAGCCTCTCAAAAGCCTTCAGGCAAAATACATCAGAAAGAGAAAGACTAATACCATATGATATCACTTATATGTGGAATTTAAAATACGACACAAATCAACAGCTCACAGATACAGAGAACAGACTGTGGTTGCCAAGGGGGAAGTGGGGTGGGGGAAGGAAGGATTGGGTGTTTGGGATCAGCAGAGGCAAACTATTATATATAGGATGGATAAACAACAAGGACCTACTGGATAGCACAGGGAACTATATTCAATATCCTGTGATAAACTATAATGGAAAAGAATATGAAAAAGAATGTAGATATGTATAACCGAGTTACTTTGCTGTACAGCAGAAATTAACACAACATTGTAAATCAACTATAGTTCCAGAAAACTAAAGATAAAAATACATAGACTGTTACTTGTTACAGTCAGTTGCCAGCCTGTGATTTGTAGGAGCAAATGACCATGGGGATGCAGAGTACTCTTAGGCCCTGCTTCTCAAAAAGTACTGTAGGCACCTGGTCCCTCCCAATCCCTTGAATTAGTTTGAAAGCAGCCTCCCTACTAATCCTGAGATCTCTATGCTGGATCTTTTACTTCAGACTGTGGCAAGAAGAGCATGGACTGGTTGTGCATTCAAGTCGGAAGTCCAGAAGCTCTCTTGATGGTTTCCCACCCAGTTATGGCATATTACTGTAATCCCACACAACAGCTGAAACATCTTTTTCTCATTTCTCTAGATTCCTGTAGCATTTGATGTCTCTACCGTGTAATTTACATTTAATTCTAAGTCGTTTTGCATCATTTTATGGTTATTTCAAGTATAAATGTCTTGCCTTCCTCAGAAGATTTTTTAAAAATTCCTTTTAGAGCAAGGGCTCCCTGCACAGTACCAGGTAGAAACATGGAGTAAACCACGAATACTGATGTCACCTCAAAGTTACTTAACCTCTTCTCAGCAAAGAAGGCCAGTCTAGCATATAACTCATTCTTCTAACCTGTACCTACTTTATAGAGGAATAAATACACTGAGATAGTGGGAGTTTATGAATGAAGTGACCAGATTTTTAATAAGATAATGCAGGTTTTTTTAATTTAAAAAAAGCTGCTAAATGAGAAATAGATTTGGAAATGGAGACTGGGGTTGGGCAAGGGTAAAGAATTGTGCCACAACTTAGTGCTGGGAAAATGTCTGACTTAATCTAATGAAAAAATATGACTGTTTTTGAAGTCTTCCATCCCTTCCCCACTCCTCAGTATCAATTCAAATGCTATCCATGTTGGAGTTACCCCTACTTATCTCCACACTTAAGGCAGCAAACTTTGATGTCTTATTTTCATATCCATTTATCTCTTAGAACTGATATTCAGTAGAACAAAGGTAGAATAGATTTATCTATGCCTAAATCCTATCCATAGAAGATTTCAGGCTTATTGTAGCTGAATCTTATATAGGCTCTTCTCATTTACCTTCTCACTGCAAGATGGATGGTTACCTAGAACCTTTGATACTAAGGTGTGATAAACTACTTTGCTAGGAAGTAGATAAAGAAAAATCACTTTCCAGTTACTTAACAAGTACGTCCCTTCATATCTCGTCTAACTTATGGGCCAATAACTGTGCTCTGGGACCCTCTTCAGAGTCTTTACCAGAATGGAACCAAATGCATTTTTTAACGCCTTTTAATTAAAGTTTCATACCACTGAGTCCAATTATCTCTAAGGATAAACAGTGAATCCACAATAAAAAGTTCCATTTGTTTCACTAAAATTTGTAGATACGTGTGACATTTTAAAATATTAATTCAATTTGACCTTGAAACGAATGAACAAAACTTCTTAACACATTTTTTAAGGTTTATCACATTTCTTTTTTTTGTGGGGGGGGAAGTTAACTTTAATAACCACATCTAGTATATAGCACAAATCTATGTGATGCTGAGAAAAACATCCATAGGTGTAAAGATTGTTCATATAAAAGTTTTGAAATGAAGTGTTACTTGGTAGAGACTGTGGACATTTGTATGAAGCACTTCATGTTCCATTTGTTTATTTTACTATGTTACCAGCTTATGGAAATAGGGACTTGAATTTCTACAGGGCAATTTGCTCTTGGAGTTAATTATTGGTAAAATTAAGTCTTTGTATATGTTTTGAATACTAAAATATGAGATAAGTTGGTGGTTATTTCTTTGTGAATTTGAAGCCCCAGGTATTTCTTATGTTTGTTTTTTAATGTTATTTCAAATAACTGATCCCCTTGTTTGTGTTCCTCACTTAAGCTAATTCTTTCTTTAACATTTTTTTATTAATCTGAATCTCTAAGAGAGTGACCAAAAACCTGAAGAAAACTGAACTGTTAAACTGTTTCTTGAACAGTTGAAGGATTTTACCTTTAGACTAATATGCCATTTGAGGATTTGGCATCTCCATCCTTTTCTTGTAGCTCCCCAGACATTTGTTTCAGACAGGTCCCTTCTCTCTCTTACTTGAGAGCATTCAGTTCTCATCCTTAGGCAATCAGTAGAATAACGCACTGGTGCCGGGCCATTTGCAGGAGGAAAGAAATAACCTATACATTGGAGTGCTTTGTTATGCAAATATTTCTTGTGTTGAGATACAGCCTGAGTACATTTAGTAAATATCAATAATATTCATTTGCTTATTATTTATTCATTCAACAAATGTTATTGAGCTATGCACTAGGCATTGTTCATTCTTCTAATTTTCAAAATTATAATCAATTCTATTTTTATAACCTATTATTTAACAAAGTACTAATACTGGGATCTTTCTTTACAACTGAGTTTTGGTTGTATAACATAAAGATCATGAGATCGGGCTCTAGAATCAGAGAACTTATGAAGATCTCAGCTCCCACTTTTTAGCTGTGTGACTTTGGACAAGTTAATGAACTTCTCTAAGCCTCACTTACTTCATCTTTACAATCGTGATAATAATAATACTTACCTCACCTCCATTTTCTGAAGAGTGAATGAGAAAATGCACGTAAAGTATATTACACTGGGCTTGGCGGGCAAGAAAGTACTCAACAGATATTCTTTGCTATTGTTTTTAAATCATAGTGCTTGGCTACTTGATTGTTATAATCTTTCTCAACATTTATCGAGCATATACCTGTGAAGTGTACTCAGAATAAACTTGGACAGTCAGAGAGACAGCACCATCTGGCCTGTTGTGTTATAAACAAAAGCCCTAAAACTGGATCTGGCAGTGGTGAGGGTAACAGATGCTCTGAATGCCTTCTAGAATTTGTTTTTCACTATATGTTTAAGCTGTGATGAATGTCATTAATGTCATCTCTCCTTTTATTTTAGGTAAGTACATCACCATTTTTGAAACTCTGTGCAGATGGGTAAGTCTTGCTGTT
This sequence comes from Pseudorca crassidens, assembly GCF_039906515.1. NCBI lineage: Eukaryota > Metazoa > Chordata > Mammalia > Artiodactyla > Delphinidae > Pseudorca > Pseudorca crassidens. Next base: position 46,853,107 of record NC_090298.1, on the reverse strand, counting down.
GGAGCTTTTCATGTTGATTTGCATACTTGGAGAATCTGGACCAGACAATGTGCTTATCACGGTCAGACAAATGCTTTTATTTTATTCAAGCAGAGATCTGGAAAGATAACAACATTTCCCACACACATTCCATCTCTGTTTCAAATCTTTGGCAGAAAAAAATGCATTCACTATTTTAAATTGGATAACATGTTATGTTTAATCTAAATAATTGAAGCTTGAGTTTTTTACTCTGTCAGTAGAAGGCAGAGTATTTGAGACTTCAGGAAAGAAAAAAATGATTTCCTTTCAATTAACAATCGTAAAAATCTCTCTGAAGTAAACATACAAACCTTTACTTTTCTGCTTGAAAATGAGGAATCTTCCTTTTTTCTTTTTTTTTGGGTGAATAAAAGTCAGGTATTCCACGAGTAGATTATATTAATGAGACGTAATTTTGTAGCAAATAGAAAATGTGGCTAATAGTCCTTCAAGGTCATGTGTACAGAGCATTGTAGAGAGAATTACTGTTATGAGTGAGAGTTTGCATAGTTAATTTAGTATTTCTATAGTTGGCTGTGATCTATCCCCATAGAAACTGAAGTGGAAGAAAAGAGCTTAAAACAAGGGATTTAGTATAGACCTAAGTTGGATGTGAAAGATGATTAAGCTATGAAACAACTCACAAAAGGAAGTTATGAAATCTTTGTCACTGGTGAACTTTAAGAACTACATGGACAGTTCTATTTGTATTAGGAAATTAAGATTTATCCTGCCTTGGGACAAAGTATTGAATTTACTAGTTGTCCAGAATGATAAAAATCAATTTGCTCCTCCAGATTTAATTTCCCCTACTTACTCCATGTATACTCTGTACTTTCTGTGTTAGTCTCGGTCTTCCAAGAAGCCAGTGCTAAAGTGGGATTAGAAATGCAAGGATTTTAGGAAATGCTCATGTAAGAGAAAATAGAGAGGGAGCCAGATAAGGTTGAGTGAGAACTGAGATTATGATATAAATTTGACAGTAAGTGAAGAAGAGAGAGATGTTGGGTGGAAGCATCCTAGATTGGGTTAGATAACGCCTTACACATGAAGTCCTCAAGCCAGAATCGGCCACCAGAGGAGTCCTGTGTTTCCTGGGAATGGCTCCGCCTCAGTGTCTCTACGTGATCAGTCATGGCTGGGAGCAGGTCATGGGAAGTATGGTTGTAACTCAGATGCCGCAGTGGATTTCAGAGGCAGCAGCTGGGGACCCTTGGCCAATTATCATCCCTATCGTTGGAGTCTGCAGTGCCTTCTTGTGGCCACCACACTTAGGCTCCTAGGTCTTTGTTCTTTCTGTTTCTTGTTCTCTATTACAATCCCTCTCCTACCATCATTTTTGATACACATCCTACTCCTTCTTCATGCTCAGATTAGTTAGCAGTTCCTTAATGATGTGGGCAAGCAAGTGGCTGGTGGTTATAGCTCTTTTTCGGAATTTTATGATTCTATGTATTTTCCTATGGTATTTGTTGCCTTTTATTGTCCATTTGTTCAAAAATAATCATCAAGAGTTGTGCTTGTGCTAGACATCTTATTCTCTGGGGAGGGGGTCAGAAAAATTAAGGGCTGTGTAACATTTTGAAAAGCTCATGGTAGCCTAGTGGGAGAGACAATACTATAAAATATATTAAATTAAAACAGTGTAAAAGAGAAGTGTGAGCAAAGAGCTATGAGGCAACAGAGAAGGAAGAATTACATTTTGGGGGAGAAGGGAAGATAGTGCTGAGAGTGGGAGGAAAAACTTCATGCAAGAAGTGACATTGAAATTTGTCTTGAAGGATGATCAGGAAGCTAGGGGTTGCTAGTGGAGTGGGCACCATGTTCAAAGGAGTGGTGGCTCGAACCATCATAGAGAAGATTGATGGTCCAGTGAATCTTACATGACATATACATACAATTGTATATAATTGTAATTCAAGTATCAGAAACAAACACTTAGCTCTATCAAGTGTGATACATTCTAATACTCTTTCTTTTATTGCAGCTCATTAAGAAAGTTCTGGTCATATCCCACTAAATCAATTTCATAACTTACTAATAGATTACAGCTCACAGTTTGAAAAATGCTTATGAGGACAAAAGTAGACATTTGTGTTATTATTCAGAAATAAATCTATGAGAGCCATTTATTACAATCGGGTCTGAAAAAAAAAAACCCAGCCGAAGAGTCTAAGTACTTTCTCACTAACAAAGGAATTTATTTTAATTTTTAATTTGACGTAATTTCAGATTTACTGTAAAGTTGCAAGAATGGCACAAAAAATTCCTGGGTACCCTTCACCAAGAGACCTCTACCATTCTCATTTTCCATCTTCTCTCTCTCTCTCATCTATCTGTCTATCTATCTATCTTCTATCCATATATACACATGTATATACACACATATATGTTTATTTTTATAGTTTTTTTCTTCTGAACTGTTTGAGTAAGTTGTAGATGTGATACCCTTTTACCTTTAAATACTTAAATGTTTCATAAAACATGGAATTAGTTTACATACAGGTCAGTGATCAAAATTAGCAAATTAATAGTGTTACAATGCTATTTTCTAATCTATAGACCTTGTTTCAAATTTCAATAGTTGTTCCAATAGTGTTCTTTATAGCAAAAGAAAATACAAATGAATGCTTTGCAATTAGTTGTCATGTCTTTTAAATACCCTTTAAACTGGAACAGTTTCTGAGACTTTCATTGTTTTTCATGACAATAGTGTTTTCTGAAAAGTACAGGCTGATTGTTTTATCGACTGTCCTTCAGTTTGAGTTTTACGTTTCCTTGTGATGAGCTTCAGGTCATACCATTTTGGCGGGACTATTACAAGAGTGATGCTGAGTTTTTGTATCTGGAGGCACATGCTGTTGTTTAGTTGTTTCGTTCCATTACTACAGTTTTAACTTTGATCATTTGGTTAAAGTGATGTCTGCCATGTTTCTCCACTGTAAAGTTACCATTTTCCTCCTTTGTAATAAAGTGTAACTTGTAGAGTGTTACTTTGAGACTATGGAAATATCCTGGTATTTCTTAAATTTTTATCCAACAGTTAGAATTCATTGATGATTTCTGCCTGGATCAGTTATTATTATGATGGTTGCTAATCGTGATCATTTCTTCTTCATTTATTAGTTGCCATCTTATCACATGGAAGAGTGTTCCTTTCCTGTTTATTTGTTTCTGTTTAGGTTTATGGATTCTTGGTTTAGCAGATTATAGTCCTTTATTATTGTTACTTAATATAATTATTTATTTTGATGCTCATACTGTCCCAGATTTGGTCAGTGGGAGTTCCTTCTACTTGGCTCATTGCCATTTTGACATGTCCCAATCATTCCTTCAGTACTTTCTTATTTTTTGGCACAAGAGATCCAAGACTCTAGTACTTTCCCCTGCCTCAGCTTTGGAACCAGCTGCTTTTTTAAGGATCCTTTGTTCCTTTTAACAGAAAAAAAGACATTTAGAAACCAGAATTTGGAGAGAGGGTGTGCTCATTGCTATTGGGGAGTTTTTACTTCTAGGCTCTCTCAGCAGATAGATCTGGGGGAAAAGTATATGTATATGCATACTTATATACATAAATATGTAAATAAATGGACATACCAGTGTATATCTGTATCCATGTGTATATCCAGGTGTCTCTATAGATTCAATCTGTGATTGCACACTGATACTTCCAATTCCAGTCTAATACCACAGCATTCATTCTATCCTTCTCCATTTTCATCTGTGTAACTTCTTCACAGCAGTAAAAAACCTGGCTCTCATTATTCACAATATATTGCATGTTTGCTTCATCCTAGAATGTAGTTTCACAAAATAGTTTCAGAATTGCTAACCCATGCCTCTGTGGAAAAAAAAGGAGAATGTGGGGGGAAAAAAAAGTTTGTAAGCCTTTAAATTAGGTTTTTAGCATTCTTTTGGTCTCGTATACCTAATCCTGTATTCAAAAGTCACTTGGTTGGTTCCCCCTTCACCCGCATTCTCATCCCCCTTCAACGCAGTTGCGTTATTCATTCGAAATATGATTCAGTTGGTTTGTTTCAGTTTGTAAGTTTGTTTCCACCTAGGGCTGAATCCTACAATACGGGGATTGACATTTTCTATTTCTATATTTTAAATATGGTGCTAATAATCCCATTTCCACAATAATGAGAATTGCTTCACACCATTAAATACCCAGCTGAAGTAGGAACTGTTTTTTTCCTGGAATATATAGCTACGATTTAAGGCAGAGTATCTGCTGAACTTTGTCTTGGACTAAACTTCAGGATCGTCTGGAAGGATAGTGCAGGAGTGTTTTCAAACATGTTTCTGAGTGAATTACAAATATATTTCTGGGTTTTGATAGCTGGTTATTTGTACCTCATCTTATTTTGATTAGTGTAGATGATTAAGATTAGGAAACAAAAGCAATCTTATTATTTATGTATTTTTCATGCTTTTTTTTTAAAAAAAGGATTTAAAGCTATTCTAATTTTAAAAATGTACAAATGGACTAGGTAAAGCTTAGTCAGAAACACAAATGTAAAAGTATATTTCGTGTTTAGAGTTAAATTTAGATCTGAGTTTCCTCAAAGACATAGTAAGTAGGGAAATCTGATAATATTAATATCTTTAGCAGTAAAACTTTCATCGTGTAATTAATGCTAAGATTTTTCATTCGTATCTTTGTACAAAGCAGAGCAACAATGTCTTTAACTACAGTTTTATGTGAGTTACCTAAAAGCACATTATTCACTATTCATTGTGGGTAAATATAAGTATTTTTATACTTGATACAAGTCTAGTTATTGAACCATTATCCTATGTAGGATTTTTGTAAGAGTTTAAGTCATTACAGGTCTGATGACTTGATATCTGGAAACAACTTAGTATACATATCAGAATGGCTTTTCAGCCTTGCCATTGGATTACCTTTGTCATATATCACTTGGTTCAACTTAACTTGACAGGAACTTGATTAGAGAAGCTAGATGGTGTCCAATTGACATTTAGCCCTTTGTTTGGAGTGTGAATAATCTGAGATTTCCATTGGAGTAAGTTCTAGAGGGTTTATATTACAGGATTATAGTTAGCAAAATCACTAAGAAATGTTTATGGATGCAAGATAACCACAAATATATCTGTTACCTATTTAGAGCACTTGCACTGGAATTTCTTAGTGTTTCTTATGTAGTCAAAAGCAATAAAATAAACTACAAAGTATTATGTTTTATTTTTTTCCTTTTTACAATGGAAAAGTAATTACTGTATCAAGATAATCGGTTATGTTTCAATCAGTATGGAAAACACCCTTCCTTTAAGCCATTGTTCCTATGACCCTTAAATTCTCTAGTCTAGAAAATGTTTCCAGGCTCAGCAACTTTGGAATTAAAATTTATTGTCCTTTCCCTATCCTATAGCTGTAGAAATAGGAACTGTATCATTACAAGAGAGACTGGCCATGTAATACATATTATGGGTTAAAAATAATTCTTAAATTCTTCTACTATTGTTGTCTTTTGCCAAAAGAGAGAAAAGAAATTGAGGGAATAAGCTTGTCTCTGAGTCTTTGTTGAGATTAATTTGAAATTTTACTGGAAGCATTGCAAACAGTGATACCTAGTGTGTTACATAAAGATGCTCATTAATGAGTTATTGATAATAGTTAAATGTTTGAGGTGAATATATACCAACAGCAAACTATTTAAAATTATGATGCTCCCATATATTTACAACAAAATGATAGAGATATTAACATTAAAATTTGTCACAAAACTATACATACTGCAGTTGGTTACACATTTTTAAATACTTATACTAAAATATGAAACCAGTTCTATCTGATAGAATTATAGATATTGTTTCCTTGTGTTTATAGTTAGACCTTAAATAAATTTTGAAATAATGTTATTACTTTTACAATGAAAAGTTATGACAATAAAAATAATCTAGCAAGAATTTTCTTTAACATCACACATTTCTTGAAAGAAAGCCAAGAATACTTTTTTTTATTCCTTTGATGATGAGTTTATGGTATATGAACAAGTCTTGGGGGACTAACCCTTCATCTTACTGCCTTAGAAATTTATGCATGCACCTCAGTTTTAAGCAATGAGGAGATCATTCATTTACTTAATTCATCATTTATTGAGCACTTACTATATGCTTAATAGGACTTGAGAATACAAAGATAAGTGAGGGTTTTGGCCCCCGGGAACTAAATGTTTAGTGGAGAGATGATCATAAACATACACAAATCCATGTTAGGCTGTGCCAGAGTGTGAACAATGTGGTTGGTGACAAACGACTCTTCTTGAAGACTCACACCCAGGAGGGGCTAGAGGGGACACATGGCTGGAGAGTGGGGTGACCTGGATTCCTGGATTGTTGGGTTAGCTCAGGGCTAATTCAGAAAACCTTCCGCTTCAAGTTTTTCTGTTAAACACCATTATAGTAACAGTGTCCATTCTGCTATTATTAAGTTAGTCTTGGCCAATAACAGCCTTAGAGTAATGTAGATCTGCCATTCCAAGCATCAATTCTGTCTATGTATATGTAAAAGCAATTTGACTGAACTTTTATAATCTATAATTCTGAGAAATCCACAACTCCCATTGTTCTTTTTCAGAAGAACAATAGAAGAAAATTATTACCCGTGTAACTTGATTTTCTGTGCATCTCCATTGCTCATCTGTCCCAGATGGTTCAGGCTGATTGCTGTCTCTCTCTTTTAATGTGATGAGTCAATAAGATGATTACTTCAAAAAACCTTAAGCTTCTACTTAGAAAAGGCTAGATAAATGCTAAGTAGTGTGTTATTTAGGTGGACCAAGAGAGGCCAGATCACTAGAATACAGATAGCATATAAGTTAAATCACTGGTGTAAGACTGCTAAACAGTGAAGAAACATTTTAATATATTTCATCCAGAATATGCCTTTCTGCACATATGCGATAGCAAATAATGTCGATTCTGTTACTTTGTGGGCATCTATACATATAGCTACTGATTTTAAAAATTATGTACTTTAAACAGTTTTTTCTTTCAATTGACAAGATTGGGGAATTTGGAGTTATAGCTATTCTTTTCTTTCATTTTTTTCCTTTTTAAAGCCATCCACATTTTCTTTCCTGCTGCTTTCTCACACAATATAGTATATAGATACTTAAGTATATGTATTTCATATCAATACATACTTTGTATAATGTCTTTATGAAACACAGAATAGTTTGAGACTTAAAATAGATAAAATGATTCTTTACACTCTAAAAAATTATAAAGTCCTTCAGCTTTTAGTAGCTCTCAGCTGCCTTATTTATCACAAATTTAACACTGCATCTAGGTTTAATCTGTGTTGTAAAACACAAGTAGATCATTTCCAAACCTGTGCTTGTCACAGAGAAGGCCTTTTATAAATATCGGTTGACTCAATGAAGTTATAAATAAATAAACGTTTTTAGTCCTTTGAAATATATGAGATGTGTCTAAAAATATCTGTTACTCAAAGTCAGTGCTAAACATAACATGAATTCCTAAGAAGGCTCTTCCAGGCATACAACCATATGGATTAATGTTTCAAAACTAGTCATTAAAAACCTCTTTCAACTGATTTTATTTTCCTATTTCAAAAGATAAATGCAGTTTTTAGTGTCTTTGCTTAGAGTTCCTGTTTTCTGTTTCACAAAAAGTGTGTACTTGTGTTATTGAATATACAACTTGATCCCTCATCTCAGTTAGCAAGCAAGTCCTCTCTAAATTTAAAATCATTATAGATCACACTGTGATCTCTTAATATTAATTTTGTCACAAGCATGTTTCTTAACAGACACTTCAAAATTACTTTGTAAACTATTGCTTTCTTGAAAGTTCCATGTGTGCCAAAATGAGAACTTTGGGTCACCAAGGTTAGCAGAGAGCATCTCGATGAGAAAACTTAGTCTCAGAGAGGTGCAGTAACTGCTAGACTACAAAGTAGAAGAGTCACACTTGCATCCAGGTCAGAAGGCTCTGAAGCCCTTTTAGTTTCCTTTACAAACACTGCTTGATTTGTTCCCCAAAATATCGTGAGAGTTTGTATGTCCATTGTCATTTCATATCCTTCAAACAGCTATAGGTCGGGAGGCTGTAGCCCACAGACACATTTAATTATCTTAGGGACAAACAACTGTGACTTTATGGTGGTGAGTTGTATGGCTAAGCTGTAGGTATCTATGGACGTGTTGGTTTAAGAAAAACAAACAAAAAAGCATTCCTTTTCACCCTGTGACAGTCTTTGCACTTTGAGAGTAGTAGTGTCATGGGAGGTTTACTGTAGATTATGGAACAATTACTGACTTGAATCCCAATTCAGCAACTAGAGAAATCCAAATCTACTTTTTTTTTTTTGAATTTTACTCTATAGAGAAATTAAATGTTTTGAAACATTTATTTGGTAAAGGGCATATCTGAATAGTCTCATTGAAATTCATTATACCCCATAGGGAAAACCTAGTTACAGTTAGTTGGAGTACAAGCGTAGATACTATATAGTTGATGATGACACATATATGCCATGATTTGCCTGACACTGACTGGACAGTAAGAGTTGATTAAGGAAGTTTCCTGTGGAGATGAAACGATGTATCACGCATGTTCCTCGTCTCTGTGGAACTTTCCAGAGGGAAAAGACTGGGCCAAATCTGCCAGGACAGTATGAGCATCCTGGCAGGACAGCATGAGGCAAGTGTACCTCACAGTGTTCGTATCTTCATAACACCACGGTTAAACTAGAAGAGCAATCATGTGCTTTTTCCTGACAGTAAGGAACTCTTTTGGTTCCACGGTGAGTAATGTTTTATTCTTTAAGTAGTATGCCATTTATTTCATCTAACTTTTTCCTCTGTGTTTTAAAATATTCGACAATTTAGTAGCATCCCAACAGGGTGTCTCTTAAAGCCAATAAAATGAGGCATTTTTAAGTAAATATATTTTACAGTGCAGTGTTTGAAATTATGCTTCAAAAGTTTCATTAACTTCTAACGAGCCAAAGACATGGTTCATTGATATTAAATGTTCCACATAAAGACATCTATTTTGGAAACTATATGACTGTAACAATGGTAGGTTGAAGTTAATATGTGACCCTAAAAAATCAAGTAAGTGACCCTAAGAGACTGGGAATGCCATGTTCATATAGTTATAACTCACATTTTAAAAATAATGACTATTCAGAATGGAATACATAGCAAATAGCCAGGTAAAGTTCCTGCCCAAGGAATTTCTATTATATTTCTCTTCTTTCAGTTCTACTCTGTAGTCCAATTCCTCACTGTTAATACCGAGTTCAGAAAGAACGCGCAGATGTGATTTCTTATCTGATCGCTAGATGGCATCCTGCTCCCCCATAGAACACAGCTGCTCGGGAATTTCCAAGTGCAGTTCACATAGACGCCTAGAAGATTATGAGGCAGTTGATCTTCCCATACGGTTTTGATTTATTAAAGTCATCAAAGCAACAAATAAGCACGTGTTCCTTTGCAGTCAAAAGGAGGGTAATGATTGGGTTTGTAAACAGTATCAAGGAAACAGTCATTGCTTAGGAAAAACGTGAAGTATGCCTTTAGGAGGTAATTCAGAAGGAGGTCTGTTTTACTTTCCAAAAACTCATCAGAAACAAGGAAACATCTTGTTCTTGCTTGGGAAACTGGTTCCTAGTCAGTGAGCTATGTATTAAAGAATAGAAATACTGGCGAATGTTGTAAAGTGCACACAGTCATTTTCTGCAAACCAACTAAAAGATAAATTGCATTCTGCGCAGTCATAGGCAAACAGTCATGGGCTATTTACTGTCCTACCCAAAAAGGCCATGCCAGATCCCTCAGAGCACAGGGATGTATCTAAAGTGTCCATTTAACCTTCGTGAGCAAAGATGTACACTTGTTAAAATGGAGCAGAAGACTTCTCTGTAGGAAGTACTATTCATGTCTGTAAAATTGTAGACTTTTAGAAAATTGAGTTAAAAGGATTCAGAGGAAGTCGTCTCAATGCCCTTATTTTAGAGAAAATATGGATGTTGCCATTTCATGTACTTAAGATATTAATGGACTAAATCACAACACATTTGTGACACATTTTCACATTATAATTTCCAAACTATTTGTCAATAAATATATAGGCTCAGTGGTATAATTTGGGAAGGTGAGATATTGCTAGCTCAGAATATTAAAAATCCTTTCCCTTCTCTTCTGGCACATGAAAAAATAACTATTCCATAGAACTTTAGAGACAAAAAATCTGCACCAATAAAATTTAAAATAGATTATGCAGAAAGAATTACTGATTACATGCAGTGTTTTTCAGGGTGGTGATTTTAGTATGGTGTTGGTATTTTAAGGATATATGCAAAAAAACAATTATGTATTTGGCTACATTATTGTAATATAGCTAACTACTGAGAAATTGGAAGGGGGTGATAGTAGGTTATTATCAAATTTCAGAACTGGGTTTTCCTGCTTTGGTTCATTGCCTGCACTGAATCTTTGTGTTGTGGGTGGTGTGAACGTTTCCTTTTCATTCCTTCTTTTAGGAGTGGCTCTGGGGAATCATTAGGCAAATGCTTGTTGGTTTTCCATAATAATTATCTCTGAGCCTTAATGGTTTCTGGTTTTGGCCCCTCTTCACTTTCTCCAACTTTAGGCAGGAGCTCAGAATGGCTTCCAGTTGCGAAAATAATTCTCAATACAACTTACCATGTAGTCTCTGTCTGTGTGGTCTTGGCCAACTCTTCAGGCCTGGCCAGGCATGATGTTGTTGGCAGCAATGAGGCTCTGCCTCAGCTTGGGCTCCAGCTCTGCCTTTTTGCCTGAAGACTTTCAAGATTTAGGGAGAGTCCATGAATATGTGAAACATTTTCTCTCCAAAAATGAGCCATAGAGACATGGAACTCAGCCATCTTTTAAAGTTCCTGAGTTTAGTACTATACTTCAATGCAAGTTCTCTTAGAATTAAAATTTTTAATCACTTAGAAAGTATCTGGGGAAAAGGAATTCCAGCATTTGCTGAATATTCCATGGGTAGTGCTTTTGATGTGAAAGGTTTATTTAACAGGAAGATAATAAACCAATACTTGATTTCTCTTTACTGTTTGGAAAGATAACTAATTATCATGGTTGTTGTCTTTGTCAACCCCTATATACCGTTTTGTATTTTCATCGCCTACCATTCACCCCAAGCTTATTTTATAGTTGGAAAAGAATTGTGCTAGCCAAACAGGAGTTATCTTTCCATGAGATAGAGGAGTTATTGCTCTTTCATGTGGTGATCTGTTTACCTGATGTCTCTTTGGATCTTTGATAATTTCTTCCTTTGATCCCCCAAGTCAAAGGAAGGTGGTCAAGGCCATGCTGTTAGCTTTAACCAGGGTGGGAACCTGACCTCAATTTATACATTGCCTCGTAGATAATTCGAGGAGGTAATTATCAACCAGGACAGGATCACTGACCGTATTTAACTCTGCTGCCATTGCCAGGCTAAATAGCCAGAGCTTATACTTCATTTCTGCTCTATCTTCAGAAACACTCTGTACATGGAAACATGTGTTGAAAGTGTGTGGGTATTCGTTGGGTGTATGTACTTTAAAATTCTCCTTGGAATAGTAACTAAAAGAGCTATGCTGATCATTGCAGTGATTAAATCAAACAAAAATATTAACATTAATACCTGACATAGAAGGGTTTTTTCCCCCATTTTCTTTATTATCTCTCTTCACAATTCCAGAATTAGTATATATATGTTCACCACAAACATTGAAATAATGGAATCCTGTAATAATAATAACAAAAACAATAATAATAATAATAGCTGACATGAGGTATTTATGCGTCAGGTACTCTCTAAGCATTTTATAAACATTAACCCAATTATTTTCCACAAAAACTCAAATTAGATGCATGATTGTTATTTCCAATTTTTAAATGAGAAAATGGAGAAGCAGGTCGTCTGATCTGTGTTCTCTACCATAATGCTATGCTATTTTTCATCAACCTGCCACTGCCTTTTCTGCATTTGTTGATGGGAGTTCAGGGCTATAGAATTGACAAAGTAGAGCACAAATTAATTTTGCATAAGGTGAAAGTGAAACTCAAGGAACATTTAGGGAATGGACAATGTGCAGTGTCGTAGATCTAACTTTAAAATCAAGGGATTGAACTAGATGATCCCTAAAATTCTGGGTTTTAAACGGTGGCACTGACTGGTAAAATACAAACTTAAAATTATTTAATGTTTTCACATTATGAACTAAAAGAGGATGAAAATGCATAAAAAGTTCTGAGACTGTGGGAGGGATCTGTAAGCTTGCAAAAAAATTTTAAAAAAAGAAAAACAGAAAAATTCTTAGGGTCCATATTATGACATCAAAATATGGAATGAAAACTCTGGTTTTAGAAATTTCCCATGAAGTATTTTAAGTGTTGAAAAGCAATGTCCTAGACCAGGGCTCTCAGCAAGCCCACGGCATCCTATAGTGCCTAGCATGTCACAGCAACGGTCCAGAAATAGTTGAAATTTAACCATTTTGTGGAGTACATTAGTGTGAAACCAGCTTTTTGACGGATAGGTGGGTGACTTCAGCATGAGTCAAAGAGCAATTCAGCGATCAACATTCATATAAATATTTATTTTAAATTATGCATTTATATGGGGTATTTAAATAATTATTTACATTCAAATAAAGAGAATTATCCGTATGATCATAATATTACAACTCTTTCTTTTCTTTCATACCCTATGTCCAGCAGTTTCTGATTCTATTATGTCTCCTGAATTAGCATCTATATTCCAAGAGTCAATGACCCTCAGTAGCCTGTTTTTAAGTAGCTGAATTAATTCTAAGAGAAATATCAGCATTAACCATAAAAGTGATAAACATAAGTCAAATCCCAGAAGGATGCCTTACAAGCATATATAGCATTAAAGAGGTTGTTGATGACACTTTCCATTATACAGAGCCTGTTAACCTTTACTCTTGCTTTACATATTCATCATATTTAAAAGTTTCATAATTTCAAGTATTTGCTCAATATCAGTTTAAAGATGGCAAAGAGGGCGCTTCCCTTGTGGCGCAGTGGTTGAGAATCCGCCTGCCAATGCAGGGGACACGGGTTCAAGCCCTGGTCCAGGAAGATCGCACATGCCACGGATCAACTAAGCCCGTATGCCACAACTACTGAGCCTGCGCTCTAGAACCCGTGAGCCACAACTACTGAAGGCCGCGTGCCTAGAGCCCATGCTCCACAACAAGAGAAGCCACCGCAGTGAGAAGCCAGTGCACCACAATGAAGAGTAGCCCCCCTCTCGCCGCAACTAGAGAAAAGCCCACACGCTGCAACAAAGACCCAACGCAGCCAAAAATAAATAAATAAATAAATTTATTTTTAAAAATGCCAAAGAGACTTAAACTGTTGTAGTCATCATATGTAGTCTAAGGATACACTTATTCTCAACCCTTTAAGGTTTGATGATGGGTAGGATTTCTACAGAAGTTGGGAGAGCACAGTTATAGACAGAGGAAAGAACACTGGACAAAGGCACAGAAACAGGAAGCATGGTGCAATTTGGGGAAAGAGCCAGTGGGCCAGTGAGCTCAAGTACAGGATGAAAAGAATTAGCAGGCAGATGCTGATGGAATGCCGTAGGAAGATCCATCTGGAGTGGTTTCCTGGGAGCATAGACTGGGTGTGTGGTCTAAGAAACATTGACTGGTGGATTAGACTTGGTAAGAGGTAATGTGGCCTTAAGTTGGTGACAGTGAAAAGACTCAGGGACAGATAGTACAGGTATTTCAAAGATATTACACCATATTACACAAATCAATATGGTCGTTGAGAAAGAGTGAGACACCCAAGGTGATTCTCGGGCTCAGGCCTGAATAACTGAGAGAGTGGTGAGGCAGGAGCAGAAATAGGGAAATCAGGAGAAGATCCTGAATTGGGAGAAGATGTTGGGAGAGATTTGTTGAGTTTGAGTGTTAGCAGGCGATGCAGGTAGTTATGCCTAACTTGGAAGTGAAGTCAGGGTGGAGGTAGGAACTTGGAAAACGTTTATATAATTGGGCTATTCAAAGCCAGTGAAGTGGTTGAGAGAAACTTTAGAAAGCAAAGAGAAGAGGGCTTATGGTTAATCTTCAAAAAGGGAGTGGGAAGTAGATGCAAAGCTTGTGAAGAGAGATGCACCTCAGTAGATAAAGCAGCAGGAGGAGAACCAGAGTAGTTCGATGTCCTGGAAACTCTCTCAGAATTTCATAAAGGGGGATAAGCAATAGTTATCCAACCTTTAAAATCAACCTGAATGATAAATTGTGGCACTGTTATGAATCCCATGAGAGAAGAGGGATGATTTTAGAGACTCCCATCTTCTCTAACACTTATCTTTTAATTAAACACAGATGGGGACTTGACTGCAAATCACATTTAGTACTGTATATAATCTAAACTTAGTGACACCAGTGGTTGCCCCTTCACAACCTATTTTGTCTCTTATGTTGCCAAAGATACTAATTCTTCAGATGCCACTCTTCTCAGGGAAGGCAGTCTTATCCCCAGGTCAGGGTACATTGGGTAGTCTACATTAATCAGGATGATCTCTTGTTCCCTAAAAGTGATTGTCTTAGTAATGGGCAGGTGACACAGTTCTGGAGCATGAGGTGTGAAGTAAGTTTGCTGGAGGGCTTCTTAGCTATAGATGCTTAGGGGAAGCATTTATTCTGTGCCTTGCCATGTCCGCAAGGGATCTTATTGCTATGGTAGCCATCATATGGCCACTAGAGGAATCCTGGCACTTGCAGGGTGTGGAGCAGAAAGATGGAAAGGATGTGTTTCCCAGGATATTACTGTCATGTACGTAACCAAACCGGCAGTCACCTGTCTGAATTTTCTGGCAGCTGAAATTTGATATTTCCTCATTTTTAAAGCCAGAGGAGTCATAGTTTTCTATTACCTGAAGTCAAAAGCATGCCAACCGATATAAAATATAAAGTTTTCATTTTAACTTTATTGTCATCATCGCGGAATTGCCAAAGCCTCCATATAAAGAAGCCCCCAGAGGACAGCTTGATGAAAGAAATATTTTCTTCTGAACCATAATAAAAATTTCTGGCAGGGAAGCTGAGCAAACCTAGTGAAGTTTCTCAGGCTAACTGGAAATGTGTGTGTTTTGCTAAACAGGCAGCAGTTGGTAAATCTAATTTTTGAATTGGACCGCAAGTTGTATTGGAATGTAATATTCACTCACATTGTGCATTTCATGAAATTACCCTGTTTTTGTTTTTTATTTTGGCATTTTCTAAGCTCTAGTCTGGCCCAAACACATTATTCATTGTACAGTACCTAGGTCCTGCCTTACACATGTTTAATACTTACACTGAAACTGAGTGTCTGCCATCTGGAAGAGGGTACTGCAGTCCGTCTTGCAGAAAAGAGCTCGAGTATTAACAAAACAACACAGATTTCACTCTGACACCAATAGCATCTGTCATACCCCTAACATAGTCTAATTATAAGCCAACACTTTCATTCTTCTTGGAATCCAAAAATCAGGAGGGTTGAGGGGGCGAATTCTTAAGGGATTGTGAAATCTATCATTAGTAAGACTTTTTACAATTCAGTTGCTTACTCTTTTTAAAAATCTGCCATCCAGGAGTCTTTTTTGGTAACAGTAAGCCATGCTATGCATTCCTATGAATAAAATGTACAGTAACTGCATCCAAAAATCAGTGACTGAGCTGTTTGACTCCTCCTTGGATATTTTTTTAAAAACCTGTTTAGGCAGAGACCCTTTATTGCTTGTTGAAAGATTCCAAAAGATTTGAGACTATATTTAATAAATTGAAGTAACTATATAGGATTCCTAAAGGATTCCTATAGTTTTTTCTAAAATAATGTTTTTGGAGATTTTGTTTTTGTTACTATTATTTGGGGGGAAAGGCCCATTAAAGAATCCAGCAAATATTGGGAGAATTAGTCTTTTTGGCATTTATAGTAAATTAGGTCATTTCAGATAATCTGCACATTAAATTTTGCTACAATAATTGTGTGCTCTGTACATAGGCCATATGTAAGCTATCCAATCATAAGACTTTGCTAGAGGGCCTGAGGAGAAATTGTTTTGAATGTAATGTTGTTAGCGTCTTTTTCCTTAGTTGTATTAGATTTCTTTTTGGATAGAAATTTTATGTTGGGAAAAGTAAGAGATTCAGTGACCTGAGGCAGAAAAAGTATATTCATAAGAGGGTAAGATAATTACTGTATCAACTTGGAATTCTGTTTAGAATGTCAGCACCAATAAGAGTCCTTGGAGCTTTGTGACTACTCCAGCAAGTGCACTAACATAAGAAGTCTCTCCATTAGCATCGATCGCAAGGTCATGGTTATTTGTTTGCCAGAATACCTGGAGGGAGCTCAAGGTACAAACTCACGTTTCTACCATGGAACATTTACTTTCATCACCCTAGGAAGACTCTGGGCAGACCACCAGTCGATATTCCTTTGGTGACATTTCAACTTTATTTGTATGGTGTACGAGGTCCAATTTTAGGGGGACGTATAACTGTAGAGAGCAAGAGGTCATTATAATGAAAAGAAGTTACCTCATATTGGTGATGAGGTGTATGACTCCATGAACATGTGTTTTCTTAGGCATTAGTAATATCCTTTTTGGAGGTGCAATAGCATTCCAAAAATGTCTGTCCACAGGAAATTGGCAGTACCTAAAGATAATGATAATGAGGGGAATATGTTCATCTTAGTCTGATGTACAGAACTTTCTTTGCCATTTGAAAAATTCATTTCTCTGAAGTGTAAATAGGTTAGCTTTAATAAAGAGTAAAATGTTGTTATTGACATCTGAACTTTTATTGACTCTACAAATTTCTTGTCAAGATTTCGACTGTTCCTAAAATACATCAAAATGAAGAAAATGCCTTTAAAAATAGGCAAACCTTGGTTACTTTGGCCTTCAATTTTAAAACAAAGTATAAATCTTTATTTACAGATAGTATATATATTTTTTGCATGTTTTTTCTGCCCTTAAATCTTGGTTTCTCAGAATTGGGTACCAAACCCTATACACCAAACTCCAATATAGAAAACAGATAAAACTGAACCATTATGGTTGAGTTAGGGCAGGGGTGAATCTGGAGATTCACTATTTATCTTTCTCCTTGCATCTTTTCCCTCTCTACTACAGTTTCACTCAAACTTTTTACCGAAAGGTCTTTGTATCTAATTCCCAAGTCTTGGCACCCATTTGATAGTTTTCTCCTTGAGTCTGAGCTCCATCAAACTGTGTAACCTGTACCCCAGCCTCAATTTCCCTTGTCCCTCTCTCTCTTCACATTTAGTCAATCATTGCCATTTCATCACAGAAATGTGGATGCATCTCTCTCCTCTATTCCTTATGTCTTAATTCAGGCCCCCCTTTTTTCTTATTTGGACTGTTTTCCTAGGCCCCTCACTGATTTTCTGTTTCTGATTCATTTGTTAATAGTCTATAATTATTCTGACATCATATGTCGTAAGACAAGGAAAAAGAAAGATTGAATATGGACTCCTAATATGTTTATCTAGGTAGGTATGAATTTATATGTTATATATATGTACTAATATGTAAAGTTTAAAAAGACAAATATCAAAATTAAATAGGATTTTACATTCACACACACAGCCACACTTTTATATTTCTTCTCATACCCTGTAGATGGCTTGACTACCCTCTAGCATACCCTCTAGTGGAGTGTGTACTCCACTTTGAAGACTATTGCTCTATGTGTGACAGGGAATCTTTCTGAAATGAAAATACATACTTAAAGTCCTTGAATAGATCTCAGTGACTAGTAGATAAAGTCTAAGTTCTTAAACACAGAAGCAAGGCTGTTCATGAGCTGACTGTTGACTGCTTCTCAAATCTAAAATAAAATAATACCTATAAAAGCTCTTATTAAACAGTTTACACTTGCCAAGTTATTAAATGATTTGAACTTATCAAAATAAATATGTTAATACATAGCTTCTTGAACAGTCACAGATTTAATTGTGTTGTAGGGTTGGCTGGGCCAACATTACAGCCAGACTATGTGGCATAAAATATCTACTTGACTCTCACAAAAATGTTAATAAACAAAGAATGTTAAATATTTGGGTATTGGGGAATAAAATGCATATGTGGGGTTCTAGAGCATTTATATATATCAGTCCTTGGGAAATTAGTGAGTAAGCAAAATAAAATAAAATAAAATGTTGGTATTAGCATCAGAAATTTCATTGGCTCTACAAATTTCTTGTCAGTATTATGACTATTTCTAAAGTACATCAGAATGAAGGAAATGCTTTTAAAAACAGGCAAACCAACAAACAAAAAAAAAACCAGGCAAACATTTGTTACTTTGGCTTTAATTTTAAAACAAAGCTCCACATCTCTTTTGTTTCTTTGTTTTTGTTGAAGTGTAGTTGATTTGTTTTTTGTTGTTGTTGAAGTGTAGTTGATTTTGTTGAAGTGTAGTTTCAGATGTACAGCCAAGTGATTTGTTTACATATATATGTATTTATTCTTTTTAAGATTCTTTTCCATTATAGGTTATTACAAGATATTGAATACAGGTCCCTGTGCTATACAGTAGGTCCTTGTTTTTGTCTATTTTATATATATAGTGTGTATCTGTTGATCCCAAATTCCTAATTAATCCCCCCCACCCCACCCCCACCGCCTTACCCCTTTGGTAACCATAAGTTTGTTTTCTATGTCTGTGAGTCTCTTTCTGTTTTGTAACTAAGTTCATTTGTATCGCTTTTTAAGATTCCACATAGAAGTGATAGCATATGATAATTGTCTTTCTCTGTCTGACTTACTTCACTTGGTGGAAAAAGAGACATTTCCTGTACCTGTGTTAAGACGAGACGAGCTTAAGAAAAAGAGCAGAGCTTAATGTTATGTTATCCTGCTAACCTTTGTCAGGCCCTTCTGCCTTGATATGGTTCAAATTTCTGCCATATATTTTGATACTTTCTGTCTCCATAACAGTTGCCCAGGAATATATTGCCAGAAGTGACACTGAAAATGCAATTAATTTATAAATAGATCCTCCTGTTTCATAGAAGCCAATATTTAGGAAATTATGTGAGGTATTGTGGGAGACTGAACATATGGTGGAATAGTTCATTTGCTCAGAAAAATATAAATAGTTAGAAATACCAGAATATAACCAAGCAAGCATCAGACAGATTAAATTAAATGATTATTCAGTATTTCTTTCATATGGCAAAGAAAAGATTTAAAATTGATTTTCTATTTGAAAAATACCAGTGGAAATAAGCAAATGGGTAATTTCTAAACCTTATTTTCTATGTAAGTGATGAAGAAATAAATAACTTTGTTCTAGAAGTATTAGGGAGACAAACGGCAAAGTTTAATATGAAGCGCTGACTCATAATAAATACTTTCTTTAAACCTAGTGCTTATTAAACTAGGGTTAATATTTTCCCACTTAAAATTTCATCACTGATGAAGAATCCTAGATGTCTGTTTGTACATACATTACTTATTCATAAAAACGTTTGAGTAGAATTAGAATGTCTGCAATATATAAACTATTTTGAAAGGAAGACAATTAATGATAAATAGCAGAAGTAAAAGTTATCTTTCTGGAATCTGGGAATCTCTCCCTTCTCTGCCTGTTTTCCATTGTTTGACATATGAAATATTATAAAATTAAAATATAAAACAGTGAGTATCTAACTGTTAAAGTTCTTTTCATGGAGGGTTATTTGCCTGGTTTCTTAGATGCAATTAAAAGGAGAGGGTAAATGTGGTTTCCTTAAAAGAGTGCTTTTCTTTCTTTTGAGTTTATGAAATTGCTTTAGGAATAGCAAACTCAGTGCACCAGTGGTGTTCAGTTCTCATGATTTTTCATTTCAAACCTTTTAAAAAGTAAACTCTATGAGTAATGTGATCAGATGCACGGGAAACTGAAATTAAAGCACTCAAACTGTTGTGACAAACAACAGATATTCAGGGTCAGTGCAAATAAGGCTACAGATATCACTCTATCTGCTCCACTTTTGGCAAAAATGAAGCCCAGATGCTGCAGTGTACCTTGTCTTCCTCTTGTATCTTGGCCATTGACACATAGGATTTACAAAGGGAAATCTAAATTGCTCAGGCTTTCCCCTGAGATCATGTGAAAGCGTTCCTCTCCATCTAAAGTATTTTCTTGTTTTCCTGTTGATTCAGTAGGTTGGGCCGCTAGATCCATTAGAAGAAAGTGGAGAGAAGGCCTCAGTGAAACCTTCCTCAGGGTACAGCTTCTTGGGCCTATGGCCATTGAACTGCTGCTCTTTCTGTCACCAGGCCGCCAAGCCATCCCTAACGGACTCTCAACCTAATGCTCAAAGGAAATTAGATTTAGAGAGAAGCAGGCCTCTTATGCTATTTTCTTTTTCTTTATAATAGATAATTACATAGCAGTCAGCTCTGCTGTAGTGACAAGCAGCCCCACTCTCAGTGTCTTAAAAATTCCAAGCCTGTAGTTCTTGCTTGTCTTACATGTAGGTGCTACTAGCCTGCAGCTCTGCGCTGTGTGCCTTCTCGTTTTGGGATTCAGGCTGAAGGAACAACTCCCATGTGGGGCGTGCTGTTCTTATGGCAGAGGGAAAAGAGAAAGAGGCTAGTGGGAGCTCAAGATGCTTTTTAGAGTTTTTGGTCTGAAATGACATACTGTCACTTCCACTCACTTTCCACTGACCCAAGCAAGTTTATGACCAACTAGACTATGAGGCAAAGCAATATATCCCCCCCTGCAAGAAGGCCTAGAAATTCACTGCAAATCTTCTTGTAGAGAAGTGAGTGAATTGTTGAGAGCAATAATGCAACCCACCATGGTATACAGTGGGCAAAATGCCTACCCCCAAGGCACAGCTTTCTCCTACACTGCAGTGTTCCTTTGCATCATTTTTTCCTATCAAAAATGAACCACTCTCAATTCATCTTAACCTGATTTTTACACACCTTTAAAGAAGGCAAGAGAGATGCAGTGGGCTCAGAAATAAGTGAGAATATTGCCATATGTGTGATTTATTCTAGACTCTGTCCAGGTTCTGCTTCATTCCTGGATATCTTGTTATGGAAGATTAATAGATGAATGGTACACTGCTTATGCACAAGTTTATTTACCTAACTTTAGCTCAGAGAGTACAAGCCAATTACTGGCCACTTGAACATGCAGAAAGAAGTACATCTGCATGTTGTTTATGCAAAAGTCCAGAGTCCTACGTGTCAGTTTGCAAGCAGACAAAATGTGGGCTGCATGTGGGCTGGATATGTCAACACCCTGGTCACTTTACCTGTCATTAATTGTTGTCATATAAATTAGCATCCTAATGACACGCCCTCACTGCTTTTACTCTTTTTTTTTTTGTGGTATGTGGGCCTCTCACTGTTGTGGCCTCTCACGTTGTGGAGCACAGGCTCCGGACGCACAGGCTCAGCGGCCATGGCTCACGGGCCCAGCTGCTCTGCGGCATGTGGGATCCTCCCGGACCGGGGCACGAACCCGTGTCCCCTGCATCAGCAGGCGGACTCTCAACCACTGTGCCATCAGGGAAGCCCTGCTTTTACTCTTTGTCCTCCCTAACCCCTTAACTTGGGCCAGGGAGTAAAGTTTTCAAACATTATTAGATAATTTTATCTCTTCAGAAAATAATACTAGGGCAAAGCTCTTTAATTTGAGCAAATTTTATCTATTTACTTTTAACAAACATTTATATTACTTTAACAAACAAATATATTATTTATATTGTGAGAAATTTAAAAATTATAATGTGGTTATTAAAATTTGACTTCATAAAAGTAAAACATGCTAAGAGCTTCAGGAAGATCATTGCAGGAGCTAGGTGACAAAAAAAGGTAACAATATTGCTGTTAATGGCAGTGTTGGAAAACTACTCCTGTGGTTACAAGTGCATCAGTGAAATCACCCTTTGTCCTGTGTCTTTTTAGTAGTAGCCATAGAGTAGACTGGCCAGTAGGGGTTACTCTATGCATTACAATCTCAGAGTGGTGAATTAGAGCTTGAAAAAATAATGACAGTATCTTTTAAAATAGCTATTCTCATGGTGAATTTAGTTACAAGACTCAGGATTTGTAATAACTTGTTTTGAGTACTGTTTCAGGAGCTTTTATCCCATTCATATGACTTTGAGGTATATCTCAATAATTCATTCAGTCAGCCTTACTGATTGTCCTTTATTAAACAAAATCCAGAGATCAAAACTGCAAAGTAGCTCTATAATTCCAATTTAGCATCCTTTTTTTTTTTCTTGGGCAGTATTCTCCATTTCTGAGGTTTGGATTCTAGACATCTTAGAACACAAAGTTTTGTATGAATGCGGTCACAATGCTAATTTTTAAAAAGGTAAATATACAACCACTTTCAGTGACCCTAGAACAGCATCTGCTCTCTGGTCAGGTGGCTCTTTAATTTTAGAAAATAAATTGCTTTTGAAATTTAGAGAGAAAATTGGAGAGTAAAAGGAGGGCAAAATAAATAATTTTCATGGTTTTTGTACTTGAGGGAGAGAAGATAAATGAAAGTTAAGTGGTTTTAAATGCAGTTTCCATAAAAAAAAAGAAAACTTGAAAAAGATAAGTTTCCTGTCTGAAGCCCAAATTGATAAAAATGAGTTCTGCTTTCCAGACATTGGAAAGACTTCATTAGAATAAAATACTATCACCTTTAAAATAAATAAATATTATCAGAGGATTGAAATGCGAGTGTTATTAATTTGATGTATCTTTTAAAAATATTTTTATTGATATTTTATTGACATAATTCAACATTTCTTTAAAGAAATCTAATTTGTTACAAGATACTTGCAAGAGAGTGGGAGTCTTCTCGCTGCCCATGTCTTGATGCATGTGGAGCCCAAGGACGCACAGCATGGTTCAGACCATGCCCTGTACACTGGAGCAGAAGGCTGGCCTTTTGATGGGTGGGAAAGAGTATGTTATAATAAATAACTTATTCAAATATGGTTAAAACTTTTCAGGCAGTTTGGTGTAGATGTTAGTGTAGCTGAACACCATGTCAGAGAAAGGGCACAGCTGCAACAAAGTACTAAATAAAAACAATATTTTTGACCATCCTTACCTGTTCAGGCTTAATCTCTTCTCTCATAGCATTATGACTGGAAAGGCCCAGAGGCTACACTTTGAAAAGAAAAGCACTTCTTAGTTGTGGTTTTAGTTTTCATCATAGTTTTCTCCATTCAGCTAGAAGAAACCAAGATGCAATTAGTCGTTCCTCTGTACCAACAATCTGTCCCTAACTACCTAGATTTAAAAGATTTTTCTTCCCGGTTTCTTCTACTTCTTGTGTGATGGAATCATTTTTAGGGCTTTATTTCCCTTCTGTTCAAAGTTCTCTTCTAGTTCTTGGAAAGAAAGATTTACCCTATTTACCTTATGTTTGCTAATGAGGAACCAGTAGGTTTGTCCACCTCCCTAAGTGATTCACTCTAAGCAATTTCTCCCACCAGACATGTGGTTGAAACTTGCAAAAATTGCTTTTATTTACTGACTAAAACATATCCCTTCCTAGCATAGAGGTCTCCCTTGGAATTTGTAGCTTTAGATTATACAGTGAAAGCTTGGCCTTAAAATATTTAAGTTGCATCAAAATTTTCTAAAAAAAATTATAAAGACATTTTTCAAACCATGCAGTAAAGGAGAATCTTTGGCACTGTCATTTATAATTATGGACCACTGGAGTCATTCAGACAACATCAGACACCAGGTGGCCCATTTGAAAATCTAGCTGTCCAGCTCATAGGTAGTGGGTATAGAGTCAAGTCTCAAAGTTCGGGGTTTGAATTCAGCAGACCCTCAGGATCCCAGTACCCAGGACTATCACTTGCTTTAGTAAGTATTTTTTCATGAGCTTCAGGTCTTTCTTCCTTTCTTTTTTTTAATCTTAAGGTACAGTAATGATATCTCTCTCTTACAATTTTTTAAGGATACATGAGATAATATATTTAAAAACTGATTATCGCTCTACCAGGCATAGAGTAAACAAACAGTGAGTTTTTTATTTTTAATAAGTGGTATTTGTAATTATTCTTTTTATATGTTGATTCTAATTCAACAAACTAGGGTGAAACTTAACGTCCCCTTTCTCACCCATCAAAGGGCCAACCTTCTGCTCCAGTGTACAGGGCATGGTCTGAACCACACTGTGCATCCTTGGGTTCCATATGCATCAAGACATGGGCAGTTAGAAGACTCTCACTCTTGTGCAAATAATAAAATTTCCCCTAAACCTATTTATAAGGATACTTAGGGAGGTTAAAGCCATTATGTATTTTTAGCTATAATTCAAATATTTTGATATCTGTGATCATAAGGGCTATATTAATTTGCAAAGAGGAGTAACATAAAACACTGATTAAATTCAGATTGCAAGATATTAAATAGTGATTATACAATAAAAGTGTAATTTAGAAAAAGCCTTATTGTAACATACAAAGTATATTAGCACTCTTCGGCATGAAGAGGATTTATATATCTTTGTATTTATTTTATACATCTGTCATGAGCTAATGACGTGTGTGTGCCAGTTTGAAGAAAGAAGATGGTTTTTTGAGTAACAGTCTGGATGAATCTAAATACCAATGGATTGACACACAAAATTTCAATCCTCCTCTTTACAAATAATTAGATGGTATATATATATATATATATATATATATGGTATATATAGTTAACATAAATATTGTAAGCTTATATGGGAACATATGGAGTTGCTGTTATTTTTTAGGAAGTAAATGATGAAATGTATTTTTCACTAGAAATTTAACCTAAAACTTTCAT
Source organism: Pseudorca crassidens (assembly GCF_039906515.1). Taxonomy (NCBI): domain Eukaryota; kingdom Metazoa; phylum Chordata; class Mammalia; order Artiodactyla; family Delphinidae; genus Pseudorca; species Pseudorca crassidens. Next base: position 46,828,216 of record NC_090298.1, on the reverse strand, counting down.
TTGTTCAGTGATCTCGATTCATTTTAAGGATTTGGAGATTAAGACACAGTTGCATCCTTAGTTCGTTGGTGATAAAAGGTCCACTCATTGGCAAAATGGGAAAAAAAATCACTAGTCTTGTATGGAATCGTTTGACTCCCCAGACTTTCAGTTTTGCTTGCAATTGTGAAAAATAAATTACTCTTTCTTTTTTTTTTCTTAATAAATGTATTTACTTATTTATTTTTGGCTGCATTGGGTCTTCGTTGCTGCGCGTGGTCTTTAGTTGCGGCGAGCGGGGACTACTCTTCGTTGGGATGTGCAGTCTTCTCATTGTGGTGGCTTCTCTTGTTGTGGAGCATGGGCTCTAGGCACGTGGGCTTCAGTAGTTGTGGTGCGTAGGCTCAGTAGTTGTGGCTCACGGGCTCTAGAGTGCAGGCTCAGTAGTTGTGGCACATGGTACTTAGTTGCTCTGTGGCATGTGGGATCTTCCTGGTCCAGGGATCAAACCCATGTTCCCTGCATTGGCAGGCAGATTCTTAGCCACTGCAACACCAGGGAAGTCCAAATTACACTTTCTGAGACACTCTTCGTTTCAGCAATTATTATAGCAAAGAATCATGATTATTCATAGAAGTTATTCGTAATGTAGCAAATGGTTATCATATTTCTTATAGAGATATTACTTTCAGATAGTCTGTTTTTAATTTTTTTCTTTTCTAATTTGTCCTTTCAATATTTCAAAAAATTATGTTGTGACTACAATTCTAAGTATATATTTTTCAGGGATGAGAATAATTGTAATGGTAGCAGTAGATACCGTTTATTGAATTCTTACCATGTGCTTAGTATTTAATGTGGAGTTTTTGCTCCTAGAACTTACAACAGCTGTAGGAGATAGGTTCTATTATTATCATAGTAAAGACACTGAGGTTTAGAAAGTCCTAAAGTTCTCACAACTGATGATGGTATTGTGGCTAAGGGCTTAGAAATATCAGAGTCCTCTGCCGTTGCATCCTCCATACAGTTTAGGTTTCAGGAGGAGATGCCTAGCTGTCCTCAAAGCCCAGATGCAAATCTTTGGTTCTGATTGCTTTCTTGTCACCCACATGACACGTGGACTTGAGAAGTGCTTTCTAGCAAGAGAGATGGCACACCTTGACGCTAGTTACCAGCCAGTCCTGGAGGAAGGAAGATTAAGAGAGAGTGCAGCATGTCCCCTTATCACACTGAGTCTCTACCCTAGAGAACTTGACCCAATGCCTTGTTATCTGATGCATCAAATTCACAAACTTTTCTTCCCTTATGTGTGAACATGTGAGTGTTTTTTGTATGTAGGTGTGAGGTATGAATGTGTGAGAGGTCTGCGTGTGGTATATGTATATGAATGTCATATGCATGAGATTTTTATGTGAGTATGGTATGTGTAGAGTGTGTATGTATGAGTACGTTCTGTGTGTTTGCGAAGTGTTTATGTGTGTGGGGGTGTATGTGTTCTTTGTGTCTGTGAGGTGAGTGTATGTGTGAGGTGTGTATGTGTGTGCCTATGGTATGTGTGTGTATGTGTGTTGTGTATGCATGTGTGTGAATTGAGTGTGTGGTTCAACTATTGTGTGTGGTGTAAGGGAGGTAGGGTTGTAGAAAGGAAAGGCAAGAGTAGTGATTGGACAAAGGGACATAGCTGAGAGTTACCTTTGACTAGAATAGTTATAACTGAAAGTGCTCTAGACTTGAACTTTGGAGTCTTGGGGTCAAGTCCTACCCAGCTCTGTAACTAACTATTTAATATTTGAAAGCAGCTTAGCCAGTTTGATTTTAGTTTTCTCATCTCTGGAAGAAAAAGACTTTTAACTTAAATGCTATGTGGGTTAAGAGAGTAATTTTAGGTTGAAGTTGCTGATAAACTGGAAAATGCTACATAAATGTAAGGTATTGCCTATTTGTATTAGTAGTGGTGTTATTTTTCCAACATGTTTTGTGTTGAAATTCCAGAACAACAATATAACATGCAAGGGATTGTAATAAATTTATTACTATGTGCTTCTATCTTCAAGGAATTTTTAAAGTTAATTTTCATAGGTAATACATGGTATGTTGTATCAAAAAGAAGAAAGACTTATGCTGTTATAATTCCATGTCTAGTGAATGTCTAGGATATTAAACACTTGACAATGTTAATTCATGGAATAATAAAGCCCATTTTAACTAGGAACTTTGCTCTAAGATGTAGGGCAGCAAACTCTACCATAATAGAAGAACTTAACATTGACTTTTTCAGATCCTTATTTTTTAGATATATGAGAAAGGATGAAAATGATATGGAACATAGCCATTCCTCAAATAGTTAAGCGTAGAATTACCATGCGATCCAGCAATTCTGCTCCTATGTATATACCCCAAAGAATTGAAAACATATGTTCTCACAAAAGCTAGTAAATGAATGTTCATAGCAGCATCATTCATAATAACCTAAAAGTAGAAACTCTCCAAATGTTCACTAACTGAGGAATGTATAAATAAGTGTGGTATATCCATACGATGAAATATTATTTGACAATAAAAAGTTATTCAGTACTACTTCACACTATTACATGGATGAATCTTGAAAACATGCTAAGTGAAAGAAGCCAGAACAGTATATTACATGATCCCATTCATATAAAAGGTTCATAATAGACAAATCTATAGAGACAGAAAATATATTATTACTTAAGGCTGGGGTGGGGGTGGGGGCATGAGGGATTGGAGGTTGATGGCTAAGGGGTGAGAGATTTCTTTTGTGGGGTCATGAAAATATTTTAAAATTATGGTTGGGTGTACAACCCTGTGAATATACTAAAGCCATTGAATTGTGTACTTTAAGTGGATGAATTGTGTGGTATTTGAATTATATGTTGACAAAACTGTTAAAAAATATAGAACAATTTTTCTAAGAAGTGAACCCTCCCCATTTATTGTACCAATAGCTCTGGGTGCAGCCCGTCCTGACCTTCCTTGTTACAAATCCACAAACACAGACAGGATAGGAGGCAGTTATACTAACAAGGCATTCCAGACCACAAAACCTGCCTGTAAGCTGATGCCTTTTTTATCAAGGGTGAATGTCCAGCAGTAGGGAATAGGTGAGCAACCGTCAGCGTTTTAGTATCCAGCAGTATGTTCTACAAGCAGCAGGCACGGAGGAATGCTATGTGAAGCGTCATTCTCTTTTCTCCTCCTGTCCTCTCTCCTCTCACCCTACCTTTCCTCCTTCTCCTTTCGCCTCTCTCTCCCTCCCTCTCCTCTCTATTTTTCCCCCATAAATTGCTCTTGTGACTCATTAATTTAGAGTTACGGTTGAGTGTACATTTGAAGTAACTGTTTTCTTTGCTTCCATGGTTTTGAAGTACTTTCTTAGACAAGATTCGGGAAAGTACAGAGTTAGAGTGAATCTTCTGTGGCCTAATTGCTAATAGGAAGTCTTTTAGGTATGAATGCCCTCATTCTTTGCTCTTTCTGTGACTTCTAACTGAATCTCCAATCCTCCAGAGTAGTATGTTCTGCTTCGAGTCTTACATTTCCACCCCATTCCACTTCCACATACAAATATCACATTCACCATGGTTTCAGATGATCTCTCAGGAGTAAGATGTATACTCCTATTACATTCTCACATATAGTTACTGCCTTTTTAAAACCTTTTTTTTGCTTAACATTTAATTAAAGAATAGTCAGCTCAATATGCAGCTACGTGAATCTAGCCAATAGATGTATTTTGTTAGCTTCAGTTTTGAAAGGGGGGATAATATCTTTCACTTATAAAAACCGATATTTCTATGAAGTGTCTTTTTTTGCATTGAAATGTTTCTGGAATGTGACAGTTCAGTTCTAATAACTATGATTAAGTATCCATGAATTTGTTTTGAATAAGCACAGCCAGATAAGTGGTGTTCATGTACCTTGCAACACTATTTAAGATTGCCTCCTCAGCATGGAAAGAATCACTGGCTTACCAAATAAGAGAATTCAGGACCTCTTGTTTGTCAGTTCCACGTTAACTGCATTTATAGCTCTGACAGTTTCCATGATGGAATTTGTAAAAAAGAAATGAGTATACAATCAGATCTGAATTGGTATATTTAAACGAGTGTTTCCTGATTTGCAATTAATGGAAGTGTTGAGATTTGAAGAATGCTTGAGGAGTCAAGGTTTTATAATTGCTCTCCTGGAGAAAAAAATGGGTAGAGAGTAAAGTCCTGAAAGCTCTACTATCAAACAAATACACAATCATAAGGAAGTTAAAAAGCCACAGTGAAATGTACACATCCTAATTACGTTAACTTTGATATCTATTTTAAATAGATAACCAGTATTAGCTGTAAGAGTTTCATATGTTTTGCAGGAGGGAGTTCTCTTAGTGTACTCAGTGTACTTATCACTGTTGTAAGCTTATACCCTGAGCTTACAACACAAACATTTTGTGCAAAGAATCCAGGCTGGGATGTATCAGTGCTTATGTGGCCTGTCAGTGGAGATGGGCAGAATGGAAAATACGGAGAATTGGAAAGCCTTCTAGGGTTCATTTTTTTCAGTGGTTTTCAAAGTTAATAGCCAACTCTTATAAAGAATAGTGGTCTGAGGCAGGGACTACCTATATACCCACGATGTTCTAAAACGATTGGTTCACAGACTCTGTGAAGCAGAGAAGCAGATTCTGAGAAAGAGAATTTTGGGACCACCACCTATGGAAGGGGAGAGAAGAAAGAAGGTCTGGAGAAGAGGGAGAAGGAAAAGTTGTTCTGCAGTGCAGTCTCAAAAAAGGCCTCAGCAGACCCAGCAGAGAGTATGGAAGCTGGGATGGGCCTTCAGAGTCGTCCTAAACAACTCCTGAGCTGGGCCTTTATACCCTCTTGTTTACTTGATGTTAGATGCTTGGACAAGGTGGCCCTCATTAGCTGACACAATTCACAAAGAGGGCTGACAACTGAGAGCACTTCCTAAACCTAGGGAAGTGAGTCATTCATTCCTGAAGGGGTTATCATGACAGCATCCACTAGGAATTGTGAGTTATTTTAGAACCAGCAAGCGTTGGGAAATGCCTTGTGGATAGACTCCTTGCTTCTTTCATTCCTTTGTTTCCTTCTTTCTCTCCCCCAACCCAGTGTTTTTCCAAAAATAAAGGACTAGGCTGTGAGTTATCATGTGGAAGGAAAAGACATAATCATTTTTATGAGTCCAACTAATCTTTTAATGTCAAGACATGGGTTAGTTATTATTGAACTCAACAATCATAAATGTTTTCCATGGAAAACTTAGCTCCATACATCTGATAACCCAAGTACCCCTTGTGACAGTTCCTATCTATGTGATGCTAGCATCCTGACAGCCAGATGGAATGTCAGGAGGAAGGTCCAGATAAAATTATTTTTTTCCTTTGTCCTGAAGAAAAAAGGAAAGCATATTTATTTAGCGTCCACTAAATGTGACATCAAAGGTTTTTCTTATCTGGATTAGAAGTTGATAACAAATGAAACAGTACATTGATTTGAAAAACTTTGTTCTCATTTTAACCACAATTTTTTATAAAATAAAAATTTACTAACCAAGGTATAAAAATAGCATTTAATAAAACCTACGGCCTATTTATTTGGGCTGCATTGTTGTTTCGACTATCCACGTTTATTTTTTGGATTTTTTTACCTATTGCATTGTTTTGAAGCACCACAAAATAGCAAATGGTGGAGAAGCTGGTAAATAGATATGTAAAAGCAGTATATTGAATTGGCAACAGAGTGATATTGTTTATTAAGTGCTGATTTTTTTTAGCAAGGCGTTTCAATAAGACAACCTTACCATTAAACATAGCATAGAAACTACTAACTGGAAAACTTCTTAGGTCTTTAAAGTTGTTTTCAATGCTATTTGCTTTCAAGGCACTTAGAAGTGTCACCTAAATGGCCCTTAAGAATGGATATTGGCTAAAGGCTGTGAAGTCTTCTAAGATTTTCATGAATTTTTTTTTTTTTTTTTAAAGATCCCTCCTCAGTCAATTCAGGAGAGTTGTAATTGTTGGCTATACAGCACAGTACAGATTCAGCCCTTGAAGACACACAAAGATAACTCAAGGAACTGATTTCTGCATCTTCAGCCACCTTATTCCATTAACTCTTAGAATGAATTCCCTCCAGACATAATTTGTATCAAGCAAAAGATTAGGAGTGGGGACTTCCTTAGCGGTCCCGTGGTTAAGAATTTGCCTTCCAAAGCAGGGGGTGCAGGTTCAATCCCTGGTCAGGGAGCTAAGATCTCACATGCCTCACAGCCAAAAAACCCAAAACATAAAAAGAAAACCAGAAGCAACATTGTAACAAATTCAATAAAAACTTAAAAAAAATGGTCCACATCAAAAAAAAAAAAAAATCAAGAAAAAAAAGAATAGGAGAATTAGAACAGCTTCTGAGGCTTTTCTGTGACTGAAAGAGTGATTGCTTTTTCAACAACCATAAGTGTTAGATTTACCAAAAGGAAAAAGTGTCTTAAATTGAACCACTCTTCTAATCCGTGAATCTTAGTTCTGAAGGCATGTGAGTAAATATCATGTTGCTGAATCTAATTTGGAAAAGTGAGGGAGGGAAAGTACTGGATTTTTTCCCTCTTAGAAATTACATGCTGTTTGCAGTGTTAGGTTGACTGTACTTTTCTTGTAAAACCTCCTGTACGTCAAGAACGAATTCAAACTAAAAATAGAATTGCCGTATGACCCAGCAATTCCACTACTGGGCATATACCCTGAGAAAACCATAATTCAAAAAGAGTCATGTACCACAATGTTCATTGCAACTCTATTTACAATAGCCAGGACATGGAAGCAACCTAAGTGTCCATCGACAGATGAATGGATAATGAAGATGTGGCACATATATACAATGGAATATTACTCGGCCATAAAAAGAAACGAAATTATTTGTAGTGAGGTGGATGGACCTAGAGTCTGTCATACAGAGTGAAGTAAATCAGAAAGAGAAAAACAAATACCGTATGCTAACACATATATATGGAATCTAAGAAAAAAAGAAAGGTCATGAATAACCTAGGGGCAAGATGGGAATAAAGATGCAGACCTACTAGAGAATGGACTTGAGGACACGGGGAAGGGGAAGGGGAAGCTGGGATGAAGTGAGAGAGTGGCATGGACATATATACACTACCAAATATAAAATCGATAGCTAGTGGGGAGCAGCCACATAAAACAGGGAGATCAGCTCAGTGCTTTGAGACCACCTAGAGGGCTGGGATAGGGAGGGTGGGAGGGAGGGAGACGCAAGAGGGAAGAGATATGGGAACATATGTATATGTATAACTGATTCACATTGTTGTACAGCAGAAACACACCATTGTAAAGCAATTATGCTCCAATATTAAAAAAAAAAAAGAATAGATGCTCTTTGTCAACTTGTAGGCAAAAGTCTAAGCAGTTCTTTAAAAGAAACTCTGTAGCATAAACTATCAACATTTTCTAATCTCATGGTCAACTTTGTTTCTCAAAGTGGTGGTTTTAAATGATTATATAAGAATAGAACTATGTTTTTCTTCAATTATGCAACAAACATTTCCTGACAGATGCCAAGCAAGTGGCACCCATGTGCCATTTCTGGTATCAACACTATAAAATGCCCAAACTTAAGTAAAGGCCTCATTTTTGTTATTTCCAAACTTCCCTCCTCCATCTTCATGAAGGTATTACTCCTGATTCAGGAGTAGGTCTATCCATCCTTGTCTTTTGGTTTCCTGTCTCAATTCTGCAATCTCCTCTCCGGCCGTTACACTCTTGAATCATTTCAAAATCCTGCCTCCCAAGGTAATCTGTCTCGCTTTTCTAATCTTCTAAGTTCCCATTACTCATCATTTCAATTCCTTCTACTGGCTCCCAGTTGCTTTGCTAGCCAAATTTGAATTACTTATCCTTATTTCGAAGGCCATTCACCACTCTGCCCCTGCTGACGTCTTTTTCTTTATCACTACTGAGTCCTCCCTTTGCCCACACTTCCACATGCAAGTGCAGTTCCAGAGCATGAGAATGCTTTGGATTTATATAATGCTTTTGCCTTGAAGAGCTTTAATCTTTTCCTCATATCTTCTTAGAGAAGAAGGTAATTGAGCTGTGGTTTAAAATTCATGAATGCATTTGGCAGTAAAATTCTGTATTTTGTGTACAACTTATTCTGTACTGACACCTCTAGTCCTTGGCCTCCCATGTAGCATTCACCGATTGCTATCTAAAGGCCATCTTTAGGTAGCTGCCCTGTTATCAGGCCGTGGCAGGCTCTACGGTGGCCAACAATTATTCTTAATAAATCATAGAACCACAGAATTTAAGTTAGAGACAGGGATTTCCCTACATACCAAAGAATCCAAATTCCCGCTCAGCACAGAAATCCCTCTCAGAACATTCCTGATGCCTAAAATGGTCTTTTCAGGAGGGAAAAAGCCAACTTACAACGACGAGCTCTTTCCTTGTTGCTCACGACTCATCTTGAGAAAAGTGTTCTTTGTGCTGAAGAAGTCTGGTTCCCTACCACCTCCTGTTGGGTATCGCATGTCACTTGAGAGACCCGAAATAATTCTAACGATCTCTCTTTGCCTTGAAAATACAACTGAGGACAGCCACCATCTCCTCCGTTAAATGAATCTGTTTGGGGTTAGATGTCCAAGTTGCTTCAGTAATTCCTCTCGTGGCAGACTTTTTTTTATTTGGCTGCGCTGGGTCTTAGTCATGGCATGCAGGATCTTCAGTTGCCGCATGCAGACTCTTAGTGTGGCAGGCATGCGGGATTTAGTTCCCTGACCAGAGATTGAACCCGGGCCCCCTGCATTGGGAATGCAAAGTCTTAACCACTGGACCACCAGGGAAGTCCCTTGTGACAGACTTTTTGAGAAATTCCACGCTGTTGCCTCACCTCTTATATAGCAGACTTCACAATCAGGCTTGCTGTCAGTGTCAGGCCTAATGTTGCTTTCACTTACTGCTCCGGTCATTAATATTGAAGGCAGTGTTTTATAACTTTAAAATAAATGAATAATTAATCATCCTCTTTGTCCTTTAATGAATTTGAAAGCTCATATTCATACTATTTTGGTTACTGAAGTATCTCTAAGCTCAAAGAGTATTTAAAATTGTCATGTAATGGTTCTGACAACATAGGAGTAACATATAGTTGTGTTTGAGACTGACTTAGGAAAAGACTCTGGTTTTTAATCTGAGAGTTTGAAGAATTATTGAGATGTCACTGAACAGTATTTTTAGAATTTTCACATTGCTCACACATGAGCACTTTGGGAATTGTTCAGTGGATATGTCTCCTGAGCACTTTGTTCATTGACATTATCAAAATCTTGGAATTTATTTTTCTCCCTATCTTGTGATGCCTGGGTGGAACCGGGACATCACTATCACATTTAGAAATTCATTTCTTTTCTTTGTTCTTCCCCATGAAAATGCTCTATTCCAGTTGGAAAATAAAATAGATTAGGTTTATGTTTTTTACTCTTTTAGGGGTCTGGAATCCTCTAAGTATCCAATGAGATCTAGCAACACTCTCTTGGAAACTATATGTATACTGATAATCACACGGAGAATTTGCCTTTAATTTTAGGGGTACAGGTGCCAGTGGGATCATATACATGTTACCGTTACAAGGTACTGATTCCAGGTTAAAAATCACTGATTTGGTTGAACCTTAGTTTACATATATCTCTTCCTGAAAAGATATATAAAAATAAAATTGTATTAACAAGTTACGTGTTTAGTAGTTCCATTCAGTAACCTTTTAAGGCAAATTATTTCCTAAATTAATTTTAATTCAAATCTTTATAGAATATTGGGTTTCTTAATGTGAGCACATTTGTATAATCTTAGGCTTCAGCCTTTTTCTTCTGAATGCTTTCTTAAAATATGTTCATGATTAAAAGGATTGAAAATACTTTTTCTCTGTAAACCCTCACCTCTGACCTTCTTCAGTCTTATCTGCAGTTATTGCCAGCACAAATAATTGATATGGTAGAAGATACATCTTGAGACAAATTTTAATTCTTTAAAATGTGTCACAATACCTGCATATTTTACAGGTATGTGTATGCAGGTATAGGTGTATTTGAAATCACTGTTTTCTTTATTTTTTAAAAAAAATTTAGATTCCCCAACTTCAAAAATAAGATTTATAAATGTATATTTACAAATAATGTACAAGGAAAGGACAGGAAATAACAGCATGACTCATATGTGTATTCAGCATATCTAAATTCATAGTTTTAAATATAATAATCCTATTCTTATTAGCTATAGATAAAGGTTTGATCAGTGTTTTTATAATATTAACCTTAGTTTACCAATATTAACCTATAAATTATTACACAAAAATGATCTGTAACACCAGCTCTATTGTAACAGTCTTTTGTCATGTGTGATTTATGTAATTTGCTGAACCTGATGAAAACGTCTATCTCGGCCTGAAGGCTGTGGAGATGCTGAGCTGTGTGCAATCTGGAGGAAGGGCTATGGGGCTGAACAAGTACAACAGATGTGTGGAATATATCGTTTACAAGTTTTATCACTTTCGGTAAGAAATGTACAAAGCCCATCACAATCTTAATCCTAACTTATATATGCTTGTGAATATTTAATCAGAGGATTGTCAAAATACATTGCTATACATTGAGAACATAAACTTTGGTTTTATGTGTAACGATTTTTAAAATATACTTCGGGAGAACTATGCATTTACATCCAGCACTTGTAAGGCAAATTAAATTCAGAATGTATTATGAGGAATATAATATTTTTATTTCAGTGCAATCACGAAAGGGGGGCAATCTTTTCATCTTAATTAATTAATATATTTTTAGCTTGGCAATAGGAGTAAGCCTATTATATTCCTGGGTGACCACCAGGATCAGTCCCTAAAAATGCTGAATATCACCATTTGGTGTTTAACAAATAGATTCATATTCATTGTATCGTTTAGTCATAGTGTAAAGGAAGTTACCTCTTCATATCTCAGGGTGGCTTTTGTGGTTGACAAGGGGTGGGTCCAGACTGTATGGCACCTGAGCCTTTATACAACTCCGGGAGCCCACTTTAAGACAAATACAACATTAAGTAACAACTGAATACTTATTTAGACTAAAAAAGGAAATCATGACAAATTACAAATTTAATAACGCTGACAAATTTCACAGGCGTCAAAAAATCTATAAAATTATGATTTGGGGGGTGCTTTATAGTTTTTGGCTGTGTATTCTCTGATTGTCTCTTCATATGACCATGATTCTATAATGTTTTCTATGTAGAGAATGATAGGACAATGCAATTGTGGGACAGCTAGCAGTAACCTAAGGATACAGGGAAGAAACTGAGAGCAACCAAATAATCTCACCAGACCTGAACTAAATGCATCTCTAGTTCAACTTTTAATTAGCCAGATCTCAAAAAGGTCCACAGTCACTCCAGTGCCACCCAACCTAAGGGGAAGCATCAGTGCATAGAAAAAATCAGTGAGTAGACGTTTTTAATGACTACAGTTAAAATATCTTACTTTTGCAAAATTCCCAAATCATCTGAATATGTCAACCCAGTATTTCCAGTGCCTTGGAAAGAGGCTTGAAACTTTGCCCTTCATGATAAACCCTCTTCTGTGGTGGACAGGAAAATACCTAGACCACAGCAAATTGCCTAAGGAAACAAAGAAGTTGGCCTTACAGTTATACAAAAGTAGTTCTATTTTTCCTAGAGTTTAGCCACCATTTCTCAGATATTTCAATGAAGTTCTTTTCATGCATTCTCCTCTAGAAGTTTTTAATTTCACAACTTATACTACTTTAATTCACCTCAGTCATTTAATAGCATAATCTTTTCAAGGGGAAAAATAGCTGGGCTCCAGTAAGCTTTAAATGTGCATTTGTTTCCCAGTATTATGACCTGCATAGAAAGAAGTAATACCTTTATGTGAAACGTTCCCCTTGGTTTATTTTAAAACACCAAATGGTATTATGTGATAATAGGATGTAAACCTAATTCAGAGAGTAGAAAATGCTATTTATGATCTGGACTGTCCTTTAGTCCTCAAGAAGCTGAGAATTCACCATTGTCTGATTAAAACACACACACACACACACACACACACACACACACACACAAGAAATACAAATTCTATAAGCATACATATTGATAGGTAGGGTAATTCATCTGAAAAACCTGAAATAAATGCTGATGAGAACCTCTGGACTAAGCTTCAGTGTAAACAAGTGGGTTATTTAAATTCTTTCTCAATATAGAAACTTCAAGTGAACAAGGCCTGACTGTAGGACCATAATTCAGAAACAATCTGTAAGGCAAAATATAGAGGCACTAATTTTGTTGCATTTGCAGCCCACATACTGTAACACTGGGTTTATTCCTGTTATTCTGGCTAAAGATGAGTCAGGGACCTCTAATATAGCCATTCCTAAAAGACAGAAATTGATTCAGAATGTGAGACTGAGAGAAATCCTAGAAGTTTGACCTTCAGATCAGTTTAAGTGTAGATCAATAATACATTACTTAGACCAATGCAGTATCCCAAATACCCACAATTGGCTGCAAGATAATATTATGCCTCAAATAATTTGTTTGAGAGCAGTCAATATAGATAATTTTGTCCTGATGATAATTTGCTGATTCAGGGAACAAACATGCAACATCCAGCCACGATGTAGATATAGCTCAGGCCAGCCCCATAGAATATGGTCACCTGGCTTTCCCATTTTCCTATAAACGTCCTATTGGAAGAATAGCTCTTAATGTTCAGTGAAACAAAAGCTTGTTCTAAATTCCCTAGACTTTGCTTCCTGAATGATTATACCTATCTTAGCATGAAATCCTTTCCCTCTTGGAGTTAATAACATTGATATATCTTCTAGAGATGCTAGGCATCATCAGTATTATGGGGAGAAGAGGGTGGGCAGACTCTGGTCTATGGCTTTGTGTGTTATTAGTGAATTAGGGTTTGTTAGCGTGATAAGTCATGATTAAATAGCCACATGTTAGGAAAACTTTGATCCAATAAAGAAAACCACCAAAATTTTACCAAATGTAAAATAGATAGCTTGTGGGAAGCAGCCGCATAGCACAGAGAGATCAGCTCGGTTCTTTGTGACCACCTAGAGGTGTGGGAGAGGGAGGGTGGGAGGGAGATGCAAGAGGGAGGGGATATGGGGATATATGTATATGTATAGCTGATTCACTTTGTTATAAAGCAGAAACTAGCACACCATTGTAAAGCAATTATACTCCAATAAAGATGTTAAAAAAAAAGAATTTGCTGCATCTGGTTACAAATTATACAGATATTTTGGTAGCATCCTCACTTGCTTTCTTACAATGTATTGGGATAGCATGAAGAGATGTAAATTGATGCTAAGTTGCATGGTGTATATGAAAAGAGTTAATTTTAACAATATGCTACCCCAGCAGTCCGTTTTAAATCACATTAATTTTTCTTTACAATATTATTTTAAAAACTCCATTGAGATAAAACCATATACAATATACTGCACGTATTTAAAGCATACAATGTGACAAATTTTGATGTATATATACGTCTGTGAGAAAATTACTAAAATCAATACAACAATCCTAGATATTACCCCTAAAAGTTTTCTCTTGCCCCTTTGTTATCCCTGCCTCCTGCCCTTTGCTAGAAAGCCCACCAACCCAGCTGATGGATGCTCAGCTGAAGAGTGGAGGGGAGCCACTGGGGACGTCGAAATTCTCTGTCTGGGGGCCCCTCTGTCGCTCTGCTCAGCAAACTCCACCTGCCCTGACCTCCGCACATTCCCAGCTCCATCACCTCGATTTAACCAATTTGCTAACAAACATCAATGTTGCTCCTAACTTGTCGATATTGTTCACTTGTTTATTTCTTTAGTATTAATTTGTAGACAGTTGCTATATCAAAAATAATGTCCATTTAGTATTACAATAGTTCTAACCAAATTACCCTCCAGAAATCTGTCCTTTTTTTCCATCGATATATTACTGTCTCCTTTCAAAAACCCTCTCCAACCTTTAGCATTATTTTTATCTTTGGGATCTTTGCCCAAAAGATCAATATAAATGAATACCTCTGTTACTTTAATTGTCATTTCTTTAATTATTAGTTCGATTTCAACTTGTTTTTCAGCCTTCTGGGGAGGAAGGGGGATTCTTTGCCTATGTACTTTGCCTAGTTTTATTATATGTTGGCATGTTCATCTTATTTTCTAATTTGTAACAAATCTTCTTAAAGGTTCCTTTTTCCCCCTTGGATTATTTTGTCACATCGTAAAGGAATCTTGTTATATTTTTTATTAAAATAAAATTGAGTTTATAGAGAAGTTGGAGAGGGTTTGATGTCTGAATATGGTATGCCTTCTGCAAAGGGAGTACAGGGGTGTGGAGGGAAGAGGGATTCAGAAGGAACCTAAGGGAACTTTTAGGAATGATGGATGTGTTCATTACCCTGCTTGTGGTTATGTTTTCATGGGGATATGCATATGGCAAAACTTGTCAACTTGTACACTTTAAATATGTGCAGCTCATTGTATCTCAGTCGCGGCTCAATAAAGCTGTTATTTTAAAAAGTGACACCAAGCATTCTACCCAAAATGAGAATTGAGTTTGAAAATAAGAATTGAGTTTGATCAGAATTTTTTTTTTTTTTTTTTTTTTTTTGGTGGTACGTGGGCCTCTCACTGTTGTGGCCTCTCCGGTTGCGGAGCACAGGCTCCAGACGCGCAGGTTCAGCGGCCATGGCTCACGGGCCCAGCGGCTCCGCGGCATGTGGGATCTTCCCGGACCGGGGCACGAACCCGTGTCCCCTGCGTCGGCAGGCGGCCTCTCAACCACTGCGCCACCAGGGAAGCCCCCTGATCAGAATATTTTTGTGTGTCATCTTGGTTAAATTTCTCCTGTCACAGTTACAATGGCTTTCTAAAATAAATGGGGAAGCCAAAGAAAGTCACTTTCACCTTCAAGATGAAAAAAACTGAACCAATAAAATAAGTGGTTCTGAATCAGAGTCAGTCTAAAAAAAACCCTGAATAAAAATGACTTCTGGGTGGCATTATATGGGAATCATAATCTATATATCTCTGGGAATGAAGAAGAGAAAGCAAGAGAGAGGTACAGGATGGCTTTAAACCTCATCCATGTAGTTAAAGAATGATAATGGCCTTATAATAAATTTTTAGAGATTTTTCAGTATTGAGAAAGAGGCAGACTTAAAAATCTTTCCTTTTAGTACAAGAAGTGACTATTTAATGATTCCAAAAAGCAGTATGAGCTTGAGTTGCACCCATACTTATCAGGCAGGATTTATGGAGTCGAAGGTCACTGAAGAGTACAAGAGAAGAACAGGTTACTAGGAAAGGATTCCGAGTAATATCCACAGGGCTGTGAGTCAGCCAGGGCTTCCAGTTTGTCCCAGTGGGGCAGCAGGCTGAGTTTCCATAGTGAGAACAGACTGAAAGTCTTGTGCATCGGCTCAGCTGTGCAGTACAAAGGCAAGACTTTTATCAATTTTCATGAAATGACTTGAAAGTTTCCATGCCGTAAGCATGAGATAAACTTTGAATTAACAACTTAAAGTTTCATGATTAGAAGGAGGAGAAAGAGAAAGTGGAGAAAGGCCGTAAAGAAAAAAATGATGCAGTTGAAAGATAGTGGGAAAAACTCTGCTGTTGGAGTCTGAAGGGCAGGGTTCAAGTCCCAACTTTGATATTTATCAGCTGTGAAACACAGAAAAATTATTTAGCTTTTCAGAACCTCAGTTTTCTCCAATTGGTAAATTTGTAATAAAAACATACACACCTTTTAAAGTTATAGTAAAAATGTCTTGATGCAAGTGTAAGTATTTTTCAAAATATAATTCTACCTTCCAACAATGTTTTTGGTTCCAGATGCACTCTGATTTTAAGTCTACAATTGTTTTCCTTCCTCAATCAGCATCCTCCATTGTGAGATCAAAGCTATTCTTTAAAGCTGAGGTGTTAATGTTTAAAAATAAAACTAAAAAAATCTGTTACCAAATTCAGTAACTTTGGACAACAACAAAAAGAAACTTTGATGTGTAATCCCTATCCCACCACATACTCATTATATTTTTAAAATTTGAGGGGTGAAAGGAGAAGGTAATGGGAGCAAGCAGATGGGCACGTGATAGCAGAGTGAGTATCGTAAAATAAAACTAGATTTTATTGCTTTCGTCTTACATGTATAGATCTGAGCAGGTCTCTGTCATAGGATCCTATTATAGCTCTACCTGTGCTCTGCCCATTGACTGTTTCTACCAGGATGCCTTGAAGCCACCTCAAGCAGAGCATGTTCAATTTGGAGCTCATTATCTTCTCCCCAGTTGTTCAAGCTAGAAGCCTTCAGGCCACCCTTGACTCTTCTCTCTTCTGAAATCTCTCCTCTGCCCCATATGGATCAGTCTCCACAATCTGTCAATTCCACCTTCTAAATGTCTTTTCTGCTCTTATCACTTGCACTTCTGTTGCCACTGCCTGAGTTTAGGTTATAGGCTTCTCAGTGTTTGGTCTCCTCTCTCCCCCAATGGATCCATCCCCCAAATTGTCACCACCAAGAACTATCATTCTAAGATACCAACTATCTTTCCAGAACTCAAGACTCTCTCTCCTCTATAGGAATTTAACTTTAGGGTGTATTCAGATAAATGAGCCAAGATATCTGTCAAAAATATGTTCACTTCAATATTGTTTATAATAGGAAAAAGGGAAAGAACCCCAAAGAGGGGACCAGTTATACCAATGGTTCTACCAATAGACTATAAAATAGCATTAAAATGGTGCTACAGATCTGTAATGAATAATTTGAAAAATCATTAATTATAAAAATCAAATTACTGCAAAATGTTCATAAAATTGTAGAGAATATATTTTACTATGAAGAGAGATTTCTGGTGGTAGAATTCAGCAGGAATTTTTCTGGTCCCACTTCCCCCAAAACCAAAAGCAAAATGAAACTAAAACAGAACAAAAACCCTCCTATGTGGCTCTTTATAAAAAGTAATACTTTTGGTAAGAATTTCAGTGACCATCCCAACTTCCACAACTCAGCACAGCAAATGTGAAATGCCATAAAACAAATTCACTAATGCCTTAAAAGTTATGAAAACCAGGGGCTTTGAGACATCCTGTATCTTCCCCATGTTTTTCACAAAAAATTTTTGTACAGTCTCTCACATGAAATACCACGTGGTGTCCTCAATACACTATGGTTTACTCCATCTATTCATAATTGTATTTTCTATTTATATTTCTTTAAAAAATAACTACGTTCATGTGTATCTTTGAAGGCCAAAGAAAAATAATGCTGTAAAGATTGGGGGAGAGAGGAAGGGGCAGACAAACCCTGTTGTTTTCTTGTTTGGTTCTATATTTGTCACTCAGCTAAGGCCCCTGATAGGAGCTAGTTATCCTCAAACACTTATATTGGCTGATTCATTGTCTCTTAAATGGCATTTATAATCAATTTTTCAAAACAGTAGTGGGATCTGGTGTTGCATATAGCCTTGCTCTGTCAGAAGGCTTTGAGACTAAGGTGCCCGTGGGCACGTGCGCCCGCGTGCACGCACGCGCGCGCGCACACACACACACACACACACACACACTGTAGCTTTTCAATTTGCATATGTTTTGACACTGGTGGGACTGTTCATTGTTTTTACAGAAATGCCGTTATTAAATTCTACGTAGTGTGGTATGTTAAGGGTTTTTCATTTTTTAATAATCAGTTGCCTCATAGCAAATATCTTAATCATTGTCACTGATTAAACCTTAATCTCTTCTCAAATCACTTCACTTTCTATTGATATGATGTTTTCCTTCTGCCCCTCTCCACACCCCATTTCTCTTTTATGTTATGAAATATAATAGAGATGAGTAATGACATTAAGTAGTATCTACTATTTATTGGTATAAATATCTACACACAAAGATTAATGGAGGATTCTGAAAAAGACAGCTAAATAGTTAATACTGGCACTTTTGCTATTTCCATGGTGACTTACTATATATGAAAGATAGTCTTTCAAATGTATAGAAGAGTAGGATTGTAAAATGCTCCATGGTAAATAGTATTTAGGTCTTTGAACATAAGTATTGATTTTTTTCTGTTATAGATAGCTGTATGTATTATATCTATTACTCAAACTTCATTAGTTTTGCTTTAGAATTTTAAAAATTATCAATGTATGTTAAAATCTTTTTGACCAAAATCAAAAGTAAAGTAATTATCTCAATAGTAAAAAAAAGCCAAATAAGCGACAATAAAAACCTCCTTTTTTAAGGGGATATGGTGAGATGAGAGGGACTGTTATTAAGAAAATAGGCTGTGGGGTGTGATCAGTCTGGGCTCAAACCCACTTTCTAGAATTAACTAGCTGGATAACTTTAGGCAACTCACCTGAACTATTAAAGCACTCATTTCCTCCTCCGCAAAGTGACAATAGTAATAGGACATAATTGATCATGTCATTATGAGATAAAATGAGGTAATGCCAGGTAAATTGATTGACAGTGTGCTTGGTATTCAAAAAGTATTGATATTTTAAAATAATTTTTAATATTTCTAAGAGCCGTTATTTATAGATAGTAAAAATTATGCCTTTTGCTTGCATTTTACTTTGCAGTTCACAAAGTACCATCACAAACATGATCTCATTTTATCCTCACCATAAACATGACATAGAGAAACTCTAAATGAATCTCAGGAAAGATCAATGACTCAACAAAGTTCTACAATAGGACTAGGACAAAGTACTTCCTGTGAAGGTCATACTGAAGCTAATTGATATATCTATATCTATATCTAATCTATACCTATATCTATATCTACCTCCTAGATTATAGGTAGGCATATTTAGTATAGGCAGCGGTTGTATTTCTATATGTTCATTTCTGGCATTGGTTGCTATTCCTTTTATAAAAGTTGTGACCTTGCCACTCACGGAACAGATGGCATTGCTTGATTAAAGTCAGGCCATATTTAGAACATTTCTAAAAAGCCTTTCTCATTTGGATAAACATTTCTGCCCACTGAAATGGTTTCTTTTCATCAACTGAGCAAACCAAATCATGGACTGTTCTCCTAAGAGCTCTCTGCCGTCCATTCCCAGGAGGGCAAGTGTTGAGCTTATATTTTCAGAAGTGAACTTTCATACTCTCCAGAAGAGAATGTCAAAGCTTCTTTGACAAAGGTGAGGGTCTGTGAATGTGCACCCTTGTTCATTAATAAGCAAATTATCTGTCCTCATGGAAATAAGACTTTGAACAATTTGTTGTCTTCTGAACAGGTAATAAAAGTGTATCAACTCTTACACATGAAAGACAAGGGAAAGTAGTGGGGGAAAAGACTGAGAAGAAGATTGTGCATTTTACATAACGCTACTTAAATTTACCTAAAATATACAATAGGCTAAACATGTACTGTATGTATATGTAAGTACATATATATAGTATGTATATGTATGTAACAGATGGATAGATATAGCCATATCCATACTCCAAAGACCAAGATTTATATATTATTAAGGGAATTAAACATAGAATTTGTTTTAAACAAAAAAACCAAATAAGACATTTCTGCTAAATTTTAAAATTTTATTTTAAGCAAAACACTACATTATAGTCATTATTATATAGGGTAATGTTATTTACAGACAAAATTAATTTTTTAGTTTGCATTGAAACAGATATGTGTGGAGTCAGGAAAAGATGAGTCAAACCAGTCAAAGAGAGTAATATCAAGAGGACATTCGGGTGCAGCAGTCAGGCCAACTCAGATTTCTGTCTGGACTCTGCCACAGAGCAGCAAAACTTCCTCAGTGAAATTACTTAATCTCTTTAAGGTGAATAGCCTCATCTGATGAATGAGGACCCCAATGCCTAACCCATAGGATAGGTTTGAGGATTAAAGGACATGCACAATTCACACAGCTTATCCATCTATGTCTACTTGTATTAGTTGACTAGGACTGCTGTAACAAAATACCACAGATGGGATTGTTTAAACAACAGAAATTAGTGTCTCATTATTCTGGAAGCAAGAAGTCTGAGATCAAGGTGTTGGCAGGGTTGGTTCCTTCTGAGGGCTGTGAGGGGAGATCTCTTCCAGGCCCCTCTTTATCTGGTAGATGGTGTTCTCCCTGTGTTTTTGTCTTTCCTCTGTACCTCGTTCTGTGTCCAAATCTTTCTTTTTCATAAGGACACCAGTCATAATGGATTAGGGCCCACCATCCTCCAGTATGACCTCATCTTAACTAATTACATCGGCAACAACCCTAATTCCAAATAAGGTCACATTCTAAGGTACCAGAGGGTGAGGACTCCAGCATCTGAATTTCAACCCATTACACTGTTCAAAGGTTACTTTTTCAGAGAGATCTTGCTTGACCATCTTTTCTAAAAATGCTTCTAGCCCTTCCCAACACACTCATACTCTTGCCCTACATAAAATGTATAACTGTGGCAAAGTAAATTATATAATTATTTTTTTTCACTCTCTCACACTAGCCTGGGACCTAGACCTTACCTGTCTTATAAATCATTCTGTCTTGGGACACAGTATGTGCCTGGTACAAAATAGTCCCTCAATAAATATTTGTGGAAAAAAAAGGTAAACTTTCTGGCTCAAGATCAGGGCTCAATAAATGATAAGCACTATAACTAAAACATAGGGTCATTCTCCATCCAAATTGGTAGTCACTAGCCACATGTGAAATAAACTAAATTTTAATTTAATAAATTTAAATTTAAATAGCCAGTTGTGTCTAGTGGTCATCGTATAATGGGCAGTGCAGATATAGAACATCTTCATTATTGCAGAGCATCCTATTGGACATTGCCAGACATGGAGAGAGAACCATGGATGCATAGATGAGGGTATCAGAGACAATGCAGAACTGAGCCAGTGCTGCCTGACAGAATCTGACCACACTGCCCTGCGTCGTAGCTCTCTCCTGTCACTGAACAGCTCCTCTTTTCTTCCTTATGGTACAGGTATATTGCAAACATTCTTTTCTTCAGTTATTAAATCAAAATATATAACTTGAAGATTTAAAAAGCTCTAAAGGGATTGTCTTGAGAATCGCATTAACATAATTGCTGTGGATTGTGCCACAGCAATTTTTACTTTTAATTCCTTTCCTCTTTGCTATTCAGATGAGTAAGAGGTAAGTGTAGATAATTAATCTACAGACTCTGGCTTATGAAACTTACAAATGGCTCTTTGAGAAACAAAATCTTTAAGGACACAGAACAGGGCTATCTCTTTGCTTAACAAGCAAATGGATGCAGGCACAGGTGTGGCTAGCCAGGAGCCAGCAGGTATCTGTGCGTGGGCTCAGTTCTTCCCGCAGCCCCAGGAAGTATGCAGGTTTTCACCAGCCCTGTTCAGCCTCTGCTATGAATAACAATCTGTACCAAAAAGTTTTATGAAAACTCTTTTGGCTTCATATAAAAATCTGTCTGATACTTCAGGTCAGTAGCACACCTTCAAATACATTTCTGAATCCCAGACTATATTCCTTAAGGATGGATTCAGTGATGTTACCTGTTAAATAAAAAGATGGAGAGGGAGGGAGGGCATAATTCATGAAAAATGCAGTTAGAAAGCAATAGAAAGCATATTGTTTATATAAAATGCAGTGCCTGGATAAGAATAAAATATTAAATGTATATGACAATGAACTTAGAATATCCTCCTATTTGGAAAAGAAATCCTAGATTTTTAAAATAATTTGTTTTTGTCAGTTAATCCTCAGTTGAACAGTAGCAAAATATCCACGCCACCTGCTTGGTGACTTTCCTGAAAAGAATAGGTGGTCTCCGCGTATTCCCTACTGTAATGGCATTGATCTGACCAAACTCATCACCATCCAGTTTAATGAATTACTTAATTCCTGAGAAACGTTGCTTGCCTCAAGTGAGCCAGGCATATTTATCCTAGAGAATGAAAAACACTGCTGGAGGGGCTAGACTCTTAGTACGTAACTGAGTTTTTAATCACCTAAATGTGGTTGTAGAGCAGACTGTTCTCAAGCAACTGAACAAGGGAAATGTGAAAAATTAAAGGCAAAATATAAAACTTTATAATGGGTCTATTGGACTGTTTTTCAAAAGAAGCAGAAGCTTTACCATTTGTGGATTGTAGCACTAAAAAAAAAGCAAAGTTGGAAAATATTTATAAGGAATAATTCTTAAGATGTAGACTAAAGATCTTATTTATGTTTTAGGAACAGGAAGCAATAGAAGCATATACTTCACAGGCTCTCAAAATGTCTCCACTCATCACTGCATTTTGGTATTTTAGTTCACTGCTCATTAAGGTTATTACCTTAATTTATTTAATCAGAATATTTATTCTCATGCTGCAAATGACTTGTGACAAGATTTGGTTCTTAATATGCTTTTACCAATGAAAGCTAAACAAAATAATGCTCATCCTTTCACCATTAAAATACTAATGTTTTTATAGTGTTTTTATCTTAGTTTAGAAGTTTCTTTTATAAAAAACCTTTGTTTCTATGTTCACAAACCACAGACTTTCAGTTTGTTTAACCAAAATTTATATAATTAAAATCTCCAAATTAAGAAGCTAGTTAAGTCACCCATTTGTTCTGTAATGTAACAGCCAGTAAATAACAAAATCCATCATTCCCCATTACTGATTTGTTTTGCCTATCTAATTTTCTAATAGAAATTATTTATTTGAGTGTTTGAGATATGGAAGCTCATCCCATTGAATACTTCAGAATCCAACTGTGACTTTATAGAATTCAACAAACATTATTTTAATACAAATTAGGACACTAGCCATTAGTTAAATAAATTACCTTATTTTGGAATGTTCTAAGGAATCTGTGATTGATATAGTAGTCCAGCTGATTTTTTTAAAGAGACTGTTGCCAAAATCCCTTTGTTTTTCAACTTAACCTGAAGTGAGACTTTATTTTAAAAGAAAATATACAAATTAATGTTTCAAAGCTATGAGATACTCCTTCCTCTTGTCTATGGATACAAAAGATGCAGCAATATATTATCCAGATGCTTTTGGCTGTGTTTATTTTTCATTGCTGCATAATAAATTACCACAAACTTAGTAGCTTAAAACAACACCCATTTCCTTCTTTCTTTTCTATAACATCTCACAGTTCTTAGATCAGAAATCCTGGTTGGCAAGGCTGGGTTAATTGCTCAGAGTCTCACAAGGCTGAAATCAAGGTGCTGGCTAGCTGTTTCTTATCTGGAGCTCAGGGTCACCTTCCAAACTCATTCCTGTCATTGGAAAAATTCAGTTCCTTGCAGTTATAGGACTGAAGTCCCTCTTTTCTTGCTGTCTGTTGGCCAGGGATTCCTCTGGCCTTCTAGAGGCCACTCAGGTTCTTGCCCCATTGGTCATCTCCATCTCAGCATTGGAGAACCTCCCTCCTGTTGAATCCTTCACACATTTCTAATCTCTCTGACTTTCTCTATTTCTTCCAGCCAAAG
Organism: Pseudorca crassidens; assembly: GCF_039906515.1. Lineage (NCBI taxonomy): Eukaryota > Metazoa > Chordata > Mammalia > Artiodactyla > Delphinidae > Pseudorca > Pseudorca crassidens. The sequence continues at coordinate 46,804,675 of NC_090298.1, read as the reverse complement.
AAAACTATCTCCTTTCAAAGATCTCACAAATTTAGACACTCTGGAAAATTTCTCTATCATAATGTCAACTGACTAGTAACCTTAATTACAGCCACAAAAATTTCTTTTTCCATGTAACTTAATATAATCATTGGGTAATACCAGGGCTGATGGTAATGGGGGCTATCTTAGAATTCTGCATTAAGATGTACAATTCTTGTCAGTTAATTTAAACAATAGAAAGAACATAAAATAGAGTGAATGTTGGGGTGACTCATCACTTTATATTTAAATGCTAAGACAAATAATACAGCCATCAAATTTGGTCAAATGATGATCTCTTAGGAATTGAAATAAAGGGATAAGAACTGATACAGACAGAAATCAGATTGTAAGGGCTTAAATGCATGCTGAGAGTTTTATCATTTGCGAAATGAAGAACTACCAGGTAAAATGAAGAAATGCCCAGGTAATTGAAAAATTATATGAAGTAATTCTTAACTTTAAGACACAGGCTAAATATCTTGATGGTTGGATCCAGAGGCAGAGGCCATATAATACCTCTATGCATCAATCCGTCTGGATATTTTAGTTTGCTGCATATGAAAGCCGAATGCTACTATATTTGTGCCACAATACATCCATGGCTTCCTACCTCACCACTGCTTGGGGTCATGCTTTGCACTGTACCGCACTTCCCCGCCACAGTTTCACAAAGTTTGAAGGGGTAAGAAAGGAAAGGGAGGAGACTGGAGAAAAAATTAGGCAAATTTGAGAGAGGAATTTTTGGGTTTTAAATGAGAATTTGTAGGTTGAGTGGAAAGACACTCTGTGAGTAGGGACAGAGGCATGTGAAGGAAGGGAGAGAAATGAATGTGCCAAAGAAAGAGAAAGAGAAGGTGCCGAAGGATGAAAGTGTGGATGGAGTCAAGAGAAAGATCCTCAAAGGTAGAATTAAGAGCATGAATGGATTGATTTACTTTGGAAAGGGGAAACCTTTTTTCTCCTTTACAGGAAAAGGAAAGAGGACGAGTAGTGGTTTCACATGAGCGATGTTAAGCCAGTTCATGTAAAGTAGCTTCTATCCTTTCATTTTATTGAGACCATTTTATATATATTTCTTCTTCTCTAAAGTGACAAAAAATAGTAGGGCCAAAAGAACACAGCCCATGTGAATATTAAATGATGTAACACATATATCATGCTTAGAATAGTACCTACCACATTATAAATGTTTAGAAATGTTAGCTATTATTATTATTTTCTACTGACAGTAAAGGAAAATGAGGTAAGATTGGGGACTGAAAAATAATATAATGCTCTTTACTAGATTGTTGAATAATAGGACTCCTCTCCTGGCACTGAACTCCTGGTAAAAGTAAATAGCACTATTCATGGAACATCCAGTTAATGTGGTTAATAATAATAATAATACTTAACAGCCTGAAATGTACAGAGAAAGCAATGGGCATCGAGGTTTATAAAAAGTCAGAGATAGGAGCTCTGGGGAATCTGGTTATTCTCATGAAGGTAGATATCAAGTTCAGAGTGAGCTAGGAAGTTTAAATAGGAAAATAACAGATTTCATTAGAGATGCAAATTGTGATAGTGTTTTATGTCTTGGAGATGGAGGGGGAACTGCAGAGCTTAAAGTATCGGAAGGCAGAGTTGGAGGTGACCATCTCCATGACTTTGGCTTTCCAAAGTGAGGTGGAAATGAATACGAAGAAATTGTCACCATGATTAAAATTGTATTGAGGGTAACAGTACAAGCTAGGACAGAAGGATAAGAGTCTTATACAACTGGTGAAAGGAGTTCTGGCTATCAGGAAATAGAAGGTGATATGGACTCCAGAGCAGGCTGGGTTAGTTGAAAGAAGCTGTTCGAATGGCAGACCAGAAGGGCAATGGAGAACCAGCAATTGTTAACCCCTCCTCAGGTTCCAGTAATGTGAGAAACATAAATAAAGTCCATTTTTAAGAACTGCGGGAGAAGTAGTGCCCATTTAATGGAGCCTCAGGATACTAGATCTGGGATTCTAGAACTGTGCTAACCAATACAGTAGCCACTAGACACATATGGCCATTTACATATTAAGTTAAAATAAAAGAAAAATATTTATTTCTTCAGTTACACTAGCCACATTTCAAATGTTTAACAGCCACATGTAGACAGCAGAGATTTTAGAACATTTCTGTCACTGTAGAAAATTCTAATGGATAGCACCGTATTGGAAGTACAGTGGAAGTGAGAGTCTAGTCTTACAGAAAATGCTGGAGCAGAAGAAAACTATGCTGAATGAGGATATGAGCAAGGACATTCTGTATTTTGACCATTTGAAATATTGTTTTATTATTATACCATTTCTGAAATCAGGATGAGTCATACAATCGATGTGGTCATTTCAGAAGGTAGGGTTTATTTTTTCTCCTGAAAAAAACTGTTAGCAAATTGATGATGCATCTCACAATCAGTGGCATCTTAATGTCAATGGAATGCAGTAAGAACAAAGCCAAAGGGGTTTTCATCTGGGATAGTGATCACTGAGATGAAGCATCAGGATTAACAGGAAGATTGGAGAGTGATGGTGATCATGGGAAATGAGCTAAATTTAGTAAGTACTAGCCCCAAGACACCATTTGGAACTTTGGAGTAATGGTGTATTGGCAACAGTTTAAAGTACTTTCTCAGGTTCTGGACTCTCAGATTCTGATTCTAGATTCTTAGACCTTCTGCTGACTGAGAACTGGGTTGATGGTGAGTCTCAGGCTAGTAACCCCAGTCATTCTAAAGTACAAAACCGCAGTGTTGAGCAAATACCTGGCTTTGACAACTACAACATGGCTTCCTTAAGATTGGATGAAAGGGAGAGAGCTAGAAATGTGTCCAAAACAAAGGAAAAGCCATTGTGATAATTAAGATAACAACAGCCATACATCAAGGTAGCCAATATCTTCAGACTGGAGATCTGAACTTGAATGGAGATCTGAACTTGAATGTCGATGGGCTACGAAGTACCCGTCTCAACAGAGAGGCATGTCAGATGAGAGCTGAATTTTTGTTGTTGTTGTTGATTTTGTTCTGCTTTTTGCTTGTTTCGTTTTTCGATGTCATAATAACTCTGGCATGCCTTTTTACAGTAAATTAGAATTAAGGTTTTAAAAATTTGTCTCACATGGTTATTGACAGCTACCATAACACTTTTTTTCCTGGAATTATGTTTGTTTTCTCTTAAAACATACATGTATGCATTTACATATATTGTTATATGTGTGTGTGTGTGTGTGTATACATATCTATTTATATAAAAACAGTGTAGTAGAAGGAATTCTATTCTCTGAGTCAAAATATCTGATTTTGAACTTGGAGTCTACTATGCCACTTAATTTCAGATTTAACTTCAGCCACGTTTTATCTTTTGAAGCCATAGGTCAGTTTTGTGTTTTTTTTTGGTCACTATTTTTAAGACCAGTTTTAGATTTACAACAAATTGAGAGGGAAGTACAGAGATTTCCCACATACCTCCTGCCCCTACATGTTCACAGCCTGCCCCTTTATCAACACCACTAGCCAGAGTGGTACATTTTTCACCAAGAATGAACCTACATCAACACACTCTAATCACCCGAAGTCCATACTTTACCTTAGTGATCACTCTTGGTGTTGTACATTCTGTGGATTTGGATAAATGTATAATGACACAGAGCCATCATTATAATATCATAGTATTTCCAATGCCCTAAAAATCCTCTGTGCTTCACCTATTCATATGTCACTGTCTTTTAAAAGAGGCAATACTTGTCCCCATGGTTGTAAAGATCAGATGAAATAAGATATATGAAAACATAAACTACAATATATAGATATTCTCAACTGTAAAGTGATACACATCGAACGCATTGAAGTCATGGTTGTTATTTATTGGAGTCCACCTCTCAAATGCTGCTTGTTTCTTGGGTACAGAAAATTGAGTTTGACTCTCAGTATTATGCAGCCTAATTTAGCAACATCTCTTTATTCTTTGCTGATATATTATGTAGGAAAAAAATCAAGTAGAATTATTTAGATACCTGAATCTGAGGAACTCTTGATATAGTAAAAGCCAGACTTGCTAGGGACAATGTTATGAGTGCTTTTATTTATAACCATGATCTTTTTTCAACCGTAGACATCTCAGGGTAAAGTCCTGGGGCTCTGTCACTGCAGGAGGGAGAACAGGCAGTAGAAATGTCCCTCAGATTTAATCAGCTAGAAACTACGAGGAATTAGCCACAGTGCCAAGAATATCCAGTCATTATTTTGCTGTTTGGGTAAGCTGAAGCATCATTTATGGACCTATCAAATTTGCTTTCTGATAATATTTAAAACCTTCACCTGGGTGAACTTCTATGCAAACCTATAATTCCAGGATACTGAGGTCACCAAGGTGGAATTCAGCTGGCTTCTTATTCATTGCATCCCAGATAGATGAAGGCGTTCTCTCCAGGAATCACTAAGAATATCTGCCAATTTTGAGCTTTTATTCATAAGACAAAGAGTAATGTTAATCCATAACCTCTGCAAGGGGTCTAATCAATTCTTTAATCTCTGGGGCTGGGTTGTGGTTGAAAAATTAGCAAGGGCAGGCCCCAGTCTAAGAAACTGAAGACACCAATCTGAAGTCGAGGAGGGAAATTATTGCAGAGTTGAGTCTGGGAGTGTTCTATAGGCCTATATCTCTAACCTGGCCTGATTGAACTGTTAAAAAGAAAGTAGGGATATGTTTGAACTCCAATTCTATGGGGAAAATAGAGGGAATGAGGGTTTTGAGTGTTTTTCTAGGTTCCTGTAAGAAAGAAGTCTGACAGCACAATCCTACTTCGATTTATCTTTTAATACAAACCACAGCATATCGAAGAGGGTTTGAAATTCTCTGTTGCTTCCCATGCTGGCTATTTTGCCATTCCCTTCATCTCCCTTAATGTTTTCTTCAGTAAGAGTTCTAAAACCAAAAATATCCTTATAATTTTCCATCTTGAGTGACTTTGGAATCCAGTTAGACAAAACAGGCAGCAACTGAGCTCTGTGGTTCTCAACCTTTGTACCTTTAAAAAATATTCATGCTTTGGTCCTGTCCACAGAGATTCTGATTTCACCTGGGCCTGTGTATTGAGAGTTTTTCTAGCTCCCCAAGTGATTCTGGTGAGCAACCAAGAATGAGAACCACAGCCTTATTCTCTAATCATCACTTTCCTCAGATCCATTGACCTTGACTTTGGTTCTACTCTGACCACATAGCCCCATGGCCACTCTCAAACCTTGTGATCGTCCAGAACTGCTCCAACCAACCTTAAAATCTTAAACATCCCACACCCTCAACGTAGCTTCCTTTCTTTCTAGCACCTCTCATTACATTGAAGACCCAGTAGTCTGATATTTCAACTGCTCTCTTGCTAAAGCCTTCACTGTTGTTCTGCTATACCCAAATAAGAAGTTCAAAGTCAGGATTAATTTACCTGTGCACTCTCCCCATTTTTATCCCTAGTGTTTCCAGAGGAAATCACAATCACATACAGTGGTGCCACAGCAAAGTTATAGTCTCTTGTCTCAGCTGGAGGGAGCCTCAATGCTACCAAAGCATCCATTTGTTTTCATAGTTGGCCTTGTCTCCATTTCTCCACGCAAGGCCCCTTCCCTTCCTAGGAAAAATCCTACCCCCGTGCCTTGAATCCTACTCCCTCTGCCTCTTTAGTGGACTTGCTCTTTCACCTGTCACTCTTCTTGTATCACTGGCTTTCTCCATATATTGGTTCTTTAACATCAACCTCCATGACAACATGGATAAACCTGGAGTACATCATGCTAAGTGAAAAAAGCCAGATGCAGAAAGACAAGTACTACATGATCTCACTTATATGTGGAATCTAAAAAAAAAAAAAAGGTAAGGGTTGAACTCATAGTAACAGAGGCTGGGGGGTAGGGAAAGATATTGATCAAAGGGTACAGTCTTTTTCAGTTATAAGAAGAATTAATCGTGGAGACGTAACATGCAGTATGGTGACTGTAGTTAATACTAATGTACTGTAAACTCGAAATTTGCTAAGCGAGTATATCTCTTGCATTCTCACCACACACAAAAATGGTAAGCATGTGAACTGTTGGATATGTTAATTAGCTTGATTATGGTAATCATTTCAGTGTTTACATATATCAAAACATCACGTTGTACACCCTAAATATGTACCATTTTTATTTGTCAATTATACCTCAGTAAAGCTGGAAAAAAAGATGAACAAGCTCAAAACACTCTCTTCAAAAAACAAAACAAAATGATGAAACAACAAAAACAATGAAAAAACAGACTTTCGTTGGCCCTCTTTTCCCCCTTTGCCTAATTCTTTCCTCCCTTTCACACCCAGAGGATTTTACATTCTGACCCCCATTCTTGCATTTTCCTCCACCAAAGATACTGAAATTTTTAGCACTAGGTCCCGGTGTGTTCTCAGTCAGCATTTCACTCGGACACACTTCAAGACTATTAGTAGCGTCTTGACCCCTCTCTGTTCTTAACCAGTCTCTTCCTGCATGTACTCCCAGTTCTTCACCTCAGTTTGTCAGTCTTCTCTGAGGTTTCTTCATCCTTTGTTCAGACCCCAGTGTTCTTCTGGGTTTTGTCCTCAGTCTGTTCTGTCCTCATGCCTTATCCCAGAGGCGCTCTGCAGTGGTCATGCATCCAAAACACCTGCAAAACCTGTGCAAACACAGCAGCCTGTTTCCTCTGCTAACCATCTGAATCAGTTCCTATGGGGTGGGGCCCAGGCACCTGCATTTTTCAGCAACTGCACAGGTGGTTCTGATGTGCAGCCAGCCTTGACAACCAGCCTGAGCCTGTTATTCTCACCCATGCCTCCACGGGCATCCAGCCCGTCTCCCAATTTTTCATCTGGATTTTTCCCTTGGGCCCGAGGTTTGTTTTCTAGATATGTCTACACAGGGTCTCCAAACTCAGTGTATCTACGACTGCCTTCCTGCCTTTGACCCGTCCTCTTCACATCCAGATCTGTTCCTTCCCCTGTGTTGCTATCTTAGTGAATGATGCCAGACTTCACCAAATTTTACAAGCCAGAAATGTGGTCATTGCTTCTGAATTTTTTCTCTCCTTCATCCCCCATGTCTTGTCCACTGTTTTCCACACTCATAGACACTACCTTAGGCTAAGCCACTATCGTCTCTCTTCTGAAATACTAAAACCACCCCCTAACTGTTCTCTCAGCTCTCACTTTGGCTTATTTCCACCCATCTATTCCTCATACAACACTCAGTATATTTATTTCTTAAAGGTAAATATGATTCTGTATGTTTTCTGCTTAAAAGTTCTATGACTATCTGATGCCTTTAGAATCAAGTCGAAACTTTGTAACACGACATATATGACCTATCAGAATCTGACCCCTGCTGTCTTCTCCGGTCAGGGCCCCCCTCCATTCTGCACACAGTTTTTCCCTAAGCCTTTATTACTCCTTTTGCCTAGAGTGTCCTCTTTCCCTCGGCCCGGGTCTCCCACTTTCCACCCCTGCCTTGGTAACCCTTCTTACTGTTCTAGTTCATATATCACTTTCTAAAAGGATCTTTGCCTAACCCCGCATGATGGGCTTAGAAGAGCTTCCTATCCTTATAGTTCAAGACTTCTATTCTTAGAGTATAAGGCTGTACTCCACTCATTGATTTACTTCTCTCTCCCACCTGACTTTATGTTTCTTGAGTACAGAGACTCCTCTTATTCATCATAGAGTTTTTGTTTTGTTTGTTTGTTTGTTTGCTTGTTTGCATGACACACAGCAAACTCTCAATGTCTATTGAAGGAATGAAATGAGAAGGAATATTCAGAAATGTTAGTAAAACAGTTCTCAGAAATGTTAGTAAAAAAACAATTCAGAAAGTAATGGGAGAGTGAGCTCTCCAGAGGAGTGGTCAACAGGTCAGAAGCTACAAGTAGAATGAGCTGACTGGTCTTGAAAAGAGGTTATGCTTAGAGGAAAGAGTCTCACTGGTGTGGTAGGGGTTGAAGCCAGAATGCAGGAAACTGAGGTTGGGTGGTGTATTCGTTTACCAGGGCGGCTGTAACAAAGTACCGCAGGCTGAGTAGTTTAAAGAGCAGAAATGTATTGTTTCACAGTGCTTGCTGCGAGAAGTCCAAGCTCAAGGTGTCAGCGGAGACTGCCCCCTCTGAAGACACTGGGAAAGGACTCCTTCCTAGCTTTTGGCACACAACTTCAGTCTTCCCGTGCATTCTCCCTGTTTGCACATCTGTCTCTTTACATGGCGTTCGTTTTATAAGAACACCAGGAATGTTGGATTGGGGGCCCACACTACTCCAGTATGTCCTCCTCCTGATTAAACCTGAAACGACACTCTTCCAAATAATGTCACATCCTTAGGCACTGGAGAGGGGCTTTGGAATTTAACATATGAGTTTGGGGGAGATACAGTTCAATTCATAGCAAGTGGAAATTAATGAAGTGTTGTCAGACTCTTCACTTTACTCATGCGCTATCATTGTCAGATTCATGTAATAGGTCAGTACTAGCTTTTCATCTTCTATTTGAGTCCACATTATAGTATAATGTTTATTGTGGTGATCGTGGAAGAGAAGTAAGTAAATAACTTTTATTATACAGGGCTGCAGCACTGGTTTCCAAGTTGTGCTCTGCACAGCTGGAGATCCTCAGCCACAGCAACTCTCTCTGTATCCAATTTACCCAGAGAAAGGTTGGAAATCTACTTGTTGAAAATTTAGAAATGTTGGAGGATAGATTTTTTTTTTTTTTTTCAGTACGCGGGCCTCTCACTGTTGTGGCCTCTCCCGGTGCGGGGCACAGGCTCCGGACGCGCAGGCTCAGCGGCCATGGCTCACGGGCCTAGCCGCTCCGCGGCATGTGGGATCTTCCCGGACTGGGGCACGAACCCGTGTCCCCTGCATCGGCAGGTGGACTCTCAACCACTGAGCCACCAGGGAAGCCCCGAGGATAGATATATTTTTAGTCGTAATGTTGATAGCAAATAAGACAATCTGTACCCTCAACAATTGGAAATAAGAAAATTGATGGATAGTTTAAAAAAAGAAAATAACAGAAAATATGAAATATTATGTTCCTGTATTATCAAATACTTTAAAATCTTGGATAGATGTATCATTATTAGATCTAAGTAATACACTGATAAGTTAAACACTTGATTATCTTTGTTGGAATATATATCTACAAGAAGCCTTTCCCACATTAATTTTAGCTCTTGAAATGCATAGAGTAGAAAAAAAAGGAGAACTGTAATCTCCATGGGAGCAGCTTTATACCAAAAACCACAGAAGCAATTCTGTGTGCAACTTGCCAGAATATTAAATTTTAGATTAACTTCAGCGGTTTACTTTCATTTTCACGAATAAGATTTGAAAAGACAAGGGCCAGTGACCATTCCATGGTTTGGGAGAATTGCTAGTAGGCATTACACTATTGTAGAGACTCTGGTGACTTAGAAATAGCTTTTTTTTTTTTATAGGTGGCTCCTATTCTTAAATTCAGTATGAGTTGCCAATTTGGAAAATTGCTATATTATATTTATCACACAGTTATAATTTCTAATGGTTTGAGGAGTCACAGATCTGACCACACCAATACTTGGCTCATTTTCAAAACGGAAAGAAAGTGCTGAAACACCACAATACTGTGCTGAATTCTTCAAAATGGAAAAACAACTGGTTTGAATGTAAAGTAAAATAAGAATCAGATGGGTGGAAATGACTGCATTTTTGAAATTCCATTGTAAATTATAGTCTAAAATATTAAAAAAACCAAACAAACCCAGTATGTTAGCAAACATGTTTGACTTGCAGTAGAAATTAGAGGGCCTTATTGCTTGGTTTTGCTCTTCAGACAGATTGTGGACACTTACATAAAATATACTTTTCGTAGGCCTTGGAAGGCCATTTTAAGGACTTCTGTGATAATTTACTAAGTATATTGGAAACTTCCTATACTTTGCTAAAGACTGGGTTAAATGAGATTGGTGTAAACTAGATCCTTTCCTAGGCCTTTCAAGTACTAATTCTCTCTCATTATAAGATCGTTACACACGTAAGGTATTTCACGATACCTCAGTCAAATTCTCAATTGATTCTGAATGGATCAAGCATAAATAAATAATCATTTTTCACTGAATGTAGATTTAAGGAATCAGGGAGGAAAAAAGAACTTCATAAAAAGTTGGAGATATTTTACAAAGCTTTAAATATTTCGGGGAGAGAACCCAGTTTAATTCACAAGATAGTCCTCTTTTGGTATAAACTCATTTCTGTCTAGCTAACTAGCTAGTCAAGAGTGTAAGGTAGGCAGTCTAATGAATTTTAAACTTACTAGGGTCATGTTCAAAATAAGCCTACAGCAAAACCAGGATGTCAGATTATCTTGGGTCACGGAGACTGCAGCGTGAACTGTGATGTTTGAAGAGCTTCGTTTCCTCACAATTGAAGGGAACAGGAAGACTGGTGAGGTTCAAGCAAACGTGGGTACTTTTGGTCACTTTTATCTTGTTTTGAATATGCTGGCTGAGTCTATGTCTTCTGAGTATCCTGAAGATATTGAGGGGTCAGCAAAGTATATTTGACTCTTTGCCAAAACACTTTCCCTAATGTGTCTCATCGCCTTAAGTTGTTCCTGTGGAATTTAATCCATGTGCTTATGATTCATTTACACTAGACTCATCAAAATGTCATAGGGAGATATTGGATGTCCGAGAAACCTTAAAGTTTATGAGGCCATTTAAGGCATTTATCTCTGAACCAGAAAGTCAGGGTGTACCAGGAATACGCAGAATTCAAACATAATGGGGGCACAGTTTCATTTTGTCTAATAACACCCTAGGAAACCTTGGAGTGGATTCAAAATTTCTACACTCCAAATGCTAGTCTAACATTCACGTTACTAATCGCATCCCAATAACAAGTACAGGGCTAGAACAAGAATATTCAACATTAAAAATATCTGAAAGCCACATTTTGAATAATTTAATTTGAGTATCTGCACAGTGGCCTGAGGACCTATAGACTTAAAGTTAAGTCCCTTCTAAGTAACAGAAACAATTGGCACTTCTTAAATTTTTACTCATTAAAAAGGAAGTTATTCCTATGTCAAAGGAATCCTTTGACATTCTTTAATATTCTGTCATTTAAAAAATGCTTTAAAATTTAATCTCATCTGATTAAGTAAATAGGTCTGGTGTTGCAATCTCCATTTTTCAAAAGGGAAGATGGAATTATATGTAACTTTGAAAGTTGTTGCTGTAGTTGCAATAATATGTACCTTGTGATAGCTCTGAGCTGTGATTGTGTTCACTGATAAAAGCAGTGCTGCATATATCCCATGTAGCTCTATTTTACCTTTACATTCATCTTTCCCACACTTGAAAGAAATCTTTGACTTGGATTGTTAGTAAAAACCAAACCAAACCAAACCGTAATTCCTATTATAACACAAAGCATGAATATTATAATTGCCATAAAATTCCGTTCCAGTTTTTCTCCAAAAATAAGATGCTTGCTCCAGCATGATTCTCTTCCTTCCTAATTCCACATATTTGCATTTTAAAATGGCCTTTTCCTATGGGGTAACATAAGCTCAGAGTGTTTTTTGAACTTAACGTATACCCCATGGTCAGGTCAATTCCATCAGGGCAGAAACTAAATGGGCCAGAACTTATTTAAATTATGTAGTTGCCTGGAAATAAGTTTAACTTACACAAGTGTGCTGCAAAATGTGAGTGGAGAATATTTTTCTCCCTTAATAAACTGTAATTCAGATCATTCATTTTTTAAAAACTGAGCCAAAGATTAAGATAGTCTCCATTGTGTAACATTGTTAACATAATTTGATGGTGTTCTTAAGAGAGTTTCATTTTGATGAACTGACTTATAATCAGTTAATCTTGCAGATTTCATAATTTCTGGCGTTTCTTCCTTCCTTTATTGTTTCTTTTTCGTCAGCTGCTTGACTCCCCAAAATATACAACTAAGTTAAATGGCCATCCTGGTGAAAGTTTTTTGGCATGTGAAGCCTGTGACTGAATAAAACTTACAAAGCAGATGTCTCCACACTGACGCTCCGGACCATTCAGAGAAGAAATACTACCTTCACTAGGGTTTCAGGGCATCTCATCCTCCTGGTGTTCCTTTCTACTTTGGTTATTCATTCTCATCCTCCTTTGCCGCTTTCTCTTGAGCTCCTCAAATTGTTACCGTTGATGTGTCTCAAGCTTAGCCTGTGGCCTCTTCTGTCCTCTTTCTACATATCTCCTACCTGATCTCATGTAATCATACAACTTTAATGTCTATATGCCATTGTCAAATTTCTACCACCCACCTGGACTTCTCCCCTGAATACAGACTTTAATATTCAACTGCCTACCCACCATTTCCACTCGGATGTCTACCATGTATCTGCAAAATAACTCGCCCATAACCAAAGTCTTGTTCTTTCTTACCAAACCGGCTTCTGCTACATGCTTCCCATCTCAGGCCAAGCTTTGCAATGATCTTGGCCTCCTCTCTGTTTCTCACCACCCTCCCCCCATCCAGTCCAATCAGCAAATCCAGCCAGCTGTCCCGCAGAATATAACCCAGAATCTGACCACTTCTCACCACCTCCACTGCTCCCAGCGTGGTCCTGGCCATCAATCTTTGTCACCAGCCACCTCTGCACCTGCATCCCTACTTCCCCCGTGCCCACTTCAGTCTGCCCTCCACACATCAGTAGAGTGGCACTGCTGAACCTAGGTTGTGTCAGGTCACTCCTTCGCTCAGAACCTTTCAGTGACCTCTGATCTTTATCAAAGTTAAAATCCTTATAACAGCCTACTACCCGTGGGTTCCTATTACCTCTGATTCAGTTCCAACTCCTCCCGCTGTGATCCAGTCATACTGATTCCCTCCTGTTCTTCCAACTCTCCAAGTACAGTCCTGCTTTGGGGGCTTTATACTTTCCATTACTTCAGACCAGAAACTGTATCTTCCATTATCCCCTTGTTTTACTTCCTTACTTCTCTCGTTCTTTATGCAAATATCTTCTTAGTGAGGCCTTTCCTGTCCATCCTCTTTAATAATTATATCCATACAATTCCTGTTCCTGGAACTCTCCGTGCCACTTCCTTTTTAAAATTTTCTCCTTAGAACTCATCACCATATAAATAACTGTATAGATTTTGCTTATTCATTTTATTTTCTGCCTCTCCTTCCCCAAGTAGAAAGAAGGCCCTAGTCTATTTTATAGCTCACTACTATATTCCCAACTTCTAGAGTAGTTCCTAGAACATGGGGCAGTCAAGAACTATTTGCTGAATTAAAGAAGAATGAATGATTCCTGCCCATCTTTCACTCCTTAAGTAGAAGCAGGAAATATAAAAATATGCATTATTAAATTGTCAGACTTGCTCATAGTCATATGTAAATGTAATAATCCAACTTGGTTGTTGGAATATGTCAAAAAAAGTTATGAGAACATGCATTTTTAAAAGCTTGATCAAACACTGTTTTTTCTTCAAATCTAAGAAAAACCCACTGTCAGTCAAGAAACCAGAATTATATTGAATTAATTGTTTCTAGGTCATTAGTCAACTTGACTGTGCTGTTACTCTCAAAGCACTAAATATAGCATGTATCGAACCAAAGGTCCTTCATGATCCTTGAAACTTCCTTGCATTTCTAAAGAAATACCCAAGCTTATGGGAAGAAGTTTTAATGAGACATTGTGCTGTTCAGGAAAGAGGAAATCATAATTTTTGACCTCGGGAGCATTGATGAAATAATAGAGCAAAGGCTCTAGGGATATTAGTTTTTAGGAAGTGGAATCCAGTGGTTCATTGCACATTCTAAATAGCATCAGAGTAAGAATGACAGTCTGGCTGATTGGGTTTAGTGATGTGGATAGATCTAGCTGCTGTATCATCCAAAATAGATTGAAAACCCCCAAATATCAATGAGACCTTACAAAGGTATAAGGACTACTGAGCAGTAATTCATTCTAGGACTCCATGTAAGTGAGAACAGCAGGTAGGCCAAGAGAGGTCAGGACAATTTCAGTATTGGAATTATAATCAATGAAGATAGATAATCTTAAATTTGTTCTTGTGCCTATCCTGACTTGTTCAATCCACAGATATTTCTGACACATCTACTGTGTACCGGGCACTGTGTTAGAAAGTGTACACAGCAGTGACAGATACGATCCCTGCCCTCATGCAGCTTCTGTCCTAGTGAGGGAGACAGACACGTAGACAGACAAATGAGTATATAAGTGCAGATTGTGATGGGTGCTTGAAGGAAGAATGGAAGGGTGCTTGTGGGGAGAACAACAGGGCCACCGACCAGGTTGTCATGAAAAGCTACCCTGAAGGTTCAGTTTCAGTCCTTGAAGTGTTTGAGGAAGCCCTGTGTGCGAATCCTGTGTAAGGACATTCAGATTCGTCCTCTAGTTCCACTTCTTCCCACTTTCTAAGACACCTTGTGCCCCCAGCCCCTATCCTTCAGCCAGTGCTTTCCATTTTTCTCCACTGTCTCCCCACCCTCTGCATGATCTCCTATTTTGAAATAAAGCCATCACATTTGACTTCTTCTCTCCAGCCTTACTTACTTTATTTCCTCACCACTAAAAACCTCCCATAGTCCCCTCTTAACCCCTTGTTGATTTTGTTTCATTGAGGTGTATTTAAATAGGCTTCTGAGGCATAGGTCTGTCCAAAAGACTGATGCACATATACTTAAAGTTTTAATTCAGCTGAACTACTAACATCTTTGCTTCAAGTACCATGTCATTTTTCATTAAATTATAAGCTACTACATCTTAAAATAATAACCATGTGATAGTGTTATTTTTGCAGTTTCTCACAATAGGTGCAGTTGAGGACAGATTAAACTGTTCTGGGCTAAAATGCAGCTCTTGCCAAAAGAATTTTAAATCCTTAAGCTGAGACTAGATCAAGGTAGAACCACATATTGCCACATGACACTGTGGATGTGGAATGGGTTGTTGTAATAAGCAAATTAATAATAAACAAATAACAAAGTGATTGGTTTTTGTGGGGTTTTTTTGGTGTTTGATCTGCTAGCAGATGGGCGTAAATTAGGTCACATTAAAATGAATTTTCCAATTTTGGTAGCTCTATGCCAACCTGCTGGAGTGTGAATCCCAGTGACTTGCATAATCTCTCTTACTCAAGCATCTCTGAGACCCTTCGGAGCAGCTGACAATCGCCCCTGCGTGGATCTGCCCAGGATGCCACTTTGTACTGGCCTCTGCTCTACCAGTGGCCTCAACCCACATTCATCAGTCTCTAGAGCACCTGGCAGCAGACACCAGCAAGATCGTTCTAGCCATTAATGCTCTCTGTTCCATCTAGGGGGTGTCAGCACATTATTCTCTTGCCCAGTAGAAAGGAGACTGCATCCTCCCTTCTAGTTCTCTCAGGGGAGCCAAACAGCAGTGCTTCTTCTTGAACTCTCAAGTTTTAAGAAATTAGTAAAAAAGTTATTCCAGTTCTCACACTCAACCCTTTGTCTTTCCAGATTGTGACTGGGAGAGTTCATATGCTCATCACCACAATCTACTCAAAATCACTATACTTTCTGGAATCCCAGGCTTTATAGCTGAGTCTGGTTATTCATACTAGATTTCTTAGATTTTCTTAGAGTTAATTCCTACCCAGAGTCTTACTTTCTGTTTTAGTGAGGATGGTCTAGATCATGCTACAAGAAAGAACTCCAAAATCTCAACTGCTTAAAACAATATAAGTTTATTTCTCATTTATGCTGTGTTTTCATCATAGATTAGTAGTGGAGAGAGGGGGGTTCTGCTCTTTACCTAGGGACATGGCTAAACTTCACCATTTGGAAAGTTTCCATTCATGGTGGCACAGGACACTACATACCGGTTCTTAGTGGTTTTCCCCTGTAAGTGGCATGTGTCACTTCTGCTCAAGTTTCCTTGGCTAAAGTCAGTCAGGTGACCACACTTCAAGGGACCAAGGAAGTGCAGTCCTGCCATGTGCCTTGAAGGAGGTGAACTGGGAATGTTGGTAAACAGCACTAGTAATGATCACACCGCCTTCCTTGAAATTTTGCTTCTATAAGCTTCTCCCTCTCCCTGCCCACTCCTGCCCCTTAAGACATAGCTCTATTTGTATGACTTTCATTCATGTAAATGGCTCAAGTTTCCTCCATATTAGTGAGTGGTTCTTGCTAAGGGTCTCTCTTGAGTTGTTGGCTTGGACTTCAGTCATCTCAAGGCTCATCTGCTTTTAAGGTCACTCATATAGTTGTAAGACCTCAGTTCCTAGCCGTGTGGCCCTTTCCATTGGGCTGCATTTAATATGATAGCTTGCATCCCCCAGACTGAGAGATGAGAGAGAAAGAGACATCCCAAGACAGGTAGAAGCCACAGTGTTTTTTAATCTTATCTTGAAAGTGACATGCTGTCACCTTTTGCCAGATGATGAACCCTGGTACTGTGTGGGAGAAGAGACAAAGGTGTGCATACCAGGCGGTAGGTAATTGAGGACCATCTTGGAGTCTAGCTAGCACTGTCCTTCAAGAAGGCTCCTCACGCCCCATGTAAATCCATGGCTACAAATAAATGCTTTCTGAATCGCAGCTTCTGCCAAGCAGTGTACCCAACACAGAGCAAATATAATTTAGAATTTCTCTCTAAGGGGTCACTTCATTTAGACTAGTGTTTGTCTTCTATGCAGTTAAATAGTCTTGTATCTTAATCATTTTCTATGTCCCATATCCAAGGAAGTACATTTACTCTTCCACAGAACATTTGCTTTATTTATGTTCTAAGTGCTATTTTTAAGTCACTTGTGTTTAGGTGGTGGTTGTACTTCAAATGTTAGCAGACATAATATATAGCAAATAAGAGCAAATAGATACTTGATACTTTTTCCTGCCCCTTTCTATAGAAGGATGAGCTATGTGACCTAAGTGTGACTTTAAATAGGACACTGGGAGGAATTAGAAATTGTGGCATGGTTGCAGAAACCCCACATTACAGTCCATCCTTGTCAGCACTCTGATTCCATATACCAGTATTCCTTTGGGGTTAATCAAGAAATCATTGAAAGATATTAGAGGGAAAATACAATTTTTTAAGGGGAAGGAAGTTCATATTTGGAAGGAGAGATTATGCATGGCCATTATAATAATAAATAGGGGAAAGCATATGTGAATTTTTATGCACTCTTGGTTTTATTGAGCAAAAGTAGGGCGATTTATTTTCCTTTCTTTGTTAATTGTTCATACAGAAATAAACCCTACTGTGCAGGAAACTAGGCACTCTTCCCTACCTTCTCCTGGTATTGAAAGTTTATTGAAATCCTCAAATCAGTTTCATACCATGGTACCAGTGATGTCTCTTGGATTAATTCAGTCAAACCATGCAGTGTGACCGATGCAGACAGTCTGTTAGAAGCGTATGGATAGCTCACCTGTTCTTCATTCTTTCTGCCTCTACTGTTCCTGCATTTTGTTTGCTTTTATCCTGCCATCTTGAATCTCTTATACCCCAAATTATAGTATGCTCATTATATGCAAGGTTTCTCCTCCTACCCGCCCCCTCTTCCTTCCCCCAGTGACATCTCACTTCATTCCCAAGAAAAACATCACCCTCCCCTCTCAGCCCACTGTGTTTACATTTCTCTGCTCTTTTCCTCTCTCCCCCTGGCATGCTGGTTTAATCAATTTTACCAAATGACTTTCCTGGCAGCTGTAAAAAGAAAACTCAGAGCCAGTTAATAGCAATCTAATACAGTACTTTTTGTCATTTCTCTGAAATGTACAGAAATGTTTGGTCATTGGATTGATTTTTAATGATCTAAATGATCAGATGTCTCAACTCTGCACTGCAGTAGCCTGATAATAAATAGGAAAGGGGAGGGGCTTGGGCACTGGTTGCTCACTCAGTGCCACGTAAATAAACCCCCAAATGCCAGCCAAAGAGACAATGTGAAATATGTCTTTGCCAAATCATATATTAGCATTTTTAAACAAAGGCACCTAGCTCTTTTAATTTTGCGTATGGAGGAACTAAAACAAGATGTTTTGGATGACGGTTTAGAAAGCCATTGATGGGTTTAGCAATCAGACCGCAGCCTAATTCTATGCATATCTGTTGACATAAGCAGGACGTCAGCAAAGTGCTTCCCAACATCCCCAAATAGCATCCTGGCATCTCAAAGGTAGGGGGAAGCTTTGGCTATCTTTTAAATTAAAGGCAATAGAACTCTCAAACATGTACGGAATCAGTAAACTGCAAAACAAGTCACTTGTTTTTTCTCTCTGTAAGAAATAAATTTAAAAAAAAAAAGATAAGTATGGGGAAAAGAAGCAATGAAATATTATGAACTCCCCATAAGGCTTATTAACTAGCTGTGAAAGCTTGGGTGACTTGCTTAACTATGCTGGGCTTTGGTTTCCTCACTGTAAAATGGACAGACTAGTGGTACTTTTCTGGATGATTAAATGGAGAGCAGCAAGTCAAGTGTTTAGCATTGTGTCTGGTACTTACTAGCTACACAGCTCATGATCGTTTTCACTGTATCTACTCTCTCTATAATTACCCCTCCCCACAGTCCTGTCCGGCCAGGTCTAAATCCACAGCATGAGGCTGCTCTCACAGTACCGTGGGCAAAGTGGTTTGGGAGTCCAGTCGCAGCTCAGACACTTACTTTCTGGGTCCATGAGCAATAACCTAACCCCTTCTAGGCTTTTTAGCTTCCTCACCTATAAAGTGGGCGGTGTTAATACTAGCTTTATGGGGTTATTACAAACATTAAAAGAAATAACTTGTGTAAAACTCAGTGCACAAAACCTTTCCCCATCAAAGGGACTCAAAAATGTTAGCTTTATTTCATCCTTCTCCCCTCATTTCCAAAAGTTCTAAATGCTGTGTGGAAGGAAGCTCATTCGTTTCTTATGCTAATGTTTCAATTAATATGACGTTCTTTTGAGAAACTCAGCTCAATTTACATAGCTGGAGCTATACAGATACATCCTTTACACCAGGCTGATTTGGGGCTCACACTGATGAAAGGAGTTTTATATATGCTTTCTGTCAAAAGAGTATAGTTCTCCTTGAGAAAGAAGGCACTGTTTCATTTTAAAGCCTGGATCTTAGTTATCAGTACAATAAAATAGCCAAGTTGGGCTGCCTACCAGTCTAATGAGTTTCTGTTGGATTAGTTCCATTTAGTCTGTTTCATGGCCTGGGTCAGACAGCTCACTAATGGATGCACTTAACGATGCCACTTTGGTCCAGATGGTGTGACTGAAGAGGCTCAATTTCACTGCTGGTAAAAGTGACCCAGAGGCACTCTTTGCTGATGATATTAAGGGCATATGGTCTTTGTATTTGAAAGACACCATCTCCCTCTCCCCATCCCATATTGCAAGAAAATTAGATTCTAATAGAAAGAACAGGGCCCAAGAGTTGTAGTAACAGTTCATACCCTCATTTGAGAAATTTTGTATTCCTGGGGTAAATGAGATCAATTTTGGCTTATAATAAGTGTTCCTTATGTTTTTCAGATGTTGGAGAAAGTGTGGCAACAAAGCAAAGCAAAGCAAAGCAAAACTTTGCAGTTACCATGGTGGGTGGCAGTGGAGATATAAAGCAAGAAAGACATAAAACAGAATAATAATCAAAATTATAAATATATTTTACAAAGGATTGGAAAGCTGAATATCAATTATATTGTTAAATGTTTCAAAATTTTTAAATGGATAGAAAAAATCTGTTTGGACTTAGGATCCCTAATTATTATTTATTTTTAGCTCTGAAAACAGCAAATCACCCACACATTTTATATATCTATATCATTGTCTTTATACATACTAAAAATGTCTCGAGCATTTGTTAGTATTTTGTCTTTGTTAGTATACATTTTTAAGCGTCTTCAACCCTATTAAATGTTTGGAGGCTTGGAAGTTATTAGGGAGGAGAGAGAAAGGTACAACTTCTCCAAGAACTCAGCATCTGGTCAGAGAGATAGAAATAGGATCCTTTTATTACTGTCAACAGTTCCCAAATGAATATCCTTGTGTGTGTGTGTGTGTGTGTGTGTGTGTGTGTGTGTGTATTTGCACTACAGGAATCCTTTTTGTGGGATAGCCTCCTGCAAATCAAAGTTATGTGGTTTTACATTTTAAAAAGTCTACTCATTTGTGCTACAAGAAGATCTTTCCAATCCGTGTTTCCACCAAATATTTTGGGTATACCTGTTTCCCACCCCCTCACCATCACTGGATATTTTTAGTCTTTCATTTTTACCAATGTGATAGGCAGAATTTCTCATTGTAGTTTGAATTTATTCCTTTGGTTATCAGTGAGATAGAATATCTTTTCAAATGGCTATTGGCTATTTGCAGTTCTCCTTATGGGATGTTTATTTGCATCCATTTCCCATTTGTCTTTTGGGTTGTTGGTCTTATTCTAATTAATTTATAGGTTCTCCTTAAAGCAAATGATACAAAAATCATACGATGGCTATGTTTATAGCCTACTCTGCTAACTCACTTTGCATTAGTCATTGCTGGAGAAGCCTATACTATTTAGCTTTTTCATATTTCTACAGTGTTGTTTTTCTTCCTCCCAAATTTAACATTCCCACCGTTGAAGTCAGCAGGTTAGATGGCAAACATTTGAGGAGGTCAAGGGCAACAAATATGTATTGATTTCTTGTATGTGTTAAGTGGTTAACCTATACCTTCCCATGTACAGTCATTGTACTATAGTAATCCCAAACAAACCTAAGAAATAGGTATCATTGTTGTTTTCCAGAGGAAAAAAAAATAAGATTCAGAGAAGGTTGAGAAATGAGCCCAAGGTGAATGAAGTGATGAGAGACCTCAGGTCTGTCTAATAATACCAAACACCTGGGCTCCATCCACCAAACCAGACCTTCTTCAGTAACACTTCTATTAACTTAGCAGGGCAAATTAGCTCGTTTATACTCAGGGCTCCTAGAAGATGTAATACAGAACGAGGCAAAATTGGAACTTAGGTTTATCAATCTCAAGCTTTGGTTGGGGACTAGAGGCGGGAGGATGAGGCTAATGGTAAAAGGGATCAAGTCATCCTTGGATTAACTTGAGTAAAGGAAGAAAAAATGGAAAAGGCAGTCTCGACAGTACTGAGGATAGGGTGCCCATATCAGTGAGCTGGAGCTTGCAGACAAAGAGGAAGAAGGGAGAGACCACCCAAATAGAAATGTGCATCCACGTCAATGTTCATGAACCATCAAAGAAACAGCATCAACAGAACAATGACAACAGCATGGACTGGAGAACAGTTAAGACTAATGGTGCCTCATTATGGGATGCCATTCAGACAATGGAGGTTAAAACAAAAAAAAGCAGAACTTCATACTGCTGAAAGTTCTCCCAATAGGAAGCGTGTTCAAATACTAGAGACTTAGTTTCATGGGAAGAGGATTAGTTATACCTTGGCCTGTTTATCCAAAAGCAAAGATGTGGGTAGCAAGTTTACTAGAAGTGTCTTCTTGGAGTATAAGGGACAATTATGATAGCTTAGGCCACCGGCTTTCAGTAAATTCCATCTTGTACTTTACAAAAATTAGCTCATTATTCTGCTGTTCTTATGAATGTGTTAGTCTGCAAACATATCGTTGTCACAAATTAGTCACCTAGTGTTTCTCTGAAAGTGATTTAAAATAAGCACACCCACGTCATAATATGGAATAGTAAAATAGGTCCTGGCTTGATCCTTTAAATGGAATTCAGCAGAAAGTATGCTTCGCTTTCCAAGGGGTTTCTGGCACACACATCGTCTTCTGATTTCCTAAGATTAGAATGTGATCCTTGCCCTCAGTATTGACAATATCATGTAATATAAGAAACCTCTTTAGTTTCCCTCGTGAACTCCAAGAGAGAACCAAGCCTACTGATAAATGATGGATTTGCAAATTGAACATAGCTTTTGTTTGTTTTTATTTACATTGCTTGTCACAGGTGTCATCAGTTATCACAACTTGTTTCAGTTCAATAATAGCAATTTTGAGGATTAAACATCTGATTTTAAAAGTTTAGTTTTGGCAGATGAGCTTACTCACCAGCTGTTTAGAAAGAAAGAAAAAATGTGAGAAACCATAAGCTTCCCTCTTCTAACTTGGTTACCTATTGAGAAGTGCCCTGGATTATAATCAGTGTTTCATGTTGAAGTCTCTCAGGGAGGATGCCTTTGGTGCAAGTTTGGAGCTGCTAACTCAATGGCTTAACATAAACAAATAAGGCAGATGTATTGTCTTATAACATGAAATTCCAAGGTAGAGCATTCCAGGGATGGTCTCTTTTTGTTTTATTTATTTGTATTATTTATTTGTTTATTTAGTTAGTTTTCAGGGATGGTAATTAAGAGGCTCAGGCACATCACCCAGGTTCTACTTGCCTTCTTAGCCTGTTGTTTTTTTGCTCAGACTGACTCTCCTAATTATCACAAGATCATGGCCCCAGCCAGGCACAAGGTCCAAAGGTAGAAAATGAACCCTTTCTTTCTTGTGCTTCTCTTTTTTTTTTTTTTTTTTCCTTGCGGTACGCGGGCCTCTCACTGCTGTGGCCTCTCCCGTTGCGGAGCACAGGCACCGGACGCGCAGGCCCAGCGGCCATGGCTTACGGGCCCAGCCGCTCCGTGGCACATGGGATCCTCCCGGACCGGAGCACGAACCCGCGTCCCCTGCATCGGCAGGCGGACTCTCAACCACTGTGCCACCAGGGAAGCCCTGTGCTTCTCTTTTTAAGAAACACTTCTCCCAGAAGTCATCTCAGCTGACTTCATTTTATATCTCTTTGGTGAAGTTTGGTCTTAGGACATAAAGGAATTATTGGCCAGAAAATGGGATTAGACTGTTCAGGATTTACCCCTGAGCTGGGCAGGGAGTCACTTTCTCTGAGTACTTAGCTGCCTCAAAAAGTAAATTCCCTCAAAAATAATTGGTTTTCTGCCAGCAAGGAAGAGGGAGGGTGGGTGTTGAGTGGTTGATCAGCGATGGTAAAGGAACCATGGTGTTAATCACATGGTAACAAATGTTAAAACCGCAGTTTCAACAAAGGCAGTGAGGTACGATAGCCACATTCCAAAGTGTGGTGCCCGTCCTAAATTCCAAGTTTCAAAATAGGTGGCCAAGAGTCAGTTTCATGACATTTGGGCCACTTACACCAGGGCCCTTAACTCAGGTCAAGGCAATAACAGAGTTCAGAGCGGGGAAAGGAAGTGCAACTTATGAAAAGCTATTATTCATTTTTTATAGAAAGAGATAACTGGGTGGTGCTACGAGCCCTACCCTCTCTTCCCTCAAAGGGGGCTGCAGTCATCTCATTCACATCAAACCCAGAAAAAGAGGATTCGATGGTGGGAATTTTTCCCATGGACTGGGTGTACACCGCATGTGAGGGAGAGCTGGCCCTGAGCCAAAAGGCACTTGGACTTCAACAGCAAGGGTTTGGGTTTATAAGGATTGGATCCCTAGAAAACCGTGGGCTTGGTGGGGGGCTGATGAACCAGCAGTACTCTGAACACAAGCTCTTCCTGGGTCCTAGGAGTTGTCGCCAGAGGGACCAGTGGGGATGTGGCTGATGAACCCACAGAAGTGCCCACGAGACAAAGAAGCAGCTTTCAACATCTGCCAGGTCCCCAATGCAAGTTGCCATCTTATGACAGTGCCAGTTCAAAAAAAAAATCTTCTCCTTCCTTTCATCACCTCTCTCCATGCTCTCCGACCCCAGAGTAGTCAGTACCAACAGCTGTGAAGTCAGGCTAGGAGGGGGAGATAAACCTTACCGCTGCCTCACCCACTTACCCTGTTGCAAGCAGCTAGTCTGCAGTGGGCCCAGCTGGGAGCTGGAAGATGTGAGTTAAATCAAGTTTGGAGTTTCAGATTACAGTTTGGAAGGGACATTCTATTTTTATTTATCTATTTTTAAATATTTATTTATTTATTTGGCTGTGTCGGGTCTTAGTTGCGGCACACGGGATCTTCATTGCGGCTCACAGGCTCTTCGTTGTGGCATGTGGGCTTCTCTCTAGTTGTGGAGTGCAAGCTCTGGAGTGTGCAGGCTCAGTAGTTGCGGCACACGGGCTTAGTTGCCGTGCAGCGTGTGGGATCTTAGTTCCCCGACCAGGGATTGAACCTGCATTCCCTGCATTGGAAGGTGGATTCTTAACCACTGGACCACCAGGGAAATCCCTGGAAGGGACATTCTAATATCTGAATAGAATCTGAGTTGATGGTTTAAAGAGAATATAAAGTTCTCTGTTGCCTGAGATTGCCCAGAAAAGTGATAAGACTTTCTCCATAAATAAAACTTAAAGGGGTAGTGAGAAACCAAAATAAAATGTGTTTTTAATACGTATCACGTGTCCTTATTTTCAATGACTTTGTTATAATATTAATACTCTTTAAAAACATTTTTTTAATATCCTGACAATACCACATCACATTTGTATCTCTAGTTGCATGCTTCTCCTTTCAATCATCCTCTAATATTTGAAAGGAAAATTATTTACACTGTCCAGCAAATATTCTGATTTTTAAAACACCTATGTGCCAGTGGAAGAATCTCAAAGAAGATCTGTGTTAAAGGTGTAAGAAGCAGTAAGTCATTGTGAAAAACAAGGGAAATGGGAAAGTTAGTATTACTGGTAGTGCCCTTGTAGCCCACTCCACTGCCTTTCACTTGCCCTTGTCTTTATTCTCTTCTTCTTCCTTTCAGACTCCTTAGGACTGGGAGTTCAGGATTGTCACTTGCTCACAAAAGGTACAGCCCATGAGGAGAAGTCACCAGGGATTCTGGGTTGCAACAATGGCTTGATCCTTCTCCTTCAGGAACAAAAATATTCCAACCCTTGACACACTATGGTAGCCTCATCCAAATGGCCTGTGCCTCTAATCAGTGGGTATTTGTTGGGCAGAGGGAGAAAGGTGAGGAGTTTATTCATTAACTTTGTTCCTGCTTCCAGTGCAACTTCCATTCTTTTAAAAATAAAGCAGGCATTTCCAAAATCATGGAAGCTTGCTGAGAATCCTGGTGACAAAGGTTCAGATCCTCATCTACCTGTTCCATCAGCCATCTAAAGGGGAGGGGTCAGTGAGAAGAGTGGAGAAATCCTCAAAGTAAACTTACTGTTTGATCAGCTTTGCTACTTTATTTTGTGGAAAAATTTAAAGTTCTTTTGTGTCTTTATCCATTTTACAAACCTCAGAACTAAAAACGGCAGATGAAATCATGTTACAATTCACATTGACTTCTTCCCTACTCGTGTGACGTGCTTCCCATAGAGAAAAGTATAAGCTACATGACTAGGCAATTAGATCACATATTAGTATTTTTCTTTTTTCAGTTTTGGACATGGTGTTTATGTTTGCCTGTTTGTATCTGTTAAGTGAGCTGTGTGGTCTGTAGTGATGCTTTTAGGGGTGGAGTATGCCAATTAGAGAGAGAGGCAGGCTAGTTGGTAGTTTCAAGTGCCCAGGATTATGGTTTCTCCTCCAAGTCAGAACATTAAAAAACAGAGCAGAGCAGAAGGTATTAAATGCTAGGTGATGGAGGAGTTATCTGTCTACAATAGGCAACTAGGATTTAGTAATTAGTCTTGAATTTATTTTGCACTCAAATGCAAAGAATGTTTTAATTAATTATATCAAAATGGCTTTAAAACAGTTATTCTAAAATATTGACTTCTGGTTTCAATGTTTTAATATTTTAAAATTGTTAAATGATTATTTTAAAATAATTATATGAATGCCCTTTTTTCTCCCTAAAAAGGAATTATGCCTTTCAAGTGCTAAATTCTCTTCCTCCATAAAGCTAATAAAAATCACACTATTTTCCCCCTTCCTTAATCTCTCTCTCTCTCTTTCTGTCTTTTGCCTCCTTATCTGAAACAAATTAACATTCAGTGAATAAAATGATGAAAGTGGTTTGAGAAAAATAAGAAGCTAATATTTTGACTGGAAGTGTAATAGATGTCAGTCAGAGAAAAAGAATGCTCTCTCCAGAATCCCTGCGTGTGGATGTAGATGTAGGTACATTAATTGTTAATTCCTCTGTGTGTGTGTGTGTGTGTGTGTGTGTGTGTATGTGTGTGTATGTGTGTTTTAATTTAAGCCCCTTGATTAACCATCAATTCAATGTCAAGCTAATTCACTTGGCTAATTCACTATTACAATATAGCCTTAATTTTAAATTGCTTTATTTTGTGGAGGAGGGAAAGGATTTATGAATAGCAACATAAAATTTCTTATATGGTGACGCGTTCAGTCAAGATTTTGATTGCAAGAAAAACTGACTTAGACTAGCTTCTGTGGAAAAGGAGGGAATATAGTTACTGGAAAGATACAGAAAATCACGGAAACAAAATGGAACTGGGTCTTGTTGGATTTGTAAAACTCAAGAATTGAGGCAACTCCTCTTTCTGTGGCTATATAATCATCCATTTCTGTTTGTCTCTGTGTTTCAGCTCTTTGCCTGCTTCTATCTGTAATTGCTACAATTTCCTTAGTCATTAGTTTGCACTTGACCCAAAATGCCTTCAGCCCCTAAGTCCACATAACATTTTGGTTCAAGCTCATCTGGAACTGATTAGATTCCCTATTTTCTTATGACCATTCACATTCCAAATATACAATATTAATGTTTTCTATCCAGTGAATGAATCAGGTGCCAGTGGGTCAAGTTTTCATACCTGTTGCAGTGAGGTTTTAGAAGGGTAATAAGGGTGTAGGTAAGGAAAGCTCTTTAGAAACAGCTGTAGGCAGACAAAAATAATCATGTTTGGTATAGTGATTGATTCATTTATGATAATTATTCACTCAACAAATATTTCACTGAGCACTTCTTATGCACCAGACACTATTCTAGGCACTGGGGATACCACAGGGACAAAACCAACCAAAAAAATCCCAGTGCCCTGATGGAATTTCTCTTCTTATGATGATCATTAGCCCTCTATTTCAAAGCTAACTGAAGAAAAAAATGGAGTAGCAATGTCCTCATACAGTAAATACGTGTTGAAATAACTATACATATGTATGTGTCTTTATATGTATATGTAATATCTACGTTATAAATATATACATATAATTTGTAAATATCATAGTCATAATTTCTTTTACTTAGTTAACTGTCAGTGGTGTGTGAGTGGGAGCGTGTGTGTGTATTGGAAGCAGCAATTGAGGTCTTTGAATTTTAAATGACATGTGATTTGCAGATTTTGATGCAGCTTCTTTTAACTTCCTATGAAAATGGCTATGAAAATATACCCTCCCAAATTTACAATTAAAAGAGCCCTTAAACCCAGGACCAAGAGTGATTCATTGCCAGAATATTAAAGAAACAATAAATTAGATTGAAAATACAAATGGTAGACCATCCATCCTATTCCATTCTAAAAGTAGGTAAAAATAATTTCTTGGATTTACCTGGACCAGAAAACATATATACTGTATATCGGGTTGGCCAAAAAGGTTTGTTCGTGTTTTTCCGTAAGTTGTTACGGAAAAACCCAAATGAAAGTTTTTGGCCAACCCAATACTACTACTATAGTAGGTACGTAACTACCTTAAGTTTTTTAAAAGAAATATACCAGCAGATACAAAGTAGGATCAGAATCAAGGAGTTAGGAAATCTTCAAGTTTGCAGATACTTACGTATTTGAGCTGGAGTAAAATAAACACATCCTGTTATCAAGATGTGCGATCAGATATTTCATTTTGCAAGTAGATATAGCTTTAATGTCGATGGTTCCAACTCTGAATAAGTACTGCTTCTGGCCCCAGTTACAGTGTTTGTATGGGCGTGGAAAAAGAATAAATCAGTTATTCGTTTCTCTTTTTAAGACTTGATATTGATTTAGCTAATGATGTTAGTGCAATGTTTGAATTCTTGAATATACATTTTGAATTTAACTGTTCGGTTTTGAGGTTTGACGTTAGATATTTCAAGTCTACCAGAGATTCTATCTGACAAATATTAGAAACTTGGGTTTGATATTCCAATACACTGATATTAACTATAAATGACTATTCTTCCTTAATAAATACTAGGTATATTTTTCTCTTCATTGGTGTCTCAATTATGCAAATAATACATGGAAATATTCTCATTAAGAAGATTAATCAATTCAGAAATATGTAAAGTAAAAGGTGAAAATCATTTTTTAACGAGGCCTACTTTTACTTCCTTATCTCAGAGGTGATTAGTTTGTCAGTAGCTTGGTGTATATCCTTCTAGATCTTTTCCTCTACATTGGCATAAATATATATTTATATTCACATGCATATTTAAATTCATATTAAATAATTCATATTAAAAATATTAGGCTGCAAACCTGAGGGGTTTTTTTTTTCACCTACCAGTATTTCAGATATTTTTTCCAAGTCATTCTTAGAAATCTATACTATCCCAGAAACATGGGTGTATGTTGAAGCTGGGTCTTATCTTATTACATGAGAAATATTTTTACTCCTTTAAATTTCTGAAACAAATATGATACAAAGCTTTTAGAAAAGTTTAAGGTAGAAATGAAATATAATTCCATTTCAGAAGGGACTTCCAATACTATCTTATTGGTTTTTGTTTCCATTTTTGTTTCCATTTTAATTTAAGTAAATTGCAGACCATGTGAAGAATCTATATTTTATTACATTTTCTAGTGATTGAATTAAAAGTATATGTGAGCAACATTTAAGTAGCTCTGTTCATGTTACAAAGTGTTTTCTATAATTTACCCCAGAAATTTAAAAATTATAATAACCTATAAGTTTGCTATTATTTCTGTTACAATAAGGAAACTGAGCCTCACAGAGTTTTAGTGAGTTGTTCAAAATTACACAAAAAGTGAAAGGCAGAACCTGAAATTAAGGGCTCACATCTTGAGACTCTAAGAAAGAATACAAACTCGACTTTTTCTTCTTCAAACTTGCTGTAGATTTTTTTCCACATTTGATTTTTGAGTAACCAATAGTAAGTGCTTTCTCTGTATCCTAGCATTAGTTATTCCAACACTTCTACTTTCAAAGATATTAAAAGTGGAATTTAGCAAGCTTTCTAAATATCCCAATTATGAAATGTATTGTGTTTGATGGTATGAGAATTTTGTCTTGTAAATGTGTTTATTTATCATTTAAGATGAGAAGATTTAAGTTTAGGCTATATGATCCAAAATGACTTGTTATATAAGTTAAATCGTGAAAATTTCCATCAAAGCATCTGTTGGTTTTAGGTGATCAAAATGGGTGTTTAATGAATTTCTTTTTCACTTTTCTGTTGGTGGTTGTATTTTTGGTCATAAGAACATGTAGAAATTGAATGAACTAGCAACTTGCTGAAACATGACCCAGTTCCCTGATTCTTAGCGGTTGAAACCAATGGCTTCATAAAGAGCTCCTCTTATTTTAGTTATAAAGGTGCTGAACAGTGTGCCTTCAGGCTTTGCTAGAATTTGCCAGAAGTGGGAAGTCATCACTATCAACATGGTCATTAGTTAACGTTTGTTTACTGAGTGCCAGCAACGTTTTTGGTGTTATAAATACACAGAGAAAGACACTGTTGGGCTTGGGATTGGTTTTCTGCAGCGGTGGGAGAGAGGATTTGGTCTTGAATGTTCTTTTCCTACTCGGAGGTAGGAGTGGGGAATGTGCGGTCATCTTGGGTCTCATTCTGTGTACTGGGATGCTACTCTCACTTGTTTATTAATTGATGATATATATAATACATAGAACAAAAATATGTATATTTACACACGTGCACATGCATAAGCAAAAAGTACACATAAATTTCATTTTTATTAGACAATTTAAAAAATATTTTGCTTTTTTGGCTTTTGGTGAAAAAGTCATATCCCCCAAGATATCCAAGTCACTGTATCTTCTAATTATCTTCTATTTATAACATACTCATACTGCTAATATAGAGAATGTGTTAAAAAATTATGCAGAGGTATTTGTATATATAAATATTTTTATGCAAAAGTTAACCAGCCTCTTGAAAGAATGGGAAGCTTCTCTAAAATATCTGAAATGACAATTAGGATTCCTAGAAGATTAATCATAGAATACCTTTTAGACCCTTGTCCATATCTAAACCTACAGGAGTTTTCATTTTATTTCACCCAAGTTATTTAAGAGGCAATCATTGATAGTAGCTTTTGGTTATAGCAAAATGTGATGGTGACCGAAAGATACACCTTAACACTTGAAATTAAAATTTCATTCTGAAAGTGAAACTCGGGAAAATCAATGAGTTAAGTCATTACATCAGATAAGTAACTGTACAGATAAGTGACTATAAAGAGTTTTAGGAAACACACAAGGTTTGGACTAGGGTGTGTCTTTATTATGCTATGCTTATGTTAGCATAAAGATATAACTTAATGATTTGTTTTAAACTCATTGTGAAATTGAAGGGGTTTGAAGAGAATGGAGTCCTGAAACTGACAATACAGGGGTAAGACTTTGCCTAGAGAGTGTTAATTTTGTATTCCTACTCTTATGTTTTTGTAAACATTTTTTAAAGAACTCCCCTTTTCAAACCAAACCTAGATATAAAACAGGTAAAAGCAGAGGGGCTCTGGTTGAAACAGTACAAGGTAGTTGGCCTTCCCTTTGCCCTGAGTTGGCTTGAGGCAACTTTGCCAAACCACAGGACTCCCAGGAATTTAGTTTGAACACCATCACCCTTGGGAGCAAAACCCCCTAGCCATGGCAGAAAGAGACTTTAATTATAGGAAAAGGGCATGGGGACACTGGTTAGTTAATTCTTCTCTGACTTTGAGTACAGTAAACAGTCTTTCATGAAAATGTTAGAGTAGTCAGTTTGCTCGGAGTTTGTAGTTTACACTTTATCAATAAAATGGCATCCTGTTTTTAAATTTTTTTCTTGTATCAGTCTCCTATGAGGATAGTTAATGTGAGTCCATCCTTGAAAGACCAGAATACTCTTGTGCTTATCTTGGGATTAAAATTTTAAAAAGGAGAGGATGACTAGCCTTTGTGTTGTTAGAGCTGAGCCTACACCATGGCTGTAGGAAGTTTGTGCCAATCTGTGGTGTCCTGCTAATAATTAGAGCTCCTTTATTGATTGAAATGATGGGGCTGGGATCTGCCATAAAACTAATTTTTTATGCTTACTCCTATATTTCTTAGAACTTCCATGAAAAGATGATTACCTTTTAGTAGAAAAAACAGATTTGTATTACCCTAGTCCATCAACATTATTCATCTTTGAGAACTTTTTTTTTCAAATTACCAACCTATTAGTTCTGCCCAAATGTTGTTTCATGAAGACCACACATTTGTGAAATATTAAATAAGTCTTGTGAAGTATCAGTTTGTAAAATAGTGGTCATAACTCTGAAGACTCTGTTTATAATATACATGGAATAAAAATGCTGGAAATCAGCTATTTCTATTCTCTAAGCAAGCCCATTCTTTTATATATGTTTGTTACCTTGAGTTTTCAAAATACTCAGTTTAGGATTGCTTATTAATGTGTAATCTTGGTTCCCTGAACTGTGAAGTAAACTACGTTTTTTTCTTTGTTGTCCCTCAGGCAGAAATTTGGCTTTTCTACTATTTATCATAGCTTCTCAGTTGTGTGTCCTTTCTTTCTAATTTATACCTTATTCTAGACAGTTGCACCTATAAAAATAGAAATAAAAAGCCAAGAAAAGTTTACTTTAAAAATATTCAGTTGAAATCTCCTCTTAGTTTACATATATTTTAAGTTTACATTTCCTCTAGTAAGCCGATGACTAAATTATTTACATTTAAAAAATTTTTAAAGTGATTTATTATATCATTGCCCACAAATGGAAACATGGC
This sequence comes from Pseudorca crassidens, assembly GCF_039906515.1. Classification (NCBI taxonomy): domain Eukaryota; kingdom Metazoa; phylum Chordata; class Mammalia; order Artiodactyla; family Delphinidae; genus Pseudorca; species Pseudorca crassidens. The sequence goes on along the minus strand of NC_090298.1, from coordinate 46,772,784 downwards.
TAACAAGTATTGAATGTTGAACTGTGTGGTAATTGAGAGAGATTCAGAGATATTTTTGGTATTATTTCACCCATGGGTATCACTTTGGCATACAAACAGGGTAGAGTAGAATGAAGTAAAAAATAAGGAAATTTCAAATAAATGTTTATTACAAGGGAAAATAAATTTCTATATCATTTTTAAAAATCTTTGTATTTGCTACTTTCCATGGAGACCTACTCTTTAATGTAGTGTGAGAACTAACTATGGGTTTTGAAATAGGTTAATATCCATCATCCTATCATCATCATCACCATCATCATCAAAGAACACTAACCTGTCAAATAATCATCAAATAATCTGAATTTTCTTCCACATCTGCTACTAACGTGATTTGTGATGATGAGCAAATACTACCATTTTGGAAATTCATCTCCAAAGTTGTCATAATAAATGTCCTACTCTCCTCAGCATGGTTCTGTGAGGCTAAAATAATACCTGAAAAAATAAAATTTTAGAAAGCATAGCACTAATGCAAGATGGTATTCTTATGTACAGAGGCACCAAAATATAGTGGTAATGCAGGCAGGCTTTGGAGACAGACTTTATTGGTTCATATTGTGACCCTTACTAGATATTTGACCTTGAGCAAGCTGCTTAATCCTAGAGCGCCACAATTTCCTCATCTGTAGATCAGGGCTAATAATACTCCATCCCTGATAGTGTTGTTGTGAGGATTAAATGAGATAATAATGTGTAGCACTTAGTACAGAGGCTGGGACATTGTAAGTGTTCCTTGCTCTTAAATAATATTTAAATATCTCTTGTAATATCAAATTTTGAATTACTCAGTGATGCTTGGTTCAAGCATTCATAGCTTGTTAAAAACAATTCAGACTGAAGTCTTCTGGTTCAGATCACAAATGACTTTATGGAAGAGATTTATTCCCTTCAGCAAAAGGAGGTCGTGAGGATACTGCCTAGGCTACAGGAAATCCCAGGAAATATTCTCAAATTCCTTTTCAGCTGTGGTACCATCTTTTTGAACCTACAAGTTCAAATTGCTTTTAAATGAATCACTCAGTTCTTCCTCTGGCCAGGAATACTTTCATTAGGATTATCGTTTGATCAAAATGAAAACTCCCCAAATCATGGCAGTTTTCACGACCAAATTTCTTTATACCTGGTTTTGACTTTGTGGGAAATGCCACGCCCCACTGCCCCGACAGCTCTGTGTAATGTTTTCTGCTATGACAGGGCCTCACTGGGGAAATCCTAGCTGAAGATAATAGCATGATATATTAAATGTTGCCAGTATTCCATTTAATAATAAGCAATTGCATAACAGGCTTTTTAAATACCTAAGTAAAAAGTGATACATTAATATTGAGTACACTGCTACTGTAAAGTCCATTCTCCTCCTGATTTCCAACCAACACCATTTAACTGCCAACCTACTATTACAAGAGTTTACTATTTTATTCTTGCTCCAAAATGGCATCAACAGCGATGGGGTGCTTTCAGGGGATTGTTGAACAGATTTTTTTCAACAAAGGGGGAAGCTTGAGGAAATGCAAAACAGCCACTGTAGGCATGGCAAAGCTTTATCTCAGCACGCCTCAAATCCACACACCCCTTAATCAAACAAGCAGCTTTATGGCATGCGCAATTGCAACTGAAATATAACCGACTTCCGCAGAACTGGCTTCCAGAGGATTTCCTGTCCAAAAATGACCGTGTGGTCATCTGTAGCTAAATGGTTACAGATCGTCAAGTCAGCAAGGCACCCCCTCCCCAGCATTTGTGTGTTTTAAAAACAAGAGAGTCGAAGTGACCAAACCCTGTCATTTGCAGATTCTCTCTCTGGACTTCTTTGATTTCCTTTCTTTTCATTGGGTAAAAAGGGGAAAAACAAAACCCAGCCGACAAAAACCCTCCCTCCTTAATATCTGTTTGTTCAATGTGTCATTTCCCTGGGAGGTTATTTACAGGTTTCTCGCTGCTTAGCTTGTCTTGCCTGGTGATCACTGACTGAAAGAAGAAATCTGCCTTTTTGGGGCGAGCTGTGCCTTTAACCCCTTTGGTCGGCTCTTCCTTGGAGGCGAGCGAAGCGCGCTGCAGTGTCCGGGAACCCACCTAGAGGGCCCCCTTGACGCCAGCACATCCCCTGTCGGGCAGCTGCCTCTGCAGCCGAGCGGGCTGCTGCAGAGTTAATGTACAGTACCAAGGAGCCTGCAAGTGTCCTGAGCTGTTCAGAGCCGCCGGCAGGCACAGCCCAGGGCAGACGAGGCGGCTGCGACGATTCCAAAGGTTCTGCTGGAAATTCGGCGCTGGGGGACCCCAGTGGGAGCCTGTTGCCATTGTGTTTTAAAAGCATGCAAGGTCTGTATAGCTCGGGCGTGAGAATCTTTCAGAAGCTGTCAGAGCATCTGAGTAAATGACACCTACTGGGAAATTGAATTGGGGGTAAAAAGAGAGAGAAAAAAGAGAAGAGAAAGACAGCGGGGGAAGAAATTCTTAGACAACGTCTGACTTGCAGCTGTGAAAATTCATTTCTTTCCCAGGCAAAATATGAAAAGCCCGCACATGGATTTGATAACAACAAATTAGAGGGGTTTCTGCAGGGAAAGGATCAATAGCTTAGTCATTTGACTGAAAGAGAGCAGACAGCCTTATTAAGGGGTTAGGCAGCAGAAATGAATTTCCTCCTGACAGCACCTTCTGAAGTCATGATGGGAGCTCATGGTGATCCTGTCCTGCAAAGCAGAAATTGCTCCTTGCCTTCCTACTTTTGCAGTTGAAAACCAGCAATTCTGAGATTGGGGAGAGAAGTTGGCTTTTGGTTATACATGGTTGCTAGCCCCTCTGCCCAGGTCTTTGTCCGACACGTCTCAGAAGGCAGCACTGCGTTAAAGTGACCACACATGAATATGTGTCTAAGAAAGAAGAAAAAGCAGTATTCATTTCTAAAGGACAGCATGGCAAAGCAACCTGAAGTTTCCCATTTCCCTTCTAACACTTCTTTAACAAGGATAACAAGAAACTGTCTTTTGACTCCTTTTTTCCCACATTCCAGAGTCCTTCCTGCAAGGATGCATTAATTTCCACTCTAGGCAGTTGGATTTTACTGGGACAATATTTGTCACCATTTAGGATTAGCGAATGAACTGGTTATTTTAGTGTGTTGACTAACTAGTGGAACCTAAATGGGTGGACCGATACCTGCAGTACTCTGTGATGTTTCTTTCTTCAAACCCTGGAAAGGCTTTTGTTGTTGCTCTTTGTTTTTTTTTGTGGGGGGGGTGATTTTTGGGGATTCAGTACTTGTTGCAATAATTGCCCATGATAGCTGCTCAAACAGGAGAGTTGGAATTCATCTTTGAAAATCACTACATGTAACATACGAGACAAGGAAAATATTAATGACAGAAGATCTGCCAACATGATGCACGTGAATAATTTCCCCTTTAGAAGGCATTCCTGGATATGGTGAGTAATCGATATCCCCTTCAGTTGGTAATGCTCAGAATTATAAAATTCCATGACAGGTGCCAGAGGTGGGTTTGTCTTGAAAAAGAATATTGGTCTCAAGTGAGGATGAAAAGTAAAACATGTTTAAAACCAAATGCTGTCTGAGAAAGTAATGGTTATGCAAAAACAAATTTCTTGTTAATATAAAAGCATCTCAAGTAAGAAGTCAGGTATGAGGGCATTGACAATTGCTAACTGATTTCATTGAGAGACAAAAACAAACCAAAAAAAGCAGCACAGCAACTTTGAGAATGACAACTATTTAATAAGTAAAAGAAAAAGGGAGGTTTGGGATTTGACTTCTGCTTTTTGTCTTCTTTTATTTGAAAACTCCCTGGGGAAGGACACATGTGCATTTCTGACATCTCATGCCAGTTTGCTTGGCCTTAGATCTTTGTAAATTTCCAAAAGAAGGTTAAGGGAAAACTTAGAATGTTGACTCAGTTTTAAAATGACATTAAGATGTGTTGGTGCCTCACACTAAAGGAATATTTTAACTATTCAAGAAATATTTCTACCAGAATGAACCAATTTCATAGAATTCTAACAGATGAATCATGAGGTGCTCAGACTCTCATAGAACATGCTTAGTGCATTGAGATTTGGTCGTGTATTAAGGTTCAGTGTAATGAATTAAGGTCCCTGGGCATGTGACATCATGCACTATTTCTTGTTAGAGTTTATGACTAGACATTTATAGGAACTAGTTGCTGAGGGTCGTGTAAGGGCAAAGCTCACTATTTAAAGATTGCCTGTTTCACCTCACCTTTAGGGTTGACTGGATTCAATTTCTCATAGCAGGAACTTTGTGAATGCATGCTAAAGGCACCGTTTAAGGTTTTGTGGCTATGAACATGGTTTGGTTTGGATACTGCACTGTATCTCATTTTGAAAGTATATTTCTCAGGTATATTTTTTGGCTGGCCTTAGGATAAGTGATACACGTCAAATACAGGTTTCTGAGGGTTTTCTAGTTGCTTTTATGGCAGTGTCTCAAATGAAAGTGTCCTGATAGCTTGAGGGTCCACCAAAATCCCCTACTGATTTATTACAGACATTTTAGCTTGTTAGCTGAAAATCAGTTACAGAGAAGGGTGAGTGACCTCCTCGGTCACTGGGCAGGTATTCATTTTCTATCAATATCAGATACATCCAGAATCGACACTGTGGCGTATCTTCCTTCTCTGCCGCCCAGAGCCACTGTCCCCAGTGTCTAATGTGCTTGGGAGGGAGTCTGGGTGACATGCCTGCAAACCTCAGTGGCCCACTTCCAAGTGCATCATCAGAGTTCCCGACTTGGGGGGAGCTTTGGTGCCATCGCTTTGCTGGACCTGATGGTGAGGGTCAGGCATCAGCAGTGAGGTCTTTGTCATTCTTACCGATACAGTCACATAAATAGTCTTAAACCCTAAGATTAAAAGGTCATGGAAACAGTCCCTGGCACATAGTAGGTATTTGTCCATTTTTTTTTTTCATCGATTTCTTATGCCTTCCTTCAAGGTTAATTTTGTACCTATTAAGATTTGTTTAGGGAAAAACATTACCATTCTCATTTCTATAAAGTGTACTTTGCTATAGAGCAACAGTTTTTGTTCTGCCTAAGCCTTGCTGTTTGGGTCTATTTGTTTATATTACAATAGGAAGGATGCAAGGTACTCTTTGAATGCCTAACATCATAACCACCTTTTATTTTGTTGTTGTTGCATTTACCTTGCCTCTGCTTTTGACTAGAAAGAAACGAGCTATTCAACTCTATAGTTTTTGAAAGAATGCAAATGTGCTTATTCATGCTCCTCTAGATCTGTAACATATATGTTTGAAAGCGTTACAGGGAAGTTGAGAGCCCTGTTGGTTTTCTTTTGTGCCTGAAGCTAGGTAACCCTTCGTACATTTCACTGCATGATGTGCCAATTTGTTGGTATCATGGTCAAACAGATCCACGGTGGAATGTGAGTGTTCTGTGTATCTATTCTTGCCTGGGCCCTTTAGAAGGATTCATTAATAAGATGTTAAACTCAAAGGAAGAAGGTGGTGGCTTTTTCCAGTTGACCCAATTAATGTTGTGCTCTACTTCCCCAATTGTTGTTTCTTTTTTATTTATAACCTCACCTTTCAGTACCATGGTAAGAGATTCTAGGTGTTTGTTGACAGAAAACCTTCTTTCCCTTTGTCCTACTGTACGTGTCCCCCATTGGATTGGATTGCATGCTTATGAATGATCCTGCTAAGAAAAAAGGATTTGCCAAGTTGTTCTCTTTTGCATCTCCAAAGTCTCTCTTTCCTCATTCTCACATGCAGGTCTTTTTTTTTTTTTTCCCCACAAAGCGGGTAGATCAGAAGTTGGCAACAGCTCGATGCCAGGGAGTAATAAACATTTTAAAGGAGATGTGTGCTTCGGGTTTCACAAGCTAATCTCTACGAAGGCTCTAAACCCTTTGGATAGGCAGGGTACAGAGGTGCACACTTAGTTCTCTTCTGCTTTTTAAAGGAGCAAGAAGGAGGGAGAGTTGAGATGCAGGAGGACCACGTGGAGTCTTCAAAAGTTCATCAGAGGTAGTGGTTCCAATAGAAGCCTAGGTGTAGAGTTCCTACTGTATCTCTCATCCTCCAGCCCTGGGGCTAGTGTGTTGATAATTGAGCAATAGTATGACAGATTCATCGTTTAATGGTTCCAAGCAACAGTTAATAAGCAGTCTTTTACTTGTCTTAATAGAACACTACCCTTTGAGAGCTAAAAGAGTCGTAAGAAGAATGTGCTTTCCCAGTTGAAAGCTACGTTAGAAAAATTTGCTGGAGGATTTTATTGCAAAGGCTTCTTTCCATTACACTTTTCAACCTTTTTACTGCCAAGCCAAACAAAGATAAGGGTTCACCTCACTCGGTAAATAAGTACCACATAGCCCTTACTTTTTATTCTGGCTACTTGTGAGAATATAGTGGTAGCCTGGCAATTCAGGAATGGGTCTTCTTGCATGGTTGGAAGAAGGGAAATGCAAGTCAGCTTTCTAGGAATTTAAATTTCATCTCGTAGCTATTAAGAGGACTCTTTAGAAGCATCATGACATGGAATCTTTATGCAGGGATCTAATAAGAGGGACATAACATAGTGTGCCTAGCATGTGTTTGCAGCTTTTTGCCTTACTTAAAATAAGTAACAACTTTGTATAATCTGATTTATAAAAACTCTGTAATTTCATGCCAGAAATGCCAGGGCCATGTTGCATGCAACTGACTTTGACATTTATAAAATTTAGGAGGGCATTTTATTGAAATACCTTGGCATCCTTTTTTATGATGGACTCCAAGGACTCAGGGAGAGGACTGTGGGAGATAGAAGCCAAAGGCCCCTGCTAGGGCAGACTGTCCTGCGCTGCTCTCTGTGGGCTCCTCTGAGGAAACCTGAGCAAGATTTGGGACTAGTGATTGTGGACGGTGATTAACTATTTCGCTTATTTGACACGTAGGATTTAACTTTTTAAAGCTCATACGTTTAAATACTTTTACCAAACTCTGTCTGTGGTGCTGAGAGGTCACTTCCATCAGGAGGCAAAATGGGGTGATTATAGCACTTCGACTCAACATTGAGGCTGCTTTTTCCCTTTTCTAGACCCCTACATTCTTTCATTGGATTTGCCCTTTCCTGGTTCCTAATAAGATTTAATCTAGCAAGTCACAGTTTGGTTGTTCCTCTGTAAACCAAGGGTTCAACTCACATACCAACCCGTTTTGTTTTTTTTCTTTGACCTAATTCCTTTATGGAATGAAGCATGATATAAATATATCAATGATATTGTATACACACACACACACACACACACACATAATTTCAACAGCAAATCCAGTGAGATCAGAGAAGGCAAGATGGCCTGCTTCTTAATGAAAGGATAGTCCTTCTTATCTAGCCTGTTAGAGTCTCATCTTTTAAGTTTTTCTTCTCTTTGTATGTCAAGACTACAGGAACTCAACCCAGAATTGCATTTTCCAAAGTTTATGTTTTGGCCTGTACATATAATATTCTCACTTGTCTTATGAGAGTTTTAGTGGGTGGGAGAACTGTTGCGTTCGATGACTGTATGCTTTGAAGGACAAAATGTATTAAGTCTCATGCAAGATAACAGAGCTCTGCTCATTTTAGTCAAGCTAAAATTCTGCCAGTGTCTGCTTGTCTTCTAATGACATTTCAGGTCATGGCTGACCTTGCTTTAGTAGCACGTCTTCCTCTGAGTGACAGAACTACCCAGAACTTCCCGTATGCAAATACCAAACTCTCAGCTTGATTCTGAATTCCTGTTATGGCCATATACAATTTGTTTGTAAACACTTATGGCCAGTAAAGTTTAGGTAGAGCTCATAATTACACAAGCTCATCTTGTTCACAGATCCCTGGGGCTCAATAGCAAAGTCAGCCACTGTTTAAGGTATAAGTTCAGGTTAAGATAAAATACAGCAAAGATTTTCTTTTAGATGAAATATTCATCCTATTAAACGTATAATTTTTCTCTTGGCTTACTATTTTACTGTCTTTTAGTGCCCCTAGCTACAGCCTCCTTAATTTCTGTTAGCAATACCTTATAATTTAAGCATGAAGATGAAAATTCATTTTTTAAATTTTTAAAAAAATTTGATTAAGGAATGGTATGACAGAGGAGGAAAGTTGCTATCAGTAATTATCAGTGTGCCCACAACTTACGAAAATTAACTATAACTTTCAGTTGCAGCAGACTTTCTACTGTAGTAACATAGTTTGTGTACTTTAAACTGCTGATAGGTTACATCCTCACTGGGCTAAGTGGGTGGCCCAAGACAGGGAAGTCTCTACAGAAGGAAGAAAGGGAGAAAGTATTCTCCATCGTCTGAAAATGATTAGCTGTGGGTTTGGGATGTTTTGCTTTTATTAAATTCTTCACTTTCCACCCCCTTGTTTCTGCACTCACTTGAGCTGACTGTTACTGAGTTACTTCCACTAATGCTGAGGTATCCAGGTTCCAAGAAAAACAGGCAAGTAAGGGAAAAAAGGAAGATAGTTCAGAATTCTGAGAGGAAGATCCCAAGGAGGGAACTTAACAACCAGTTTCCCACTTGCCTCGGGCTAGAAGTTTCTTTCTTTCTTTTTTGAAAAATAGCCGTACTTCACCCCTTCCCCCTATGCCTTCAGTTGCCCCCCACAGACATTCGTGCTCACAAATACCCTGGCTAGCTATAGAATCATCCCACTATTTTTTTTTTTTTTTCGCTCCGCGGCATGTGGGATCTTCCCGGAACGGGGCACGAACCTGTGTCCCCTGCATCGGCAGGCGGACTCTCAACCACTGCGCCACCAGGGAAGCCCCATCCCACTTTTTTTTTTTTTACAATAGTTCCAAAGTGTCGCCAGGCCAAAGTTAACTTCTGTAACTATTTACCACTTGATGGACTATTAGATGGTGTTTCTAGTTGTTACAGAAGTACCAGACTATTAACATACCCAAGACAACATATTTCAACTGGCGATTATATTGTGTAAAATTCGGAGATATATATTTGGTTTCAAAGATGGATAATCCAGATTCTATATGTTAGGCTATTGGCTGGAGAAAAAAGAAACGAAACAAAACAAAAACCCTCCAGGTTTCTAACTCTAATTCTGGTGTTACTGCTTTGTGTGACCTTGTGAAAGCTCTCAGAGCTCTTTACCTGTTGAAGACAATTCAGGGGATATTTACCTGCTTCATTTTGAAGAGTAGACCATTAAGGGAACTTTCATAGCACATTGGTAAGAATCACTTATTAGACTGGTAAACGTGACATGCCGAAGTCTTTCGGGTGAAGTTCTTAAATATAGGTAACAAATGTAACTACTGTGTATTTCATGGAAGAGGTCAACACTGATGGAACCCAGGCCACATGTTTTCATATAAATGACATCCTTTAATGACAATGGTAACTTTCAGAGGTGAGTCTTATTTGAACCCCTGTTTGCAGGTGAGGACAGTAATGCTCATAGAGGGTAAAAAACTTGCTCAAGGTCGCATGTCTATTACTTCGGAAAGCTGACCCACTGAAACCAGGTCTGGCCTCATTTTAAAACCCAGTGTCTTTTGATTCACCATATTGTTCTGTGGCAGATGCCTTAGCATTCAGTCTGTGGACCTACTGGAAAATAGATTAGCAATAAGACCAGAGAAAATAAGCAGATTCCCTATTAGTTAGCAAGTCGGGGAATTACATGGGGTGACTAGTGAATGTCAAAGGGTTTCCCTGAGAAACCCATCCTGTTCATGTTAGGACTATGACCTGTACTTCAGCCATGGCAGCAGATCTTTTTGTGTTTTCTCGAAATTTTACAGGGAATTTGAAGTGACCCCTGTTCCTGGGGCCACTCTGGTCTATGAGGGTTTTTTTTGTGAATTAGGGAAAGGTGCTTCTTTGGGCGGATACACTTCAGGCAAATGAATTGAAAATGCAGACAGTGGCGCTTGGTGAATGGACAGAGCCTCTGTGCAAAGCAAGAGGCACCCCTTCCTCTGTGCACAGCCTCAACCAACAGAGCAGAGATGAACTCAGCCTCACTCACCGAGCTCTTGGGCAGTGATCACACTGCACAGCCCTGGCCCTCCTTTGACCTAGGTTCCACCCCTACCTCAAAGGCGGTTGTGACAGTCAGATGAGAGTGCTTTGCTGCCAATAAAAATCATACAAGGTTTGGGTTTTGCTTTCATCAATATTACTTTCTTCCCAATATTCTAATTACAGGTCTTTAGAATTTTTTTTTTTGCACAGGTAAAGAATATTAACGTTTTCTACAATCAGAGCTAATGCGAAACAGCCAAAGAAACATTTTAATCACAAAATTGCCTGATACCCGAGCTGCTGAAAAATGCCATTCTTAGTGAATTGGATTAGAACACGTGGATTAGAACATGCTGATTTATTTATGCATAGGGGATGCCCAGATAAATATGATAACTACCAGTCCTGCCCTGAAGATACTCATAGACTAGTGAGGAGAACATCCACAGAAATGAATGATTACAGAACAGTGGGGAACATGTTAATACAGGAATATACAAAATGTTATGGGAGTTTAAAGGAAGATGCACCTTCCTTTAAACTGGTTGGTCTAAATACCTTAAAGAAGTCTAGAAATGAGGGACTAAAAGTATATCTGATGGATTTGAGAGTTAGTAATTATTGGCAACACATTGGAGAGTGGTTGAAGCGGGGGAGTTATACTTCGGGGGTTATAAAAGCACAGAAAAGTAGTATACACTCCTTTCAAAATTTTGGACAAGAAGGACAGAAAGAGGAGAGCAGAGGGGAAAAGGAGAGGAAGGCCCAGTAGTTAGTGAAGAACACCAGGTAATTTTAATGGCCTAGAGCACGTCCCAAAGGAAATATCCAGATATAGGCCCTGGACAACGTGTGAAGGACACGACTTCCTCCAAGATAGGAGGGAGGTGTGGAATGACAGAGGCAGATCGTGTAGAGATAAGGGAGGTAGAAGGGGAACTTGAGGCAGTTTGGTCTCATGCCCTCTGTTTTCTTTGGAAGGTAGAATTCAAGATCAAGATCAGGGCTTCCCTGGTGGCGCAGTGATTGAGAGTCCGCTGGTCAATGCAGGGCACACAGGTTCGTGCCCCGGTCCGGGAAGATCCCATCATGCCGCGGAGCGGCTGGGCCCGTGAGCCATGGCTGCTGAGCCTGTGCGTCCGGAGCCTGTGCTCCGCAACGGGAGAGGCCACAACAGTGAGAGGCCAGCGTACCGCAAAAAAAAAAGAAAACGGACAGCGATATGACAGAAATGAAACAATCCTGAACTACTAAATTAGGAACTGTTTTGTAATTACAGTTTCTCCTGTTGATTGTGTTTTAGGGTTTCCAAAGAACGCAGAATTGATTTTATCATTGTTGTCTTCTCCTTAGTAGTGTGGAAGTTGTTTTATGAACATGTTAATTAGACTGCAGTTCCAGTCTCATGACCTGATTTGGGAAATGTGAGATTTCCTAAGCTGCAGGGAAATAACTCCGGGGTGACAAACAGAAGTTCTAAGATTTTTACCTTGAGTTTTACCTTCAAATGAGTAAAAATCACAGTGAGAAGAGAAGGCAAAATGATCCAACTTTGCTCACTTTTTAATGGGTGCCTACCTTTCAGTGGTTTATGTTGTAATGTCACAAATCCATATATATGTAACCTGCTTTTACAAAGATTTCTTCAAAATCCTTCTGAAGTTGACTTGAAAGTGTCACCAGTCTCTGAGAAACTTACTGAAAGTAACAAAACATCATATGACTTTAACCAGAACTGGTATAACCTAGTTTAAATATTTATACATTTAAATTCTCTTTTATGTTTCCATGATACCTCAGGGGGAAAAATGACAAACATAAGGTGTAAATTAAGGGAACATTTTAAACAGCCTTATAATTTTTTTAGGCCATAATTATAAACCCTATCATGTACCATGAGTTTGGGAGATATTACGAATTCCTTTTATCTCTTCTAATCACTAGAACGTTCTCCCCGGTCAGCAGAGCTTCCTCTTTAATATCCTTGGCGTCCAGTGCTCACGATTACTTTGTACAGGGCTTTCTGTCTGGGAGTTCTGCTTCAGCTCCAAAGCTCTAAATAAGGTCCTGAGCAGTCCTAGTCACTTATAAGGAAATTTCATTCTGCCCTCCTTTTTAGTTCTCATGTTTTTCTCTTTTATTTTTTGCGGTACGCGGGCCTCTCACTGTTGCAGCCTCTCCCATTGCGGAGCACAGGCTCCGGACGTGCAGGCTCAGCGGCCACGGCTCATGGGCCCAGCCGCTCCACGGCATGTGGGATCTTCCTGGACCGGGGCACGAACCCGTGTCCCCTGCATCGGCAGGCGGACTCTCAAGCACTGCGCCACCAGGGAAGCCCATGTTTTTCTTCTTAAATCTGAAGATGAGGGGGTGCAACTAAATGATCTCTGTGGTGCTATAAAAATACCTACAGTTCTAAAGATTACCTTATCAATTTACTCATTTCTGGCTTGTTCAGGTGTAACTGTCCTTCAGTTAAAGGGAATGCTGAGAAATAATACTTTGATCCACAAGCTACTCTGGGGCTGAACTCCGATGCTTTTCTGAAGTATTTGGCCCTTCCTGTAGACAACTCAGCCTCTCAGCCTTAGGTATTTAGCTTAATTCCTTCTACATGCAACTTTATTTTTTAATTAATTATTTTTTTAATACATCTTTGTTGGAGTGTAATTGCTTCACACAGGGAGATCAGCTCGGTGCTTTGCACACAACTTGAAATAGCAGCCTTGTTCACGGGTAAGATGGCGATTTTATGCTCATTAATGCTGATATCACCAGTAATTGAGAAAATGTGTCTCACGTACCATTTATGTGTCCCTTATATCTTCCCAACTCTTCTCTGGGTCAAAAGTCTGAAGCTTATCCTTGTTCATCCAGCCTCCATCTAATCTAAGGAAGTAACATGGGGTGAAGTTCTCAATATCAGATCCGTAGTTGTTGGGTTGCTTTGTGTATTTGCTTAGTACATTTACAACAAATAATTGGCAACATTATGGAGAGGCCCCTGATGTCTTAGAGAAGAAACGTTAGCGAGTTGATAATGGGCAAATTGATAAGACCCCAGGATTGCTGAGAGCAGTGGAAGAGACCTCTTGTAAGTCATAAAGTGTGGCATTGGAGTCTTGGCAGTTTGAGTTCTAAAAGAAGAAAATATTTGTGGAAAAATCCCATTTTCTAGAAAGTAATCCAGGCAAGTTTGATTTCTGAGAGAAGTGAAATGTTCTGGTGGGTCAAGTTGTCACCATTTTAAAGATTGGCCCCGTTCGGCCTTCCTGCACATGTTGCTTCCAGGAACTTCCTGTGACCAAGCTAACCTGTGAGACTTCACAGTAACAAATGACATTCCGTTCTCTTCATGAGAGTAGCCACCTAGACCACTTTGTTCTACTTTCTATCCTCAGCTCCCACACATTGCTACACCCACAGGTACTCTATAAATTTTTCCTCAGTTAATGAGTACATGCAAAGAAAAGAATGAGTAAAAAAAATTGTATGGTTGGGTATTATTTACTTCAATAACCTTTTGCATTATTCAAATAATGTTACTGTGCCATGTTTTGAGATGAAACAAAGGAACTTATGCTATTAAAATAATAAAGATAATAATATATATCACATTTGAGAGGTTATTAATGCCAAGTATAGACTAAAGTTTCTATATACGTTATCTCATTTAATCCTCCCCAAAATCCATGACAAGGGTGTGTTATCTGCTTCTTAAGGTGTGTAACCTTGGGTAAATTATCTAACCTCTCTTTGTGTTTCAGTTTTCCCACTGGTGAAATAGGGGTAATCAATAGTGCTCACTTCTTTGGGTGGCCTGAAGATTAAATGAGAACACCTGTCACTCAGTTAAGCAACCAATAAATGCTGGCTGTTGTTATCGTGCAGATTAGGAGAGTAGGCTGTGAAAGGTTAACCAGGTTGCCAAGGGTAATCTAGATGTCTAGTGGCAGGCCCCTTCCAACCTCGGCTCTGGATCGTTGGGAAGACTAAACTGCTTCTTTTGTATCATATTCTTGGAACCTTACGGCATATATCAGAGACAACGCCTTGGGCTGAGTTTGAATTACGGGGAATAATGCATTTCTCCTCATCTCTCTAACCTCAACAAGAATCACCAACCCTTAGAAAACTTCTAGAAATTTCCATAAAAATTTTCATCTTGAACATACATAATTCCCACACATCTTGGTTTCTGACACTCAGGACAGTTTAACTGAGTTTGCAGAGGCACCCATCCGCTGAATTGTGTTTATCTACAAAATCCAAATGCTATTGTTCCAAATCACCTCTGTATCTAAGATACTCCTTATTTCTTTAAAACCAATAACCAGTTCATTCACCTTTATGTACAAGAATCTTTCTTTCCTTGAAGACGTCTATGTTTTCTCCTTCTGGCAAGACAATATTGGGTAAATTAATATGCGGCCAGTCCATATCTTTATTTATAACATATGTCCTTTTCTTCATTTATAACATTTATATTACATTTTAATTATTTTTTGACAATACATGATACAGTTCTCAGACATGGCCCAGCCTCCATGTATGGCTCTTATCTCCTCTTTTCATACATCTTACGCTGTCAAGCTAGGCTCTAAAAAAGTTGTCCCCTTCATATCTCTTCTTTTGCCTAGAGAGTGTATTGGCTCTGTGTTGTACACCACAGAACATAGGCCCTGCTCACTTGGCCTCTGCCTTTCTTGTCTAATGCATATGTGTCAGCTTCTGTTAGTATTAATGTTTCTTCCCTTCTTATTGCACTATACATATCCTTGTATATACCCTTAAATATATCCATGTTTAAGACTTTTCTTCTCAAATTATGAGGCATTTATTAAGAACACTGTGCTAAGCACACAGAATTCAGGCAATAGTTTCAATCCTTGAACATCTTACTTGAATATGACCTAACTCTCCATGTACAGTTGTTTAGTTTTATTTTTTTAAATCAGAAAATGTGTTTTATCAGACATACTTCCCATGGATTATTTTTACACCCATAAGTTGCTTGTTTTGGCAAATATACAAAGTCATGCAATAATTATCCCAGTTTCTTTTATGCCCCTCTCCCAGTTCCAGCCCCCAATAACCACTAATCTGATTTCTGTCTCTGTAGTTTTGTTTTTTACCAAATATCACATAAATGAAATCTATAGTTAAAAATACACACACACACACACACACACACACACACACGTATATATCCATCTTTAGTATAGAAGTTACAAACATATTTTTAAGTCACAGAACCCTTTCTTGAAGCAAAAGCTTAGGCAGTGACTTAATATGTAAAATAGATATGACAGGTGTTGGGGAGCAGCTTTATTTAAATGCTGCACTTTGGAAGAAGGGCTGTTATAAATAAGGATATGGACTGGCTGCAGATTAATTTACCCAATATTGTCTTGCCAGAAAGAGAAAACATAGACATCTTCAAGGAAAGAAAGATTCCTGTACATAAAAGTGAATGAACTGGTTATTGGTTTTAAAGAAATAAGGAGCCCAGCTAGTCACCAGCCCCCACCTTGACCCCCTCCGCACCTTGTTCTAGCACCCTTGATGGAGCTCCGTGGTATCCGAAGACACTACCCTCCTCATGATGGGCCTTGTACTGCAGTGCACTTCTGCCTTCTTGACTTTTGTCATGAGGAACTCCTGCTCCATTGGGACTTGGTTTGCTTGTCCTTCCCTGACCTCCAGGTGGAGTAAGCCTTTCTTCCGTTCTCCTAGAGGTCCCGTACTTCCTGCAGCACAGTTTGTGTCACATACAGTAATTTCCCTCCACATGAAGAGAGACGGCTAACTTAGTGACGAAGAGCACTGACTCTGGATCCAGAGTGTCTGGTTCAAATCTGAACCCAAGCTTTTTAGCTGTGTGACCATGGCAAGTTGTTTAACCTCCCTGTGCCTTGGTTTCCTCATCTGTAAAATGGAGTTTGTAATAGTTTTCACCTCGTAGGCTGTTGTAAGGATGGAATGTTGTAACATTTATAAAGTGCTTGGAATGGGCCTGGTGTACAGATGCTCCAGTGCGGTTACTTGTTACTGGAGAAGTTGCTCATCCTGTCGGGTTGGGGTCCCTCAGAAGCAGGCCCTGAGAGAAGGACTTGAGTGCAAATGGTTTATTCGGGAGGTTATTCCAGGAAACACTGGCGGGGGGGGGGGGGGGGAGTGGGAAAAGGAGACAGGAAAGGAGAGAAAGCGCATACAGGGTATGTGAATTAACAAGAAACTGAAGTAGGCACCTGGGTCTCAGTCCTGCTGGGGACCTCTAGAAGATGATGTAGAACTTGCTTCAGAGTTGTCCTTCGCAAGAGATGAGGACCCTGCAGCATTTATCTTCCAACTCCCATTCCTCATTGGCTGATGGCTACTCCTAGGCGTGAATTCCCAGTATTCCAGCCTGACCTGCATGCAGGCAAAGCCTCAGACAGAGTATTGCACATGCTTAGACTAGGATTCCACTGGCATGTTATTGCTAAGGGGATATGGATAGGGCCCTGACAGTGATTGCTACAAGACTGTGAACAGAATTCTCCAGGGCTTTCTGTCTTATTCTGTTTTATTTTCCCTGGCCCATGTACTAGGCATCCATAGATCTTTATGGAGTAAGTGAATGATTGAACACATAGATTTTCTCTAATTGACCTTCAAAGGTTTTTGTAATTGTGTCTCACCCTATCGGTCTTTTTTTTTTTTTTTTTTAACATCTTTATTGGAGTATAATTGCTTCACAATGGTGTGTTACTTTATGCTTTATAACAAAGTGAATCAGTTATACATATACACATGTTCCCATATCTCTTCCCTCTTGCGTCTCCCTCCCTCACACCCTCCCTATCCCACCCCTCTAGGTGGTCACGAAGCACCGAGCTGATCTCCCTGTGCTATGCGGCTGCTTCCCACTAGCGATCTGTTTTACGTTTGGTAGTGTATATATGTCCATGGCACTCTCTCGCTTTGTCACAGCTTATCCTTCCCCCTCCCCATATCTTCAAGTCCATTCTCTAGTAGGCCTGTGTCTTTATTCCTATCTTGCCCCTAGGTTCTTCATGACATTTTTTTTTCTTAAATTCCATATATATGTGTTAGCATATGGTATTTGTCTTTCTGTTTCTGACTTACTTCACTCTGTATGACAGACACTAGATCCATCCACCTCATTACAAATAGCTCAATTTCATTTCTTTTTATGGCTGAGTAATACTCCATTGTATATACGTGCCACATCTTCTTTATCCATTCATCCGATGATGGGCACTTAGGTTGTTTCCATCTCCGGGCTATTGTAAATAGAGCTGCAATGAACATTGTGGTACATGATTCTTTATGAATTATGGTTTTCTCAGGGTATATGCCCACTCGTGGGATTGCTGGGTCACGTGGTAGTTCTATTTGTAGTTTTTTAAGGAACCTCCATACTGTTCTCCGTAGTGGCTGTACCAATTCACATTCCCACCAGCAGTGCAAGAGTGTTCCCTTTTCTCCACACCCTCTCCAGCATTTATTGTTTCCAGATTTTTTGATGATGGCCATTCTGACTGGTGTGAGATGATATCTCATTGTAGTTTTGATTTGCATTTCTCTAATGATTAATGATGTTGAGCATTCTTTCATGTGTTTGTTGACAGTCTGTATATCTTCTTTGGAGAAATGTCTGTTTAGGTCTTCTGCCCATTTTTGGATTGGGTTGTTTGTTTTTTTGTTATTGAGCTGCATGAGCTGCTTGTAAATTTTGGAGATTAATCCTTTGTCAGTTGCTTCATTTGCAAATATTTTCTCCCATTCTGAGGTGTCTTTTGGTCTTGTTTATGGTTTCCTTTGCTATGCAAAGGCTTTGAAGTTTCATTAGGTCCCATTTGTTTATTTTTGTTTTTATTTCCATTTCTCTAGGAGGTGGGTCAAAAAGGATCTTGCTGTGATTTATGTCATAGAGTGTTCTGCCTATGTTTTCCTCTAAGAGTTTGATAGTTTCTAGCCTTACATTTAGGTCTTTAATCCATTTGAGCTTATTTTTGTGTATAGTGTTAGGGAGTGATCTAATCTCATACTTTTACATGTACCTGTCCAGTTTTCCCAGCACCACTTCTTGAAGAGGCTGTCCTTTCTCCACTGTACATTCCTGCCTCCTTTATCAAAGATAAGGTGACCATATGTGTGTGGGTTTATCTCTGGGCTTTCTATCCTGTTCCATTGATCTATCTTTCTGTTTTTGTGCCAGTACCATACTGTCTTGATTACTGTAGCTTTGTAGTATAGTCTGAAGTCAACACCCTATCGGTCTTTAATTCTCATGATTTCATTCTCATAATCCCCAAACTATATTCCTCTTCTTTAATCATGTCAGTCTTCTTGCTGTTCTCAAATACATCCATCTCTTTACATGGGCTGCTCTGCCCTCTGCTCTAACTCAGCTCTACTCATTCTTCAAGTTCCCTCCTGTCTCCAGCATTTCATCTCTTCCATGGAACCTTCTTTGAACTCAGCTCACTTCTCTGAAGTGCCATTAACATAAAAAGACTGCACGTGGGTTTCCCTGGTGGTGCAGTGGTTGAGAGTCCGCCTGCCGATGCAGGGGACACGGGTTCGTGCCCTGGTCCAGGAAGATCCCACATGCCGCGGAGCGGCTGGGCCCGTGAGCCATGGCCGCTGAGCCTGCGCGTCCGGAGCCTGTGCTCCGCAACGGGAGAGGCCACAGCAGTGAGAGGCCCGCGTACAGAAAAAAAAAAAAAAAAAAAAAAGACTGCATAATTTAGTGTTTGATTATCTGCTGACTGGTGAGGTTCCATAATCAATGCGTGTTTCAAGGATAAATAAAAATATCCATGTCTTATATACCTCTGGTCCTTTTCACAAACTTGGGCACATCATACGTAGTCAGCACTATTAAATACTGAGAAGCAGTAGTGCCTGGGATTTGGAGTTAGACAACCATGATTACATCCTTGCTCTTTCACTTATGAGCTGTATATGACCTTGGGCAACTGGGTAACTTACTTACATCTCTTTTTTCCTTCATCTAGAAAATATAGCTAATGATCCTGCATCATACTGCTTAAGGATTAAATAAGATATTGTATGTAAAATGCTTAGCCCAGTTCTTCTCAAGAAGTAGGCGCTCAATCTACAGGATCTGACAGGTTCTTTTGATTCTGAAGTAATCAGTATCTTCTTAGACTTTTTGCATAATTCTTCTTTAGTTTTTCATTTTGCTATTGCTTTGATTTTCAGTTGTTTTCAAGAGACATTAAATGACATCTCAAGACAAAGTTTGATATTTGAAATGTTGAAAATGTTAAAATTTTATATGAAAAATAATTTCTCAGTTGAACCTTTGCAGTGAAAATGCAGTATTTTTCATGTTTCATTTAAAGTATCAATCATATCTATTAGCTAAGATGATAATTGGAAACTTGAAATTCCTTTGCATAGTAGAATAAAGTTTTGCTTTATCATGAATGAGCATCAAGGACTATTTTATATATATATAATTTTTTGATCGGAGCATACATTGAAAAATTAACTGCAACTTTAACATTTTAAGTTTCTAGAGCTGTGGTTCTCTTGTGGAAATGGTGAGGCTTAGAAAAGGTGTCATTGGGGAAGATAATTGTATCATATATCAGAAATTCCTGGAAGAGTTTGTGCAAAAAAACATTCAGCCCTCATCTTATCATCCCAGTAACAAGGACTGTCAGAATCTGGGGATGGAGGGATGGGTGGGAAGAGGAGATGCCATGTGCATTTTGGCAAAGCATTCGAGGGGTCTCGTACCCACTCTCTTAGCAGGTAGTACTATGCAAGAGAAGGAACCCACTCTTTAACACCATATTGAACTGAGTTCAGATTCACCTCTGGTAGTGACTGACTCATTTTGAGCAAATGATCTGACTTTTATGAGCATCATTTTTCTCATTCAAAAAAGAAAAATACAGTAGTACCAATCATCCAGATTTGTTGACGGGATTCAGTGAGATAATATATTATTTATTTGTTGGTTTAAGCCTTGCCTTGTTTCAGGCGGCATTTAAGGCAGCAGCAAAGATGTAGAACTATAACTTATAAGGAAAAATGGTAGGGAAGGGCAAAGGGAAGTGAGGTATGATATTAATACTCATATGCATTTGTAATGAGGTGAGGGAAATTATATTACCTTCACAAATGGCACCAGAACCTTCTTGGGGAAGAGAAATGCTTTTGCTGGAAGAAATACTTTAAAGATGCCCTTGGGGTAAGGAGAGAGTCCTTGAGGATTTGGCTGCTGGTAGGTGCTCAAGTGATCTGGGGGAGAATTTGGTCCTGCCGAGCCCACTAGGATGGCAGAGAAGCGGAAAAGAGAGTAGAAGAGAGGAGAGGAAGAGGAGAAGCCTAGGAAAGGCTGAGACCTATGTACACTCTGTCCATATACAGACGTCTCCTTCCCCAGCGACAGGAGAAAAAAAAAAGACCACGAATATCTGTATGTCTGATTTCAAGCCTTAGGAGGGCTTGAAGTAAGTCATTTTGATGGTGTTGATGGTACACAAATCAAAAGGACTTGTGTTGTATTAACAAGAGAGGTCAATGAGCCCCACCCCAAGAAATGATCACATGTCAAGGGTTGAGTTTGGAGACTTGCTGGTCATGAAGTTGGGAAGTTCAACACAGTTTTGTCAGATCACAAGAGAGCTTTCCAGCTTCTAGGAGTTTAACAGACCATGAAGTCCAAGGGTATTCAGATAAAATATATAAAACTCTTGCAAAGCTTCCTAGGAGCCGGTGTAAATCAGGAAGCTTTCGTACAAATCCCAGTGTCCATTAGATATAAACAACTCAGTGGTTCAGGGGAAGCACACCTACTTCTGATACTAAGATTGAAAGGAAATTTGTCCTAAGGATATGGATAAAGGGGAATGAGATATATAAAAATCAGAGCACCTGATATTTTGATACTTAGGATGTTCAATGCATTTTAATTCCCGTCCTGTCCCTTTCCTTCCCCACAAGTTTCTGTGAAGATTGTAGTATATTTGAAAGCTCTTGAGAAATTGTTAAGTACTGTTGTTAGTTAATAATCCAAAGAAAGTTATATACCATATTTCATTAAAATTTCATTAAATACTATTGAGGTGTTCATAAAAGGATAACCTGAATAACAAAATGTGTTCTTTATGAAAAAAATACTATGTTTTTCCAAGTTACTATCTTGGAGTTAAAAACACTCTCCCATAGTTTGAGACCTCTCATAGGCCGTCCTAGCACCAGGTTTTAGAATCCTGAGTCCTGCTCCATTTGTAATGGCAATAGGATTGTAGGGTGATGCAGGCTTGTGTGACTCTTAAGGAGATCTGCAACTCGGAGTCAAATGTTCTTGAGTCTGTACATGACCTTTGTTGTGTAAGAGCAATCATTTAAGTCACACTTCTGAGTGAGGCCGCTCCCAGTTGGATCTGTCAATTCATGTCAGTTCACAAGATTGCTTCCCTGTGCTTCAGATGTTTCAAGCATAAATTCATATGATTAGGAAAATGAGAACCATGAAAATGTTTATGAAATGACAAGCAGCCTGGAAAGAAGATGTAGACAAATGCCAAGGCTTCTGGAGATGATGAAATCCTTTTTTATGAGGATTTATGAGGCCAAGTCCAATAAGTAGTTTTTTCAAGAATGTGTGATATGACTGCCATTTATTTCCCCCCAACACAATTTCTTTGGTAGTTAAAAAAAATTACTACATACACCCCCAAAAGAATGGAATTCTAGAATATAGGATATAAAGGCTCCATACATTGTTCCATTTCTTATCATTTCTTCATTGTTTTCCCACCTAGGCGAATTGGCTATTAAATGTTCACACCATGAATTTGATTCTAATACTAGAATAGTGTTTGAATTAGCCACGAGTAAAAGATCTTTGATTGACAGGTGAGTCCATTTGTATCAAACATCTTTAAGAAAAATCCACTCCTTTGGAAGCAATAACACATCAAAAGAATTTTGGAGATTATGGCCATTACCCCCCTTCCTTTCCTCAGAATCTGTTTTTATTCAGCCTCATCATGAGCATCTCCTTTGGGTAATCTGAGTTGCATGCTTTCCTCACTCCTTCTGTATCCTTAGTGTCTTCAGAGCTTCAATCAAGACAGGCGAAAGATAAAAGAAAATAAAAAGGTTTTATTTCCAGGGAAATGGCTTTTCAGGACCTGATTCTTCATGCCTATTCATCACTGCTAAGTGCTCCAAAACTGCTGAATACATTGTTCAGGAAGCAACTAGTACATCAGTCTTATGTCTATTGTTCTTAAACTGAGGTCCCTGGTGCCTTTCACGTTGTGTTTTGTGCTTCAACAAAATGATGTGTGTAGAACCTTTATGTCTAATAAAGGTTAGAACCTTTATGTCTAATGTGGGAAAAAAATCTCCTTCATTCTCATGTTACCTTAAAAAAAATCAATCTCAAATCAAAATACTTCACGGAGAAGCAAATCGTTGTTTCATATATGCTATAGTGCATAAGAAGAGTGGACATGAGTACCTATTTCTTAGACATGTGTATGAATTAGTCTGTAAAAAAAACCCAAACAGTACCATTTCTCTTGTGAGGAGCTAAAAATTAGATATTTTTATGGCTGTCTTTTTCCTGTGCTAATTTATTCAAATGTAGTCTTGACTAATCTATTATTTTGTTAACATGTCTACTTGATTAATATGTTTTTCCTCTCCTCTGATTCTGATCTACAAATTCTACAGCCATTAATTGTGTTATTTAATCTAAGTCCACTATAAATAAACTCCTTAAGATTAACGTTATTCATCTTTCTTGATTGAGGATACCAATAATATCACTAAGTAGCTTCTTTCAGATAGAAATTTGGCTGGTATGTTACTTGTTATTTTTTTCTTGGAGATTTGTCATTTTGGGAGCATATTTATCAGTGTTGTGTATTCCTGAAAGCATTAATGTTTAAAATATCTGTATCTTGGTCAGTAAAATTGATAGAGCTGAATCAGATGGATCGAGAACAGGACTTCAAGTGCATTTCAAGGAAATCTATCGCCTGCATTGTCCTTTTATTCCAACACAGTTTTCACAATTTGCAAATGAAATTTTATATACAATTTTATGTATTTTCTATAAAGATTAGAAAAATGTATTCTTTGGCATCTGAATTTTAAAGTGTTCTTGAAGTATTCATCAGTATTTTCTGCGTGACAACATTATTTATTATCTCATGGGGATACATGTACTTTAAGATATCCAGAAAGTACCAAGAGATTAAATATGGAGATTAAAGAGTACTCTCTTCCTACTGTTATGTTCAGTTCTGATTTTATATCTGTGTAGCTAGAACAAACAAAGGAGGTGTGGGGTTTATTTTGTTTGTTTGTTTTTGGCTTTTTTGTTTATTTCTGAATAAGGGAAGGATGGACAGTGTGTCATCTGAGGGTACCTCTGGCTGTGTCATCACAGGAGGGCTGTGATACATGAATACCCAGAGCCTCTAGGAGGCCAAGTATGATATTTACAGACAAATAATAATGTGCTAACGCATTCACAGTAATCACAGATAATGTAGTATTTGTATCCACTATCCCGTTTTGAAGGTAAAATATGGAACTTATTTTGGAGATTTCACATAACAATGTGGGTTACATTAATAGAACTAGAATGACCCAAAATAAAGAGGTAATGAGTGCACTCAGCCCTGCATCATTCAGCCCTTGGCTGGAGTATTGTGCTCACTTCTAGGCTGCAGACATACCGGAGAGGACTCGGAGGAGAGTGGCAAGGATGGAAGCAAATTCATACCTTGTCACATATAAAGTGATTGAAGGACTGTGATTGTTAAAGAGGATAAAGAAAATGATGCAGTAGTTGAAGGACTGGTGCTTAGATGAGACTGGTTCTTTGTGGCTGCAAATCTGAAATGTAACTAGTGGGTACACCTACAGTAAGAGAGACTTTACCCCAGAATGGGTCTGGGTGTTCTCATAGTCAGAAGAAGCATTTCATGTGACACAGCCTGGTCCACATGGGGAAGTGTAGGGATGGACAAATGGTCTTTGTTTGCTAGGGAGTCCCTTGCTAGGACTATGTTTGCTAAATGGACATTGTTTGCTAGGGTCAAAAATCATGAGCAAGTGATAACATCTGATCAATTTGCTGGAATTTATCTTTTTTCTGGTTGGTTTAAAAAGTTGTGTTTCTTCCCTAGTTTACCCTCTGGATTTTTGGTGTGTCTTAGAACACTAAACCATTCTTGACTCTTTTCTCTGTCTTTTTGAAAGATACATCCATATGGATAATGAATATCTCCTTTTTAGTAAACTTTTCTTTAAATGAGTAGACTTATAGTAAACTTTTCTTTAAATGAGTCATATGTTTAGCAATTCCCTAACATTCTAACCTGTCTTTAATTGATGATGTGTAATATGATCTAATATTTTCTAAAGAAATGTAAAGAAAGCAATTAATCATAGAGCTTAATATATGAAGAATACTATGTCTTTTTGTTTAAGAGAATTAAATGTTGGATTATATCAGTAAGAATAGATTTTACTATTTAATTCTACCAGTTTAAATTAAATTTATTGACTTGTAGGGTTTCTTTAAAATCAAGGCTTTTATTTTAAAACAGTTTTAGACTTAGGGAAAAATTACAAAGTTAGTACGTATACAGCACACCCACTTTCGTCTATTAACATCTTATATGAATATGATATTTTTGTTATAATTAATGAACAAATACTAAAAGAGTATTATTAGCTAAAGCCCCTAGTTTATTCATATTTCCTTAGCTTTACCTAATATTCTTTTTTCTATTCTAGGGTCCCATCCAGAATAGCACATTACATTTATTTGTCATGTTTCCTGAGACTCCTCTTGGCTGAGACAGTTTCTCAGTTTTTCTTTGTTTTGAAAATGACCTTGGCAGTTTGGAGGGTACTGGTCAGGTATTTTCTAGACTTCCTCTCAATTGGGATTTTCTGATCTTTTTCTCATGATTATACTAGGGTTATGTGTTTTGAGGAAGAAGACCACAGAGGGTAAAGTGGCATTTTTATCACACTATCAAAATGACTTATTGCTGTTCACGTTAACCTTGATCACCTGGCCGAGATGGTTTTGTCGTGTTTTTTTTTCACTGTATACTTATATTTTTTAACCTATTTTCATACTGTTATCTTTGAAAGGAAGTCACTATGCATGGCCCACACTTAAGGAGGAGGAACTTATTCTCAACCTCCTTGTAGGCACAATATCTACATAAGGTATTTGGAATTCTTCTCCATAGGAGATGTGTCTGTTCTCCTCCATTTATTTAATTGTTTATCCAGTCATTTGTGTACATCGGTATGGACTCATGAATATTATTTTCTACTTTAGGTTATAATTTCATACTGCGTTGTGGCTCCGATTGTTCCAGCTGTAGCCATTGGGAGTTCTTTCAGTTAGCTCTTGGTACTCTTTGACATGTCCCATCATTGCGGGATTTTTGTTTTCTTAGAATTTTCTTACTTTCTGTCATTACAAGATGCAGGCTCATCTTGTACATTTCCTTCCACAGTCGTAGATTCAGCCATTTTTCCAAGGTTCCCTGGTTTCTTTCATTGGAGTTTGGTATTTAAAACCAAGATTTGGTGCTAAGTATTCTCATTGCTGTTGGGTATCATTGCTTCCCGGTCCTCTTGGCTGACAAAGCAAAGAAATACATGGTGTATACTGACTTGTGTAACTATCTGTATATATGGTTAAACAGAGAGATAGGTAAATAAAAAAGCATGACTTCATACTGGGGTTGCCACATGGATCATTCTAGCTTCTTCCCCTTGCTCTGTGTAACCTTCCATTCCAACAAAGAAACCTCACTCCCACCATCTACCATTGTTCAATTCCAGTGGAGTTGTTCCAGTTATCCTGGAACAGGATATCCTGGCTGAAGTTAAAATACATAAATAAAAGTTGTATTTTTCTAAAAGCCTTATAAAAATTCAGTATTACCTTTTTCCAAAAAAACTTTTTTTACCCCCAAAACTCATGACTTTAAAGTAGTGTCTGGGTTCCAGACATTTTTCTGTATGTAAAGATTGACAGAGTCAACTTTATATTGTTCACAGTAATTTGGGTTATAGATCATGTACATTCTCAGATATTTCCACAGTTTAAATTTATCTATTACTTTAACCTTCTTTTCTAACAAGCATACTTCCTACATGAAAACTATGTCTGTAATAAGAAAATTGACTAATTTGAATTTTACCTTCTTTACATAAACATCTCCACACTTCCTGGGGAGATGCCCAAGACATGTATGTTGGCCATCTCCTGCAGGTAGCTCAAGGAGAGAAGAAACTTGTAGGACCCACCATTAGCAACTGAACATAGGCCCCCTCTGATTTACCGAGAGTCCTTGAAATCACAAAGGAAAGCAGGGATTTGACTTCAGACATTAAATCACGTCTTTTTGAGTGGCTAGATGATTAGAAACACACTGAAGAATGGATTTTCAATAATAAGCCATACTTTCAATGAGTGTCCCAAGGAAAATAATGTTAAGATCTTGCATAAAATAGTTAACATGCCTCCAATTTGCATTTAATTTTGTGTTAAGTTGAAAGCTAGTATAGAAACCTATAATATAAAAATTATGGAACTTAAGAACACTTGCTTCTCCTTGAACTCTAACAGAAAGTATACTCCCCAGCAGTGCCTTTGTTTGTTGTTGTAGTCTGAGATTTTAGGGAACTAAAAAAAATAAAATAAAAAGCTAAATAAAATTTTAAATAGCCATATTTTCCTACTCAGTCCAGAAAGAAGAAATACAATGTGGACATAATACTTAGGATAGGAAAGTGGTCAACAGAGTATGTTGATTTTGACACCTGTTTTCATCTTCAGGTCCCTCAACCTCTTCCCACACCCTGATATCACCACACGCGCACACATACTTATTTCCATTCACCATTCATTTGTAGACATTGAGGGTCACATGGAGAGCAAAATCAGACACTGTCCCTGTCTACATGCAATCATAGTCAAGTGGGGGCAAGGAAGCATTAATTGGATTATCATACACACGTGCCTGAAACCGCACCTGGGGCAGATGCTACAGAAGAGAGGCACATGCTAAGAAAATGCTAAGAAAACAAAAATCCCACAATGATGGGACATGTCAAAGAGTAACAAGAGTTCAGAGAATCTACGAAGAGGTATTTGACCTAGTCCAGGAATGGCTTCCCTAAGGGAGGTTGTTTACACTGTGATTTGAAGGATCACTAGCAATGAACCAGGAGAAGAAAGACAAGAGACAGAACTTCTGTGGTGAATGGACAAGCAGCGGGTGGTGAATAAGAGCCAGAATGGAGGTCAGCCCAGAGGGGAGAGATGAGGCTAAGCAGTGGGCAGGGGCCAGCCCAGTCAGGCTTGGTAGGCACACTAAAGATGCTTTTGGTACCCTGAAAGTAATGGGCAACAACTGCATTTCAAAATCAAGAATGCACTTCTCATCTCTGTTCCTGTGCATGTCAGAATATGGTCCATATTTTGGAGGGCAGAGAAAGGAGACAGGATAGGAGAGGACAGGAGAGAGAAGATGATAAGGGATGGCGACTGGAGTTCAGTCCTGAGCATCCAGGGCCTCACCTTCCCAATCGTTTTGCCATCTTTACTTGAAGCTAAGGGGAGTCTGGTGCTTCACTCTTCCTCATGAAGTTGAGGCCATAGTCCATTCACTGAGTCCCTCTCCTTTTGTCATTTTTCGCTCCATGCAGTAATTTTCTAAACAGTGTACAGCCCTCAGTCTCGCCACCTGCCCCGCTCTCCTTGCCTCTTCCTCCACAGGGATCTCTCTAAAGGGCAAAGCTGAGCCCATCCCTCTCCTGCACATTCTTCCATGAGCCTCCAGAATCTTTAGTACCTGATTTCTCAGCCTTGGGTTCCCCACCCCAACTGCACGCTGTTTGTGGGGAGTGTCCTGCAACGCCTTAAACATATCCTCTTATTTCATTTGTCAGCCTTTGACCATGTGATTCCTTCTGATCAGGTCTCTCCTCCACCCACCCCAGTCTGCCTGGCCCCCTCCCTTTTGGACTCATCTGAAGGTTCCTCTCTTCTTAGAAGTCTTTTCCACCCCCTCCCCTCGTGTTGCATCCCAAATTTCCGTGCTTCCCCTGCAGCCTGTGCATTGCTTTTTGGTTGGGTTTTTAATACCACCTCTCGAATAGAATTGTGCCTCCTCTTTTCTTGTCTGTCTCCCTCCTGAGAATGAGTTTCCTGGGGGCTCCTGTCATTTTTACCTGGAATTTGAACCCAGGCCTCTCTGAGGTGAGCCCAGGCGTGCACTTTCCTTCCATGCTATACTCTCCCCCCTCCTACGTAGTCACATGCAATTCAGGATCCACTTCTCAAGGTTTTTTCTTTGTTTGTTTTTTTGTTGTTGTTCTTTTATTCTTCTTCTCTTTTTTTCTGTGGAACTGTTTCAACAACTGTGTGCTTCTTGGCACTCAGCACCTATCATTTTCTGTATTCTCATGTTCATTATCGTTTCATACATATAGCTTGTCTCCTCTTGGAAGCAAAGACTGGGAATTTTCTACATTGTCATTTCCTCCCTGAGCGATGGTAGATCTTGGGTTGTGAGGCTTCTTTATTCCGGCTCTCCTTAGGCAAGTTCCTTCACTTTTTAAGCCTCTGTTTCTGTGCCATGAGGCAAGTCGTGATTCTTACCTCTGAGAGTGACTGTGAAGATGGACTGGGTTAATGCCCCCAGAGCACTTACAACCACGCCTGGCACATAATGACATTCCCTCATAGCCTGCGGGGTCCTTTGCACCCAGATGATGTCCCTGCATCTCAGTTGAGTGACTGGTACAGGATGTCTTCTTGCTGTGGCTTGTTGGAGAGTTCTGTTAACTACCATGGGCTTTGATTTGCTTCTCTCTCTGTCATGGAGCCCTGCTGCTCCAATCCTGGGGAAATGAAACGTTGTGAAAGGTTTTATTTGTTCAAATTTCTCAGACTCCAAGATTCCTCCAGGGTCGCTGCTGAGGGCTTCATGTGGCAGCCCCTCTCTCCTGTCCTCAGCCCTATGGCGATCGTTCACTCAGCAGTGTGTCCAGCACCTGCTGTCACCGCCCCCCCACCCAATCCTTGCCACATCCTGAACAACCTGGCCATGCCCAGAGGGGCTACCCCCGCTTGGAGCCCTCTGGTAACACAGTTTGGAATCAGCAAACTGACAGCTCCTTTCTCCAAATCAGGCAACAGAATCACGTGCACTTTCATATTTATCGATAGTTAAATATCATTGAAAGATGAGAAAGAGGCTCCCGGTTAATCCCTATCTCTGATTTTACAAAATGATGAAGCCGTGTGTAAAATATCTCACAATAACACGCTCTGTTGTCCTGAAGATTCAGCTCTACTGAGATCCAGTTACCACGTGAAAGAGTGAGAAATAGATTTTCTCTCTCTCTGTAGTACACAGAAAATAGAAAATAGGCCGCTTTTCTTGGTCACCAACATCAGCTTCTTGTTAGGGTTTTGCTTTGGTTAAAGTAGTATTGTTTTTACGAAATAAAATAAAATAAAATAAACTCTAAGAGTTTTTTCTAAAAAAAGACTCAAAACTAAGTAGATAAATATACTTTATTTCAAGGTTCACCCATTTGACATAACTATGAGTGACAGAGAGAAAAAAAAAACATGGTTTCTTTTTTTCAAAAAAGAAAAGCTAATATTCTAATGATTTCCACCCCAGTGGTTTATTTGGAAATGATTTTCCATCCATAACGTCTTCATTTGTCTTCTGATTTTCATGCAATTTGAAAGGGTTAGGTTCCTTACCCAAGGGGTCATCCTGACTAGATCTCAGTGGATCAGCTGAGGCATTCTGATTTTACAGGCGAATTTATATCTTGTCATTTCAGGAAGTATTTCAGGAAATGTTTCCTTCACTACCATCTTCTAAGAAATATCTGATTTGTTTTTTCTAATATTTATTTTTGGCTGTGTTGGGTCTTCGTTTCTGTGCTAGGGCTTTCTCTAGTTGCGGCAAGTGGGGGCCACTCTTCATCGCGGTGTGCGGACCTCTCACTATTGCGGCCTCTCTTGTTGTGGAGCACAGGCTCCAGATGCACAGGTTCAGTAGTTGTGGCTCATGGGCCTAGTTGCTCCACGGCATGTGGGATCTTCCCAGACCAGGGCTCAAACCCGTGTCTCCTGCACTGGCAGGCAGATTCTCAACCACTGTGCCACCAGGGAAGTCCTGATTTTTATAATATATGGACATAGTATAGTCCTCTCATGAGACTTACTCCATGTAAAATTTTAGATGAGATAAATTATTTGATTTTCTAACCATAAGAATAAGCAGTTTTCCTTTTGATACTAATTTTAAATTCTTACTGGTACAGGAGATTTAAAAACATTTCCAAAGAAGGGCCTATCAATGAATTCTCCACTTTTTTTTTTAAGGAGATGTTTAGATGCATCTCTGAGAAAGAAGACTTCTGGCTTCCTCTGTATTCTCCAACATTTCTTAACACTTACTGACATGTGGGATAGAGACAAATTGGTGCTGGGAAGCAGGCAGTAAGCAAGCAGAAAGTACAAAGAATAAAAGGCATGTAAACAGGTACCATATTCACTTTTTGGAGCTAACCTATTCTTTTAAGATATTGTAATACCAATACCATATTACTGATGTACTACTTCTTTCTGAAAGTTGTTAAAGTAAATGCACACTTTCTTCTTTGTACTCTACATTTTTCAAATTTCCAAAACTACAAACTAATTGCAAGTAAATAAACAAGCAAAAGCTCTATTAGTTGCCACTTCTAAGATCTGGAAGGAGTGATTTGATTGACCAGTACAAGAAACTTACTTTGGACAGGTAAGCAGCTCTAAGAAGGAACATACTTGATTTCATTGAACAAATTACAAATCAGGGCTAATAGCTTGTTAATTAAAAGATTATCACCCTTACTTGGGTAGGTGTATTAGTCAGGGTAGACGAAGTTATACCGCAGTAACAGACAATCCCACTGGGAATCCAGGTGACCCTTCAGGCGTCAATCTTCACATGATCACTTAGAGCAACACCTCCATATCAACCATAGGCATCTACACTCCACACACCAGAAGAAAGAGTTAGAGATCCAAACAGTAGCAATTAAATTCTTCCACCCACGTAGAAAGGAATCCTATTTCATTTTCAAAGCAACACAACTTTGTTAATTTCAAGGAGGCAGGGGTGCACAATTCTCCTATGGGGCCAGAAGGAGAAGAAAACTGGAAATTGGTGAATATGTGAAAATGTCTGCCTTAGTTTACAAATGAGGATCATAGTATTATCTTACACTGTCATGTTTTGCAAAATCACTTGCTTACAATTTTTTAGTGACTTCGCAGAGCCCTGAAGATAAAACACAAAGTCCTTAGCTGGGCCTTTTGCAGCAACCCAGCACCTGCCTCTCTTTCCACGTCCTATTTGTCATGTCCTATAAGACTCTCTCTAGGAACAATAAACGTATTGTTCTCTGTTTCCTGCTTACTTTTCCTACCTTTGCACAGTCGGCTTCATCTGCTGGGATCACCCTTCCCTAACTAGCCTTACCGTCCATCTCCTTTGACAATTCTTCTTCCACAATGCCACCTACCTCCTCCAAGCCCCAGGCCTGAGGATGGGATTGTGGCTGTGGCTCTTCCTCTGAGTTTCATCAGCATCCCGGGCAAACTTTAACATAATTCTTGCTGGGTTATAATAAGCTGTTTACCTGTCTCTCCTCCCTACTGAAGATTAAAAGTACTAGAGAACAAGAACCAGATCCCACAGACCTTGATATCACCAAAAGAGCATCTAACCCAGCAGAGGGGCTTAATATCTACTTGTTCAATAAATGAATGAATGAATGGGTTTTACCTGCCTGACTCTAGCTGATTGTTCGTATTCTTCAGGGCAGTATGTTTTTCTTATGTCTTTGTACAGACAGGCATTTCATAGAGTAGTACACAAGAAATGTTTAAATGAACTGAGTTTACCTCATTTACTTTGAGTTCTATCACTAGGAATTGATTTCTGATCTCTATTACATTTAGACTTTATATGCTAGACTATGTTTAAAAACATGGAGTCACCCATAAACCACATCTGGACTCATTTTCATGGATTTATTAAACTTCACATTTAATCAGAGTATCTACTGCCAAGGCCTCTGGTGTCATATCTCAAACCAAATATTTAAGAAACATTGTCTGCAAAACAAGCCTGCCTTTGTGCTTTGGAAACTCTTTCAAATAACATGTCATTCCCTTAACGTTGAATCTATTAAAGCCTTACAATTGCAGCAATTCACTGGACTGTATGTCCAAAAAATGTTATTTTGAAAGGATGGCATGTTTCTTCATCTGTATGTAAATTATTCCCATGTGCTTTGGATACAAAAATGGAAATTGTGGAAATGTACTTAGCCCTTAAAGAATGTGATCGATCCAGGAGGACATCATTCCAGAAAATAAGAGCAAACAGACAAAAACTCTCCTGGAGTGCTGTATGCAACTTTTCAAAATATCCAGTATAATCCTGGGAAAGGTTTACATTTTTTTACCTTTCCTAATCAGAAAGTCTTCAAAGCGTATTTTAGCAATGTGTTCAGTATCATGGATATGTTCTGTTCATGAGCTATGAGGTATAGCTGACCTTTGATATCACAGGTTAACTCTGAGAATGACTTCGTGAAATGTTTTCACACCAGGAAGTTTCACGTAGAACAGAGTCAGTTACACTCCTATCTACAATTTACGTCCAACAGGGCCATTAGAGGCTTCGATGCTTTGAAGTTAATAGCATGAAACTTCTCCAGAACAAACATTTAAATTTTTTTCTACTAATTTCCTTAAAGCTCATGCAATAAATGAAATCATCTCTTTTGAATGACATGGTAATGAATCACAGATATCAATGGGTCCAGAATTACTGGAAATCCTAACATGGCTCATAAGAAGTAAGAATTACATTATTTTATTTTATTATTTTATTATTATTTTTTTGTGGTACACGGGCCTCTCACTGCTGTGGCCTCTCCCGTTGCGGAGCACAGGCTCCGGACGCGCAGGCTCAGTGGCCATGGCTCACGGGCCCAGCCGCTCCACGGCATGTGGGATCTTCCCGGATCGGGGAACGAACCCGTGTCCCCTGCATCGGCAGGCGGACTCTCAACCACTGTGCCACCAGGGAAGCCCAGAATTACATTATTTTAAGATTTTCTTTTTATTTTAAAACTCTAATAATAAATAGCATAATGGGCACATATATTCAGACTTTTTTCTCAATGAATATCTTTCCTTAAAAGATAGAAACCATTACATAGTCTCATAAGATGAAGGGTGACTGGTGCCACGTTAGGAGTTTTACATGTATTATTGTTAGTATTTATTAACATTTAGTGAAGGAAGTAACTGAAGTTAAGCAGTTTCCTCATGACCCAGAGGACAGAGCTATGATTCTATTTGAATATGGGGTATTGTGGGCTCACGCTCTTTCTCTTTCCCCCTATTGCCATCAGTCAAGGCCACGCTTATATTTTTTTTTAGAAAAAGATAACTAGCTTGCAGTTGTGAGGTTCACAACCCTTCCACTCCACTCGTTGATTTTCCCCACCTATTTAGTGTGTCTTAGATCTATGGAAAATCCATGTGTTTTGGGTACTGCTTCTGAGATTGGGGGTAGCACACATGTTGTGTTCATGACATCTTTGCCTATAGTATGAAATATAAGCACAGTGGACATTAGTAAGTAGCCTTGAATCTCCTGAACTCGCTCATCACCCTAACGTAACTCTCCCAGCAGAGATGAGAACGTCTCTAATCTTCCACCAGTATTTTTCATGCCAGAAGAAATCGAACCTATCTGCGTGGTATCTGGACAAGTAGCCTGAAGTTATGGTGTCAAATACAAATTTTTTAATGCCTCCAGTTTTATTTTTAAAATCTATGTGTTCTGGCCCTTTACCTTTCTCTGTTTTTTTCTTCAACATAAAAATAGGTTCCTTTTCTCCAAATTTTTGGCTTTGACTCTGCTTTTACTATTCCATCATCTGCATGTCGCTGCTTGAGAGGCACAGTCATACAGTATAGAAAATACTTTTCCCCCAGCACATTTAGATTCAAATGAGGTAGTGGTTTGCTTTCCACCAGATATTTACATGGCTTGTTCCCTTCAAATCTTCACTCAGAAGTCACCTCATGTAGCATTTGCTAGACAACAGCTTGAGAGCTAGACTTCATGTCAACTCCCAGCATTGCTATATTTTTCCTTCTCTTACTTACCACAATCTAATGTACTTCATAATTTATCTCTTCATCTTAATGTCCATATTCCTCCAACTAAAATGTTAACTGCATAAGAAAAGTTGTTCTGTTTTGTTTCCTGTTATATCCTCAGAGCCTAGAACAACACTTAATGTATAGCAGATGCTCAATTCAGATTTGTAGGAAGAAAACAGATGAATTCCCCTTGCTGTAAATCTGCAAAGAGTCATTGTTTAGAAGTATTCTTGAAGTTTATGGTTCCTGCACAACCAAGTATATTCCCTGTGGAGCCACCAATAACATTCCATATTAAATGTACATTATTTTATAAAGAGGTAGAACTATAGTGACTCTTCACCCTGTCTCTAGCTCTTTCCAGCTGAGCTGAAGTGAGGTACTCCTGGGTTCCTTCCTTCCATAAGTTCCCATTCCTTGCCTTGTCAGTTTACACTTTCCTCCCTTTAGCTGATTTCATTTGCAAATATAGCAATGCTGATCTGTGCTTGACATTGTGTGGCTTCAGTGTTTATTTTCTTTATGTCCACTTTGCTATTTTAGCTCCTTCTTTAGTTCAATAGAATGCCTTGTTCTCTCAGGATGTCAGCAAGTAAAAGAAGGGTACGCCAACCATAATGGTTAGTGTAAAATGCTTATATTAGCTCATAAGACATACATAAATGGACGTAAACCTACTGACGAAATTATTTTGGAAGTATATTCGATAAACCATCATTGCACTGTAAACATCTGACAAAATGACAAAAGCTGGCCACAGTCTTCAACTCTGCTCAGTGTCTCTGTGGCTTTTAAGACACCTAGCCAATTATCAAAGATGGCAGGACTGGCACGTAAAGATTCTCAATCCCAAGATGCCAACAGGACCAGGAAATGATATTCATGGTGTGATATCATTGCAACAAGTGTCTACCAGTGTAGGGGTTGAGGATGGATAACATAAAGTGCAAATGGGTATAAAAACAGAGCACGTGATATTTTCAGTAGTTACTACATTTCTTAGAATGGCATAAAGGATCTTATGGATGAAAGCGTAAATCACAGCCGTACAAAGTTTCATTTTACAGTACTCCATATTGTAAGACTAGGTTTAGCAAAAAACCTTTTGGTTTAGGTTTACTCTTGGGGAATCTTGTGATGTAGTGAGCAAGGAACATTAGATCAAAGACTTCTCTGCCTGAAAAAGTTTATGTATTTCAGCATTCTGCTCTGCTTCATTGTCTTATTTGACAAATCTTTATATAAAGGATTTCTAAAGATAGTGTTCGTATAACATTTCATTAAGGTTTTATTTATTAGAAAACAGACCACCCATTGTTTAAAAATATAAGTGACAGTCATTTTATATGTTTACCTCCTTGACTCCGTCCTTCCTTCCTTCCTTTATTTTTTCCCTGCCTGTTTATAAAAAGGACTTGCAGTGTCTTACAAAAAGTATAAAGTCAATAAAGCCTTTTCTTAAATTAAGATCTTTAAAAATGGAAAATTGGAGGAAGAGAAAGTGGATATTCCAGTAATAAGGGTCACTGTGTTTTCTCTAAAGGAGCACAGAAATCTATGTCATAGATACATGGTGGCCAGTCTTAGCAGTAAAACAAGAAAAAATGTTAGATGAGAAGAACACAACATCCATTTCTCAGGGAAGACAGAGTTTTCCTTGTACCAAATCCTGAACTGTACTTCCTTGGGGCATACTGTTTGGATAAAGAACAGTGAGTGCTATAATAGCTTGTGTCTTTAACACCATTTCACAGCAGAGAAGAATTCCCAAGCCATGGAGATGGCCCTGTGCAAGTAACCTCTCTCCACCTCGGAGCTCTCTGCTCTCGTATTTGGAAACCACAAGTATATCCCTTGTAGGATTGTTGTGCTACTTACAGGAGGGACTCTTCATCCAGTGGACACCTAGCATGAAATAAATATATAAAGAATGAGAGAGAATTTGTATACAAAGTCAAAGTCAAAACATGATGACGTGGGTTAGGAATTCAGTCCCAATTCTGCGAGGTGCTCTATCTCAGGTGTGCAGGCCTGAGATGTCATGTGATGCTCACTGCCCCTCAGGGGAGCTCAGTGTAGTCAGAAAAGGGAAGAAATAGCATTTACATTGGGTTCTGTGAAAGCTTATTAAAAAAATATTATCAAGGACAGGGTTCATAAACTCTGGAAAGCAGCCAGAAAGAACATAGGACATTAAAATAACTTTAGAAGAACTAAGGAAACCTGAACTGTCTATCCACCTGAAGTGGGACCATTCCACCTCCTCCAGCAAACAACTTGAGGTGACCAGGGTCCCATGGAACACAGATTGTCCCATCTAATGAAGCTCCTGCTCTCCTGTCACTAGCGGGAAACAAGGTCAGGGTGTTTCATCCCTTGACACAAGGAGTGAGGATCATGGGGTATTCTCATTTGTCTTGGAATACCCTCATTACAGTTGGGATCTAAGTGGCAGAAAAGACGTGGATTTGCTTGCATACCCTCCTCAGGATCTGAAAATGTCAGTGGTGCCAGTGATGGACTCCTTTTGGTTCAGTCCCCAAAGGCTTGGGTTGAAAGAGAGTCCACAGAGGGTCAGTAATCTTACAGATTTTCAGCAAGTTGGGGATGAGGGGTAGCGAGCAAGACGACCTTAAGGAAAGAATTATACTTGTTGCCAGGGGACCAGTGTATTCCTTTAGCTCTTTTCCCTATACTTTTCCACAAATATATATATACTTTCGCCTTGTGTGTTTCATCTTCTTATACTCTTACCCCCTCGGAAGTTAAGAAAAGAATTATACTTGTTGCCAGGGGACCAGTGTATTCCTTTAGCTCTTTTCCCTATACTTTTCCACAAATATATGTACTTTCACCTTGTGTGTTTCATCTTCTTACACTCTTACCCCCTCAGAAGTTTAGAATGAAAATACATTTATTCAGATGTTACATACCCTTTGTTTTTCTTATTTTTATGCCAGCATTCTGAATTACTGTGTTGAACATAGAAACAGGATCCTACAGTCTTTGTAGTCAAGCTTGGCTCATGTCTTTTTGGAAAGTGAGACCTGCTTCTGACTTAGGTGTCGACATTGTTTCACGGTTAACCTTCATGACACAGTTTCAGTTGTTTCACTGTGTTCCTTCCTCAGTGGAGACTTGGAAGAAATGATGTCTAAGGAAAACTGCCCATCACAGAATTAGAAATCATAGCCTTCGCTTCCAAGTGCTAATTTAATCGTATTTCTTTAGATTTTATAAAAATTATTCCTCAAGTTCAGCCATCTTTCCTAGTGGAAATTTCTGAAAACATAGTAATTAAAAACTTAGAGCTTGAATTAAATAGTCTGGGTGCATATTCTGGCCCTGTCACTAGCCTGTTATGTGACCTTGGGTGGGACAACTTCTCTTAAGTCATAAATGTCCTTCTCTATTAAGTTAGGGTTGGAGCAATCACGGTCCCTATTTTATAAGGTTGTTGTGAAGTTTCAAGAAGAAGATGATACAAGTAAAGCACTTAGAACAGTGCTTAGCATGTTGTAAGTAGCTTATAAGTTAGGCATTATGTATTCTCAGATAGAACTTGAGTCAAACTTGAAACAGTGGTACAAGGTAAAGAGCATGGGCCTTATTAATGGTTACTTTCTAGTTCTGTGACCTTGGGGTCTGAGATTCAGTTTCCTCATCTCAAAAATGGGAACAATAATAATTGGTATGTAGGATGGTGATGAGAATGTAATGAGATGGTTCCAGTGAAGAACTTGTTGTCCCTGGAGGCTGGCACCTAGGAAATGTAAGCTATGCCACCTCTCCTCTGTTCTGCTTCTTATGGTTGGTTGTCAGTTGCCCCAAGTGGTAGAGTTCGTGTGTATAACACCTAGCATTATGCCAAGTACGTGGCAAGTGCTCAAAAAACTGTAGCTATTATTACATTCCATACTTTGCTTCATTTGTTATCAACTCAGTAGATAACACAGTGCTCCATGAGGGTCTGCTGGAAGGAAGGTTTATTTTAGAAGCTTTGTTTCCTCCAGGTTTTGCTTTGTAATGCTTGACTTATCTTTCATTTTTTTTCAATCAACAGTTACTACACTGGTTCCTGAAATATTAGGTATCATTTATTGTGCTCTGTTAATCTTTCTCAGTTAGTGGCATAAAAAATATTTTAAATTTCTATTTGAAAACTCGCACTAAGCATTCATTTAAATGTTGCTCAAAATGTTATATAATATTTAAAAAAGTACATGTTCTTTCTGAAATTAGTCCTGAAGAACTCCCTGGATCCAGAGCCCCAGGTAGTGAGAATGGAGACAAACAGCTGAGAAGTGTTTCTGTTATAAATCTTACTGCTGATTTTGAATTTCGTGAAACACCTATTAAATCACTTAGCAGTTAGATTATGAGGGGTGGGGGGGGTTGCCTGCTCACTCTTTTAAAGCTGGAAGTGGAAAAGTACTCCCTGGTGATTAGGAAAAATGATCAAAGAGGTGTGCATTGTTGGCATGGAGACCCATCTATGAGACGATGGTGTTTCTCTTGGGAGATGGTGAAAACTTGAGAGAGGATGCTTTATTTCTCACCTGCTAAAATGTCTTTCCCAGTTTTCCGTGGTGAGAGAAAATGAGACACAGTCATGTCTAACAGTTGGTGAAACAGTTACATATGTATGTAACTATTATATATATATATATATATATATATATATATATATAAAGAGACAGAGAATGTATTTTATTAATTATATATAATAGAATGCTATTTACTAAAACTCTTGATTAAATGATGCCTTTCTGTAAAAATATATATTCGTGTGTGTGTATATATATATGTATATATATGTAACATTGACATAAGTTGAAGTATATAACCTTGATAAAGCAATGTCTGTTGGGAAAAAAAGTGGAAAAGTTGCTTTTCCAAAAAAACAGCTCTGCAAAAGACATCAGAGAATTTCTTTGAAAGTGTTTACAAACACTTCACACACTTTGAAGAATAAAGAGCTGGTATGTTATTTAAAATTTTATAAAGTTTGTGAACAGAAAGTCAACTTTACATTTATTGTATGAACTAGACCTAACTGCAATAGAAAATCTCTAACCAATCTTAACATTAAAGAGATATAATCCTAAGTGTAGTATTAATAAATTGAATCCTGCATTTTGTTAAAAGATTCATGCTCATGTCAAATAAGAATGATTCTATACATAAACATGTGGTTCATTGTGAGGGAGTCTGCTCACAGAATCCATCATATAAATAGGTTAAAAGAGAGCAAGAGGTTTGCAATGACAAATGTCAGAATTTGACTAGCATGTAATTACCCATTCATTGTTTTAAAAAGCAAAACTCAAGTGAAATAGCAGCAGAATTACAGTGTCTATCTCAACAGCCAAAAATATTTTAAATGAGTCATTTCTATTAAAATAAGCTCAATTATAAGCTCTATCATGTAATATTAATATTTTAATATTATGGAAAATTCTAGATAGTACAATTATTTGAATCATAAAATATAAAACGTAAAGTGAATTTACTACTCTTTGGGTACATACATGGAAAAAAAAACTAGTTGAAAGATTATTAGAAATAATGCAGAGATTCAGTAAGGTGGCCAAATACAAAAATACATGGACATCATTAGCTTTTCTATAAAAGAGTAATAATATCAGTTATAAATTATAATGAAAAAACTAAAATACCTTTTAAATAACACAAGATTGCTGTCACAAAAACCTACTGTACCTATGAATGAAAATAATAAGAAATCAGAATTTGTCATCAAGAAACCAATAAATTGTAACTAAAAGAAAACTCAGAGACATAATACTATCTCATACTAATTATGCATTTAAATACCTTACATATTGCATATTAAATCGTCTGTTAATTCTATACAATCCTATGAAGTAGCTAGTTGTTATTATCTTAATTTTACAAATTTGATAACTAAGATTCAGAGAAATTAAGCCACTTGTCCAAGATCATAGATCTGGTAAGAGCTAAAGCTATGCAGAATCTGTGCAGACTATTTCTGCACTTACTGTGTATGGGAAGACCTATTTAAGACCTTAAAAATGTCATTTCTGGCCAATTAAATCTACACAATTTATTCAGTTATACTCAGTACCAGTGAGATATTATTTTTATTTTGATTGTTTCAAAAGTTTACCCAAAAGGATAAATATATGAGAAAGCAAAAAAATTAAAAACTTGAAGCACAATGGGTGAAGGGTAGATAGATGGAGAACTCACCGTTTCAGAAATTATAACATGTTATAAAACTATAAGAATTAGGACAGTGGTTTAGGTGAAGAATTAAAGATCATTTGAAAAGGCTGTAGATTCCAAATAAGACTCGTGTGTGTGTGTGTTTGTGTGTGTGTGTGTGTATGTGTGTATCCATGCATATACACATATACACTTATTATGTGATTAGCATTTTATTCAATGGAAAAATAAAAGAGATAGTTTTCAATAAATGGTGTTGAGGCAATAGCTAATTATTTGTGAAAATAATATAAACTTAGATTCCTTCCTTATATCTTACATAAAAATATATATTAAATAAGGTTTTAATGAAGATAAAATAATACTATTTATTAATATATATTTTTTAATGTAACAACTAAACTATTAAATTACTATAAAAATATAGGTGAATACTCATTTAATTTCAAAGTGGGAAAGTATTTCTAAGCCTGTCATCAGAGCTAAAAAACATTAAGAAAATGTTTTACAAATATGTGTACATTTAAAAAATCAAATATTTAGGCACATCAAAACACACCATAAATAAAATGTAAAGGCACATGACAAACCAAGGAATCTGTTTCCAACACTGCTAAAGGGGCATTACCTTTAGCAGTGAAAATTTGAAACAGACTTTCTAGAAGGCAATTGAATAATCATTACCAAACACCTTAAAAAAAAAAAACTTTGTGAACCAGCAATTTCTCTTTTAAGAATTTAACCTAAAAAAGTAATTAGGGACATATGAAAAGATTTACAACCATCATTGTTTATGATAGTTGAAAATTGGAAATGGGTCAAATATGCAGCAATATCAAGGTACATGCATATGATGGAATATTGATGTACAAGGATAATTTTTAACATGGTAGATAGTCACGGTATGTTAAATAAAAAAGTATGTAAACAGTACATAAAATGAGAGAGCGCTTTTAAATATGAGAACTATGCATATACAGCTATATGTATATACTAATTCATAGGAAAATACCTGGAAGGATATTCCAAAATACTAACAGTAGCTATGGCACAGGGTATTATAGTTGATTTTTATATTCCTGGTGAAGTAACCTCTCTGAGACCTAGTCTCTTTACCTGTGAAATAAAAGTCATACTAGATTAATCCTAAAGTCTTTTCAGCAAACGTGTCTCATAATTCTAAGGATTAATGATAGTTAATAATCTTGAGAAAATGGTTAATGCTTTTTTTCCATTGAACTTTGGAGGTAGTAGAGTAAAACCAGGTTTATCCTGAGCTATCCCTTGTTTTAGTTAAAATTCAAAGCCCAGTGTCCATTTATAAAGTGTGTGTATATGTTGTGCTTTCTTTTATGAATGTCTTTTTGGTGTGGTGTGAGGTGGAGTGGGTAGAGTTGCATTAAACTTAGGTACATTTCCCTATAGAATTCTTAGAAACACAAAGAAATCTTGTTAATATGTAATATACATTTTAGAGTTTCATCTACCATTTGGAACCCTTCCAATGGTTCTTGTTTTTGGACAATTTCTTTAATCAAAATTCACATGGATAAACTATAAGAGATTCAATGCTTGTAAAAAGTCCTTTTGCTAAAGAGAGATTTGTGTGTGCTTTAAAAATTGCTGGAAAAATGATTGTTATTATTTAATGAATATTGCTCTACTCTTATTTCTCACTAATAGTGGAATTGCCTGGAAAATGATAAGGACTAATATTTCAAGTGATTATTCAGAACCTTCTTGTGCTAGTGAAATCAAAAACATACTCAGTTTTAATTTGCTGTTAAATACCCAGTATTCACAGTGGTTGTTTGGAGGCCACATACAATGGTAGCAAAGTGGCTTTTGAAAAATGCTTTGCCTCATTCTTGCTGAATCTAGGTTGTCAAGTGGTAAACCTGGCAGACGTCATGAAACTCCAAGAGGGAACATATTTTATTTGCCTTGCACCCCCAGAGGATTTGGCCAATTATTGCTATTTGTTTAATGTTGGTGTTGACATAGTGCCTTTGCCCTGAGGAACCCCAGGTGCTTTATAAAATTAGTCAGCAATTCACATCACAGCCTTCACGCCAGAGAGTGTACACTGAAAATAATAATGATTCATGGAACCTACAGCTATCCCTAACTCATATTTCTGTTTGCCCAGTGAAACAAAACAAATAGGCCAGTCCCCTCAGAGAGCCAGCAGTAAAAGGTTCTAGTGTGGAGGAGGGGGGCATCAATGGGAGTTTCTCCCTTGTGTAAATAGGTGAACTCCTGTCAGGAAAATTTGCCCTGCACCCTACCGGTGAGCCTGACTGTACTCTCTTTCAGGACCCATACCTTCCTCAATAAGGAACTCACTGTCTTTAGATCTTTGCTCAAATATCACTTTCGTAATAATACCGTCCCTGACCATCTATTTAAAAAACAGCAAAACATAACAAGACAAAACCCATCATCAACCCAGACATTGTATATTCTTTTTCCTGCATTAGTGTTCTCTATAGCACATGTTGCTATCCAGTATATTTACATGATCTCTTTATTCATTCACTGTTGACTCCCTCCTACAGATGATAAATTTTATGAAAGTAGACCATTTGTCAGTTTTGTTCAATTATGAATCTTCAGCAGGTGCCTGGCACAGAATAGGTCTGTGGTAAGCATTTGTTGAGTGAATGAATGTACAAATGAATGAATGAAGTTGCTGCAATAGTGCAGCAAGAAACAATTGGATTCTCTTATTGTCAATCAAATACAAAGGCAGTAAAGAGAGGGATAAGTAGGGTTTCCTTGGTGGCGCAGTGGTTGAGAGTCCGCCTGCTGATGCAGGGGACACGGGTTCGTGCCCCGGTCCGGGAAGATCCCACATGCCGCAGAGCGGCTGGGCCCGTGAGCCATGGCCGCTGAGCTTGCGCGTCCGGAGCCTGTGCTCCGCAACGGGAGAGGCCACAACCGTGAGAGACCCGCGTACCGCAAAAAAAAAAAAAAAAAGA
Organism: Pseudorca crassidens; assembly: GCF_039906515.1. NCBI lineage: Eukaryota > Metazoa > Chordata > Mammalia > Artiodactyla > Delphinidae > Pseudorca > Pseudorca crassidens. The sequence continues at coordinate 46,729,227 of NC_090298.1, read as the reverse complement.
GAGAGGTATAAGTAAGCAAGAGTGGACTTGCATCATATCAATAGAATACTTCTTAACATTGAAAAGATCCATATGGTGAAGTGGTATATCAGTCAGACTGTTCTCCCCCATTAGTTGCAAGTAATAGAAACTAAATATTTAAACCAACAGAAAGATGGCTTATGGAATCTTGAAACTGGGAAATCCAAGGAGTGAAGCTGATTTTCATGGGCACAAGGCTTGCTCATGTGCTCTTGCAATGTGATGAGGACGTTGGTCTGTCTTTCGCAATCTCTATCCCTCTCTGCATTGCTGGCTTTCGCATTGCTGGCTTTCCCTATGTGGTGGCAAAGAAAGCTAAGGCAGCAAGTGGCATGACTCTGCCTGTAGTAATTCCAGTGGCATAAGAGCATATATTTCCCCATGGCTCCAATGAAGACTCAGTCCTGACACAGATGGGTGGACTTGGAGTGCCAGCCTTCAACAGTCATGTGACTAACCAGGCCTCTGTGTATCCCAGTCACAGACGTCAGTTCCATCCTTTAGAGGTGGTTCTCCAACAAGGAATTTTATCAGAATAAGAAAGGAAAGACGCATGACAAATCTGCAGAGATGCACTGTAACCAGAACAATGTCATATTTAAAGAATTTCTCATTTCAGTGAGGCAGAATATAATTCCAGATCTTCCAATGTTCTAATTTTATAATATCCAATGGCCATATATTTAATAGGTTAATTGTGAAAATTATGTTTTTAGAGGGAAAAAATTAACTTCTGCTTTATTTTCAGTGGCAGGTCCTCTCTACTGGTTTACCTACATGACAGTGAGATATTGTTCCTACCTTAGTGAAAAGGAGATAAAAATATGGGGGAAAAAAGCTAAGTTTTGGCTGTGCAATAAGGAAATGTTTATTCAAGGTTGTTGTTATTTTCTTCACATATAATTTAATAATTCTTATTATCTTATTTTGCCTTATTAGTCATATTTTATGTAGGAAACATATTCTAATTATTTTCTATATTTGTTTTAAAAAGAGACTACTTAGAATATACTAGATCAGATAGAGAAGGAAAAATACTGTATAATATCACTTATATGTGGAATCTAAAAAATACAACAAACTAGTGAATATAACAAAAAAGAAGCAGACTCACAGGTATAGAGAACAAACTGGTGGTTACCAATGGGTAGAGGGAAGAGGGGAGGGGCAATATAAGGGTAGGGGGTTAAGAGGTACAAACTATTAGGCATAAAATAAGCTACAAGGATATATTGTACAGCATGGAGAATATAGCTAATATTTTATAATAACTATAAATGGTGTATAACCTTTAAAAATTATGAATCACTATATTAGCCCTGTAACTTATACAATATTGTACATCAACTATACTTCAGTAAAAAACTAAAAAGAAAAAAAAAAGAATGTACTAGAAACCCTAAAATTTTCAGTTCCAAGTACTGGAATTTAGATTGTCGATATACGGGTACTTCTCTTTCCTATAAAAATTTTATGGAAGTTCATGGATAAATACAATTCATAGATAATGCTAAAAGTTCATTTCAAGCATTACTTCTTGCCTCTTTCCATACCAAGAAATATTTGACCAAGACTCCAGAACTGAAGGTATTTGATTTCCACTCCTCATTATTGCATTTGTGTCTGTTGCACAGACTAGTTAGAGCTAGAGGAATAACGAGATAGTATGCAGAAATCAACATCCTGTTAATTCAGCGGCAGGGTGGCTGAGGCATCAAGGCATGCCCCGGTTGCCATAACAACACAACGGCTGTGTGAACCAATGTTAGTTATGCTGTACCATATGAGAAGGGCATTCCTGATATGAGCTTTGATACCAATACTAATTCAGTACCAACTCAGTAGTGTAATATGACTATCTACTGAAGTATCCACCTAGATTCAGGAAATTACTCAGTCGAATCAGCTAATTCAGTGTTAAAGCAAAAAAGTTTTGTGGGTCAGCATTTCTAACTTAGTGTTTTTCTTAGTTCATCTTCCTTCATTCCTCTGAAATTGTGATTATTTCTCAGTTGTTGCTTTCCAAGTAAAAGCAGAAAGGAAGGCTTTCATAAGAAATCCCTTCTTTCATGGCCCAGTTGAATTGGATTTGTGATTGATATTCATGGATGTGCTACCAATATCCAATCCAATTGATAAGAATTTTCAGTGTTTTTTGTTTGTTTGTTTGTTTCTGAGGGATTGGTTTTTGTGGTGGGAGAGAAGAAATAAAAGGCACACAACATTCATGTGTCCCTAACATCCCAACAAAAAATAATGCCATAGAAAATTTATAAAAATTAAAAATAGCCCAGCTCGAGGCTGTACCATGACTTTTGTGGGCCCTACACACTTTGGGCTCTGTGGGCCTCTTTTTCCATTAAAAAAATACTAAAAATTACACTTTATAACCGCCTTGATATACAGAGAAATGTAATCTAAGCTGGATTATAATCATTTCGTTTCTGATTTTAAAAGAAATTAAAACATTTTCGAGGACTCCTAAAAGTATTCTGGGCCCAGGGCAGGGTACCTACTGTGCTGTACCTACTGGTGGTAGGAGGTAAGCTGCCTCTGTTGTAGCTCAGTTGGTTACATTTTAAGCCAAACAACTGTCTTCTGCCTATTGTTCTTTTTAGTTTAAATGTATTTTTATAATTGACATTAGTTGCTCCACGTGGGGTGGGAGTTGGGGGAGCGAGGGTTTGGAATAAGCTGCTCTTAGGCTCCATCAGCAAAGTTATTCCTGAAAATCAGTATCAGGTTTGGGGCCTGTAGTCTCTTTTCACAGGATTTAAAGCTATTTTACTTAGTTTGTCAATATCCGTGTTCTTCAAAGGTTTGCGTTTTTATATGACCGATGCTGTGAAAGGAAATGCCATCATGATTATGTTTACATTATGCGTTTGTACAGGAAGGAAAAACTAGAATTTTTCATGCAGAGAGCACTTAGGGGTTTACTCAATATACTTTTTCGAAGTAAAATTGATGCTGGAATATTTCTCTCGTAATCCAGATGAAAAGCCAGCCTCTAGTTGAACAAAGTAAATGCTCATTCATGTGTTTAATAAAAACTCTGCTCCTCCCACTGAGGCTGACTTTTATCTGAATCTTTAGTTTCCTCTTATTTTTTGGTTTTTGGGAAACAGAGCTAACTTGGATACATGAATTCTGTCAACGAGTATTTCTTGAGAACCTCTTGGTCGTTAACTATCTAGAATGAAATGGGTGAACTAATTCCAACACCCATTCTTCTGCCAAACATCAAATAAAATCCAACAGTTTTTGCTCGCTAGGTGTTGAAATTTGACAGTTCTGCACTGAAATCCAGTGTCGTTGCTCCTGGCTGTACGACTTCAATTCATTCTTGTCGTTTCTGATTGTCCACCAGATGCCAATCACTGTTCAAGGCACTGAGGGTGAAAAGGTGAATAAGATGCAATCCCCACCTTTAAGGAAATCACACTTTAAAAGGAAGACAGGCAAGTGAAAAGCTTATGAAAAGAACAATGAAAAATGCAGGGATAAAAGGAAGGTATATGAGCATCTCTTAAATTAGGTTATCCCATCAAGCAAACCTTCTTGGAGGAAGCGATGTTTTGGTGCATCTCTTTACCACTGAGCCTCTTTTGCTCTGTATGTAATTGGACAGTAACCTGCTAGGGTTAAAGATGAAAATGTATGAAATCATGTAGCATCAAGCCTGGGACATGCTTTTTGCACCATAGTTTGCACTTCCATCATTACTTATTTTCTTATAAAGAGATGTGAAAAGGAAAAGATGGAGGAAATGACAAATCTCCAATTAGATAATCAGTCCCTGAATGAAACAGGTAAGAATATAGGGCTTCCCTGGTAGTGCAGTGGCTAAGAATCCACCTGCCAATGCAGGGGACACGGGTTCGAGCCCTGGTCTGGGAAGATCCCACATGCCCATGCCGCAGAGCAACGAAGCCCGTGCGCCACAACTACTGAGCCTGTGGTCTAGAGCCCGCGAGCCACAACTACTGAGCCCACCTGCCACAACTACTGAAGCCCGTGCGCCTAGAGCCCATGCTCCACAACAAGAGAAGCCACGGCAATGAGAAGCCCACACACTACAACAGAGTAGTAGCCCCTGCTAGCCGCAACTAGAGAAAGCCCGCACACGGCAATGAAGCCCCAGCACAGCCAAAAATAAGTAAAATAAACAATTTTTTAAAAAAAGAATATATATTGTTCATGTTTCATGGACTATGTATATTTGTGTTTCACTAGGAGAGTCTGTTAATACATTCATATGTATCATTTATCCCAGGTGGCTCTGTCTGTTCCAAAACAGTGATGACAAAAACAAAACAAAGCTCAAACATTAATGATTGGAATTTTCTGTTTCCATGCATATATTTGGTTGTGATGTAGAGAGTGCTAGAAAATGAAATGCTTCATGTTAATCAATCTATGTTTTTTTTAATTTTATTTTTTTATTGAAGTATAGTTGATTTACGATATGTTAGTTTCAGGTGTACAGCAAAATGATTCAGATATGTATTTTATTTTTCAGATTCTTTTCCCTTACAGGTTATTAAAAAATATTGAGTAGAGTTCCCTGTGCCATATAGTAGGTCCTTGTTGGCTATCTATTTTATACATAATAGTGTGTATATTAATCCCAAACTCCTAATTTATCCCCCTCCTTTCCCCTTTGGTAGCCATAAGTTTGTTTTCTATGTCTGTGGGTCTATTTCTGTTTTGCGTATAAGTTCATTTGTATCATTTAACATTTTTTATTTATTTTTATTTACTTTTAGATTCCACATATAAGCAATATAGAGTCAGTTTGTTGAAGGAAATAAACTAATACTTGGGAGGCATCATCATGTAATACTCACACCTAGAAATTGTACCTCTGTTCTGTCTATAGGTTGCTGACTTGGACGGGAGTTACACTTAGAGCACCCAGTGACACTACAGATGACATTTGAAGAAGCACTTGTTATCCCAGCTTCCTAACAGATCACCTCCCCTAGTACCCACTGTGGAGATAGCTTTTACTTAATAGCTTTAGATCTCCCAGACTAACCAACCACTAATAGCACAGGCTACCATGTGGTGGTAGGAATCTCTCTCTGTTGCTCCGAATATAACTAATAGTGATGGGTTTCTTGTTTTTGTCCTTTCCTTTCTGTGTGGCCAGCAGCAAAGACTGTTTCTCATCAGTTTCACATATCCAAGTTCTGTTTATCTCTCATGCCGACAGATTTAAAGAGTCACATCTTGGGATCGTTGTCTCCTGTGTCCCTCTCTAAAGTCCAAGTCAGAATAGGAACACTCATGACCAAGGCTGGTGAGAAGCCCCTTTTCCAGCACTTCTCTATATAGCTGTCCTCTCTGTCCACACTAGGGACCAGAAAATTCTGCCTAAATCCAGAGCAACTGTGGCCTTTAGCAGTCTTGTAAGCGTTTGCCTTCTGGCATGGGTAGAACTAGCGTCACCTGGGTAATTCAGTCCTCGAGCTTCTTCCGTGAATGAGAGAATCCAATAACTGGCTGCCTCTTCCTTGTGCCCAGTGTCCTTTGATGCAGGGTGCTGAATGGTGACGGTCCATCTTCGTATCCTCCCCGCTCCTGCCACTACAGGATTTATGGTCTGCACGCCCCAGTTGTGAAGCTGGCCTGTGGTATTTTGCTGCCGCAGGCCTGTGGATGTTTAGAATTGTGTGTTTATATTTCCAGGGCTACAGTTTGAAAGTCGAGGGAGCAAACAGATAGCAAAGAATTCATAGGTCAAGCTGCTACTGCTTCCTCCTTGGAGGACTTGTTTTCTGCCTGTTATCGTCCATACCTACGTTCCTATGGAGCTTCTGGTTTTATGACTTTCATTTCTTTGGTTAGATGCTTTCACGTGGGTTTTTCTATAAGAAATCCCCATAGAAGAGGTGTTTACATGAAGAGATGAGGGAGTGGAGTTTGCCTGACACAAGGAACCTCGGAAACTTCCCCGTAATGAAAAGGTCTAGCTTGTGGGTGGGCGCCCTTCCATCCAGACAGACGGGAATGTGACTTGGCAGCCAGAGACACATGGACTTGTGACCACTGGTAAAGGCACCTCACTAGAAAAATCCCAGCAGCTGGGCCTGTTCATCTCTTCTGAATGTACTGGCAGGCATGGGACTGCTTTAAATCTATACTAGATTCCTTTTATGCCATTGTAGTCATTATTTTCCTCCTCAAGGATTCCCTTATGTGGATGCCCTTAATTAAACCCTTTTTGCCTGCTCCCCTCTTGACCGCGGTGACTTAAATATGAACGTGAATTTCACTAATCGTGAAAGAAATCAACATGGCCTTGGTGAGGCCATTTCCACTCCATTTGGTCCTTTCCTTCTAAGAATTCAAACAAGTCTTTGCACCTAAATGGATGCTTTTAGGCACTTAACAGTTATCATGAACTCAGTGTCCTTAGAGCAGTTGCCAAACTACGCTCCTGAAACTCAGGTGGTGTGATTGCCCGCCCCTCTCCCTGCTCCAGCTCTGGATGGATAAATGCCCTGCATCACAACCAGCACCTGAGTACAGCATCATTTATTTTGGTGTCACTGCATGACGAAAGCCCAGCTGGCATTAGCTCAAGTTATGCAGCTGGCTATTAATTGAAGAAAACTTCTCTGTGAGTCCTCAGTCAAACACAATCTGATTCAGCAGATCCTTTTCACTCGCCTCCCTTCTATTATACCAGAAGAACAAACGTAAATAACTCCCACTGGGCTCAGCTTCTCATGGCTTGTAAATTAGCTGGCAGCATGCAGACTGATGACATTGATGCTTTCTGGGCTGCTCTTCTTAATTGATTTTTATTTCTAGAAGAAGTTGGGGCATCTCATTTCTGAGGCTTTAGTGTTGTCCAGTGGACAGAAATATTGTAGCCTGCCTTTGTTCTTATATCTTGCATAGCTAGTTTTCAAAGTCATTTCAACACAATTTCAAATTACGTCACCTGTAGGTAGGTGCTGGTCTTCTGTGAGTTGATGTTCTGGTTTTCTATCATACGTGATTGTGCTTGTGGTTGTATTTTAAACAGAACTTCAAGAGAGATTTGTTCGGGATTTTAGAAATACAGAAACATGTAACACGCAGCACATGGTGTGCCAAACATTTCTGATGAGCGCATTTTGTAACTCTTAAAGTATGAAACTACTTGGTGTGAGGAGATGCTATAATATGTTAAAAACCGTGGAACTTTTCCATAAAATAAAATTCTGTACAGAAATGATGTAGGAGAATTCTTGCAGGAGTGCTAAAATAGTATATCAATTTGATCCTCCCTGGACATGAGAATTCACCCATTATATTCTTCTGTGGAAATATGTTTCAGCACCGAGGACCTCTTCAGTGCCCTCCCCCACCCCAATTTCTGTTCTTTGTACAGTGTGCTTGTTGGGTGCTGAATGACTAGTCATTATTATACCCTGAGCCCTGAAAATGAACTTAAGACATCAAAATTGTACCTTTTAGGACTTAGGGTGTCAATAAAGGGCTCAGTGGGATTTTAGGAACAGAGACTGAGAAAGAAATCAGAACTTGGCAGAAAAGAATAGAACTCTGGTGCTAAGAGACCTGGGAGAACTGCCTTGTCCCTAGAAGCTGGTCTTGTGACTTATTAGAGGAACAGTATCCAAAGGGCATCAGAGAGCCTGGCTTGGATTAGGCTGTCTTGGGTTACAGGAGCTCCAAAGCTAGAACTGGAAATAAAGCATTATTGGTACGAAGCGCTCCTAATTCGAACATCTGATGCAGGGTCTAGTGTCTGTGAAGTAGGCCTTAGAGGTTTGAGTGATCTGGGAAGAGAGTAGATTATGCAGGAGCCAGAAGCCACAGCTGACCTCTAGATCCAGATCTGAGTGGCATGACCTAGATGCAGCTGATGTGCTTGTAAATGGATCCCTCCCTGGAAGGATTCTTTCGCGAATTCAGATAGGCTAAGGCTGCAGTGAGTAGATTCAGTTGAAGGGGCTATAAAGCTCTAGAAGCTGATATGACTGCAAAATGGAGAAGATGCTTTGAAGACACCGTTGGTGTTAAAAAGAAAGGCAATCACATTTGTCTACTTAATAGTTACATGCCCTTGCTACACAATTCTGTATTCCCTCTATAAAGGGAGGTATCTCATGAGGAATTCCTTTCCATTTATGAACTGGCAGACAACTTAATTGAAAAATGTTTTACTAGTTTGGGCATTTCTTGCGTATAAAACCAGGGATTTAGTCCTGAAAGGTAAATGTATATTTATGTTATCGCCAGAAATCTGGGGATGGATATATTTGTAGACTGGGGGTTAGAGGAGGTTATATTCTAGTGAGATATCTTCTGATTTGTTTCCTTCATTTGTAGAAGCAATCTCTGTTTTGGTAACATTTAATTTATGAACTTTGGTATCATGTTACACTTCTTTAATTTTTATTGTGCATCACCTACAAAGCTTATAGTTAGAGCCAGTCAGGCAATAAATGTTACCTATTGCATGCCTTCTATTTTGGGGGCACTCATTTAAATTCTACAGATAAAGCAATGAATTAGACAGAGTCCCCACTCTGAAAGAACCTTCAAAAAGTGGGAGCTTACCTTGTAATGGTCACAGTAGGCGTGCCTGATTTCTTCAGAAGCAATTACTAAGGGCTTTCTTGGTAATCACTAAGAAATCACTTTGAATTCTGAGACTTGACTCAGCTGATGCCAGAACTGATGAGAATTCAAACTCTCTAAGACATCGTATCTTTCTAAGAAGAAGATTGAAATAACAAATCTACAAGACCAAAGTAACCCTCCTCCCAAGCCCAACTCAAGACAAGGTTTTCACCTTGCTCTTCTGAGCACATTATGACAGACAAACCTAGAGGGAACAGAAGGCTTTGGAACAAAGCAATCCCATGAAAGTCACTTTGTTGGTGGACTTCACGATTAGTTCTGCATTGTTTAAAGAAAGATGACTTCAAGTTGCTGCTTTAAGTTAAGGCTATAAATGGTTTAAATGGGGGAGGGTGTGACAGGATCGAACATCTTCCCCTTCCTTTGTGGCTCTGAGAATTCAGAATGAGCAGCCACCATTACGTAACAAGAAAAGAGAAGGAAGTAGAACTTGGAATGAGCCTCTGTGTGGGCCCTTATTGTTCCAGGGTTTACAAAGGACTACACTATCATCATATGAGACAAATGGCTTCTCCTCCACTGCCAGCTTAATTGCCAGCTTGGCTCCTGAACAAAGAAATCTCAATTGAGGCAAAACACGCTTACCATTGAAGGTAACAATCTTAGAGCAAGCTTCGGGTTGTGTTTCCATTTAAGTTTTTAAACTTGCAGAAGGAGACCTCTTTTTTAAATAAAATGATGTACCCTTATGCTCTTACGTTTCAGTATTGAGTACATGCTGCACATATTAGGTGGCAAAACTGAGTCAGATACCAATGACCAACATGGTGAAAATAGTATGTTTTATATTATGTGGCTTTTACCACCATAAAAAAAATAAACAACAAAAAAATAAATAAACAGGAAGGGTGAGTGGGATAGGACATGTCAAAATGCCACGTTACTGGATTGGCCAAAAGCTCGTTCGGGTTTTTCCATAACATCTTACCAAAAACCCAAACGAACTTTTTGGCCAACCCAATATAACTACATAGACAGAGGCGGAATGTGCTCCTCTCCTATAGGTTGCGTGTATCGGTTACATTGCAAAGTGTGGTCCCTATTGATATCACGAGAACTCCTTAGAAACACAAATTCTTTGGTCCGGTTTCAGGCCTCATGAGTCAGACACTCTGGAGGTGGGCCCAGAAACCTACATTTTCAAAGCCCTTCCGGAGATTCTGATGTGTGCTAAAGTCTGAGACCAACTAATGCAAAAAATACCACAAGGCAAATGTAGAACAAAACTGGTTCAGCAAAATGCATTATGACAATATTTAGAAATTTGAAGAAAGGTATGTAAATCTGTAGTGTTATTTTTTTCTTTCAATCAGAATTCTGTGTTTGGAAATACGGGTTAGAATTTCTTTCATCGGTTTTTTTTACTTGTTTTTGAAATTAAGAAGTAAATGGGGAGGAACAATGAGGTATTTATGTTATTGTGTGGGATTAATGGAGTTTGTTCTAATGGAAAAGGGTATCTCATGGAAAAACTTCAGTAATCTGTCTAGACACATATTCTTTTTAGAGGCAAGAAACACAAAAGAAAATTGGCTTCTTCATCTAGTTCAAGGAAATGGTGTTTTAATTCTGTAGAGAAGTAATTTCATTTTCTTGGAGAAATGGGTAGACCGATATTAGTAATTTAATTTTCTTAAGTATAATGATGGTTGCTACAATTCTTACCAATGCTGAAAGAAGTAGGGTCAAAACTAGAAAATGATTGAATTTTTTGGAGGGGGCAGTGATGAAACTATATGGCAGGGAGTTAACTTTATAATAACCTATAGCTAGCAAATTATCCTGTACTATTTCCTGTAGTACTTTGACCAGACAGCTAAGGGCAGAAACAGAAATCTGAACTATGTGGTACATAACTCCATTTGAATTTGTTCATTTAACAAATATTTGTGGAATACCTACCATGGACTTAATATATTAGCATTGGACAAATGAGTAAGACAGTCATAGCCATGGTTCTTGTGAAGCCATAGGTCCAATGATAAAGCTAGATGATTAAACAGGCAACTACAAATGAAGTGCTGTAACTTTCAGGATGAGGCAGAATATAGGATGCTGTCTGTGAGAGCAACTCTCCTGGACTTGAGGGTATGGGCATGGGTGGTCAGGAGTGGTTCATGGAAAAGGCACTAGAACTGGCAAGGCTGAGCAGAAATTAGCCAGATGAAGCAGGGGCAGACGGAGAGGAGAGCATGTGCAAAGGCGAAAGGCAGTGACTTTTGGGCACCATCACGTGACTGAACATGGCTCCATCTGGTGGAGCTTGGAGGGCAGGTGGTGGCTGCACACGTTCTGGAGAGAGACGGGAGATGAAGCTGGAAACATTAAAAAAAAAAAAAAGCCTTGCCCACCATGCTAAGGATTCTGGACTTTATTCCAACAAAATGGAAAGCCTTTGAGGTTGTAGGATTTGGCCGCATTCTAGAGACTGGATTGATGAAGCACAATGCTGGAGGAAGGGCGGCGAGTGGAGACCCTGTTGCAACATTTCAGACAAGTATTCATCCCTTAGACCAGCAGCAAGGTGGGGATGAAGAGAAATGAAAAGATCTGGAAAATAGCCATTTAGGAAGTAGATTCAGTGGGATCTGGTGATTCATTAGGTGTGGGAACAACTAGTGCCATTCATTGAGCTAGTGCCACAGGAGGGGTGGCAGATATTAGGGTGAAATGATATGTTCCATATGGACATGCTGAGTCTGAGAATTCTGTGGTTGTCCAAGCAGAGATGACGAATGCACTGTTGGAAATGCAGCATAGGCCTGGAATACAAGTGATCCGGGCTCTTCTCTTAAGCCACTCTGCCCTCATAAATGTTTTCCATGCTTTATCATGCAGAAACCACAGCCACAGAACTTTCTTTATGGTCCTTGATTACTCCCGTAGCTATTGGGCACTACTTTTTATTTTAAATTGAAGTAGAGTTGATTTACAATGTTGTGCTAATTTCTGCTGTACAGCAAAGTGACTCAGTTATACACGTACCTACATTCCTTTTTTATATTCTTTTCTATTATGGTTTATCCCAGGAGATTGGATATCCCTGTATTGGGCACTATTCTTGATGCCAGTTTTAAGTGCTAAGTGAAACTTAAAGTCATAGAATTTCTCTGCAAGAAATCCTAGAAAGCAATTTGATTTCCTCATTGAAACACACTCACCGACGAAGCATCTTTCAGTTGGTGTTTTATTTCAACAATGGAAAAAAGTAGAGAACTAGAATGATCTAATGCCAATTTAAATACTCTGATCTTCATTTACATTAGAGATTATTTCCCTGTACCAGTAAAATATAAATATATTTACTATAGATTTGTTGTTTGCTGAGAACAACACTAAATTATGAAGAGGTGAATATAATAGCTAAAGGGTAAAATAAGTATTCACATTTTGAGGAAGAAGAATTATGTTTACCACACAACTCTCCTTAATTTTACAGTAATGTTATAGCAGTATATTTTCAAATAAAATATTTAAATTAGAACTTTAGAAGTTTCTTTTGTCATATCTAAAAAGAGGTTGAGGGCATCCCATTTACTGAATAATTGCATACACAAGTGATGGTTTTCGAAAACTAAAGAAAAATCTCATATAAATCATGAACTACTCTGTACATTTTTACCCAACATTCTCTCCATAATTTTGGAACATTTGAAGTTATTTTTAAGAAACCACAAGTTGTCAGAGGAATTAATATACAGACACGTAAATTTCAACTAGCCTTCAGGAATAATGAGAGCAAGCATTGTCATCAACAGAATTTAGAATGGTGAAATCCCATGAGTGTTTGCAAGTTACCAAATTAGAAAAGTTAGGAAGCATGTATAATATATTTCTGATGATGCAGTCTTTTGAACTCACAGTACTTTAGTCTGTTAAGTGAACGGTTAAGCCTACTTGCGTGATACACTACATGTAAACTTTTTCCGATGAATAATTGGGAGGCTTCTATTTGAAGTACAAAATTCCTGCTCATACATAATGTAGATGAAAGCTGAACAGGTTAGGGGCTGATCAAAACCGTTAAAGCTTGTCTTCCAGAGTCTCATTTTCTTTTCCTGAGCTGTTTGTCCTAATTCACATCATCAGAACCCTTCTTCTCTCTAATAAATGCTTTATTCCAGCCAGTACAGTGTTCATCCTCATATCCAATCATGACTTTGTCTTAGCCATTCAGCAATGGCTGAATGTGTATACATATACACATGCATATTTAACTATGCAATAAATTATGTTAAATCTTTAAGTTTAGGATAAGCCTGTTTAAATTTGGGGTGAATTTTATTTATCTATTTTTTTAACATCTTTATTGGAGTATAATTGCTTTACAATGGTGTGTTAGTTTCTGCTGTATAACAATGTGAATCAGCTATACATACACATATCCCCATATCCCCTCCCTCTTGCGCCTCCCTCCCACTCTTCCTATCCCACCCCTCTAGGTGGTCACAAAGCACCGAGCTGATCTCCCTGTGCTATGCGGCTGCTTCCCACTAGCTATCTGTTTTACGTTTGGTAGTGTATATATGTCCATGCCAGTCTCTCACTTCGTCCCAGCTTACCCTTCCCCCTCCCCATGTCCTCAAGTCCATTCTTTACCTCTGCGTCTTTATTCCTGTCCTGCCCCTAGGTTTGTCAGAACCATTTTTTTTTTTTAGATTTGGGGTGGATCTTTACTGCAGCTTTCCAAATGGTCCATAGACTATTTACTGGACATAATATATGGAACAGTATTATACTTAGATCTGAGGTCCTACTTTATGTAGGATGTCCCAAATTTATGGCAGTAAACAAATTAGATTAGCTCATTCACAAAGAATACAGGAATGCAGAATTATCTGTATTTTTCCATAATGTCATTCGCTGCAGTAGGTACACAGTAAACATCATATTAAAGAGTAAAGAAAGTTCATTTTTAAAAACCTGCAAGGGGAAGTTGAATAAAGGCCTTAGAAATATGCTGCATAAGTTGAAATCTAAGAGATCGGGAAAAGTGGGAGGAGCTAAATCTTATAAGCACACAGAGCCCAGAAGTCTTAAATGGACCCTGACCTGGGTAGTGCCAACGTTTGTGTTGAAAAACTTTAGAATAGGTAAAAGCTACCTCCCTAATCACACACTACAGATAGAATTTTATCTGTATTGTTACACTCCACATGTGTGTATCCAAAATTACTGTGATCTGTGCTTTTGCTTTGTATCTTTATTATTTCAAAATAGAATCCACTGAGGCCTTTGTTTTGATATTTTCTCTTTTTTATATTTCTTATTTTTGACTCCCAACATTTTTTCTTCTTTTTTTCTAATAATTTGAAATATTATATTTATGTCAGTGCCCTAAAGAAATATATTCATGCTTTGTTCAGGCATTTTAATTATTTAAGAGCATGCTAGTTACATCTCTGCCCAGGTTTTCCTGCTTCTGAGTTTCAGTCACTGTTCCTTAAGGCTTGGTAGAGATCAATTTCTTCAGCACAACCCAACCCCAAACAATGTAACATTAGTGTAATATATTAACACTACACACGTGCTGATGTCGTTCAGACATTTACAAAATCTTTCTTGAATATTAAGCATGTGCAGGGCAAAGTCAACTTGGGAATTTTAGGATTTATAGGATTTGTCATCTATAAGATTTTATGAATCAAAGTCAACCCGCCCAATGAGTGTTGACATCAGTTTGCATTTACAGCCCCTCTGATGCCTTTTAAAAAATATATCCACTCATTTTATGTCAATAAAAAGGATATATTTATTATTAGTTGTGATAGCTAGTGCTTATGAAAAGTTTATAGCCTCCATGTTAAAGATAAAAGTGAAGAAATTATGCTACTTTGGTGTGTTTCCCAGTGATTTTTTTATAAGGTTTATATACTCCCTACAGAAAAGTTTTGAAACACTGGTGCTGATAATAGGGCCCAAACAAATACCAGCTCAATGTACATATATTATCTTATTTGTTTTTGCATCATCCCTAGGGGGTAAATATATCACGCTTTGACATCATTAGCATCGCAACAGATTATTAGGCAAATCAACAGAATGGAAATTTAAAGCTACACTATCAAATTGAAAAAGCCTTCACTTATATTTTCAAGCCATCATTTCCACCCACCTTAAATCACTTGGGGAACTTTTAAAAATCTGGTGCCCAGGTCAGACACTTGACCGATGACATTAGAATTCCTGGGAATAGTACCCAGGAGACGGTATATTGAACACCTTCCGTGACTCCATTGATTTAAAGGCTCACCGACGTCCCCTCATAGAACTGCTGGTTAAGAAATGCAGCCACCACACCTGTTCTGCCTCCCAGTGATGCTGTTTTCCACCTGTTCCTTTCATTTTGAAAAGTGATCATTTGAACCATCTGGATACATGAGAGGAGCCCCCCCCCCCACTTCCTATCTAAGCATAAAAGCCTTATTTAGCCATCAACAGTATGCGTGGATAACTAATGCAGAAGAAGCACCACACCCAATATTAAGAAATGCCTAATATGAGGTTCAAGATTCTGCCTTGTTTCTCCCACCCCCGGCCGTCACATTCAAACCCACCTTAAGTGTCTCTCAAGTTCTTGCCTGCATCTCTGCCACCCCTGCTTTGACCCCACCTTTCGTTAAGTTAGAAATTGCCAGAATTCTCTGACATGAGTCTCTGTGACATTCAGTCCAGAGCTCCCACTTTTGCCAGAGCCCGTTTTCCTAACAAGAGATTGTGTTTTGTAAATCCACAGCCTAGAAACTCTCATTGGCTCTCTGCTGCCCACAAAGAAATGCAAACCCCTTGACTCAGGAAGTGTGGCGTCCTGCAGCTTCACGGCCTGCACGTTCATCCCAGTAGGTCCCTTCATGATGGGGTGCTCTTGTGTGTGCACTGTTTCTCTTACGGGAAAAATCTTGAATCCCGTTCTGTACCCTGGAAACTCACCATCCAAGACCCAGCTCAACAGTCCCTCTTTTGAGACAATGACCCTGGTTCTCCAGGAAGAATTAGCTGCCACATCCTCCAGCCTCTCCCAGAACTTTGGCATGACCTTTACTATAGCAATTATTATGTAGGTAAAATGATATTTTCAGTTATTAAAACTATAGACAATACGATAGATGTGTTTTGTGCATGTTTGACTCACAAAGGAAAATACCCATTTTTTTTTTAACTCTGGAAGTTTTAAAATCTAGTTGTGTAGAAAAGAGTTTTGTTTGGTTTTGCCTTTACATGGTTCTGCCCTTAGGCTCTTTAATTTTTGTTGAGAGAGGAAACCTATCTCTGGAAAATATATCTAAAGGATGAGAGAAGAATTCCAATAAAATATCCCAGGTTTCTATTAATATCAAAAAAGCATTTCTTCATATGATATATAATGCTTATTTTGCACAAGTGATTTATGTAAACTGCAGAAGAATAAATGAGACTTTTATATTTGGTTGCAGGGGAGGCTGTATCCTCTATTCAACTGTTTCAAATATCCAGTTTTCAAAATAATCTGCCCATATACTTTTTAGATATAACTTAGTCCAAACAGCTAATTGTTGACTCCACTTTTCACCTGTTAACGAGCAATTGTGCTTTTCCATATGCAACATCAAACAAGAAGTAAGGCATTACATTTTAGAGTAAGAAAATAAAAGTACATTCACTGTGACTTCAGCCAAGGAGTTCTCAGACTTTAGTGAGGTCTGAGTTCTCAGACCAACTTAAAAAGTATAGTGTTAATATTTTACATTTCTTTAAGAATTTTCAAACCATTTCAGTGTAAATCATATTCACGCTAAACCACTCTGCAAAGCGGACAAAGCGATCACCTGATTTTTCAAATGACGACTAAAGATTATTTAATTAGAGGGATGCACTCCTCAAACACAGCTAGTAGAGGCCTGTGTTCTAGCACCTGCACTTCAGATAGGGCTCACCGTCAAGCAAATCTGGCTTTCATTCATTCATTGAAAATATTTACTGAGTACATACTGTGCACCAGATGCTGTTCTAAGTGCTTAGGACACAACAAAACAAATGAAATTGCATGACCTCATGGAGCTTACATTTCAGCGAGGGGTATGTATGATAGGCAGAATAATGGTCCCCACAAAGATTTCACTGCCTAATCTACAGAACCTATAAGTATGCTATCTGAATGGAAAAGGGGATTTTGTAGATGTGATTGAGACCTTGAGATGTAGTGATTGCCTTTGATTATCCAGGTGGGCCAAATCTAATCATGTGAGTCCTTAAAAGCAGAGACTCTTTCCTTACTGCACGAGAGGGAGAAGTGATTACAAAAGACTGGTCAGAAAGACGCAACTTTGTTAGCTTTCAGGCTGGAGGAAGGGAGCCATGAGCCAAGGAATGCAAGTGACATCTGGAAGCTGGCAATGAAGGGAAACAGATTCTCCCCTAGAGCATCCAGAAGGGAATGCAGCCCTGCTATCACCTTGACTTTAGGTCCATGAGACCTGCTTTAGACTTCCCACCTACAGAACTGTAAAATAATAAATTTTCATTGTTAAACCACTGTGTTTGTTGGAATTTGTTACGCCAGCAATGGAAAACTAATGCAGGGGAAGATGGAAAATAGTCAAGAAAAATAAGTAATATATATTGTATGTTGGGTAGTGATAAGTGCTAAAGAGAAAAATAAGTCAAGAGTATCAAGATGAAATGCAATTTTAGATAGAGTTGGCTTCCACCTTGAGACTTGGGTAAAGAGTTGAAGGAGGTGAGGGGTAAAACGTTTCAGAGAACAGGAGGTCAAAGTCTCCCTCAAGGATGATGACCCTGCATGTCTAGATCCTGAATATGAACATCAAAAGAACAACAACCATTCCAGAATATCCTAGCTTCCTCCAACAACCATGTATGCTGATTGGAATAAAGGCTCAAAACTCAAAAGATGACATTCTGATATTTCTATAAGGAAGTAAATATCCTCGTTTAAATAGCATCATTCATTTTTCCTATTTTCAGGAGAGTACATGAAAAAATGCACTATCATATAATTCATACTATATTTTTTTAAAAAACGTAACTTAAAACTTAGGCTAAAGCAAACACCTTAGGTACATTCAGACCTGAGTTCTTTGGGACCATTTACTCAACATCATTATCAACCAACAGCTTATAGTACTGTAGAGGGATCTCAGATTATATCTGATCCTGGATCGTTGCTATAATGAATTGAGTGCCAGGGAAAAAAAAGCTGTTACAATTATTTTATTATCAGAGACTAACATACTGTAAATAAAAATAATATCAGACTGCTAATTCAGTGCACCATTGGCCATCAATCTTGATGGAATTGTCCATTGATATTTCCAAGTTATCTGATTATGGAGGCCAAGTCAATGGTTTTATATAATCATTCTCTTAAGTGGCTGGAGGAAAAAACCTGGATGTTTGATTTTTATTATGTTTTATTATAGCATATATTTTAATTTTCAGAGAAATAAGAATAGAAACCCTATGATCTGTGTCAGTAAAAATGTTAATATATAAAGCAAAGAAATCATTGGTGTAGTAATAAACATTCTGCAATAATGCTTCACGGGACATATGCCTTACCTTGCTACTCAAAGTGTGGTCCTTGAACCAGCAGCATGAACATCACTTGAGAACTTGGTAGCATGCACATTCTTGGACCCCCCACTCCAGACATACTGGGTTGCCATCTGCAGTTTAACAAGATCCCAGGTGATTAATAGGCACAGTAGGTGTGAAAAGCATTGGATTGGGGCAGTATCTTGAACCCTCATTACAAATAATGCCACCAAGTATTTAATGTTCTCCAGATTCTGATAGGTCCACATGAACTCATATAATTCTGAATTTAGTGCTTTAGCATATAACGTTTGAGAAGCTATTGAGAAGGGAGTGTAGGATCTCATGCCTCAGAGGAGAGCTACGGGGAAGTAGGTAGTTGGTGTGATGCTTTTTGAGAGTCTAGCAAACCTTTGGGCCATATATTGTTTATATTTCAAAACCTCGAAGTGGTCAACATATTTTTAAAGATATAATAGTTTAAGTTGAGGGGTGAGGGGTACAGAAGTTTAATTAGTTCAAAGGAAGGTACATTGAAAATACAGAGGAAGACAGAAAAGAGTACAAACTTCTTGCTGAAGCAGAATTTTCAAGTTGCAAGAAGACACCAGTGCCCTCTGGTTCAGAGCTAATCCAAGCTATGACTTGACCTTTCCAAGGCTAATGCTGACTGTCCTGTTGAGGCTCACACGGAGAACTCACCCTTCTCCCAGCACCTTTTATATTTTGTTGGCCAGTTCTGTGTTGTCGGCTTGTTCTTGCTTTCACTGAATCAACTTCTGCCTCGATGAGTCTTCCAAGTAGCATTGCTGCTACCTCTGAAGCTTGGAGACACAAAAGGCAAGTGAAATTCCACTTTCTCTTCAGACTCTTTCGTATCTTTAACCATTAGCTCTGTCCCCTATTTGTCCTATTTCTTATGGCGACTAACTGTATACTATGGCATCTATCTTTTCATATCCTGGTCACTCTCCTTTAGACTCATCCCTATCTCACAACATTCTTTTCTTAAATATGTGGCCGAGGGATGAGCAAGTTATTTCAAAGATGATTCAAGTAGCCCAGAACATCGGAGAGACTTTTTTTTTTTTTTACCTCATCCTGGACTTTGTCAATGAACGTGACTTGGAATCATATAGACTCTTTGGCTGTCCCATCCCCTTGTTGTCCCATACTGACACACACTTCACTAAACATGCTTGGCTTGGCCACCATCTCCTTTCCCCTTGGTAGCTGCTCAGTTAGATGTTTTTGTTCTAACCAAGGGGTGGGACTTCAAATGTGTCCCTATTTAATACCATCTTGTTAGATCCGGGCCATTAAGCTCTGTTTATATCATGATTCTACCATGCATCCCAGTAGCTCTTCCTCCCAGCTTGAAGTCCCAAAACCACACCCCTTTCCTTAATAGTCTATCGCTGCTTCCTTACTCCTTCTCAAACAAGCTTTATCATATGTCTGTGAGGAGCCCTGTAGCTGATGTTACTAAGTATGAATTTTTCTGGCACATGTGTATGTGTCCTTAAATGCCTCTTAATCACAGTTTTTCAGTTAGATTACAAACTCCTGTCATTAAGAATCTTCTGCTTCGTCTTCACAGCTTGGCTTTAAGTATACATAAATAATGTTGACTTTGCACGATGACTGATGGTTAACTAATAAAGAGTGAGTTGGGGATTTGGTGTTTTGCATATAACAGAAGGATGATGAGGAAATGCCTTTTAATGAACAAAACTCTAGCTTTTGTTAGCAAAATAGGAGGTTCAAATGAAGCTAGGGGTGCATCACAAAAGGCTATAATAGGTTAATTCTTTTCAGTCCCTAACCCATGGTGGTTGTATATTAGCCAAGTACCTTGCATTTGATTTTAAAACAAATCAGAAAGTGGATGACTCAGAAATGGGTGACTCAATCAGATTATAGGCAAATCCCTTGCTGCAGTGATTCTTGTTAATTAAATATCTGTGACAGCAGAATCAAAACAGGAGGAATTGTATACAATTTAGAAGCAAGGCTGTAACATTATTCCTTTCAGCTGAAGACACCTTAACTCCTTAAGCACGTCACATTTTTGAAGGAATAAGAATGGGCCTTATTCTACTTTGTAAAGGAGACTTGAATATTTGAAGTTAGATTTCACTTTATCTCATTTAAATCAAGTACACTAAGCCTCATCTGTTCTGGTTTCTCTCAAACGTTAGAAGAAGAATTTTCAAGTAAACTTTTTTTTTTGCCTGCTGTAATGTACTTTTCTTCAGTGATTGAAAAAATGTAAGCTTTGTGAACATATTGCTGGAAAATGGCTATGGTTTTGGATACTTTAAAAACCTCACAGGATTAAAATCTAGCATGTTATAAAAAGTACATGCAATACCATCCAATTTTTACAAATTGATGCATTTGTTTATTTACATATATATATGTTTGCAAATTTACATATATGCTTATACTCAGAGAGTAAAGGATAAATGTATGAACACACTTGTACACACACACACACACACACACACACACACCACCAAACCATTCAGTGATTATTTCAAAGTAGGATTGTAGATACTTTTAAATAGACACATTTTTGTTCTCCTGTATTTTCACTTATAAGTTTTCACTTTGACATAAGAAGAAAAATGTAATGTTTTAAATTGAAAATTTCCTCAAAGCATTCTGTGTAGTAGTGAAAAATGGAAATGAATAAAATATCTATTAATAGGGGAATGGGTACATAAACAAAAAAAGACAAATAAGAAATAATATTATTAAGCTATGGGAAAAGATTCTTGTGGCTATTTTCAAGGTTGATCAACATGCAGATTTCCTTTGGTGTTGGATAGCAAGATAAGCTAACTTCCTGAAACAGCAGTTGTTATAAATAATAACATATAAATGTTTTGCTGTCCCTGCCTTTATCTAAAATAAAAGCAAAGAGAAAAAGTGCATTGCAGCAACATACACTTAATTATTTTAACAATAATTCTCAGTTTTAATGTTCTTGAGTCGAACCACCAATGGAATGGTGAGTAGCAGACATCAGTCTTTGTCTTCCCCTGCCTGGTCCCTTTGCTGTCCTTGATGCCAAGAACCAGATAGAGATTCGCTGGCTTCAAAGAAACATGCTTTGATATTGAAAGTGGTAGTAAGTTTCCTATCATGGCTTCATTGTGGTTTTGTATCAGGCTGCAGCGTCTCCTTTTGCAGAGCTTTGTAGTTGGCTTCCGTGGGACTGTTTGCCCCGTGATGTTCCTGGAGCATGTTGATCTGGAGATGAGCCCCCAGTGGCCCCGGGAAGTGCAGTGATCTGGAGATGAGCCCCCAGTGGCCCCGGGAAGTGGTTCCACTCTGAGGCTCAGAGCACAGAAAGCAAGGGGGGTGGCGCAGTTTTGCTCTACACTGTCTCTCATAATACTTAAAAAATGAAAATGTTTATGATTGCAAGAGTTGCTTTTTGATAAAGGGAAGTGTATCTTTTTGTTGTTGATATCTTTCATTTGTTTTTTTTTACAGAGAAGCTTATTAAAGTTAGTAAGTAGTTTTCTTAGGGGCAGCCTTTCTCCCAGATATGCAAAATTCAAATGGAATCAGGCAGAAAACTCTATTCAGAGCTCATTTTGTATAAATATCCTAGGAATGTTTTCGTGGTTCAAAACTGATATTTGATAGCTATGTAAATATGTGTTAGATATCTATAAACATTTTACAAGATATGTCTATAATCTTCAGGTAAAACAGTAGTATTGGTCCTAAAGTTCTGTGTTGACCACAGGTTTTGTGCTTCTGCAGGTACACTTTGATTTACATCTTCTCAGTGGGAAAAAATGAGGGAGCGGTGTGTGTTTGTGTGTTTGTGTGTGTGTGTGTGTGTGTGTGTGTGTGTGTGTGTGTGTGTGTGAAATGTATGAATAAGGGAAAGGGAAAAAGAAGTGAGAAAGAGAGAGAACCACTGACAGTGGTGTTGGTCAATTTCAAAAGCCACCTACCCCAATTTAGAGAATTTACATTTATGACTAATTAAATTAGAAGCTAATTGAGCAGGAATGGAGTTAAGCTTACTGATGGTGCTTCATAAATATTCATATTAACAATGATAGAAGATGTTCTGTTCCATGGTTTCTAAACTGTATGCCATGTGAATGTTGGGAAGTCAGTGCTGTTTTGCTCCTGACCTTCCCTGTCCCTTTTAACAATAATTCCTACTCAGGTTAATGACACACAGACCTGCAGCAGTAGAACCCCTCTGTAAACTGAGGAAGTTCTCCAATGCTGTGAAGATGGCAGGCATTTCAGAATCACATCCTGTAGATGGTTAACGTCAAATGGCATAAGCAACTTCCTTCGACCACAAGATTCTTTGCCTGGAATTCACATTTTAATAAGAACAAGTGTTAAAAATTGTTGGCGATTTCTCCAGCTCTTTTGGAAACAAAATGGTCTTCTCAAATTACAGCTTTGGTGCATTAAGAGTTACCCTGGTAGCCTAAGTGAGTGAGTTAATGTGCGGATTAAATATCTGATGCACACCCGGAAGTAACTCGGGACTGGGGAATCACCCTCCCTTGCTCCTTGATTGCCCTTTGCGTACAACAGTGCAGTGAACCTGTTTGTGTGTGGCTAGCAACTGTATCTAAGACTTGGGTTTATAGGAGAATAAAGTGCACTCCAGTTCCATGAGCACACGTATATTAACCTTGATTCATAGGACTTGCTTTAAAACTACCCACCAAATAAACCCGCTTTTAAATTTAATTTTTCTACATTTCTACATGGTTATTCTTAGTTCAAGAACAAAATATTTAAGTGCTAGCCATTTAATGACTATGCCAAGTAAATTTCATTTTTTTTTCTCTAAGGAGATGAATTGATTCTCAAATTTACTTTATATGGACTTAATTTTGGTTAAATTGTAATGCATTTATTTTTTAAATTTGTAAATGTGGGAGATTATACAGTGTTCTGTAATAATTATAACCTGAGTTTTCTTTTAGTCTCAGTGAAAGATTATTCCTATTCATTCAGCATTCTTTTTAAGGTGTCTGAGTGCCAGCTGCATCTTATCTGAAATGTAAATTAATATTAAAACCTTTTACATTGCCAATAAATGATCAGTTACTGTCTTCATAGCTTCATGCTCCTCAGTAGTCAACATTCAACCTTCAATGGTTAACAAACATTTAAGTGCTTACTATGGACCATGCAGTTTTCTCCCTTCTGGGAAGACAGATGTAGAATAACAAGTGCATCAAATCTTATAACAGGGAGGTGGGAGAGGTGCCTCAGGATTAAATAAGAGGAGGAGGGCTTTCCTGGTGGTGCAGCTGCTAAGAATCTGCCTGCCAATGCAGGGGACACAGGTTCGAGCCCCAGTCCAGGAAGATCCCACATGCCGCAGAGCAACGAAGCCCATGCGCCACAACTAGCCTGCGCTCTAAAGGCTGCAAGCCACACTACTGATCCTGCGTGCCACAACTACTGAAGCCCATGTGCCTAGAGCCCGTGCTCCGCAACAAGAGAAGCCACTGCAGTGAGAAGCCCGCGCACCACAACGAAGAGTAGCCCCCGCTCACCGCAACTAGAGAAAGCCCATGAGCAGCAACGAAGACCCAACACAGGCAAAAATAAAATAAAAATTAAAAGATAAAATAAATAAATAAGAGGAGGATATAAATATAATTGTAGAGGTGGGGTGGGGAAGAGGTGGGGGATGGTGTTAGAATAGGTAACTTTTCTAGAACTTACCAGGAAGTTATGTAATGTGGGATTTGGGGGTAGAAAAAGGTGGGGATTGTTGGGAAATGAGGTACAGGCAGATGGTAGAGGATTTGGTATTTACTCAAGGAAAGTTTAGAGGCCATTGTGGTTGGCTGGTGAAGAATGGAGTACAGAAGGGCAAGTGAAGATGTGCAAGGCTAATTAGGAGGTCACATCTATAGCAAACTCAAGGGATGGGGATGACCTGGATTAAGAAACAAAAACTGTTCTATCTTTTACGTGTAAAATGATCATTGGCTCTGTCTCCCCTCCATGCCAGAGTCAGGTTCTCCATATTATGGGCAAGAGATTGAACAGTCATGCATCTCTTTCTACTTTTATTCTAACTTGGTTGCTTTATGCAAGATGGGCCAAGTCTCCCTGATAAAACATCAAGAATGTACTTATGTAAAGTCAAGACACCTTCGGCTCCCTCCAGCCACCTTTCCTCCGTTCTGGTCCTCATGCCTCGGGTCCTCTCTCCCCATTCTCAGCTGCACATCATTCACTATTGCTGTCCCTGTCCTGCCTTAGTTTCCCATTAGTTTTATTTTGCAGGGGAGATCTTTTTAGGAATGATCCCTTATTGTTCCTTTCGATTCCTTGAAATACACCTAGTTAACCGTGGTGAGCTTCATGAGGCAGGCATATCTCTAAACCTCAGGAATATAAGGGTTTCTTGCATATCTAAAGGACCAATTCCATGCCAATCTTTGAAACTGAAGTTTCTCATAAATTTCATATTTCATTGGTTATGAACAGCTCTTTTTTTTCTTTTAAAAGCAGAAAAATACTTAAAATATTGACATTATTCAGTGAATCGGTAGTTGAAATTTAAGGATTTAAGAGGCTTTTACTGGTTTAAAAATAAAATCTGTGAAGTAA
This sequence comes from Pseudorca crassidens, assembly GCF_039906515.1. Lineage (NCBI taxonomy): Eukaryota > Metazoa > Chordata > Mammalia > Artiodactyla > Delphinidae > Pseudorca > Pseudorca crassidens. Next base: position 46,704,378 of record NC_090298.1, on the reverse strand, counting down.
ATCCTGAGCCCTTTTATATCTTTTTTTGAATGAAAGTTCCCATGAAACTTGTCCTCCTTCCTGTCATTTTAAATCTACTTCCCTCTTTTGCTTCTCTTAGTTCTCCTTCTTTCGTGTAAAATACATGCTCAGATGAGCATCAGTTTCCCTGAGAGGCACTTCTCTCCAACACTCATGCCCCTTCTCCTCTTCTCACATGAATCGCCTTGTCCCAAATCCCTCCTGTGACCCTTCTTGCCTCTGTGCCTTTCATTATCCCCCTCATTTGGGATTCAGTTCTACAAACCTTTTAAGCACCTTTGTCTGAAAGCATGCTTAGGCACTGCGGTCAGCACTAAGGATTACAGACGAAAAAGGTGTGATTGCTGGTCACTGTCAGCAGCCATAGCTTAACGAGAATAGAGCTAGAAAGACAAAAGTGCTGAAATAGAGATTATATATGAGAGAGGGAGATGAGTGGGCCTTTGCCCCCAAAATCCAACTTGTCTGATTACTTCCAGTGCCTTCCCCCAGGACTAAATATTTGATCTGACTTAGACTGTTGCAGCACCCTCCTACCCAGTTTCCTTACCTGTGCTCTTGCCTCCCTCCAGTCTCTTCCCCACACAGTGGAGTTATTCTTCCAAAACAATAATTAGGTTACATTGCATTGCTTTCCACTCAAAGCCATCCAGTAGCTTCCCATACTATTTAGAGTCAAAGTTCAAGTTCTTGCTGTGTCTTTTATTAAAGGTCTGTGTGATCTGAACTCTGCCATCTACCTCCTAGGGATCTGACCTCTTCTCAAGCCACTGTCCCCCCCACCCAGTCACGGCCATCACTCTGTCTTCATTACTGTTCCTTGAACAAACCAGGCTTGTTCTGCGTCGTGGCCTTTGTACTTACTGTTCCCACTGCCAGGGAATCCCTTTTTCTCACTATATGCATGGCTGGTTCCATCCTGAGCTTCAGATCACTGCTCGTGTGTCACTTATCAGTGAATGCTTTTCTGTCCATGCTATTCCCACCACCGTGAAACCCCCTGCTCTGTTTTTCTTCATAGCAGCTGTGACCTCCTATACCATTTCTTGTGTCTCTGTCTATTGACCATCTTCCTCCAACAACAATATAAGCCCTGTGAGGGCAAAGGCTTTTGCCTGCTTCTTCACAGTTGCATCCCCTAGGCACCTACTCTGTGTCTAGAAGGGTACCTACTATATGCTCAGTAAATGTGCTCAGTAAATGTCTGCGGAAGGAAAGAAGGAAGGAAGGAAGGAGGAAAGGAAGGAAAGAAGGAAGGAAGGGGAAAGGGGGAAGGAAGGAGAGAAACAGAGAAGGAGGAAGGTTGGAAAAAAGAAACGTAGGGAGAAAAGGAGGGAGGATGGTAGAGAGGAAGGACGGACATGAAAAAGTCCACGGTAGTGTTACTAAATCTCCAACTTACATTAAACTTTTAAGTTTTTCTTAGTGTCACAAAGTCTCTAACACTTCTTAATGTCTGCTTAATATCTCTTTTAAAGAAAGGCAGAACTGACCTCTAGCCCAAACCCTTTGGAAAGTAGCATTCTCTGGATAGAAATGAGTGAGGTTGTTTTCTGTTTACACTGTGTTTATTTTCAGACACCTTCTACTTTTTTATGGGAAGTGGTATTGACTTACCATTTATGGGAGTGTTACAAAGTTTCTCTTTAAATAAAAGCATTTAGGGTTTCCAAAAACTATTCTACTTTAGAATTTTTAAATAAATAATGGTATGGGGAAATTCAAAGACAACAAAACTCATGAAGTTGTGCTGTAGATATGGCAAAATACAGAGCTGGTAGTTTAAGGCCTGAAATTGGGGGTAACTGACTTATGAAAAAGTCTACTTGTCTTCATCCATTGTTATTCCCACTTCATCTATAAAACATTCCCTGACTACTGCCTTCCTCACCTCCTTGTCTTTTATTTTTCATTTGACCTGAACACTATCGTAGGTTGACCTAAAACTATTCGGTATGGCTCATTGTTGTTTTGGGCCCTTTAATTCTGTCTCTTTAAATTGATTTGAGCTCCTTGATGTGAGTGATCATGTCCTGCTCTCCTCTTACACAAACCACGTTGCACATCCTAGCGCTGACATAACAGACCATTAATAACCTGCCTTTGTTATTTTCATCATGACTCAACTACACAAGGTGTAGGTTGGGCGTGGAGCTGGAGTGTTCAGACAGCAAAAATACCTCAGCAGGCCTTATGATTGCAAAGCTACGGAATGATAGTAAATGGCAACCATTATTTTGGCTTGCAGAACTGAAAACACTGTTTTGCCCCTAGTAAAAAATAATATTCATACAATCTGGTAAGAGAAATTAATCACTAGGGCAAAATCATGAAATAATTGGGGCCGAATTCTAGCACATACAATCTGAATGCATGAGAATTAAAAGCTGCTAAAATTGCTGATCAGAATAGAAGCTATTCATAACTATATTAGTCTGGCACATTTTAATGAAAGTGGGGAACAAAAGATAATAAGTTTTTTTAAACTAATATATTTTGATATTCTGTGTGTCAGGGAAAATCTTTGTTGCACTGTTTTACTGATATAAATGGTGTTAGCATTATATTTTCACTGGAAACTTTTAAGTTTAAAATACTATCAAAATACTACCAAGAGGGCTTCCCTGGTGGCGCAGTGGTTGGGAATCTGCCTGCCAATGCAGGGGACACGGGTTTGAGCCCTGGTCTGGGAAGATCCCACATGCCGCGGAGCAACTAAGCCCGTGAGCCACAACTACTGAGCCTGCGCGTCTGGAGCCTGTGCTCCGCAACGGGAGAGGCCGCGACAGTGAGAGGCCCGCGCACCGTGATGAAGAGTGGCCCCCGCTCGCCACAACTGGAGAAAGCCCTTGCACAGAAACGAAGACCCAACACAGCCCAAAATAAATAAGTAAATTAAAAAAAAAAATACTACCAAGAGCAAAAGCTAGATTGTCTGAAATAACCATTGTTTTGGTGATATTTTCTGCAGCATGATCTATTATTGTGTGAATAATGTGAATAATAATAGCTAACACTCATAGATCACTTGCTGTGTACTAGGCCCTGCTCTAAGCACCTTGTGTTTTAACTCACAAACTGCCACAATTTAATGAGGTAGGTGCTCCTTCAACCTCATTTTACTAGTGAGGAACCAAAGCTCAGAGATGCACAGTTACTTACCCAGGGCCACACAGCTAGTAAGTAGCTGAGCGGGGTGTTGACTACCAAGTCCATACCCCTAAGTATGAGACCCTTGAATGCTGCTGAGTCCTTCACGAAAACCACCTTTGTGGTCCAAGTAGACAAAGCCACAAAGCCACAACAAATGGGTCCCAGGGCCTAATAGGAAGTTTGAAAGGTGGCTGTAAAAGTAAGCATTTGATCCTTAAAAATTAAGTGAATTTGACGTGTCTTTCTCAGTGGCATTTGCAATCAAAACTTTTATTGTAATCTACATTAAAATTCCAATATCCTTCTTTTACAAAAAAAAAGACTTTCAAGGAGTATGAATGCATTTTATACAAGGTTGAAGAATGTTTTAATGAGGGGCTGATCAAAAGGGGGTGAAATGCCTTTTCTGTAATATATTTTTAATTGATGTAGTATTAAAATATAAAAAATCATGTGGCCAAGCATTTTTTCTTTTCTTTATAAACAATATAATTATATTAAACTAAGAAAGTTAGTTTTTATCATTTCTCAATAACAGTTAAGTTCAAACATTGAAGAAAAGTTTAACACTTTACATAAAGAATCCACAGGCAATAATTTTTAAGTGACTTAGAAAAGGTTTACCACATTTTATCCTTGAATGACTCTGTATGTGTGTATGTGTGAATGTGACTGTGTGTGTGCATGTGTGTAAAATTTAGTGATTCTCAATGAGTGAGATGTGTGGTCATGTGCAGTTTGTAAAAGTTAAGTGATTCTTTTTTGTCACACAGTTTTTTCAAACTAGTGGTAAGAAAATGATACTAATTGTGGTATTAATGTTAATTTCTCTGTTAACTAACAAATTTGAGCATTTAAAAATATGATTATTAGACATGCTGCTAATAAAAAATCTGCCCAAGTGTTTTGCCCATTTTTCTCCTAGGCTGTCTTTTATTTCAATGATTTTTAGGAATTCTTTGTGTGTCGTTATAATTCCTTGTTGATCATAAGTATTGGAAGCATCTTCCCCCAGTAACTGTTGAAGCCTTTTGAGAAACAGAAGTGGTTTTTTTCGCAGGAATTTCTTCTAAAAGTTTTTCAAGATCTGCCTTTTACATCTAAGTCCTTTTACATATTGAGTTAAATGTTGTATACAGTGTGAGAAGTAATCCAGTTTTATGTATGTGTTCCACATGGCTAAGTACTAACTGACTGCTCCATCATTTCCTGCTGACTGGTAGTGCTACTTTGATAGGTGTTGAGTTTCTTAGTACTGTTGGTCTATTTCTGGGGTTTGTATTCTGTTCCATTTGTCTGTTCTTTCTATGTTCCAACCCCCACGGTGCTAATATCTATAGGATTTCAATAGTGAATACCAGGTAAAAAATTCTTTCTGCCTCATCTTGTTCTTTTTCAGTTGTGTTGACTATTCTTCATCTTTATCACCTCCATAATTTAAAAAAAACCCAGCTTATTAAGTCCCTTGAAATAAACTATTATGGTATTGATGGAAATTCATTGAATCTGTACATCAGCTTAAGAAAAACTGATGTATTCAGGATATTGTATTTCCGTCTATAATTTATAAATGAATCTCAGTGTTTCTGAGATTTAAACCTATCTTTTCAGAGGTAACTTCAGAAAGTTGGAAGAGTCTGTCATAACATATCATGAAATCCTATTTGTACACATCAAGGCACATTTATTTGTTATAACTCATTGTTTGAGTCTTCAGGTTTCCCTGTCACATGGCCTTTCTTAAATTCATATTTATTTGTTGCCCTATTGGTAACAACTCAAGGAATTTTTTCTTTGATACAGATTATGATACAGAAGAAAATGCAGGAGACATTATCCTGTTCATGAAGAGTATGAACTGAATCTTAAAGATTTAGTTTCCTCATCCATGAAAGGAGTTTGAGCTAGGCAGTCTCTCATCTCTCTACCAGCTCTAATGTTAAAGGATTGTGTTCATCCTTACACAGTGTTTTCTCATTAAAATGCAAATATGCATAATTATCATCATGGAGGTTGATGAAACCCATCACCTAGATGATGTGGTAGACTGATTTTTGTCAATATTCTTGACTCCACTTTAAAAAGTCTCATTAATATGATTCATATGGTCTAGAGTGGCTAATTAGTTCCAAGCCTTAATCATTCTCTTGGGCATATTCCTGTAGACAATTTTGTAATGATAGATTTAGTAGAGAAAATACAATGATAATATTAAATTAAACCTAACAAAAAAGTAAATGTAACTAAATAGCCATACAGTTTCTGATTATTAAAAATATATGGGTGAAGGATATTAAGAGGTACAAACTTCTAATTACAAAATGAGTCACTGTGATGAATTGTACAGTGTGGGGAATATAGTCAATTCATCTTTTAAAAATTAAAAAAAAATAGATATGGGCATGAGAAACCTCTATATTTTTCCTCATTGTTTAAGGTGAATACTTGGCCCTTCATATTCATCATTGATTTTTTAAAAATCACATTTAGACTTTGGAAATTATATACAATGTGTTTGTATGACAGTGAGAAAAACAACCTAGACTGTACAGTCAAATAAACTGTCTGAATTTTACACTTTGACATGTTTTTCTTTTTAAGCTAGACATCCCTAATTTTTTCCAAACATAGAAGTAACTTTTTCTCTTTGTCTTTCGTACTGTTTCACACCTGTTTGTCCAGTGACATTGCTATTCTGTGATAAGATTTTATTAGAGAAAATGTCCCTACCTGTACTTGAACATTAACCTTTCTTCTTTTGTACAAATGCCCCTTGTTTTAACTTACATCAACTGCTTTCTGAATGAATACTATCTTTCCAACTTCCATCCCTTTAAAATGATAAATCCAATGTTACACCCTTTAATAAGGATGAAGCCTACACCTGTGTATCTAGAATTTTGGTTTTACCAGTTCAGTGGAGTTGAACGTTTTTGAAATTGGAGAGACATTTCAACGTTTACTTCATGTTCATTCATCTATTCATCTTCTCTTTAATTAGATCTGGTTGAAAAATTATTTTCATTGATTGATGTGGCTTCCGGGAATATGTTTTTATAAAGATTAGGTTTCTGAGACTCAGCAGAAAAGAGTGTTTGGTTAGATAAGTGATTCTGCAGTAGACATACACACACTGAGTGGGATTTACTGACTCAGGGAGGAATATAGCCTTAATGGAGACAAAGGCAGACAAGAGATCTTTAGGTCATCTGACCTAGCCTGTTTTCTTCCAGGAAATACATTACCACTCATCCAAAAGGGAATTGTCTATAAATATTTTTAGAATCCCTTAAGATGTGTATTTTACAATCTGGTATTAAATAGCGGAAATTAATTTTTCATTTTTTTCTCTCTTAGCACTGAATCATTAAAATTTCAGATTTTCTATGGCTATAAGCAGTTGAGCTTATAATACCAGATTTTAATACTGGATACAGTAAAAAATTTAGACAGCCACATCCATTTTATGTTTTGTTTATACTTCTTTTTTTTTTTAATTGAAGCATAGTTGATTTACAGTGTGTTAATTTCTGGCATACAGAAAAGTTATTCAGTTATATTTTATATATATATATATATATATATTCTTTTTCTGATTCTTTTCCATTATAGGTTATTACAAGATACTGACTATAGTTCCCTGTGCTGTCCTTGTGATTCATCTCTTTTATAAATAGTAGTGTGTATCTGTTAATCCTGAACTCCTAATTTATCCCCATCCCCTTCTTTCCTCTTTGGTAACCATAAGTTTGTTTTCTATGTCTACGAGTTTCTGTTTTGTAAATAAGTTCATTTGTATCATTTTTTTTAGATTCCATATATGTGATATCACATGCTATTTGTCTTTTTCTGTCTGACCTACTTCACTTAGTATGATAATCTCTAGGTCCATCCATGTTGCTGAAAATGGCATTATTTCATTCTTTTTTATGGCTGAGTAATGTTCCATTATACATATGTGTGTGTATATATATATATATATATATGTATATATATCCCACATCGTCTTTATGCAGTTCCTCTGTTGATGGACATTTAGGTTGCTTCCGTGTCTTGGCTATTATAAATACTGCTGCTATTAACATTGGAGTGCAAGTATCTTTTCAAATTAGAATTTTTATCTTTTTCAGATATCCCAGGAGTGGGATTTCTGGATCATATGGTAACTCTATTTGTAGTTTTTTTAAGGAACCTCCGTACTGTTCTCCATAGTGGATGCACCAATTTACATTCCCACCAACAGTGTAGGAGGGTTCCCTTTTCTCCACACTCTCTTCAGCATTTATTATTTGTAGACTTTTTGATGATGGCCATTCTGACTGGTATGAGGTGATACCTCAATGTAGTTCATTTTAAATTTTCTATAATTCTATTATCTTTTCATTGTTACTGGTATCTGTTCTTACCATTATTTCCTTTCTTCTACTTTTTTTGGGTTTATTTTTCTCTTCTTCCTATGTTTTAAAGTAAATCACTTTGTGCATTAATTCTTAGCTTCCTTTATTTGCAATATGTTCATTTAATTTTACTGCTTTAGCTGCATCTCACATATTTGATACACAGTATATTTACTATTCAAAATACTTCCTTAATTCTATTATGATATCTTCTCTGACCCAAGTGCTACTTAGAAGTTCTTTAATTTTTTTTTCCAAAGGAAAGGGTAATAACCCTAGAAAAATTTCCCTGAATATTTAACATAGTAAAGGCTAAAATTAAACAATATTTTTCCCCTCCTCCTCAACAATACAAGAAAAATGGATTTTAGTTTTCTTCGCATTTTGGACATTATTATCATAGTCCAGTAATAGTAAATATTCACAAAACATGGACCAATCCATTTTTGTGAATATTTACTAGTATGTTTTCTGTTTTCTTTTCTCCCCCACTGTTTTTTGGCATCTCAGACCTTCCTTGTTCTTAAAGTACATCATTTACAAGTTCCTCTAGTGCCCAACAGTAGAGAATTCCAGTGTTTGATTTTCTTAAAATCTTATTTTGCACTTTATACTTGAAAGCTAGTTTTGCTGTATCAGTATTTCTAGGTTGACACCTCTTTCTCTCAGCACTTTAAAGATACTATTAAATCATCTCTTAAGAAATCATCTTTCAGTTGGAGCGGTGTTCTTTTGATCTGTTTCTTCTGTGTGGTGCTCTTAAATTCTTTTTATCTTTGCTGCACAGTTTCACTCTAATGGGTCCAGATGTTGATTTTTTTAAAAAAATTTGCCTTACTTAAGATTCATTAGCCTTCCCATATGAATATCTGTATCTTTTTGTTAATTTTGCACAATTCTTAGCTGTTATCATTTCAAATATTGTCTCATTACTGTTTCTTTTATTTTTTCTATGAAACCCTAATAAGACTGATGTTGACCTTCTTACTCTGTCGTTCACTTCTCTTAATCTCTCTTTCATATTTTCTGTCTCTTTTATTTCTCTATTACATTCTGAATGTTTCATTCATATATGTCTCTGGTTTACTAATCCAACCTGCAACCGGTGTCTAATTTGTTGCTTAATCTGTTTAGTTGGTTTCTAATTTCAATTATTGTATGTTCAATTTTAAATGTTCTATTTGTTTTTATTTTAAATATGCCTGGCAACTTTTTAATCATTTTTTAATCTTGCTCGTCTGCTAAATTTTCTATCATTCCTTATATTTGTTGAAATAGATTCAATATATTATTTTATATTTATTTGGTAATTCCAATATCTATAATCTTTGTGGTCTCTTTCTATAGTTCATTATTTCTGTCGAGTTTTTTTCGTGGGAGTTTACTTCTTCATGCATTCAGTGATTTTTCTGAGATGCTCCTTAATATTTTATCTGTGGGAATGAGTTGTGTTTACTGTATAGTTTTTCCAGAGAAAATTTGCTTGCACCAAGAAACTGCATGATCTATCAACTATAGACCTACTTTAATTTAAGTGTTCAACTTCCAGGCCAGACAAATACCCAACCCTTTGAGTATGCACTGGTGATTAGAAATTTTCAAAATAACCTTTTTAAAAAATATGCTGTCTGGAAGCAAGGCAAGTCTTATTCTGCATGAAAGGTTTAATCTAGAACACTCTCTGGGTATTGACTTTTGGGTATAAGACTGCCGTGGAGTCTGAATGTGACTTCCTTCTCTATTTAGGCTCAGCGCTTTGATTGTTTCCCCGGCACATGAAGCATCGGCAGATGCCTTCAGGATAGACATCATCTCTAGTGCTTATCTCTGTGGAACTATACTTTCTTAATTCCAGGCCTCAAATTAGAGCTCCTAATTGAACACTTTAAAACAATCATCTAGTATAATATTTAGAGCAGATTTTGGTGAATTATATCATAGAGAAAAACACACAAGCCTAACTGTACAGCATGATGAATTTTCATGAAATGAACTTACACATATAACCAGAAACTAGATCAAGAAGCAGAACATTACCAGATTGCTGAAGCTACCTTTCAGATACTGCCTCCCAGGAGTAGCTGCTGCCCTGACTTCTAACACCATAGATGCCGTTATTCACCAAAAATAATGTACCCTTCAGTGTCTGGCTTCTCACGTACTGTTTAGGTTCTTTTTCTCAACATTATATTTGGAACATTCATCTGCCTTTATATGTGTAGTTGTAGTTCACTTTTATCCTTATACAAATATGCCATAAATTATTTATCCATTTTCTTGTTGATAAACATTTGTTGTGCTTTTGTTTGAAGTTATTACAAATCCTGCTGCTATGAATGTTATTATACCTATCTTTTTGTGCACATAAAGTATACATTTATGTTGGATATATAGTCAGAAGTGAAATTCCTTGGTCATGAGGCATTAGTTATTTTCAGTTTAGAAGATACTGCCAACAGTTTTCCCAAGTAGTTTTTCCAATTTAGATTGCAGCCTATACTGTCTCAGTTTTCTGTTTGCTCCACATTCTTACCAGCACCTGTTATGTCTTTTTTCATTTTAACCACTCTGATGGGTATGTAGTGGATGTTGTTGTAGTTTTAAATTTGCATTTTTCTGATGTCCAGTGATTTTGTGCATGTTAACATTTTTTGGTCTCAGCCTTTTTTTTTTTTTTTTTTGCGGTACGCGGGCCTCTCACTGTTGTGGCCTCTCCCGTTGCGGAGCACAGGCTCCGGACGCACAGGCTCAGCAGCCATGGCTCACGGGCCTAGCCGCTCCGCGGCATGTGGGATCTTCCCGGACCGGGGCACGAACCCGTGTCCCCTGCATCGGCAGGCGGACTCTCAACCACTGCGCCACCAGGGAAGCCCGGTCTCAGCCATTTTTATCCAGTCTTTTGAAGTGTTCCCTACTGAAAAGTGTTCCTCCCTGTAGGTAGTTCACCATATTGCTGGGAATTCAGTCTGTATAAGATGCCGTCTAATAATTTCACTGGGCATCTCTGTTCTTAACTTCCTTTTTCTTCGCTTCAACACTCTCTTAAAATATTTTTTTCAGTACTCTTGAAGTCAGCCTTTAATTTGGCCAACCTGTCTTTGAGCTCCCTCTGCTGTTTTCCCACTTAAATTATATACCTGTTTATTAGGCATAATTATCTTTAAAATGATGGATTCTTAGACAATAAGCTATTTTAAACAAAAACATTTCCTTTTCCCAAAGAGAGGGTGTCAATCAATTTAGATACTAACTCAAGACAAAAGAAATTTAAAAGTAATACTTAGAAAACTAGTACTTTAAAATGTTATTTGTCTTATCTAGCCATTTGTATTAATGTAATGAATTAACACTTCAAATTACTTAAAACTAGACAAACTACCGAGTCATATGTTATCTTCTCAGGTATACCATAAACACATTGAAGTCAACATTATGACTTAACCTCTTTCTCTCTCCTTCTTCACAGTTCCCAGAATATTTACTTGGATGTAATTCAGTTATTAACTATTGAAAAAATCTAAAGGCATTTATTCAGTTGTCTTGCTACATCCAAATTCATGGTGTACATTTCTTTAGGGCAATGTAGCTAAAGTGAATAAAGCATACTGTACAGTGTTTATATGTATTTCATCAATCAACTGTGACAGATAATGTCTCCCTACATTAGAGTATAATAAAGGTTCTCCTTCTCAAGCTTGCCAGTTGATTAGCTTCATAAAGGCCTATTCTACCTTAAAAAATGACCAGGAAGCAAGAAAATTCATAGCCTTATCAATGTAGATTTGAAGCCATATAATGAGTACATGAGTTATGAACTTTGGATGTGACTAAGTCTCAGTAATAATATCTAATCTATAGGATCTTTGTAACGATAAATGCAGTAATGTGTGTAAAATGCTTAGCACGGTACTTGGCACGTAGTAAATTCTAAGCTGTATTTTAAACAGCTATCATGTTATGAATAAGCCCTAAATCGGCATTTTTACCTCTTGAGAATGTTCTATTTGAACGTTGAAAATCTGATTTTCCCCTGTCCATGTTCATTTCCTGAACATTAGTTTTGGAAATGGTGCCACATGCCCCTATATTAATGCACTGCAAGAGGCCAATCAAATGTAAGCATAAAAAGAGTAATTTCCTGCTCTTCTCAGCACTCTCTGCTAATAAAGCTGTTTGAACATATTCTAGAAAGGCTGTTGATGCCAGAGCCAATTGAGAATTAGGCAAGTGGGTGGTTTTAACTTCTAATAATAATATCACTTCCCTCAGTTCTTGCTGTATTAAAGCTGCAGTTCCCTTTGGCTAGCTTCTGAGTGGAACCTGGCTTATGTTAGCTTTTTTAAGAGGAGCAGAGGAGGACCAAGTAACCAAAGTCTAGGTGATTAGACCATTACAGCCATTGTGTGGGATTCAGATGAACTGCCACCCAATTTGGTTTGAATGTAGAGACTAATGATCACACACACACACACACACACGCATGCACCAGGAGGTCATGAAACATTTATTACCTAGATAATTGAGACTTTTCTGGAGCCAGCAGGGCAAGGTGACTGGCTTGGGGATTTTAGGGCTTTTAGGGGGTGAGGCCCAAGCTGAGAGAGTTGCTTGGTAGAGGCTTGCGGGGGTTGAAGCTCTCACCGGCACCAAAGGAGAGAATACCTGGGCTTTCTTATCATTTTGCCCAAATGTGGGGCAGAGGTGAAGAGGGAGGTGTGAGATGTAAGAACCATCATCAAACATCAAAAAATGGAGTCAGAGGGGCTTCCCTGGTGGCGCAGTGGTTGAGAGTCCGCCTGCCGATGCAGGGGACACGGGTTTGTGCCCCGGTCCGGGAAGATCCCACATGCCACGGGGCTGCTGGGCCCGTGAGCCATGGCCGCTGAGCCTGCGCGTCCGGAGCCTGTGCTCTGCAATGGGAGACGCCACAACAGTGAGAGGCCCGCGTACCGCAAAAAAAAAAAAAAAAGTGGTCACCCTACTCTTTGCTAGTGTCTAGCTACTTCACTGTATTGTACACAACCTGCTGTTTTCTCTTTCTAGAACATCTACTTCCCTCTTTCTTCCCTAGATGCCGCTTTCTAAAGACTTTTTGAGATTCACCACAAACTGCATATACCTCTAGACACATCCCCTCAATTTCCTGCCTTCGGAGAGGCATTTAATACCTCCTTGTGTTCCCATATGCTGATAGGTATCACTCATTGCACTTGTTATGTAATATTGAAATTTGCTTATGTGTTTATTTTCCCCCAAGGATTGCAGGTTCCTTAAGGTCAGGAGCTCTTCTTTTACATAGTCATGCTGCCTAGTGTATTTATGTTTAACAAATATTTGTTGAAATGACCACATTTGAACTTCAAATTTATCTATGTAATCTCCTTTTCCCAGTACAGGTCAAGGATAAGCTACTGATTTTTTTTGGGGGGTGGGGGCAATACAAGTTTGACAGATTAGTCTACCCCCAAATATTTTAAACCATCAACTGTATGATCAAACATTATCAAAATTAGAAGGCAAACAGAGTGAGAAAAATATGTATTATAAGTGTTCAAAGATATGACTTTGTTATTATTGGGAAGAACACTTATAATGGAAAGAGGGTTTGGGTTTCACAAGGTGGAACTTTGGAGGCCAAGGATGAGAGATTCAAGAGCGCTAATGTGAACATGGTTGGGAAATGGAATTCTGGAATCTAAGCTAAATAAGGAAGAAAGTAGTTGGTCCAGCACCTGAGGCTATAATATAGAAAAAATAGGAAAAGAATACTGTACTGGAAGTGATAGTGGGGAAAGAGAGAATATCAGAAGGGATGAACAAAAGAAGAAATGGAAGGATTAGAATTTATGAACTTCATCATAAGAAGCGACGCAATGACCATTCAGGGTGGGAGAGGTGTCTGTACTTCTGAAGGATGGAAATGCAATGGAGACATGGAGGTGAGGATTTGTGATGAGGCTTGTAGATGTTTGATGATAAATTTCACCATGAAAGTTAGAAAAAGGGTCCGGAGGTTGATAAATACTGGACATGGAGTGAGGGGTACAAGTAAGTATGATGCTTCCCTTACCAAAGGGAAGCCTTGTTGAAGAATAGAGATAGGCTAATGGACTCCAAGAAGCATAACACAAGCAAACCACTTCTGATAGAAAAAGCTTTGGAAGTCAGTGTCATCAGGAGAAAGCTTGATTTCAGTGTGGTCAAGGAGCTGAACAGGCCATCTTCAGAACTGACTGAGGATGTATGTGGGTTTACTCACAAAGGCTAGATCACAAAGGCTAGAGAAGACCCACAGAAGGCTCGTGGGGAGGTAACGGTTGGTGGAAGAAGTGCAGCTGAACTGGGCTGGATAAGGCAGAAGGACCATACTGACAATAACAGCCAGAGATTTCCGCCTTAGGTGGTAATCGCAGAGAGTTGTCTGAACGGGATTTGAACACAGGAGTCTGTGTTAGAGACTAGTTTTTTTATGACAGAAATGTAGAGAACGAATCCATTCATTCCAAGTGAGGCTCCAAGTGAAAAATAAGGTTTGGGTTCACCTCCGAGTCTTCCTCAATCACTGAGTGATTTTTTTTTTTTTTTTTTTTTGTGGTACGCAAGTCTCTCACTGCTGTGGCCTCTCCCGTTGCGGAGCACAGGCTCCGGACGCGCAGGCTCAGCGGCCATGGCTCACGGGCCCAGCTGCTCCGCGGCATGTGGGATCTTCCCGGACCGGGGCACGAACCCGTGTCCCCTGCATCGGCAGGCGGACTCTCAACCACTGCACCACCAGGGAAGCCCACTGAGTGATATTTTTTCTGGGCTTGGGGGAGGCAGACTGCTGGTGGGACTGCTTCAAAGTCCTAATGCAGGTGCATGGAGCCTGTTGCTAGACATTAGAAACTTCCCCTGGCCTCTTGGAAGATGGAGATTAGGGGTAGTTAATAATAATTTAAAAGACCATTGTGCAACCTTGGTCACACTTCTTTGCAATAATTAATGAAAGTCACTTAAAAATTTGCAAAAGTTGGAGCATAGAAGAATTTAAAGCATCCTAATGAAATGAAAGCTATGACTAACATTTCAACTTTCTGCTGATGTCTCACTTTGTAACCGTTAACATGGACCAAGAAAGCAGTTTCCAGGTTTTTAGCTTGGGTTTACAGATCTGGTATTCATATCAAATGAGGACAGTGACCTTCCCTAACAGATATTCAGGAGCTGAATATGTATCCTAATTCTAGCTAGTATTTGTTTTTGAGATCTACAATCCATCAGTATCCTAACATGACAATGCCTCAAAAATTTAATGGCTATATAGCTTCTAGAAAGTGCCTTCATTGCCTCCCTGACGCATTGTGATATCCATAAATGGAGCACAGACAACCCTGGCAGCTTAGATGTATTTTCCCTGCCGTTGTTGATCTGAACTCACTAGGTAGTAACACTTAAGAGCATTACATTGTCTGTCACACTGGGCTGCACTGCTTTTCGATATCATGCTGCAGGCTACTAAGGAAATATTTCTCTAATCTTAATTGGGGTTGCAAGGGTCAAAGCCAAGTTTACCAAGCTCATGTTGTTTCTAATCTTCTTCCCTTGCCTGTATAGTAAACCATTTAATTTATGAAGTCTTTATTATAACTGGGAAAAAAGACCTGTTGTGTAGTTGGTCACATGTGATCAGATCACTGTTTTTATGCCCAGATACATACGTTCCACCTTCTTCCATGATGCTTTAATGTCCTGACATGGTGCACATCCTTCTGGGATTGTGTGGCTTCGTGAATCTAACTTAAACTTAACTGCCTAGTGTGGTGGACCCTACGATACCTTGCCACATGCATCTCTAGTTAATCATTCCATTTCTGTTATAGTAATTTACCTGCACACTAAAACATTACAATTATATATTTAAATCACTGGGACATCTATCATTTAGAGTCTGTAACATGAATTGTTTTTTATTAGAAAAGAACTATTGAGTTTTTATTTATAACTGGATGAGATTCTGGTCATTTAAAATGGAATTTAACTTGAGAATGAGAGAAGATGGGGAAATAAGAGGCCTTATCATGTTTCAACAACTTGTCATTAATTTTTGAATCTTTACAAAGGATTTTAGCCACCTGAAAAAGAAAAAGTTTCTCTTCTTTTCCTAGTTGCCTTTTTTTTTAATGTGGCTAATGCATATTTTGTAATGTTTGCCAAAATGCTTAAAATAAATTATTGAAGTAAAAAAAAATCATAGTTTGGGACCAATCAGACAGTAAATTTTTAAATGTTTATTATATGTAAGTACTCATTTATTGTTAAAATAAAATCAGATAAAGTAAGAAATAAGGTATCTGAGTTCTTCTTTGGATCTGCATGGATATACGTACATTTAATCAGGGATATCGAAAGTGCTCTAAGTTTTTATTTCATCTTTCCAGAGAAATATTGAGAAAAATATGTGAACTTTACATAACCTAGTTATCAGTTACTATACAAAATGAGACTACAGAGGTTTGCTAAAAATTTTAAGTAAAATTTGCTTTCTATGTTATGTGATTTTCCTGTATAGTAGTTACTTAATTAATACTATATCAATCAATACTGACATTATTAAGTTGCTTCCCTAGAAAGTCAAAGTTCAATCTTGTGACTGAAATTGGTGAGCCAGAAGGTGATGGTATATTGGAAAGAAAATAACTGTAAAAGTATAGGGGAGCTAATATTTGAGAGGTACCTACTATGTGTTATCTACTTCATATATATCTGATTTAAAGTTCACCTCAGCCCTCCCTCCAGAAGTGGCTATTTTCAGTTGTCATGTTATTTATTTATCCATTTTACTCTTTTTATTTTTCAAATGAGATGCTTCAAACGTAGAGAAAAGTGCAGAAAGCAATATAAAATCACATATGTAATTATTGCCCAGAAGTAACTAATGTTCAGTACCTCATCATAAGGCAAATTTGCTTCAGAAAATAGAAATAAATAAAATCTTATAGATACACTTGAAATACCTTGTAGCCCTTTCATGTTCAAGCTGAGGAAAGATAAGTTCAGAAAGAGATGAAGTAACTTGCCCAAATTCACTTGGCTAGCATGTAGACCCAAGATTAGATCCTCCATGGGGGGGCCTCTGGATCTCGTGTTCTTTCCCTCCACTATGCAGACCTTCTTTGTGCTCCCTGATGGGCTCACAGCCCCAGTAGAGACATATTTTGTAGAGCTGCTTTATAGTGGGGGAAATGATCGAACCTTTTACTTTTGTGGTACCATATCAGTTGCCAGTTAATATTGGCACATAATACAGTATTCTGTGTTCACTGTTCAATTATTTTCTGTACCACATCAAGAGAACAAGATAATTTGGTTATAATAGCTTCATTTACTTCAATTTAATATTGTTAGTCATTCTGGTGCACAAATGCAGGTATACAATGGAATGTCACAAAAATGACAAATGTAGAGTGTAGCAAATAAACAATACTGCATTTCTAAGTGATTTAAATTCTGTATCTGAGCATATATTATTGGAATAGAATTTTTTTAAAGAGAAGAAACAATTTTAGTTGGTCTTAGTTTTTTACCACATTTGTCATTTACCTCTCCCTCATTATCTATAAAGTGGGGATCATAATATGTCTTTCATGGGACCCATATAAACATGCTGTATATGTAGATGATGTATATGAAGGCATTTGACAGAATGATTGTCATACAGGAACTATTCAATACTTATTTGTCATGGTCACTTGAAAACCGGTATTTTGCATGTGGTGGTGTGGTTAGGAAGGAGCTAATATCTTACATATTTTAAAATAATTTTATTTAACTGAGTTCAACCAGCTGCTCTTTAAAAAATCATTTGGCAAGTAGAGAACTATTTTAAGAGGATACTTACTTCATGGCTGATTTAGAAAAGAGAGAAAAGAAATCAATCTACCTTCTTGTAAGGGTATTTTATTTTTGTGGTTTATGAGAACTCGAAGAGATAAACAAATATTTGAGAAATGGTATTCTTGCTACACTGGCAGTAATACCAATTAAAGTGTTATTTTATTAAGGCAATGCTCTTATAATAATTTCATTCTCTAGAGAAATACTAGAGATTTTATTAAACACATACTTTCAAAAAGTTGAAGTCTTGGACAATATTATCATTAATATATATGTGAGAAAACAACTGCATTGGGAAAGAAGTGTTGATAGGTTATTAAAATATAAAGCAATAAGGAGGAAACTGAAAATTCCATGATATTATCAAGGCTTCCTTGAGACTCAACCATGAACGATTCTTTTATTTTAAGATTTCTTTCTCATTGATGAGTCATTTTGAGCTCTTTTTTTATTTTTGCACAAGGAAATGAATAAGAATTCATCCCCATTGCTAAAGCACCCTGAATCTTATTAATTCAAATGTTGGGAGTATTGAAGCAGTGAAGAAAAAACGAATACTGAAACTCCATATATCTGCTTTCATTAAAATAACAAATATCTCAGTTTCTTACCCCAAACATCTCTGTATTTTCTAAGCGTGGGTTCCTTAAGATATGAATTTTAAACATTGTATGTGATTCTCCCTAGAAATGTAGAAGTCTGAAAAACAAAGTAATTCCATTTATCAACTTAAATTGCATTTAATTAAAGAATAGTTCTGACATATCAAGAGAGAGGCTAATTAATATTTTCTAGAGACCTTTGGTTTTGTAAGAAACAAAAGAGCCAAAGTTAGTATAAGCCTCAGAAGGAGGATGGCATTGCAGAGTGAGGAGTAGAAACAGTTCTTATTAATATTAAAATAAGAAATTGGCTTAGATTGGAAAACAGCCCAAGGCTTATTTGCCACGGGAGTTTGGCATTTTTCTCCTTTTTTGACTCATCTCAGTTGGAAAGCACAGATGTTCCTTACATCTGCCTCTCTCCCACTCACCCTTAAATTTTACTTACCAGCTGAACCATCCATCCTAAAACACCCACAAATATTTTATCATGCTAATAATTCAACTGTTGTATTTGAATGCATACAAATTTCTTGAAACCATAGATCTTCCAACCATACTTTGAAAGCTCTCTGAACTCTTCTAAAAAAAAAAAAATTGTCCCAATGGTTCTATTTCATTAAAATGTTTATTGTTCTACCGAATATATACCTAGTTATTTTTTTTTAATATGAATGCATTTCTTGGCATTAAGTAACTGTTTGCTAAGCAGTGTGCAGAGCTATGCATACACTAATGCCATCATTACCAACTTTATTAAAAAGCCAGGATGCATAGCAAAGCGAAGAAGAGGTGTTCCCAGTAATGGTATTTCAAATGCGTATTTAAATAGCTTATCTACTCTCAGTTCATTTCTGATAGATTAAATAGCTGTATTCCAAGTTTTACAAGATGAACACCTCTTTGCTGTTTGGTTTTTTTTTTTTTTCCTTCCTCAGCTTGCATCAGCTGAATAGCTCAAATTATTTGCTGCAAGTAAAGCATGAAACTGTGAGATAAAAAAGGAAATGAAAGCTATAGACTGAGTGGCCTACAGACCTTAAATATTGTAGCACTTTTGAATCTAGTATATTTATTTTGCTTCAACTGTTAAACTTTTTTTTTTTTTTTTTTTTTTTTTTGCTCTTGCTGATGTCGTAAGATCTATCTGGTTGTGTGTTCACTGCTTAATGATGATCTGACTAAAACCTGAGAGAACCAGGGGCAACCAGTCAAATCTAAGTAATTAGCTAAAGAATCCTTCCCACGGAAGGGCCGGGCAGTGTGCAGGAAGAGTGATGCGCACTGTGCTTACTCCACTGTGTGTCTGATGGAGCGGAGAAGAGAGCAGGGGGAAGTGGAGGGGCAGAAAGTGCTGTGGTAGTTCTCTAAAGAGACAGTCTTCATAGACTCCCTTCCTTTCCAGCTCCTATACTATGTGCTGTTGTGTAGAGCAGAGGAGCCGAGAGGAAATTAATATTTGTCACTTGCAGGATCTCCTTGATCTTACAATGCTAGGAGGGAGATTTTTATCGTCTTAAGTTGTGCAGCTCACCAGGTTTCCCTTGTTCAATGGTTGCTTTAAAGCTTAGAGTCAAGTTCATAGCCAAGGCATACTTCTTTATGATTGGCCTTTTTGTATTAACCTCATTCGGGCTCTTTTTCATGTTCTTCCCCTTCCTGATCTACTTCTTAAAATGTTACCTTAACTTATTTGGAGTTAGTATCCAAAAATATACAAAGAATTCATACAACTCAATATCAAAGAAACAATTCAATTAAAAAATAGGTAGAAAATCTGAATAGACATTTTTCCAATGAAGGCATGCAGATGGCCAACAGGCACGTGAAAAGATGCTCAACATCACATCAGGGAAATGCAAATCAAAACCACAGTGAGATATCACCTCACACCTGTCAGATTGACTGTCATCAAAAAGACAACAAATATGAAGGGTTGGTGAGAATGTAGAGAAAAGGGAACTCTTGGGAATTCTTGGCGGGAATGTAAATTGGTGCAGACACTATGGAAAATAGTATGGGCGTTCCTCAAAAAATTAAAAATAGAATTACTGTATGAATCAACAATTCTACTTCTGGGTATTTATCTGGAAAAAACAAAAACACTCATTCAAAAAGATACATGCACCCACAGTGTTCATTGAAGCATTATTTACAATAGTCAAGTTATGAAAGCAACCTAAGTGCCCACCAATAGATGAATGGATAAAGAAGATGTGATATGTGTGTGTGTGTGTGTGTGTGTGTGTGTGTGTGTGTGTATTTACAATGGATTATTCAGCATGCAAAAAGAATGGAATCTTGCCACTTGCAACAACATGGTTGGACCTAGAGAGTGTTATACTAAGCGAAATAAGTCAGGCAGAGGAAGACAAACACCATATGATGTCACTTGTATGTGGGATCTCAAACAAAATGAACTAACAAACATAACAAAACAGAAACAGACTCATGGATACAGAGAACAAACAGGTTGTTGCCAGAGAGGAAGGGGCTGGAGAGTGGGGCAGACTAGGTGAAGGGGATTAAGAGGTACAAACTTCCAGTTACAAAATAAATAAGTCACAGGGATGTAACGTACAGCATAAGCAATGTGGTCAGTAATATTGTAGTAACATCATGTGGTGACAGATGGTAACTAGACTTATGATGATGATCATTTCATAATGTATAAAAATATTGAATTACTGTGTTGTATACCTGAAACTAATGTATTGTAAGTCAATTATACTTCACTTAAAAAAAGTTATCAAAAAAGCTTAGCTTAGGTAATTTTTAATTTTTATGTAATTTTTAAAGTTATCTTTCCATTTACCGTTATTACAAAATATTGGCTATATTCCCCGTGTTGTACAATACATCCTCGAGTGTATCTTATATCCAATAGTTTGTATCTCCCACTGCCCTGTTTTATTTTATTTTATTTATTTATCTTTTTAACCAGGTGGACTATTTTATTATTTTTTTTAACATCTTTATTGGGGTATAATTGCTTTACAATGGTGTGTTAGTTTCTGCTTTATAACAAAGTGAATCAGTTATACATATACATATGTTCCCATATCTCTTCCCTCTTGCGTCTCCCTCCCTCCCACCCTCCCTATCCCACCCCTCCAGGCGGTCACAAAGCACCAAGCCGATATCCCTGTGCCATGCATCTGCCCTGTTTTAAATGATTTTTCAGTCATTTCCATTTCTCTGTGTTTAACAATGTTATCTCTGCTTGAATTCCTCTCCCCCTTTTCACACCCAGTAGTTCTACTCTTTTCCGAGAAGAGTTGGAAATACCTTCCCATGAAGCCCCTTTTGTCCTGAAAGAATGTCATTTTTCCATCACTTATCAGACTCTACTTTGTCTTCTATTATCAACATAGAAGTTTATTTCTTCCTTGTCCCCATACTGACTAGGATTTTGTTTATTTCTTTTCTTTTAATTTAAATCACAGGTACTAGAAAGATGGTCTTAAGATTTTAAATGGTGGACATATGATCCTTATTATTTTACTCCCTCTTCAAAACATTCCTGAATTAGACAGTTCTTGGGTTGGGAACTGAAACAAGAAGGTGTATTAACTATTTCTGTAAACTAAATTAGATTTATAAAGTTCTCAATGTAGGGCAAACAGTTTATTATTTACTTTTTGGTTTCCACTACAACACAGGTGTGTCAAGTATTGACTTACAATAAATGTTTAATAATAACCTAGTGTTTTTAGGCAAGTGGCCAAGGCATTGTATATTTACTTCTTTAAAGGTATATAGATCATTTCTTTTATGTGCTTTCCATGCTCTGAAAATGAAACAATATATACTTACTAATGGCTAACAACATGGGCATTTTAACCCGACTATACAATTAAGCTTTCAGCTTCGCTACGTGCAAGCTGTGTGACACTGGACAAGTCACTTGACAGCTGTGGGCCTATATTTCTTCACCTATAAAAAGGGGATAATGATAATACTATCTCCTAAAGGTGCTGTGAGGAGGGTTGACTGAAATATTCAATAATACATAATATAAATCAGAGTGTAAGAGTATGGTAAATGTTTTGTAAGTGTTAGCGTTTATCATTAATTTGTAAAAAATTAAAGATGGCACAGAAAAACATCTACGGGAACCAAGATGAAAGGTTTTTAGCTGTTGGTGGAGAAATAAGTAGAACGATATTTCAAATATTTGAAAACCTTTTTCTGTTTCCGAAGAACAACCATGGAAAATCTGTTTCGTGGCATTAGATAGTGATTTAGAGAAAATTCTAGGGGAGGTGAGGATGGGGGATGAGAGCTGGGGGAGCGAAAGAATCAATACCATCATAAGGTTTCCTAGACAATGCTGTTTGCAGAATCCCAGAGGTGGGAAGATCATTACAGAGTCTACAGCCAAGTCACATCCATGTGCCTGTAGGAGGTAATTTTAAGCAGGGTGCCAACTGTGTCTACTTTATTTATTTATTTATTTTTTATTTTTTACATTTTTATTTTTTAAAAATCCAAATTTATAGCAAAGTCACAAGAACAGTTAAATTAACTCCTGTATACCCTTTACCTACATTCACTAATTCTTAACATTTTACACAATTGCTCTTTTTTTAACATCTTTATTGGAGTATAATTGCTTTACAATGGTGTGTTAGTTTCTGCTGTATAACAAAGTGAATCAGCTATACATATACATATATCCACATATCCCCTCCTGCGTCTCCCTCCCACCCTCCCTATCCCACCCCTCTAGGTGGTCACAAAGCACCGAGCTGATCTCCCGATGCTATATAGTTGCTTCCCACTAGCTATACTATTTTACATGTGGTGGTGTATATATGTCCATGCCACACTCTCACTTTGTCCCAGCTTACCCTTCCCCCTCCCCATGTCCTCAGGTCCATTCTCTACAAGGTCTGCGCCTTTATTCCTGCCCTGCCCCTAGGTTCTTCAGAACCTTTTTTTTTTTAGATTCCATATATATGTGTTAGCATACAGTATTTGTCTTTCTCTTTCTGACTTACTTACTTCACTCTGTGTGACAGACTCTAGGTCCATCCACCTCACTACAAATAACTCAATTTCATTTCTGTTTATGGCTGAGTAATATTCCATTGTATATATGTGCCACATCTTCTTTATCCATTCATGTGTTGATGGACACTTAGGTTGCTTCCTTGTCCTGGCTATTGTAAATAGAGCTGCAATGAACATTGTGGTACATGAATTGTCTCTACTTTAAATCAAACTATTTTATATCCTGATAGTGGTCCTAATTGAAGGGAATAAAAAAGCGTTGATCATGTTCTACAGGCTTACTGTTGGGTGGTGAAAGGCATTCAAATGAGCTTAAACTCTTTTGCCAGTATTTCAAGTAGCTTTGATGGCATTTAGATGGCAGCCTCATTTTAAAGAGAATCGGGTTTCTCACGGAACCCAGGAGAATCAAGCAGCTGGCATAGCCAGTTATCTGAATTTGATCTAAATTGACGTCAGAGAGCTGGGAATGCTCCAGGCAGTCCTGCATTCCTCCTTTTTGTGCACTATTTTAACAATAGTGAGAATGTCTGAGTGTTCATCATTCTCTGACAGTGTTGGCTCTGATGTTATGCAAAAATGAAAGCATTTAGAAACTTTTCCTTCTTACTCTTCAATGAGGGCATTTCTTCCAGAAAAACTATTCTGCAGTAACATTGTATATAGCTCTACAATAAATATATGTACCTATATAATGTAAAAATATGTAACTGCAGAGTTTGGTAGAAGAAGTCTTACTTCAGGACATCATTCTTGGGAAGAGAGGTTATTTTGTAGAACCTTAAAAAAAAAATTAAGCCAGACTTTTATATCCAAATATAAATGTTAATTTCCTAAGTATATCTTTTTTTAAAACTCGCAGTGTGGGTATATAAGCAGGGCCAGATGTCTCTGTCTTAATCATTCATGCTCTTTAATAAATAACAGTGACATACAGTCAAAATAAAGCCCAGATGGCTGACACATTGCACAAATCATTGGATGCACTGTGTAGCCATTCCTTAGTTTCCTGAATACTAATAGATAGTACAGATCATCTTTTTATTTATTTGTCAATCAAATAAGTAATTACAGTATTTTCTATGAAATAAGCATGGGGCTAGTGACTAGGCAGATTATAAAAACACAGATACTACCATTTGCTTTTATTTCTATTTTCCTCAGGCTTTAGGCTTCCCTAGGAGACTCAGGTTTCTTGGAATTCTTTTCAAGAGTGCTCCAAAAGCAGAGCTGAGTTTGCCTTGGTGGTTGCTTAACCAACTGGTTTACTAGCTTGAGTCTCATGCATCATGGTAGATGTTACTTGTTGTCAAAGAGTGGTTGATGAATCATAGAATCATAAAATTTTAGAATTCTCAAGGAAATTCAGAGCTGACTCAAGTTACATTTTACAGAAGAGATAATGTGAAACAAATGGCTGAGTGATTTCACCAGAGCCAGGCAACTAGTTAGTATCAAAACTGAGGCTTAAACTATAGGCTGCTAACTTGTGATCTGATGGTCTTTCTAGTGTAACTGAATCACAGAAGCGTATGGGATTAAAAATGCCATCATGGGAATGAGGGTGTAGTATCGTGGGTTTGCTCCTGACGTTGACTGAGGATAGGATGAGGGAAGAGCCACAGAACATCCCCAGTGTGCCTACTGTGTTTATTTGTTCTGGAATGTTAATGGGGGTGTGGGAAGTAAGAAAATTGGATCTGGCTCCACAAAGCCTTAGCGGAGGCTCTGACTGGTCTAGGATTACCTAGACTTTCTCAAAGTACAGAACACCATAGTCACAGAGTCTTGAATGACAGGGAGGTCATTTCTGTAGGTATGGTATTTACAGGGCCAGTGTGGAAAATAAAGATATGCTAAGTGGTTGGCTTTAGACAACCATAGTCCAATACATGTTGGGCATACAAACACAAGCATTATTCATCAGGTTCTAAGTTGCCAGTTATTACTGGTATTAGGATAAATCCATTTGGCGTGGAGCGTGTAGATGTGACACTCCAGGAGAACCACAGCTTGGCTTGCTTTCCGCAGTGGAATTCCCCAGAGATGTCTTACTTCATTGGGATCCTCTGCAGTTGACGGTGTTGGGAAGAAGCGCAGAGCCAGGGGAGACAGCAGAGCTGTGAGTCAGGATTATCCCACAAGATGGAGACGCCCAAGTGAAAACCAGATGTGCCTGTTCCCAACTCCCCATAAATTGCATCATTCCTGTTGAAATGTAGTTATGTTGTCCCTCGAGCAGAAACCGTAATACTCTTTGCTACACTGGTTCACTTTCAGTGTTTATACTGCTGTTTGCCAACTTAGTTAACGATCATTAACGTTAGCCTTAATAAGGAAGAAAAGGGCATGCTTCTTTCTAGCAAACATAAGACCCAGTCTTAGAGGTAAAAGGAGGTGCAAGTGTGTTACTAAAAACTAAGACGCATCCTGACCCTGGTGTGGGTGGAGGCCACTCTTGACAGGCAACCGGCCTTAACAGGTCATACTTGCGGGTGAGCTTTACATGAGGTCATTTCAGCATCAACCAAAATGCCCTTTCCACTACCTCCTCCAGCCCCTCAAAATGAGCTACTCAAAACAAAGGGGCCAGGATGCTTATTCCATCAGCAACCCTGGAAGAACTCGCTGTGTCTTCTCTCAGAAAAATGGGGAAAAAAAAAAAATTTTACAGAGTATTGGTTTGTCTGCTCTAGGCAGGCTCTTGGAAATAGGAAAAGATTTTAAAGATTATGAATATTTTTATCTATGGAATTTCAACAAGGGGATGGACTCAAGTTTATACATGTGATATGCTCACATATTTTCTTGTTTAAAGATTTTAAAATGTATTTCCAAGTATATGTATTCACATGTAAAATAATGATTGAGCTCATATGGGGTATAAGAAAATGTGGATTTTTATTAGAGAGGAATATAAGAAAGTGATTGTCATTAGAAAGACCTCTTTGCTGATGACCATTGAACAGGAGTCAATAAAGTTTGCCCTATTATGATAATGATTTATGCACAGGGTGTCACAGTAACTTCTGTGGGTCTGTTTAAAAAGAGTAAGAGAGAATCACTTTTTTTCTTTCATTTCTTTGACTTACTCGGATTTTTTATGAAAAATTTTGAATTTCTGAAAACATAGTCTCTTATTACTACAGGGATGAGTTTGTCTCAATATATTTGAAATGGCATTGCAAAATGGTCTCCTGTAGAGCTTATCACTGTAGCAGAGGTCATTTTAAAGACAGTATTTTAAAGAACAATACCAAAATAAAAGGCTCCTGTCCCTGCCCTTGACACTCATTCCCTAGAAAGAAGAGGTGGAGAGACAATGGTTGAACCAGCATGTTTCAATAAACACATCATCGCTCAATTAACTGAAACAGTTTTCCAGAAATTATTTTTTAAATGTGTAATTAAAAATCACAAATTTAAAGATTAACACATGCAATACTACAGAATACACGAATCTTCAAATAAGTCCGGCCATGAAGGAATGTCTGTTATTTGTTAGTTGACAACCTGGAGACAGTATGAGTGATAAGGGTATGTTGGAGACTAGAAGTTTACTCTTTTGAGTCTAATGCATGAGCTTAGAATGTGAAAGTTGAAAACTTTTTTCGTGTGTGTGTTTCCTTTTTCTTAAGGAAGTATGTTTTATATGCACAAAGAATGTAAAGAGAGAATTATGCCTACAAGCTGAGGAGTGGTTTCAACAAAGATGGCATGGCTAACAGTTGACAGTGATGGGAACACCACAGTAACCAAAGGGCCTTATTTCCCAAAAAAGACAAACCATAAAAATCTTAATGTTGGGAGAGACCATGGAAGTATTCTGGTCGAGGAGTTTTCAAACTGTGTCCTGGGTACAGCCTTTCCCCACTACCACCCGGAGGTACCTACAGAGCAGAGGAAAGGGGCCAGGAACTTTGTTGAGATTTCCAAATGGTGGATTCACAGGCCTAATTCAATTCTCATTTTAGAAATGAGGCAGGTGTGTCCTAGAGGGACTAATATATATTCAGACACACAACTAGTTGCTGCCAATCCCAGACAAGACTTCCTGAATCATATTTGTGTGTGTATGTTTGTTTTGTTTGGGGTTGTTGGTTTTTGTTGGTGGTGTTGTTTTTGTCTACATTATATTCCTTCTCAATCTATTAGAAAGGATAACTGCCGTGTTGAATACCTAGGATTCATGGAGCACAATCAGAAAGCATTGGTCTTTCCCTCCACTGCCCTTAAAACCCAGTGGAGAGGTAAGACTCAGAATGATTGCAACTCTCCCAACATAAATCCTCTCTCGAATTTCCTGTCTCTCCTTATTCAGTCCTCCTGGCCTCTTTTTAAAGCTGGATGTGGGGTGTCAAGTAGGTCAGAAAAGCTGCACCTTTGCAAGTCCTATGAGATGGTCTAGCAACTCCAGGCTGTAGGATTATTTGCCTTTTATTGTTTTGTCTTTGACCTTCTTAGGACCGCGGGTGAAATGAGAGGAAGAGCCCCGTGAACACCTTGGTACACAAGCAGTTGTTAAGTTCAAGCACACCATGTGCATGGTGTTGCCTGGCCAGTGCTCTCCTGGTTACTCTGCAAACACTAAAGCCTATAGGCCTTGACTTTAAATCCATTTCAAGGGAGGAGAATGACAAATTATTTTAGTCAGGGCAATTTGCTTATAAGGAAGTGGACTCCATAAAGGCTGGGGCCACCCTGCCATGTTGATTAGTATTGACTGTCTGGCACACAGTAGGTACTCAATTAGTGAATGAGTGAACAGAAACTGCTTAAAATTAGTTCAGGTAAAAAGAGATTTGTTGGAAGGACACAAAATAATTTCAGTGGAATAAACATGCTGAAAATAATGCCTGGCTTCACAGGGTACCCCATCCTCACATGCTGGTTCTGTTAGTGTCCCTGCTGATGAAGCTCAGTGACCCAGCATGGCTGTACACCAGGATGATGCGAATACAGTGCCCATCATGAATGAAGAAAAGTAGAAACATTCTTGAGTAGCCTGGACTGGACCAGAAGCTGGGGGTTAGGTGACAGTGGGAAATAGGATAAAGGAGGTAATCTGTGGTAATCTGTGACATTGGCAGACAATGTTTTTAAAATTTTTTTCCTTTTTCTCTTTTTCTTTTTTCGGCTGTGCTGTGTGGCTTGTGGGATCTTAGTTCAGGATCTTAGTTCCCTGACCAGGGATCAAACCCACGCCCATAACAGTGAAAACACGGAGTCTTAACCACTGGACTGCCAGGGAATTCCCTTTTTCTTTCTTTTTTTTTTTAATGGAAGTATAGTTGATTTACAATATTGTATTAGTTTCAGGTGTACAGCAAAGTGATTCAGTTATACATACATATATATCTATTTTTTTTAAGATTCTTTTCCCTTATAGGCTATTACAAAATATTAAGTATAGTTCCCTGTGCTATAGACAATTTTTTTTTTTTTTAATTTTAGACCATTCGGAGAACATGGGGGAGCATTATGTCCACTGCTACACTCTACAACCTTAAAAGATAGTTTTTCAAAGAGAAATACATACTTTCTGGGCAAGACAATAATATTGCCACAGGAAACATCATTTTCTCTTATGTAAATTATTCCACCCTTTTTGATAACTTGGCAAATTTTTAAAATATCACTGAACAGTTGAGTAAAAAAAAAACTCATAAGCTTTCGAGTACTAGAATATCCTAGTACTAAAATCTTGGAGAAATTTTCCAATAAGGAAGTTATTGAAGAGTTTACACTTATACAAATTTTCAGTATTGAGCAAACAGAATTAAAAAAATACAACTTCCAAAAATGTCTCCTGTGAGTAGGGTGACCAACTTGTATGGCACAAAATATTAGTAAAACAGTTAAAGATAAAGGCAAGAAAGTTCTTAGGAGTGGAAATTAGAAATTAATTTGCACATCCTCCCTACCCCTATATGCATTTATAGGATATATACCATGGTTATTCTATTAGATGATATTTTTATGAGTTTAGTACTACTTTGATTAATATCATGACTGGATAAACTCTTATTTTTCATGACATTATAGAGGCTTATCAGTCTTCTGATAGTGAGAAAAAGATAAGGAGTTCAAACTGGCCAAAAGCCCAACAACCTACCGCAGAAATCATTTTACTTTACTACCTAGCACATGTATTCACACACACACACATATATTTAACTGAGACGAAAGTTTCACAGAGTTCTACTTACTCTTACTACATGTGATGAATCTAATATATTCCATTAGTCATAAAATGTGTCACAACCCATGCCATTTGTTTCACAACCTTCCCATTGGTCATGAGCCCACAGTTTGAAATACACTGACCGAAGATAAAACTGCAAATAGGGAATTTGAACGTATCATCAAAGATGGAAAGGTTAATAAACAGAATGTTTGTATTATTTTACCTTGCTTTCCTCTGAGGACAGATCAAAGGAAAGGAGAATATAGTTAGATATTGATCAGGAATTGTTTAGACTTATCCATGGCTAGTAAAGGCAAACTATGGTCTTAGTATAGTATCCGCCTAAGAATTGTGATGGTATGGGTCTTCCAATCCTAGCAGTGCTTTAGAATCACCTGGGGAACATTAAAAACATATGGATGTCCAGGCCAATTGAATCAGAATCTCT
The DNA here is from genome assembly GCF_039906515.1 of Pseudorca crassidens. Classification (NCBI taxonomy): domain Eukaryota; kingdom Metazoa; phylum Chordata; class Mammalia; order Artiodactyla; family Delphinidae; genus Pseudorca; species Pseudorca crassidens. The sequence goes on along the minus strand of NC_090298.1, from coordinate 46,674,681 downwards.
GAGCACAGGCCCTGACCATCAGTATTTTTAGAAAACTCTCCAGGTAATTCTAAAATGCTGCTAAGGTTAAAATCCTTGCCAAAAACTCTCAGTCCATGTTTCTGTCTCGTGCACTGAATACTTTTGTCATTCTAACAATTCTTTTTTATGTGACATTTTATGGGATGCTTCATGTGCGTCATCCAAAAGCAACAGATGTTACAAAGTTAATGAGGTTAGATAGAGTAAACAAGTATACACATCATTAAACCTTACATTTTAAGATACTCATTGCTAAAGTATTATAGCTGTAATTCGTTTACTAAAAATCTTATAAAGAATCCATTGACAGGAGCAGGTACATGTTAAGTACTCCTTTGCTAGTTGAGTGTGGCTTAGGAGAAACTAATTAACTAATTAAATCAAATGGGTAGTTTTGAATATTTATATTTATTCAAATAATACACTTAAATGATCCTCAGATATTTTATCTATTATCTTTCAAAATCAAAAATGAATGCTATAATTTTGTCACGGATTTTAATTAAAATTGTTACAAACACACACACACACACACATACACACACACTGTAGGTTTTTTTTTTAACATCTTTATTGTGTTAGTTTCTGCTGTATAACAAAGTGAATCAGCTATATGTATACACATATCCCCATATCCCCTCCCTCTTGCACCCTCCCTATCCCACCCCTCTACGTGGTCACAAAGCGCTGAGCTGATCTCCCTGTGCTATGTGGCTGCTTCCCACTGTAGCTTTTAATCTCTGTGGTATGTAATGGTTGAATTGTTTTCCAGTGTCTTGAATGTTTAGTAAACTAATTTAGAGTTTTAAAGTACTGACAAATAGAGAATTTTTCTGTACCCAATTTACAAGAAGATAAAAGGATTTGTAGTTAGCATATCCATTTTTCACATTTAAACAGAACTTAAGAAGTTCTTAAAAACAGGTTGTTCTTTTAGGTAATTTCAACATTTCTTCTGCAGTCTTATTTCCAAATTTAGTTCAAAATGTTCTTAATCTATCTGAAAAAAAGTGGTGTGGTTATAAACCTTAGGTCCATGCTTATATAGATTGTTACCATTTCTAATTAGATAATTCTCTGGCAAAAATTACTCATGCCTAAAAGAGAATAAGAAATGGATATTCCTGTATGACAATTTCTAAATGTTCTCAACTAAATCTGGTATTTTTAAATTTTCTAAGAGTTTGTTACTTGAACCTAACCAAATCTGTTTCTTTTCATATCACTAAATTATATACAGTTTTAGCCTTTACTGATATTTTAATCATAAGTGTACATATTTCTTCCTTAATATCTATAAAATTAATAACCTATCCCTTTGTTTTTGTTTTGAAAAAATAAAACATATTAAATAATATGAACTCCTTCATATGATTATTAGTAAAACCAATTTAATAGCCATTGCTGCTCAGTGGAATAAGGAAGTTATAGAAATGTTTATCTTAATATCTCTATCAGGTTCTTTTTTTCTAAAACAGAATTAATATTCTCATTTTACTTTCCTGTAGGTGGTTTTTACATCTGGCTTAAAATATCCCCTGTAAATTGTGAATAGAAATTCAAATTCTTAAATTTTATAATGGTGTGGTTTCTGTGTTCCCTCGCTTGTATTTATAGACAGATGGTCCTATTGTTCTTTTTTATGTGTTATTACAACCTCTGAATATTTGTCTGTAGATTGTTAAAACTTATGAAATTTAAATTATTTACCTTCTAAAATGATCTATTGTTACGTGTTATAATGCTCTTACGAAGTGTAGTTTGTGTGCAATATTTCAAAGCTCTGTCAATTTCAAACATAGCACAGGATATTTATTCTATAATTATCAGCTACATAGATTCTGTATGAAATCTCCTCCTTTCCCCCCTCATGAAATTGATGCTGAGTTGACGCTGAGTTGAGTTATGGGGGTGGGGGAAGATTTGACCACATGCAATGTGGTTTTCCAAAATTTGTAACCCAAAACTATATTCAGAGCAAATGCAATGCTAAATGGGTGAGGCTTTGTACAAGACCGTGTTGCATGTGAACTTGTCAGCCAGACGATCCCATCTCAGACTAGCACTTATATAAAAGTGTCAGAGGAGAATAATTCCAATGGGGGTAAACTTGAATGCATTCAAAATGGCTAAAAGTTAAGATTCCCAGAGAAAAATGTACGTTATGCTTGGATTTTGCAAATGATGCATTTCCAGGCATTCACCAGGCCTATTACAATCAGTTAACATTTTTTATTAATAAATATGTTATTGAAATAAAACCTATGTACATGTAAGTATCCAATTATAAGTGTAGCGCTTGGTGAATGTCCAGGAAATGAACATATCTGTGTAACCATCATCCAGATCAAAAGATAGAACATTATCAAATCTCCCAGAAACCCCTGGTACCACACTCTAACCACCCCTCTCCCCACCAAAGGTAACTGATATCCTTTGGTTTAGATTATGTTTTGTCTTTTTTTTTTTTTTTAACATTTATGTGTTCTTGGTTAGACTGCTGCTTTTTTGTAAGCTATTAAATCATAGTCAGAAGCAGAACTCAGGTAAATTTTAATTTCACCATTTTCTCTCCCTATAATGGAGGGAAGGATGGAAGGATAGGTGGCTGGAAAGAAATTCCTGCTTCTCATTCATTCTCTACCCTGTGACATATGTAACCAGGCTTTAAGAGTCTTGCTTTGTGTCTTTTGTGATACGCTTGGCAAAGCATTTGAAAACGTCTAGTTTGGGTTCTTTACACGTCATGTGTTGTATAATTTTATTTTGTATGGTTTTAATGATAAAATGGAAACAGAAATGTTGGAAGGAGAAGAGTGTCTTTAGAGGACCCTGCCTACCCTATAACTTCCTCTTGGGCTTGGGTGGCCAGTGGGAACACCTGAGGAGCTTAGGGACACTGAGGCATATAGCAATCAGCAAGCCCAGCCCCAGAGCAATTGAGTCAGGAAATCTTTGATTCTGACAGTCCAAAAAGCACTGTATCAAAAAAAGCACTGTGTAGGAGGCCAAGCCGAACTTTCATTCTTTATCTTTTTAGAGGGAGACACAAGTAGACTTAGGGACTGGGTAGAAAACTCATAATCCTTGACCCCTCTAACACCTTTTCTGCAAATCCTTTGAGATCAACTCTAGTTAACCTCCTGGTTAGAATTCAAGTTAGGGTTCCTGCTTTGCAAGGCTAATTTGCAGTTTAAAGTGGCAGAAGTAAAAATTCTTGCCATGGCCACATTGATCTGAGGGTGAAAGTAAGGCTACAGATTTGCCATCCCCAAGAGTGGTGTCGAATCGAATTAAGATTATGGTTTATAATTTCTCCTTTAAGTAGGGCCAATGTCTAGCCAAGGTTCTTAAACTTATTTTGGATACGAGACCCCTTTGAGAATCTGATTAAAGCGATAGGCCTTCTTCTCTGAAAGTTGTACAGACGTACCTGCAATTTAGCCACTTGCCTAGTCAGACCCCCTTAAGCTAATTCATGAACCCCTTGGGGGATCCTTGAACCTCATTCTAAAGTTCTCATTCTAAATTCTAAAAGTTCACCAGTGGAAACAATCTGGGAGTGATGGAAGTGTGTCCCTAATAATAGTTTTCTAGGGAAGGAGACTGCACAGCCTTCATTATTTTCCCCAGTTTCATCCTCCTTCCTGATGATCTAAAAGATTTTATTTTCTTCTTTTATTTTCTCTTATTTCCAAACCAAAATCATCTTGCTTCAAGTTAGTTTTTTTTTAATTAAACAGAAGTCTGTGTCTTTGGAAAAATTGTTAATACCTTTCCAGTGGGAAGAAAAAGACACAGCCCTGTTTCTATACTTGAAGATAGTAATTAAGTCAATCCTCAGTTGCTTTTCATTTTTGAACTTAAATACTGGGCATCATTAACCTTTTTTTTTTGCATAAAACTCTTCGTGACTTCAGTTATTAATATTTTTCTGTTTTGATGACTCATTGTACAAGTCGGATAGGCTAGACTCTTCTGAATTAATCCAAAATCTCAATAGCTTGATACAACAATAGTTTATTTCTTACCCTTCCTACATATACAAGATAGATGGGCAAGGAGGCTCTGCCCATTGTAGCCAATCTGGAACCCAGGGTTCTATATGGGAATTGTCAAAGGAACAATGGCAGTGTTGTTCCATTCTTTATTCAGCAGAACTGACTCCTGTTGTCCTACTTGGAGTGACATGTTGAGTGATGAGAAACTCAAATCTCCTTGGTCATTTTCCTCTAACAGTTTACTTTAAGGCATCCTTATTGGTCGACACCTTCCTTTCAGCCTGACCATTTGCTTGAGGGTGATGAAGGGTGATGACGACAGGATGGATGAGCTCTAGATTCACAGATTTCTTAAACACATGTGAAATAAATGCAGATCCATTGTCAGGAATAATAACACCTGGAAATCTGGACATTGAGAAGCCCCCTTACAGAACTGCTTTTGTTGAAGCAGAGGTATTTTGAGATGGTAGCAGCAGCAAGCACAAAATTCTTGTCCTTGCAAAATAAACAGGAATTCTGACCAAGTCATCTTGACCATTTTCCATGAGAAGGAAAGGGGTCATTGGTGGATTATTTGGAGTGGTCTGGCATTGGCTACAGTCTTCTAAGTATCACAATTAATTACAGGCTTTAGATATAATTGTTAATATATAAATATTCATTCAAGGGGCTTCCCTGGTGGCGCAGTGGTTGAGAGTCCGCCTGCCGATGCAGGGGACACGGGTTCGTGCCCCGGTCCGGGAAGATCCCGCATGCCGCGGAGCGGCTGGGCCCGCGAGCCATGGCTGCTGAGCCTGCGCGTCTGGAGCCTGTGCTCCGCAATGGGAGAGGCCACAACAGTGAGAGGCCCGCGTACCGCAAAATAAATAAATAAATAAATAAGTCTTCATTCAAAAATTCCTGAGTGAATTGCATATATTATTGCTGTAATAATATGATGAATTATATGATGTCTCTCCTCTGGTCACTGGAAATCAAGGAGCAAAGCTTGGATTAGAAATTGAGGTCTGAACTGTATATTTGGGAGGTTTTAGCATAGTTAAAACTATGAGAGTAAATAGGCTCCCTGAGCTAGATCATGTAAGAAAACAAAAGATCTAGAACAGTCTTGAAAATATCCTCAGCTAAGCTGAGGAACAAGAGATAAGGTAGATACAGAGATGAATTCAAAGTACACATCCCCAAAATAATGAAACAGAAGAATAATGTCTTACACTATCGGGAAGCATGAGTTATAAGGAAGTATTTTCAAACTATAAGAACAGTGAAATGGCAAATGTTCTAAAGCAATAAACTCCAAATGATTGGCAAGTAATCACTTGTCAGGGGAAAGGTTTAGCATGGGGTCTATGTATATTTCAGATAAGGGACTGCATCCAGTTGCCAATAAGGAGTACTTCAAAGTGAAGTCAACTGCCTGTTGCTTCACAGATTTGTTTGATCAGGATCCAGTCGTTAACACTGCAGGAATAATCAGGCTCTTTACAGAATTTGGTTCGTACTTAAAAAAACTAACATTTTGCCCTTTGGACTATTTTTAGAGCAATTTTGGGCTAATTTTGTACTTTGAACTAACTTTGCCCTTAATCACTATAACAAATACAATTTATTCTGCACATATCATATTCTAGACTTTCTTCTAGGTCATGTTTTATTTCTTTTCTTCTATATTTTTTTAATTTTTTCATGAGGAAATGGAGTGATTCGAACTAGATATAATTAAATTGAAAGTCATGAACCTAGCTTTTTTTTTTAGAATCTTAAAAAAAAACAGCTTTATTGAGATACAATTCACAGATCATACAATTCATCCATTTAAGGTGTACAATTCAGTGTTTTTTAAATACCTTTAAAAGGTTGTGAGACCATTACCACATTCGATTTTAGAACATTTGTATCATCCCAAGATGAAATCCTTTGCCCTTTAGTTATTGCCTCTATCTTCCTATCTCCCCAATCCCCAGCCCTAATAACCACTAATCTACTTTCTGTCTCTATCAACTTTCCTATTCTGGATTTTCAAACAAATAGAATCACAGAGTATGTGGTCTTTTGTGATGGCTTCTGTCACTTAGCATGATGCTTTCAAACTTCATCCATGTATCAGTACTTCATTCTTTTTTGTGGCTGAATCATGTTGCACTGTGTGGTAGACCATGTTTTGTTTATGTGTTCATCCATGGCAGACTTTTGGGTTGTTTCCACCTTTTGGCTGTTATGAATTACGCTGCTATAAGCATTCATGTACAAGATTCTCTGTTGACATATTTTCACTTCTCTTGGGTGGATACCTAAGAGTACAGTTGCTGGGTCATATGACAATTCTCTGTTTAATCATTTAAGAAACTGCCAGATTGTTTTCCGAAGGAGCTACACCATTTTGTGCAAAAGAATGCCTTTTCTTTGCAAGTAGAAGGATTACAAAAACCCAACAAGAAGTATGCCCTCCGAGAGGATGGGTCAAAGGGATCTGGGGTAGGCACCAGGGGTAGCTGAGTGTCTGGAAATGACTGAGGCTGAGCAACGACCCTGTTCTGCCCCACAGGGGTAGGCATGCAAGAGGGTCAAGGCACCCAGGACCAGTTTTCAGCAAAAACAGAGACATCGAGGTTAATGCAGGACCCTAACAATGAACGCGATCAGAACCAGAGAACTAAGGAGGGTGTGGGAGGGTGAGTTCTGGAGATGACTCCTCTTCAAGGTTGAGTCTCACTGCATGGTGCCCATCTCCATTCTATAGGCCCTGCTGGCAAGTTACCTGTGGGCACTGCAGGAGCTATCCGTAAGTCTAAGGACGGTGTGGAGAAACAAGAACCTAACTCTCTTTAACAAGAAAATCTACATATGGCTGAGTCGCTTTGCTGTGCACCTGAAACTATGAAAGCATTGTTAATTGGCTATACTCCAGTATAAAATAAAAAGTTAAAAAAAAAAAAGGAAATCTACACTCTTGTTGCTAGAGTTGACTTACTCCTGTTTACAGGGTCTGATGTGTGTGTGGGTTGAATGTAAAAGAAAGTAATCCTGGGCTTCCCTGGTGGCGCAGTGGTTGAGAGTCCGCCTGCCGATACAGGGGACACGGGTTCGTGCCCCGGTCCAGGAAGATCCCGCATGCCGCGGAGCGGCTGGGCCCGTGAGCCATGGCCGCTGAGCCTGCGTATCCAGAGCCTGTGCTCCGCAACGGGAGAGGCCACAACAGTGAGAGGCCCACGTACCACCAAAAAAAAAAAAAAAAGAAAGTAATCCTTCTCCTACAACCTGCTTCTAGTCTTTATTTTCCATGTATGTTGAAAGCATTTCCAGTCAGGGTTATTTTTTTTAAGCTGTCAGCAAGTAGTACTCAGTCTCCAGTAACTTTTTAATTAGTTTGTGACATATTAGCCCTAGGAATTAGGGCTAGGATGAATTAGGCCTAGGATGGCTAGCCAGCAGTCCTCAGTGTCGGCTGTAGGTAGGCATTAGTGTGATAGTATGGAACTGGTGCAAAGTCTTAATTTTAAAGCATATCGGAAGACAACTTTATGAATTGTGCTGAGAGATTTATATGACCTGTCAAAACAATTCATAAAATTCCTATTTTGAAGGGGAAATTAAAAGTCAAGGTGATGGGGAGGTTATATTTATGCATTTGCAGGAGATGAACAAAGTAGATAGGATGCCTTTGAAAGCTAATGAGAAAGCTGCTTGTCAGGCAACCTGTTCCAGAGCAATGTCAGCAAGTGAAATGGGTTGTTGCCTTTGGGGAAATGATTCATAGTATCTGAAAACGATGAAAACCATCTTGGTTTAGGAGCTGGGTTGACCATGGCACATCTCTCTCCTGACTTTTCGGGTCTCCCTCCCTTCCTGTTTCCAGCACAAAATCAACTTTTGCTTATGAAGAATGTTATCCAAACGTACCTTCTACTCATGTGTGTTCTCTGTATGATTTTAAATAATGAAATGGACATTGGACACGTCAGGAAACAGGCATATTTACTTTAGTTACTTTTGTATTGACCTACTCTTTGTATTAACTCCAACAAAGTCTGCTTAATTTGAGCCCTAATAAAGTGTTGTGCTTTCAAAGAGAGTATGCGGAATTAAAAGAATATGGGAAAAAAAAGTAACCTTTCCCTTTTCTTTTCCTGTGTTTTTCCTGTGTTTCCTGTGTTTTTCTCATCTCCCTGCTATCTGACCTGGTCCTGGCAGAGACCTTATGTCATATCCCTAGTTCTTATATATATGTATATTCTACCATTTTAATGTGTAATAAAGCAAGTTATAGTTTTTAACCTTTTTTTCATTAATACAAAAATAGAATCTGTATTGTAAGCAAATGATCTTGAACACAGAGTAGCTCTTCTGGAAGCTTGGCTACTTGGTGATACATGTGGGGTTATCATGTGCCATATATCACCTTAAAAATAAAGAAAATGGGACAATACTCTCTGTGCTGCTAGAGAAAGGACACAGAGCCAAACTGCTTGTCACTTTATATTCTTCAGGCTTTTTAAACCATCTTCCTTTTGGATGATGCATTTTGTAGCTGTTGTCTCTTGTGCAATTGGAAAGGGAAAGGAAACAAATAACATGAGTTGCAGGAGCGTAGAGGGATGTGAGTCTTATGATGATCCTTAAGATTTACAGAAGCCTTTAAAGCTATTTGTGCTGCTTTGTGGTGCTCTGTGCCCCATGTCAGTTAATATTTCATCTTTACTCCATTTTTTTTTTTTTTTTTTTTTTTTTTTGCGGTATGTGGGCCTCTCACTGTTGTGGCCTCTCCCGTTGCAGAGCACAGGCTCCAGACGCGCAGGCTCAGCGGCCATGGCTCACGGGCCATGCTCTGCGGCATGTGGGATCTTTCCGGACTGGGGCACGAACCTGTGTCCCCTGCATCGGCAGGCGGACTCCCAACCACTGCACCACCAGGGAAGCCCTTTACTCCATTTTTATATTCTAAGAGGACCTGTTTTAAAAATCATTGTTTTGACCTCCTTTCCAAGTTCACCCCCAAGTCTTCCATCTTCTGGCCAACACTATTACTTTCTTTGATTTAATCTTCACAGTCCTTTGACTTGGTCAAGCAACGCAAAATGAATGCATCTATGCCAAGACAGACACATAGAGCATCTTTTAAAATGGCAGTACAGGTTCACCTGCAAATATGAAACATGAAGGAATTTCCATTTAACCTCTGATGAGTGTAAGTATTAGTACTGAGGTCACTTCACAGTTGGCTGATATTATGACTAGTTTTTTTTAAGTTATATTTCACTTAGTAGTGGAGCACCTTACTCTGGACAAAGCATCTCTTTGTATATAGTATGAAATTTGATATACTCCTGTAAAGCACTGTCTCATCCTTTTAAATATACCACAACATCCTGGAAGTGAAATCAAGATTTCAGAATGTCTAAAGCAAAGAAATATTGGAATGTAATCAAAACATTTTCTGAAGAAAAGAAAACAGCTTATTTTGCATTATTCAGACAGAAATAGCTCAAGGCTAGCTAAGGCGTAGTAATGAAAATGAAGGTCTCCTAGGTGAAGAGATGCTAGAATAATGATGCTAAATTAAAGTCCTCCCAAGTTCACAGGAGTTTGCACTAAAGAGATTTTGCTGTATACTCTGTAATGTTCAAAACTATTCCTTTGATCAATTCACTGATGAAATTGTGAGGGGGTCTTGGTTTGTTTTGTTTGTTATATTTGCCAACTGCCTGCAACAGAATGAACTAACAAGAAAATAGTGCCCTCTATGCGTGGGTGTGCAGAAAGAATCTTATTAGCAAGAATCAGTGTCTTGTAGGAATGGAAAACAGCATGTGGTGGCACAGGCCAATTAAAAGAATACATCTTATTCTAGTTTATTTTTTTTAACCAGTGGTTTGTTGAATAAAAATAAAGGGGACATATTCCCTATCTCTATTCCTGATGTTTTATTTAATTATGATCTTTTATTAAATTCGGACATAATGATGTAGCTCAGTCACCTCAAAGAATGACCTCTGACCAGCAGCACTTAAAAAAGTGAGAACCCACACCTTCTAGTGTGTGGTTCCTAAAATGATATAAAATAATCATAAATTCTCCAGGGGTACTTATTTATTTCTTTCTTTATTTTTGGTTTTGTTTTTTTCGTTTTTTTTTTAACATCTTTACTGGAGTATAATTGCTTTACAATGGTGTGTTAGTTTCTGCTTTATAACAAAGTGAATCAGCTATACATATACATATATCACCATATCTCCTCCCTCTTGAATCTCCCTCCCACCCTCCCTATCCCACACCTCTCGGTGGTCACAAAGAACTGAGCTGATCTCCCTGTGCTTTGTGGCTGCTTCTCACCAGCTATCTGTTTACATTTGGTAGTGTATATATGTCCATGCCACTCTCTCACTTCGTCCCAGCTTACCCTTCCCCCTTCCCGTGTCCTCAAGTCCATTCTCTACGTCTGCATCTTTATTCCTGTCCTGCAGGTTTTTCAGAACCTTTTTTTCTTTGTTTTTAGATTCTATATGTATGTGTTAGCATACGGTATTTGTTTTTCTCTTTCTGACTTACTTCACTCTGTATGACAGACTCTAGGTCCATCCACCTCACTACAAATAACTCAATTTCATTTCTTTTTATGACTGAGTAATATTCCATTGCATATATGTGCCACATCTTCTTTATCCATTCATCTGTCGATGGACGCTTAGGTTGCTTCCATGTCCTGGCTATTGTAAACAGAGCTTCAGTGAACATTGTGGTACATGACTCTTTTTGAATTATGGTTTTCTCAGGGAATATGCCCAGTAGTGGGATTGCTAAATCATATGGTAATTCTATTTTTAGTTTTTGAAGGAACCTCCATACTGTTCTCCATAGTGGCTGTATCAATTTTCATTCCCACCAACAGTGCAAGAGGGTTCCCTTTTCTCCACACCCTCTCCAGCATTTATTGTTTGTAGATTTTTTGATGATGGCCATTCTGACTGGTGTGAGGTGATACCTCATTGTAGTTTTGATTTGCATTTCTCTAATGATTAGTGATGTTGAGCATCCTTTCATGTGTTTGTTGGCAATCTGTATATCTTCTTTGGAGACATGTCTATTTAGGTCTTCTGCCCATTTTTGGATTGGGTTATTTGTTTCTTTGATATTGAGCTGCATGTACTGCTTGTTAACTTTGGAGATTAATCCTTTGTCAGTTGCTTCATCTGCAAATATTTCCTCCCATTCTGAGGGTTGTCTTTTCGTCTTGTTTATGGTTTCCTTTGCTATGCAAAATCTTTTAAGTTTCATTAGGTCCCATTTGTTTATTTTTGTTTTTATTTCCATTTCTGTAGGAGGTGGGTCAAAAAAGGATCTTGCTATGATCTATGTCATAGAGTGTTCTGCCTATGTTTTCCTCTAAGAGTTTTATAGTGTCTGGCCTTACCTTTAGGTCTTTAATCCATTTTGAGTTTCTTTTTGAGTATGGTGTTAGGGAGTGTTCTAATTTCATTCTTTTAAATGTAGCTGTCCAGTTTTCCCAGCACCACTTATTGAAGAGGCTGTCTTTTCTCCATTGTATATTCTTGCCTCCTTTATCAAAAATAAGGTGACCATAGGTGCATGGTTTATCTCTGGGTTTTCTATCCTGTTCCACTCATGTATATTTCTGTTTTTGTGCCAGTACCATACTGTCTTGATTACTGTAGCTTTGTAGTATAGTCTGAAGTCTGGGAGCCTGATTCCTCCAGCTCCATTTTTTTTTTTTTTTTCTTAAGATTGCTTTGGCTATCAGGGGTACTTATTTTAAATGGAAATTCCAAATCTTGCCTTCAGAGATACTCATTCAGTAGGTCTAAGTGGGTCCTGGGAATGTCATGATTTTTACCTAGCAGCCCAGGTGATTGTGACACACTGTGGGCTCAGAAAATGATGCCTTTTGGTGCCTCTGCCCTTGGCATTTCTCTCCTCATTGTAAATAGAGCTCTTCTACTCTTCTCTCAAAAGTTCCATTTTATCTCAGGACCCTTTCTCTTGTTTGGCTTTTGCCTGTCAAGGATGGAATAGGAAAATCATTTCTTCTGAAGGAACTGTTCCTTTGGTTTTTGGTAACTGAGGGACTGAACAAATTTCTTTACTTGGTATGCCCTGTACTTTTTACCACCCATTCCAGTACTGCCAGTCACTAGTGCCGTGCCGAGCACATTCCCTACCATCTCTGTGATCAGCATACACTCCAAGACATCATACCTACATGCAGCTGACACCTTGATGGAAACCACAGATGTTTGCCATTTATGGTTTCAGTGTAACTTCCCTTAAATGCATATAATCATTCCTATTCTCTGCTGTAGGCTACATCTGATTATGTGTGTTAGCTTTGATGTCATCTATGTTAATCATGCCCCACTTCTCATAAAGTGGACCCTTCTGCTGACATTAGAATGGCTCATGGTAAAGGAAGGCCAAGGCCTTATAGGCATGAGGATAACTGTTAGCAAAGCCTTTGTTTCTCTCACAACCTACCAGTGGCAGGCATGTCCCTGTCCTCTCTTCCTGATGCTGTTGGGAAGCATGACATTGTAGCTCTGGTTTAGCAGAGATGTAAGGTCTAGAATCAAGGTCTTCTGGCTTAGAATGATGAAAGTGTTATTACAGGCAGTTAACAAAACCTGTTTAAGTACAAAGAGAGATTATAAATTAGCCTCCCCAGGATGGAGTCAGCGATAATGTAAATTGCTTGGAAAATTGAAATGAAAATAAAATCAAAATTTTGCTTAACCTATTCACTTAAAAAAAGAAAAGAGGACAACCCTTTGCTCTTTTAACTTTCAGAAGAGTGTACACCTTATACTTTCATTCCTTGCTGTTTCATCTGCCTTATTTGCTGGATGGTTCAGCGCCTTTAGATGCTTTAGGTGTTTTTATCCCCACCTCACTGCTTTGTCAAGCATTCAGTCCTGCTCACGAATTCACTTTAATCCTTCTCTTTTTGTGTTTTTTTGTTTTTAGGTAAGTACTTTTGGTTTTCCTCTTCCTTAATGCAGAAAGAAAATGCACCTGCTTGATGTAGAACAAATGGCTTATAAACACAAAAACCAAAAGATAAAAAATAACGTCAACAGTAAAGAATGACCTGCTACCTGCTACTGGTAAGAATGTTCAGTGGCATTTAAACACTCCTCTCTTTTCTAAGGAAGGGGACTAACAGTGAAGGAAGATGGGGTGTGGGATTGTTGCTGTGGGAGAAAGGAGAGGATCACAAGGAATGTTCATGAAATATTTATTTACACCTGCTTATTGGGCAAATGAACAGCTGATGGTTCTAAGCCAGTTTGCCATTTCCCAGATTGGAAATTAGTCACCTAAATGTAACGTTTAAACATTTTCTGAAAATCCCAAATGGAAATGGATGTGGGCAATACTGAGGAGTTTTTTACCTGTCTGTCTGTTAGGTTGTTTGTAAAATGGAGGTAAATATAGAAAAAAAAATTCATATTTGATTTTCATTTGTATAGGTATGAAGCTATCTACTTAAATGCTTCAGTAACATCTGATCATGAATATATATACATATATATATATATATATATTTCATCCAGAAAAATCCTAAAGCTTTTGATAAATATGTATAATCTGGATAATGAGAAAGAAATACCAATCAACTCAAACGTCATTTATTTAATGTATTGCAGGTATCTTCTCTTTCTGTTTTTATATGTGCCTCCCCCCTGTACCTATGAAATAACATATAAAATACAGTTGAATATTAATGCTTCCATGGTATTTTGACAATACTTACAGTCATTCTTTATTTGGCTATGAATTTTAAGGTTTAAACATGCATGGTAAATAGTATATGTTCATATCAATGTTGGTGTAGCCCTTTGAATAATAACACATTACATTTAATGTAAATTGAAATTCTCTATCCAATATGAGTAAATACATTAATAGAAACACACTAACATTTAATATAAACAAATTGCAAAGGTTCAGGCTTTAAAGACTGTTACCAAGGACTAACTTATTTTCTCTATCGATTAAGATGCTTACCTCATTGAGTTTTCCGCTCTCCTAGAGTATCATCTCTCTGGCTCTCCTTCACTTAGTTTTTGTCCGTGTTCAATTCTGACCTGTGTCCTGCACAAAACCTTCTCAAGTACTCCAACATATAACCTCAACCCTAACCCTACCGTAACCCTTATGCATGCTTTAGTAGCATCCCTGTATGTTTGCTAGGGCTGCCATAACAAAGTACCACAAACTGGTGGCTTAAACAATAGAATTTTGTTTCCCCATTGTTCTGGAAGCTAGAAGTTTGAGATCAAGGTGTTGGCTGGGTTGAGTTCTTCTGAGGCTTCTCTCCTTGGCTTTGTAGACGGCCATGTTCTCCCTGTGTCTTCACATGGTCTTCCCTCCTATGTGTCCTAATCTCTTCTTTTTAAAGGGCACCAGTTATATTGGAGTAGGGCTCACTATAAAGACTTAATTAACTTATTACCTCCTTAAAGATACTATCTCAAATATAGCCACATTCTGAGATACTGGGAAGTTAGGATTTCAACATATGAATTTGGGATGGAATGCAATTCAGCCCATAACTGTCCGTATTACAGTTTCTTAATTATTTTTCTAATCATTCCACGTAAATTAGTTCTGTCTTCCCCAGTTAGAACAGAAGTCTCAAAGACAAGGACTGATCATATTTTAAGTTCTATTGACTATTGATAGGACCTAGAGGGCCAAGCACATAATATTAAATAATATATGTATTTATTGTTTAGAAACGTTGGAAGGAATAGGGTAAGAGAACCGAGCGAGAGTCCTTTTGTCAATTCTTGCTGACTTCACCTCCCTTACCTTGCCAGAAAGAAGCCACTACCATAGGTCTTGGGGTCAGGCAGTGGTCAGATGCATTGTCTACTTCATTCCTGGGAGCCCCATCTTCATTCTGGTCAGCAGAGACAATCTTGTGGAATAAAATGCTGATATCTGCAAATAGGTGAAAGTGTAAAGGACGATGAACCCAGGCACATACCACAGAAGACAATTTGGGCTGGTGGAAAATAATTACCCAATTAAGAATCGTCAGATCTAGAGGCAGGTTTTGGAAGGGTAAAACTGTGAACACATAAATGGCCTCAAGGTGGTAAATTAGGTGAAATCATGTTTCAAGTTCTGAAATCCTGCTTAGCTCTTTACTAGTAATTCTAAGAGTATGCTCTCTAATTTTCATGTAAAGCGATTACATCATTAAATTTCCAACACTAAAAAAGTGGGTTCAGTTTGTGACCTTTCTTCAGTTTTTGTTACATTCCATTTTCAACAATTTCTAGGGCCAGCATTCAAAAGTGTTTTCAGTGCTTTAAAATAAAGTCATCCCAAATTCAAATTATGCAAATGCCCATTTAATGCAGTTATAAACATGGCTCCACATTTCATAGAAAACCCTAAGAAAATACAAAACCCTCCAAACTTCAGTATAACCATGTTACTTTCTCTTCCCGGATGTGTGTTGTTGGATGAGTTACTAAGCCTCAAGTGAGTCTGAGGTTCTCCATCTCTTAAAAGGGAATAGAATACCTACTTTACTGGGTAGTTGCTGGTATTAATACGTGCAGACAGTTAGCCCAGTCCTTGTAAAACAGCTGAGTTCAACAAATGTTCCTTTCTTTTATTCCTCCTTCAGGTTGAATTTTGCTCAGTGGATTAGCCATCTCTATAGAAAAGAGACACAAATTTGATAGATTTGATTGATTCACTCATACTCTCATTTCAGCAATATTTAAGTATTAGGATTCACTGTATCCTGGTTTCATGCTAGATGTTGGCTAAATAACAATGAGAAGAAACAGAGTCCCAGCTTTCACGGAGAGATAGGCATTAACTAAAAGGTCCAAAAATATATGCAAAATTAAAGTAATGATAAGTGCTGTTCAGTGCTAGAAGATTTTGTAGCAGGGAGACCTGCCTTTTTTGAGGGCATGTGGAACACATCAGGAAATATATCTCTTTGAATATAGCATGTGAGCTGAGTTTGAAGGTATGTGTGTTTCTGTGTGTATGTGTGTGTGTGTGTGTATTTCAGTAAGAATAGTGGTTAGGGTGATGGTGGTAGCAGTGTTAATGGTGGTGGTGATGGAAAGGAGAAGCAGGAGGTGAAATAGCAATAAATAAAAGATGGGTATACAGGGAGCAACATGTGTACAGTCCAGACCTGGGAAGCTGTACGGAGAGTACAGTTTCCCAAAAGAAGGCCAGTGAGTCTGGGATGCTGAGAGCTAAAAGGAAGACAGTAGCTTGAGAGGAGGGTAGGGACCAACTGAAGCAGAGCCTTATAGACTAGTTAAGGAGTTTGTCTTCTATCCTAAGAACAATAGGAAGCCAATAAAAGGCATTAGTGGGTGGGAAGGTGAGACCCAAACATATTCAAATTTGTATTTTGAAAAGATTTTTTGGTCCTCCTGTGCTTTTGCAAGAAGATAGCAATTCAGAGTATGTGTATTTACAGCAAACACACAGAAATTTCCCATCTTATCGCTGTTGTAATTGCATTAATTTTGCACATGATCCCTGAATGACCTAAGAGTCTTTAAGGTCCCAACACGTTCGATTTTCTGAATCAGTGACACTTAAAAAGGAATGTTGATTTAAACTTCCAAGTACAGCTGCTATTTTGACCCAGTTAGCAGAAAAATTTTCTGACAAAATATCTCTCTGCTAATTTCACTGAGCAGTTGCTTGGTATAGCAATGGAAAATTCAAACAGTAGAATGATTGTCATAATTTCCCCTGGAGCACCGTTATTGTCAGAGATGAACCCTTGGCCGCCTGGTTTTAGTAGAAGGATAATAAGGAGTATGTGATTCAGGGAGGGGACAACCACCCCTCTTGATTCTGGAAACATCCTGTGAACCAGGTTGGCACCAGTTATAGATTTTAATAATGAGAAACTTTTGCTTTGTTTCACTGGCAAGAAATCTTACTTGGAGATTCTGTGTATGTGAACTTAACCTTGTTTTCCATTTCTTCTTAAAGCTTTCTGTGGTAAACATATAAAACGAGATTAGTGTAATCAGTAAAGATTCATATCAAGTGTAGGAAATTGGAGGATTCCCACATAATACATGTTTTCACAACAAAGCTCATGTTTCCACATGATGTGAATGCATGTTCATCCTATCATTTCAACTGAGTCCTTCCTACACACCCCCAATTTAAATAATACAACATTTTATCCGATTTCCAACAAGAGGCCCTCATGTTAACCTTGAACTATGACAATGCCTACTGGACATGTAAGAAATTTAATTGAATTTCATGACTAACGAAAGAGACTTTAGTCATTACAACTTCTTAAACAATTATACGTAAAGCATACAGGAGTAAAGGATACAGGTATTTCTAAGTAGGAAGTTGTAATACTTAGTGATGAAAGGAAAATGTGTCTGCAGATTGCTTACAATTGCCTTATGGAAAGTGATTTCCCCCATTTACTCATCCTGCTTCCTTTGTCATTGGTGGTGGTAGCAGTGGGGTATTTTTTAATAGTTACCAAACAAGCTAAAGAAAAAACTGAGAAAAGGGGGATTACCGATCCACCTGAGTTCTTCCCAGAAGTCACTGCTTCCTTTGTTTTTAAATACTGTTATGGAATCATATTAGCAACAATGGAATGTTAGAAAATAGGATGTTAATTCCACATGCTAAAGATGCAGTTTGTTCTACTAACATCATAGAAAAGTTTATATCCAAAGACATACCTTCGGTGTACCAGTTCAGATTCCTCTTATTTGCTCTCTGCCCCATTTAGTAGATTTCATGCTAGATATTGACCTAAACAAGTCAACCATGGCCAAAAGAAGTGCTGCTGGTTGTATATGTTCGATGGTTAGGAAGAAAATGCATCTGTTTTAACAAAGATTGATTTCTGTGTATGTGGGAAAAAAATGATGATAAGATAATATAGGATTGTACTCATCTGACTCACAAAACCCCAGGTTGCTCAGAACTATTCTAATGTGCAGGAGGCGCTACTTAGGAAGGTAGAGGAACAGCCTGCACATTATTGGCTGATGTACGCACCCAAATAGGAAACACCTAGGCTGTCTTGGGACCATCTAGAGACACTAGCTAATCTTGCCAGGGTAAATGGGAGAATCCAAGGAAATTGTGTTGTCACACATAATTGGCAGATGATATAATAATATAACTAAAACTAAAATAATTTGGGAAGGAGATACGGAGAAAATTTAGTTTAAGTTGTTCTACTTGCTCGTCTTGGAAGTGTTTACATTTTATCTTCAGAAAAAAAATTGACTGTTAAATAATTGCCTTAACTAGTGTGGTAATTTGCTCATTCTAAACAATTTTATGAATGCTATGATATTTTTCTCTATTACTTAACCTGACCTTCAGAGTACAGCTAACCTCTTAAGAATGACAGCTTGCAAATACCAACCACATAGGCCAGTATGTTTTTTTTTAACAAAATACTAGTAATTTTTGCCTTAAATTCCAAACACTTAATCTAGTTTTCCATTAAGAACTCTTAAAATGGACAAGAAGTAGGGACCCAATATGATCATGAGTAGAAGAGTCTACTGAGAGCCTCTGGAAAGGATCACCAGATTCCAGAAAAATCTGTCCAGTTTACAAGATGGTATATTCAAAAAACTAAATTGAGGATCTAAAGAACAACCCTTTTGAAAAGTCTAGTTTTCTCTGAGGCAGGGATTAGTTAAGGCCTACACAAATATACTTATTTTGACAGAGCTGAAAAAATCAGACAGATGGCCAATTCAGTGGAAAAAATATAAAGTTCAGTCTTTAAGTTGTTCACGTTTTTATCACTTTGCATTGTTCTTAGCTGAACTGAATGCAGGCAAAATGGTGAAAACATTTTGGCCTAGAAGGCAGCCAGAATGATCTGGAGAGTAATTTCTTAATCACCAAATGACTCTATTTTATATTGTCCTTTAGGAAACTAAGTTTAAAAACTCTGTCTAGGGCTTCCCTGGCGGCACAGTGGTTGAGAGTCCGCCTGCCGATGCAGGGAACACGGGTTCGTGCCCCGGTCCGGGAAGATCCCACATGCCGCGGAGCCCGTGAGCCATGGCCGCTGAGCCTGCGCGTCCGGAGCCTGTGCTCCGCAACGGGAGAGGCCACAACAGTGAGAGGCCCGCGGACCACAAAAAAAAAAAAGCAAAACAAACAAACAAACAAAAAAAAAATTATGTCTAAAAGAAGCCCAAGAAGTTTGAATTTTTAGTGTTTATTTTATTTTTTCTTGATTATAAAACTATTTTAATCTTTTGGTAAAACATCGAAGCACTGCAGAATTATGAGATTTAGATTAAAACGCATGTTTGCCACCTTCCCTCCCCTTAGGTAACTGTTTGTAAGACCTTTTGTATGCATAGCTGGATTTTTTTGGTACATGTAAATATGTATACATTTTTTTTACTGAAATGGAAGTTTGCTACATGCTTTTCAACAAACTTTTTTATATACAATGTCTTAGCTATTTATGTAGGTCAGTACACATTGCTGTATCTATGAAGTTGTACACAGAACAAAGCAGTTTATTCCCCAAGAAAAGCCCTAGATATTTGAGAGTATCCAGAAAGGTTGGGTCAATTTGCACCTGGTTTTGCCTGAGAAAGCTAACATCCTCCCCGTCTAACCTTGAGGGCAAGTAGGTTCCTTCATGGTAGCCATGTGCCCTGGCAGAGCTCATGGACCACAGTTGCAGGCAGTATAGGTTAAGGAACAGGCTTCCACTGGATCAAGGCTTGGTAAGAATAGTAGAGGCTATAATCCCCCTGGCCCTGCATCATCCCTCTTGCTTTTTTTTTCTTTTTCTTTTTTTTTTTTTTTTTTGCGGTACGCAGGCCTCTCACTGTCATGGCCTCTCCTGTTGCGGAGCACAGGCTCCGGACGCGCAGGCTCAGCGGCCATGGATCACGGGCCCAGCCGCTCCACGGCACGTGGGATCTTCCCGGACCGGGGCACGAACCCGCGTCCCCTGCATCGGCAGGCGGACTCTTAACCACTGCGCCACCAGGGAAGCCCCCATCCCTCTTTCTTGCTGTCCCATTTTTAGGGCAACTGTAGAGAGGACCCTTGTCAGTGGGGTTCTGACAAGCCTCAAGGTTGCTGGACTGTCTCAGTTTAGATGCCAGCTCGTTAGAGGAGTTGTCTAGCAAAGCCAGCTGCCCAGCCCTGGAGACCTAAGGAAGCATAGGAAGTCACAGCCTCTTCAGCCAGCAGAAGGTTAAGCGCCAGTCTCATGGGATGCTGAGTGTGGCGAGGCCTCTCCAGATAAGAGAAGGGAGAAGTTGCCAACAGCTAGTTCATTGTCTAATCAACCCAGTGTGAGCTATCAAGTCATTTTTGGACCGTATCACCCATGATGTTCTCCTGGTTAAATCATTATTCCTGGATAGGCTTGAACAGTAACAAAACTGACATCGTGGCATCACTTCTTGGTTTGGTAACCTCTGTTTAATTTTCTAACACAGTTGGTTTCTGCAATACCTTCCTCTAAGTAATTTGGTGTTGTTTAATCCTGCCAAGTCTTTCACAAAGGCAAAAGAATAAAGACCATCATTTTAATTAGCATAAAATTTGCCTATTATATTTTTATAGGAAATGCGTTAGAATTTTATTAAAAGAATTTTACATTAAATGCTAATCCCCAAGAGAAGCCCTAGGTATTTGAGAGATTCCACAAAGGTTGGGTCAATCAAATTTTCTTATGGATTTTATATTTTATATTCCTTTCCAATTCATATCTGTATAATATACATGGTTAATTAAAGGGTATATATAATTTTATCCTGTATTTTTTCACTTATGTTTATTTTCTAAATATTTATTTTCTAAATAAACATAAGTGAATTTTCTAAATACTTTTCCATATTATTTTCACACGGTCATCATTTTCCCATTTAAGGCCTTCTTTATTCAAGCATTGACTATTATAAGGCAGCTCTAATTATTAGAAAGTCTTCCTTATACTGATTTGAAGTTTACCTGATGGCAAGTCAGCTATTGTTCCTAGATTTGTGCCTTAGAGGAATCAATGGCTGGCTTCACATGGTCTGGGGACACTGACATTGTACATAAAGTTTTATACAAATATGCAGCCTTCTGGAGAGTGTGTCCTTAGCTTCATCAGATCGTCAGAGATCTATGAGTAGTTAAAAACCACACAGGGGGGGCTTCCCTGGTGGCACAGTGGTTGAGAGTCCGTCTGCCGATGCAGGGGACCCGGGTTCATGCCCCGGTCCGGGAAGATCCCGCATGCCGCGAGCGGCTGGGCCCGTGAGCCATGGCCGCTGAGCCTGCGCGTCCGGAGCCTGTGCTCCGCAACGGGAGAGGCCACAACAGTGAGAGGGCCGCATACCGCAAAAAAAAAAAAAACACACCACACAGGGCTGAGTCAGCTCTCCTTCCACAGCTAAAAGAGTCGAATAGACTGAATAAGTTAAGTGATGCCTAATAAAGTCTGTAAAGTTAATTAGATTTTTAGACTACTAGAACTTAGTAGCTACTTTTGGTATGGTTTCAGTATCATAGCATCATCTGACTAGCCAAGCTGTCTCAAATTCCTGTTAGATTGAAACCTTGACTGTACATTAGTTTCACCTGGGTAACATTAAAGATACTGTTGCCTGGTTCCCACCTAGGAGATTTTTGATTCTCTTCAATATTAAATGGTTAGGATAGGGGTCAAGTCTGCAGCCAGAGATGAGAACCACTGGATCTGAAGCCTGAATGAATAGAACATGAGACAGTTAAGTGCTGTTGGAACTAGCAAGAGAAAAAAAAAAAAAAAAAAAAGGCACTCTCCTCTATTTCACCTCCATAAGAATATTTTACCTACTAGAATGATACCAAACCCCTCTAAATGAATACTTTTAAAAATTAACCTGGTCTTCTGAAACACCATTGTTTAAACTTTAACACAACTTTCTCCTCAAATTACTTAAGGATGAAGTAAGCAGTCCGTCTGCTTTGATAGCAGTGAAACTAAAATTAGAAAATCTAGCGTAGAGGGACATTGGAGAACAGTTTTTATTCTAAAAGAACAAACTAAGCATTGACTTAATTCATGACATTCATTACAAATTTAGTCATGAAGGAGAATATACATTAATTATTTATATTAAGATAAATATAAACTATTATTAGCAAACAACTTTATAGTTATTTTTTCTAATTTACCACTTTCTGAATCTCTTGCAAATTATGCCTTTTCACATTACCAGTAAAATATAAGATTGGCGAAAGGACACTGAGATCTCAATGAGAACTTTCATGTAAATGAAAGAAATCAGATTTCACTGCAGATCAAGAGTATTAAAACAGGCAGAAGTAAGTCAGTTAAACTTTCTGCATTCTTTTTATGCATGCCATTTAATTTTGGCAGGGGAGAGATTAAGGATTTACCATGTCCAAAAATAGTTATAGATTGACAAACTACCAATCTGACTGGCTTTTCTTTCCCCAGCTTGATTAACTGTCCCCTATTTGACTGCTATGCCATTTTTTAAAGCTAAGCCTATTCTTCAGTTCCATGGGAGACTTTCAGTCTTATCTTACCAATCAGGAAATAGGACACCTTAAGTTCTGTCACAAGACACTCTTTTATTATTATTATTATTTTATAAATGTATTCTTAAATTTTTATAAACCTTTAAAATTAAACTGATTATTATTTTTAAACCTGTAAGACTCCATTGGTGGGTTTCCCTGGTGGCACAGTAGTTGAGAGTCCGCCTGCCGATGCAGGGGACACAGGTTAGTGCCCCGGTCCGGGAAGATCCCACATGCCGCGGAGCGGCTGGGCCCGTGAGCCATGGCCGCTGAGCCTGCACGTCCGGAGCCTGTGCTCCACAACGGGAGAGGCCACAGCGGTGAGAGGCCCGTGTACCACACACACACACAAAAAGACTCCATCGGTACAATGAAAAAAATAAAATCCAACAAAGCAGAAAATTTCAACCAAATTATTTTAGGAGTCATCAGAACACCAAAAGAGTATATTGTCTTTACTAAACAGATTTACATTCTTTTGTGTGTTTAGAGTTAGCTCAGCCATCTCTCAGGGTCTCTCTGAGATAATTAGACTTTGATAATGGTTTAAAATCATTCATTCATCAGTTGTGTAGTTATTTTCCAAAATGCGGGAGTTTTATTTTTAGCATGGAAAGCAGTTCAGCAACAATGGAAGGGGTAGGGGGCCCAGCCACAGACCGAGCCCAGAGAACATGCAAAGGGGAGTTTGAGTTCAGGATCAGGCAGTTAATTCCAACTTTGTCTGGTGATACATCCTCTGATGATTAATTCGTAGACCTCTTTCCAGCGAAGCTTCAGCATGAGTTCCTTACTGTCAGGGGCTGCCTGCCTGTGTCTTAAGCAGCTAGCATACCTTAAAAATTACTTATGCAATAACTCATTCACCAAATATGTATATCGGAGGCCTATTTTGCTTATTAAGTGCAAGGCATTAAAGCTTTGGTAATACAGCAATGAATACAATTGATAATTTCTTTCCTCACAGAGTTTTCAGTTTAGCCAAACTTACTAGATGCTCGATCCATGTTTGTTGAGTGGCTAAATGAGTAAGTAAAAGAATGACAGAAGTAATCATGTTATCTGAATCACAACCACCAATGAATGGCCACATGCTTTTCTCATCAGTGTTTGTTTTTTTTTTTTACATCTTTATTGGAGTATAATTGCTTTACAATGGTGTGTTAGTTTCTGCTGTACAACAAAGTGAATCAGCTATACATATACATATATCCCCATATCTCCTCCCTATTGCGTCTCCCTCCCACCCTCCCTATCCCACCCCTCTAGGTGGTCACAAAGCACCGAGCGGATCTCCCTGTGCTATGTGGCTGCTTCCCACTAGCTATCTATTTTACATTTGGTAGTGTATATATGTCCATGCCACTCTCTTACTTCATCCCAGCTTACCCTTCCCCCTCCCCATATCCTCAAGTCCATTCTCTACATCTGTGTCTTTATTCCTGTCCTGCCCCTAGGTTCTTCAGAACCATTTTTTTTTCTTTTTAGATTCCATATATATGTGTTAGTGTATACGGTATTCGTTTTTCTCTTTCTGACTTACTTCACTCTGTATGACAGACTCTAGGTCCATCCACCTCACTACAAATAACTCAATTTCGTTTCTTTTTATGGCTGAGTAATATTCCATTGCATATATGTGCCACATCTTCTTTATGCATTCATCTGTCGATGGACACTTAGGTTGATTCCATGTCCTGGCTATTGTAAATAGAGCTGCAATGAACATTGTGGTACATGACTCTTCTTGAATTATGGTTTTTATCAGTGTATTCTGAGAAACATTATCAGAAAGCCAAATAATGCAAAACAGCATACAAAGTCAGTATGACATAGTAACAAGTGTATGGACTCAGATAGACCAGACTCAAATTAAAGAGTCACCTCTTGGGACCCTGCATGGTTACTTTTCCTCTCTGGGCCTCATTCTTCTCATCTGAAAACGATGAACAATGGTATTATATTCATTTGTTCATTCAGCCAATTTTTACTGAACGCCTCTCGAGTATCAATTATTTTACTAGAAAAGAAGGAAAGCCTGACACACCAGCTCCATCAGAATCCTTGCCTTCATGGGCCTTGCAGTCTGTAACAGAAGAAAAATTTTAGTAAGTAATGATATAAAATGTAGTGAATGTTTTTGTGCTGCCCTTGGGCTTGTCTCCTCTCAGACCCATTTCTTGCTCTTCTCTTTCTCTGCTCTTAGTTGTGGGAGGCTATCCCCTGAAGCCTGCAGTTCCCGGGGTGCCATGTCTGTTGATTGTTAGGTGGATTCGGTATGTTGGAGACACTGGCTGAGCGTTTGGAGAGAGAGAGAAGCCAGGATGTTTCCCTCTCTCTGCCTGAGGCAGTGTCACGGGCAGTGGCTTGTCTCTTCCAGGGCACCAGCCTCAGCCAGGTGACCCCCAGCCCTGGAGCCATCAGCCCTCCTTTCTCCCTCCAGACCAGGGTTGGCAATAGCTTTTGCTGTTGGTACAACCTTCGGATTGCCTCACAGTCCGTATTTGGCATCTCACCTCTTTCATCACCTGAATGAATTACTATTAAATTCACTCCTTCTGTGTCTCTCTCTTCGTCGAGTGCTGTTTAATAAAGTCTTGATAAGAATGATAAAGGGAAACCCTATGTTAGAAGTAGTCAAAAAAGGTTTACCTAAGATAGTAAAATTTAGACCGAAACCTCAAGAAGGCGTAGGCATCTGTCAATGAAGAAGGGGAAAAATGTTCTAGATCACGTAGTGAGGGGAAAGAAAATGAGACACATTTCGGGAACTAAAAGCACGTGGATGACTGGAGTGTGACAGAAAGGGAAGAAGGGAAAGAATATTAAAGGCCTTTCAAGCTTTAAGGATTTTGAATGCAAACCAATTAGTAGACATTGCAGTGGAATGATACGGGCATTTGTGTTTTCTGAAGTCCGTGGCTACAGTGTATAGAATTGTTTGTAAAGGAGACAACCATTTATGAGACTGTTGCAGACAGCGGTGGCGTGGTAGGGTATATGATAGCACAGCAACAGAGAAAAATGAGCCAGTTTGAGAAATGGAGCTAAGAAGTGGAGACTGCGTGTCTTGGTAATTGATAGGCCCTGGAGACAAAGTTGAAGAAGGAGTTAGTATTGTTCCCAGGATTCAAAATGGGGTGACTGGGTGAATAAACGGGGCATGATCTTCACTGCAAGAAGGAATACTGGGGGAGAATTTTGAGCGTGGTTGAGCTTGAAGTATATGTGGGACATCTCCAGGTGGAGCTGCCCAGGAGCCAGGTATGATACACGTGTCGGGAACTCAGGAGACAGATCTGAACTAGAGAAATTGATTGGGGTCTGTCCATCCATAGATAGCCATGGAGGGCATTTGAGTCGATGAGATCAACCAGAGGGTGGGCAAGATTAGGAGAACAAGAAATCCAAGAAAAAAAGGAGTGTTTCAGAAAGGAGGGAGGGACCAACAGTTTTGGAAATGTTCATTGGATGTAGTGAGATGTAGGTCAGATGGTGACCTGGTGAGATAAATTTCCATAGTGGTGGGAGCAGAAACCAGAATGAGGTGGGTTGAGGTGAAAGTGTGAAAGGGGAATCAAAATAGTCTAAAGGAAATTACCGCAAGAAATTCGGCTCAGAACGAAGAGGAGGTCTGGAGATAGCTGGATGAAGTAGGAATTGAGCGAGGTTTTATTTAAGATGGGAAATATGGCTTTCATTTGAATTCTTATGGAAAGGCTTTAGTCAAAAGGAAGAAAATAGGAGATGATGCATAGAGCTGGGCTTCCGAGGATGGCAGAGGGACTGAGATCTCACTGAAGCACAGACACTACCAAAGGTGGTAGCGTTTGCCTGAGGTGGTAACAGGAGCGAAAATGGAAATCATCAATGTGGGTGTGGATGAGTTTGTCAGCTGGGTGGCTGGACATGGAGAACATTCGTTTTTGATGGTTACTATTTTCTCTTTGAGGAGGAAAATCATCTGCTGTGTGTGGGAAGTGGGGAGTCAAGTGTTTGAGAAGAAAGAAGAAAGGACATTTGCTGCAGTCCTTAGGGAAAATGAGAGAGAGAGATGATTAATAGTTGTTAGAATTTTTAAATGTATGTATGGTGCTTGGGTTGTAGTCGTTTAAGGAATATTAGCAGCCTTGCCTCTGCATTTTATTGTTGATGCTGCTAAACTTATGTCCGCAGTCCCTCTTTCGACCACTAGATGGTGCACTCTGCGCTGAAATGCTGACCTGCCATGTTCCTTTTGTTACCAGCCAATACTGACAAATTGGTAAAGTGAGAGGTTAACTTCTTGATATGAATTGAGATGTTTTTCTTTAAAAAATATTTTCCTTAAAAAAATCTTAAATAACACGTCCCTCAATTTTACATACAGTTTATGGGGCAGAGAATGACTGTGGCACCACAAAAGCCTTAGGAAATACGTGATTTGACTTCATACTAAGTGTAACATGCAAAACATACCATCTCTTTCAAATTCTTTGCCTTAAGAATGCTAATCAGTTGGCACTCGGCGATCATTTGCATAATCAAAATAGAGCTTTTGGCTTAGCATTTTATCTTAAAATAAAGCAGAAATTGCCTTGCTCTGGATGTCAGTATGGTACATACAGCCAGAATGCTGAAGAAATACTGCCAAATGGCAAACGCCACATAGAAACCGAATTCCATCAGTCAGCTACCGTTTGGCAAATGTATGTGTGCTCCTGGGTGACTGAGATGTCAGATATTAGTCCAGATCTTTGTTTTTAAAGAGGTCTTTGTTTTCATTAAAGGTTTTTAATAGTGCCCTGTAAGTTGAAGTGATACAAGGAAATCAAGTCATTCTATGGAGTTTCCTCACTGCTTCATAACGAAGATTGGGAAGGGGGATGACCGTGAAGCAGGTGGCCGTTTCCTGCCACTATCATTTTTTTAGGCATACCACCATCCCCCCAACATGAGATGTTAGATGGAAAAAACCTATACAATTTAACCAAGTAAAGAATATAGACATTTTAAAAATACTGAAAACAAAGTTATTCTTTTGAATCCCAACCCCAATTATTTGACGTATGTCCTTCTTCTTGCAAGGAATTTGTGACAGGTAAAAAAAAAACAGAGGTAACAGAAGGGAGTTCTATATGGATAATCAGTATAAAGTCTCCAAGATTAAGAAAGGGATACTTTTGTACAGTGGGTTCAAGATTTTGTTAGGGAGGGTATTTTTAAAGTTCTTTTTTAGCACATTTGGAGAGGAGGAGACCTGGGAAGAAAGCTGTATAAGCCTAATATGAGAGAGCGCTATGGAAAATTCCTGGCACAAACTTTTCTGGGCCTAAACACTTCGTGATACTGAACCTGGATTTAGAGTGACCAAATAATTTGCTATCTAGGAGTAAAAGGGGAGCTATTGATAGTTGTACAGGAATAGGAGCAAACCCAGGAACAGGTGCAAAGCAGGGCTGTCTTGGGCAGACTAGGAAGGCTCTAGGCAAAATGGAACACTGTTGGGGAAAGGGCATTAAAAGTCACTTGAGCACGTGACTGCAAATAGTATTTGTAGGACCTGGTGCATCAAAAGTATAGTTACATGATCAGCCATCTTTCACACCTGTCAAGCAGGGCCTCTCAACCTCTCAACCTGGAATTAGGGACCAGAGACGACATATGGGTGGGAGGTGGAGGGTTGTAACAGATTCCCCTGGGGAAAGATATTTTTATTTTTTATTATCATTATTTTCGTTCCCAAACTACAACAACTCTCCCTTTGCTCTCTGTGTTGGCACAGGGGGAAAAAAAACAAACACATTTGAGGATCCCCACTGTAAAGATTATTCTTTGAATTGTGGCTGCAGTTACTTCCGTTGTAAATTTCCGTGGATTATTGTTATAACGATACCGGGAATGATACCCTGGCGTGTTGAAAATTCAAGCAACTTCATTCCCCATTCAACCAAGCACTACTTACTAGGGAAGTGCCTGAGGCACTTGGGAGAACAGAGCCCAGAGAAGAGAGAAAGGAACTAGGAAAAAGCTTCCGCTCGGTGTGGCTGACTGGGTGCTGAAGCGTGGCATAGAGACTCTTGCTCAAATGGCAGCAGAAGATCTTATTAGCGTTTATTGTCAAAAACATCAGGACAAACTAGAGAAGGTACCATTTTATTTTGCCAAATGACTTTGCCTTTATCAATTTAACTCCCTTTTGTCAGCCCACCTTGTATAAAGAAAGTAAAAATGTCTGCCCGCTATCTACCCCTGACAACTGTGAACTTATTCTTCGCTTCCGTTGAGACTAGCTATGCTGAGGTAACAAACCACTCTGATATTTCAGTGGCTACAACCACAGTTTTATTTCTTGCTCTCATTATGTATTCTTAGCTGGTCGACGTTGCGCTGTTCCTTACCCTTTTCATTAGGAACAGCCCATCCGGAGCCCATTCTGAGACCAGCCCCTCCTGAGATGGCAGGAAAGATGGGGAGGGACTTCCCAGGTGATGCAGTGGTTAAGAATCCTCCTGCCAATGCAGGGGACATGGGTTTGAGCCCTGGTCCGGGAAGATCCCACACGCCACGGAGCAACTAAGCCTGTGCATCACAACTACTGAAGCCTGTGCGCCTAGAGCCCATGCACTGCAACAAAGAGAAGCCACCGCAATGAGAAGTCCACGCACGGCAACGAAGGGTAGCCCCTCTCGCTGCAACTAGAGAAAGCATGGATGCAGCAACAAAGACCCAACAATGCCAAAAATAAATAAATAAATTTTTTAAAAAAAGAAAAGAAAAGATTGGGAGATGGCAGGGCCACTTAGTAATGGCTTTAAAAGCTCAGAAATGCCACAGATCTCTTCCACTTACAAGCCATGGACCAAAGTAAGTCACAGGGTCAAGCTTGGCATCGAGGGGCGGGAAGTATAACTCTTACACAGGAGTGGGTTTGGAAAGTCAGTAAATATTTTGGCAATAACGTAATATATCACATTCTTGCAAGTTAATTGTAAAATCTACTTAAAGTTTTAACATATATCCCGTGTCCTGCCCCTCATACTATCTCTAATGTTACTTTCTCGTGGTGACAAATTACTATTCTTTTTCTTCTTACAAATGCTTACAAACTCACACAGTCCAGTAGCACTTAACACACTTGTGCTTGGTTTCCTTGTCTCTCTCCTTTACTCTACTGCGGGCCTTTGAGAGCGGGAGTAATCTGTGAGTCCCTGGTGTGTGGTTGGCACATAAAAGAAACCCTAATAAGCATTTAGTGACTGCTAATGAATTAATAGATAAATGAGGGAGTGTTTGCCTTGCCTTCTCCATCTTCACACCTCACTCCCTTCCAACAAGCAATCTTGTAAAAGGAATAGAGATCACAGTGGAATCTTGAGGAATGGCTAGGCATTTGCTACATGGAAAAGCATGAGGGGGCAAACCCAGGGAAAGAGAAGTTCATGGATTCAGTTGCAGTCTTGTTGAGTGAAGGTAAAATTCTCTGATTTTGCATCCTGAATGCAAGAGTCCATACAACATCAAGCTTGGTCACTGCCAGGTCTGATGTATCCCGTAGCAGTGGTGTAATAAACTGCCCGTGTAGGGCCCAGTCTGACAAGTCTGACCCTTATTAGACTCCCCCGCCCACCAAAATCTTTAATTCACCTGCACAGATGATGCAGAGTCATTGCAGACATGTATAAATCAATAATTATTTTTCAGGACTTCCGATGTGACATTTTATTAACTGCTTACTTATTAAAATCTGCCGTACCATAAAGTCTAAATATAGCATCGCATCTGACATTGACTCTGGAAATTACACAGATTTTGCTTTACTATTTTTAAAACATATATGAAGAGAAAAAAGGGAGACAGATTGACAAGAACATACTAGCATGTATACTTTGACCAAATAGAGATTGAGGCTGCCTGAATGGTTCCTGTGGGAAGCTATCCACCTCTGAGGATGTTGCCATTATGCAAATGTTTGGGGTATTCTCCTTTGGAACCTTCCTTCAGAGTCTGTGCTACACTGATTTTTAAATTCATTGATGACAAATATCCATCTGCCGAAGGCGGATCTGATTCTAGGAACCTGCCAAACGTCCTTTGGCATTAAGTCTTTATGATTAAAGTGGATGATCCAGTTAGCTAATGCTATTTGGGTCAAATGGGAAGTGACTATGAAATCGAGAAGCGGTTTTCTTATACATGCTGGAGTTGCTGGTAATGATAATTCCCAAAGCATTATGCCAAAAATGCCCTCAGCCCTGGTAACGTTCACTCATTCAGCAAGCAAGCTCTACTGATTCACTGAAATAAGTCATTTAGGAAATACTAATTTGAATTTGCGAATGGTGTACGTGTTTGAAAAATCACTCTCATTACTTTATAGGCAGTTGACTTAGTAATTACTTAAAATGAATATAAATAGAATGATAGATTATGATATCCATATAATATTTACATACATAAAGGATTGTATATAACATGTGTATACCACATATATATGTAGCACAGTGAGCAAATTATCCTTTTTTATTGAAGTATAGTTGGCTTAGAATATTACATTAGTTTCAAGTGTACAACATGGTGAATTATTTATGCATTATGCATCATACAGAGTTATTCCAATATCATTGACTCTATTCCATGTGCTGTACATTACATCCCTGTGACTTGTTTATTTTATGTTATTCTTTTACAGTTCTTTTCAATTTTTAAAAATCCACATTATGCTTTTAAGCAAATGCATTTGTTATATCAGAAATAACAAACTGAAAAATACTACTAGGTAAATTACTTAATTATTGGGGATTCTATCTTTAAACTAATGGGTTTCCTTTATACCTAGTCAACACTCAGCTGTATATTACCACATGGGATAGTTAGTGGCCAAAAGCTACTTTAAAATATACATTGTGTGCTATGTCTCATACTTTCTCTTCTTTAACATTTCTAGCAATTGCAAATAAATTATATTGTGAGGCAGAGAGAGATACATTTTTCTAAAGTGATGTATGTCGTCTTTCCACAAATATGTAAATAAATAAATATACACACATATATACGCAAGATAAATAGTATAATTCCAAAACTATGAAATTTTCTGCTAATCAGTCTGAAGCACTTGAGTAAACAAATGGGACCTGATTAACTTAAAAGCTTTTGCACAGGGCTTCCCTGGTGGCACAGTGGTTGGGAGTCCGCCTGCCGATGCAGGGGACGCGGGTTCGTGCCTCGGTCCGGGAAGATCCCACATGCCGTGGAGCAGCTGGGCCCGTGAGCCATGGCCGCTGAGCCTGCATGTCCAGAGCCTGTGCTCCGCAATGGAGGCCACAACAGTGAGAGGCCCGCATATCGCAAAAATAAAAAAAAAAATAAAAAATTGTTAAAAAAGCTTTTGCACAGCAAAGGAAACCATAAGCAAAATGAAAAGACAACCCACAGAATGGGAGAAAATATTTGTAGACGAAGCAACCAACAAGTGATTAAACTCCAAAATATATAAACAGCTCATGCAGCTCAATATCAAAAAATCAACCCAATCAAAAAATGGGCAGAAGATCTAAATAGACATTTCTCCAAAGAAGACATACAGATGGCCAAGAGGCACACGAAAAGATGCTCAGCATCACTAATCATTAGAGAAATGCAAATCAAAACTGCAGTGAGGTATCACCTCACACAGTTCAGAATGGCCATCATCAAAAAATCTACAAACAATAAATGCTGGAGAGGGTGTGGAGAAAAGGTAACCCTCCTGCACTGTTGGTGGGAATGTAAATTGGTATAGCCACTATGGAGAACACTATGGATGTTTCTTAAAAAACTAGAAATAGAGCTACCAAATGATCCAGCAATCCCACTCTTGGGCATATATCTGGAGAAAAACATAATTCGAAAAGATACATCTACCCCAGTGTTCATTGCAGCACTATTTGCAATAGCCAGGACATGGAAGCAACCTAAATGTCCATCAGTGGAGGAATGGATAAAGAAGATGTGGTACATATATACAATGGAATACTACTCAGCCATAAAAGGAATGAAATAATGCCATTTGCAGCGACATAGAGGGACCTTGAGATTGTCGTATTGAGTGAAGTAAGTCAGACAGAGAAAGACAAATATCATATGATATCACTTACATGTGGAATCTAAAAAAAATGGTACAAATGATCCTATTTACAAAACAGAAATAGAGCCACAGATGTAGAAAACAAACTTATGGTTACCAAGGGGGAAAGGGTTGGGGGGGGATAAATTGGGAGATTGGGATTGACATATACACACTACTATACATAAAATGGAAAACTAATAAGAACCTACTGTATAGCACAGGGAACTCTACTCATTGCTCTGTAATGACCTATATGGGAAAAGAATCTAAAAAAGAGTGGTGAGATATATATATATATATATATATTTATATTTATATTTATAAAATGTATATATAAAATATATACATGTTACATATATAAAAATATATATAACATATATATAATACATATATAACATATATATAATATATATATAACATAACTGATTCACTTTGCTGTACAGCAGAAACTAACACAACATTGTAAATCAACTATACTCCAATAAAAATTACTTTAAAAAAAAGACTGGAGTGAAGCTATGCCTACGTGTTGTTTGAAAGTATTTGAAAAGTTACAATTTGTTCATGGTATTATTTTGCCTACATGATCTCAAATAATTTTGACTAAATCAATTGGTATTATTGAGGTCATGTAGATAGTCTTCTTAAATTCTCATTAAATAATTGACTGTCTTTACAGTTTCACACAATTGCATCAGGAATCTATATATTCAAGCAGCTCAGTCTGCAATTTAATGGCATGTAAATGTTGAGAACAAAATCATTGGAAATTTCAGACATATCACCATAAACCAGAACTGCAATACATGTCAGTCCCATTGAGAAAGTATTTGCAGGCATAAACTCGATATGTTTCTCGGGTACATGAAAAATGTGCTATTGAATGATTCTTCCTTCACAAAAATTGACTATATTGATCTTGGTTTAAATATAGGTCTGTATTGGTAAACAAAGACATTTTTTCACAATACCCTAGTAAATTGCTGTTACATACTAATGAGGCAATTCCAGAGCTACTGTGCAGCTTTGTAAAGAGTTGAAAATAATTCCTGAAAATGGTAAGTCACGTTAGGAAGGCCAGCTGAGTGCTAATGTTTTGATTAGAATTTGACCAGTTTATAGCAGATTTACTTCCTTCCCAGCTCAAAGTTTCATTCGAAATGTCTTCGGGTCAGAAACTTATAGAAGCTAGGAGGAATGTATCTGAACTAGGTAGCCTGGCTGGGAATTGCGTCAAAATGAAGAAGACCTGCGCCATGTAAAGGAGGTAGCTGATATTCTGCTATAGTTTTAATTCACCGTGTAGGAAGAGAGGGCCTCCCTGTTCTAGACCTTGTAACTTTTCAAAAGAAGTCCAAATCTCAACTTTAGTGTAGACATTACCCGTGTGCTTTAAATGTTGGATCAAAAGAAAATAAATTAACAGTGTATTGGTCAAACTCAGGTCTGTTAGCCGTGTGTGGTCCAAGCATGACCAGTTCACCCACTTCTACTCCATCCTACATCTCTTTCCTGCCCACAGTGTTTCCTTTCGTTCCTCTTACATAGAATTGTAAGTTTTATACTCCAGTTTGTCCACAGCTACGAGCAAGGCCAAAGGTCTGTAGCCAAGCCCTGGATTTGTTTCTGATATCTTTAGAAAACCCCCAGAAGGATTCTTCGGTTTTTCTCACCATGTCCTGAGGATAAATGGCCCAAAACAAAAAGACAAAGTACTCCAGGTATTGTGAGCCGTTAAGAATCCAGGTCACTTGCTAAAATTGGAGTATGTTCTGTACGAACAGGATATCATGAAAGAAAGGTATTAGAGTTTGGGATTAGGTACTGTCTTACTTGATCTCAACTAGTTTAATTCTTAGTGACTTGCTAAGAAAGATTGCTTCTTCAGTGTTACCCTGCTGTATCACCCAAGAAACCACGCGTATCTTCTCATTTCTCTCTTGCTTTTTCTTTTCTTTCTTTTTTTCTTGCCTTCCCAGGCTAAATCCTGGGATTTTTTTTTCCCATTACCTGTTTTCTGTCATCTTTGTGTCCAGAAGGTCAAGTGAAAGGAAGGGGTACTTCTCAGTTGAATCACGTTACCTCTTAGAACATCTGAGGGCAAAAACATAAGCAAGGGTTAAATGCCAAATGTATTCACTCTGCTAGTACACATTTGTGGTTTAAAAAGCACACTTCATTGAATAATTTAAAATATGTTTGTACCGTCTGCTCTCTTGGGGATTAATGTTGTTCATGATAGCAAAATAATCACATGTTAAATGAATTCTAGATACTGCATTCTGTCATTCATAATAGCAATAATACTGGTAATTCAGATGACCTAGCCTTTTCTTTCTCCATGTAATTAAGATGACCTAGCCTTTTCTTTCTCCACGTAATTACACCGTTGATTTTTCCCGTATGGGAAAGAACAACTAAGTACATGCTTTTTCCTAAATGGAACATGCAGTTCTGGAATTCTGTCGTTTCTTTTATGGAAATAAAAAAAGTACAAACGTATGCCATCTTTGAAGGTAACGCTATGTAAGTGCTTGGGAATAATATTTGCTGTCTCTTTATCTACTCTTCTGTGTAAATTCATAAGAAAAATGATAAGATTGTCATATGCATATTTTAGAAACTATGCAATCAGTTTTATCCAGATATTCTGTTGTCTGTCTAGAATGATATAGGGCAAGAGTCTCTATGTAAACTGAATGAGTTTACTTCAGGGTGGAAATTGATTTTTTTTTTTCCCCCTGAGCTCTTACATTTCATGTTTGAGCCTCAGTATGGACTGTCTCATACTGACTGCAAATTTATCCATGTGTTTGAGCCTTTTTTTCCCCAAAACTATTGTAAGCTTTGTAAGGGGTTTCCCACTCTGCTGGGCTTTTCCAAGGGCAAAATAAATGATGAGTAAATGATTGATTTTTTAATGCTATAAAATAGGGAGAAAGGTTAAAAGAAAAAGAAAGTTGATTCTGGTAGCACATGTTCAAGATATTTGGGTCAATGATTTCTTTTACTCACACCTAATTCAGGTGTATAAACTGTGTGTCCTTAGCTTGGGCTCTTCCTGTGTGAACCTCTATGACAGTAGAATATGGATGGAAGGGCCCCGAGGACATTTCAAAAGTCTTCCAAACAAATACCCTGTGCTTAATAGCCATCTATTGTCAGATAACCTTCCCGAGTTGCTGCATTCTATTCCCCGTGATTCTCTTTAAAACCAAATCTTATCTCCTAAAAGAGGATGGAATGCAGTAGGCATCATTATTCTTTGCAGAAGGTCTCCAAGTCATGTCATTAAATCACCCTTGTCTTCTCATCTCTAAGCAAAATGGCAGCAGTTTATTTAAACATTCTTTCTTAGTCCCAGTATATCCTCCTACGAAAGTTCTCTGAGTATCACTCTTCAAGCTGACTGAGGTCTCTCATTTGATCAAGGAGTCGATAAAAGGCAGATTGAGTTCAAAGACCCTGATGTTGCAATCCTTTTTGTCATCCCATTTGACCTTCTTGCTTTTGTCCTGAGCTGTTAACTTGCTGATTTGTCACTAAATTATCGTGTTATGTATACTTGGTATTGGCGAACTGGAATTTCATTCCCCTTTCATGTTCACTATTTGGTGTTCCCCACAAGTTACACTCCCTTGGTCTCCATTAAATTGTTTTATCATGTTACAAAGTCAACTTAATATCTGAATGATCTTCCAAGATACTGCCTATTATTTCTTTTACTTCTGTGTCACAAAGCTTTCAGTCTGATTGATAAAAATATCTAGTCCCAAAGCCCATCGTTATCATTTGCATTTGCCAATTCACATAGAATTAGTCATAGTCTCACTGTCACTTGTCTGGTAAATCAGACAAGTGCCGTAGAAATAGTGTATTTTTATTTTGGTAAGGAATATGAAAAGGTCTCTTGTGGTATAACTGTAGATACAATGGATATGTGGGCTGGATGAAAATGCAGTTAAATAGATTTTTTTTCTAGTTGAACAATGTAGATGAAGATTACTGAATAACAAATAGAAGATTATTTATGCAATCCAATGTACAGCAAAATAGACTTGAAAGTGACAGGGAACACACTGGAATGCAGTCAGGATCAACAGTTATTTACGTTTGCTAATAAAAATGACTGCAATTTCAAGTTCACAGTTAATCTGAATTGGATTATGGAATCCTAAGGAAGATAGTACATTGATTAAGAGTATGGGGAGATTTCTGTCCTAAGCCTCATGTATATAATATTTATTTTTTATTTTAGTTTTTTATTGAAGTATAGTTGATTTACAACATTTAAGGTGTACAGCAAAGTGATTCAATTATATATATATATATATATATATATATATATATGTTTTCTGCTTCTTTTCCATTAGAGGTTATTACAAGATACTGAATATACTGAATATAGTTCCCTGTGCTGTACAGTAGGTTCTTGTTGTTTATCTATTTTATATATAACAGTTATATGTATATATTTATATATAATGTGTATATATATATATTTTATATATATAATATATATTTTATATATATAATATATATTTTATATATAACATTTATATATATATATATATTGATATATAATGTGTATCTGTTAATCCCAAATTCCTAATTTATCCCTCTCTCACCTTTCCCTTTGGTAAAGGTCCCTCTCTCACTTTTCCCCTTTGGTTTTTTATGTTTTTTGGTTTTCCCTCTCTCACTTTTCCCCTTTGGTTTTTTTTCTATGTCTGTGAGTCTACTTCTGTTTAATAAATAAGTTCATTTGTATCATTTTTTTTAGATTCCACATATAAGTGATATCATATTCTATTTGCCTTTCTCTGTCTGACTTACTTCACTTAGTATGAAAATCTACAGGTCTATCCATGTTGCTGCAAATGGCATTATTTCATTCTTTTTTATGGCTGAGTAATATTCCGCTGTATATATGTACCACATCTTCTTTATCCATTCATCTGTTGACGGACATTTAGGTTGCTTCATGTCTTGGCTATTGTGAATAGTGTTGCTATGAGCATTGGGGTGCATGTATCTTTTCAAATTAGAGTTTTTATAATGAACAGAGAAATGCAGATGATTGTCTCTCTCTGCCCCATAATAGTCATATCACACCTGGAGTGTTGTTTAATTTCGGATACAACATTTTAAGAGGAATCAACAAGCAGGAATAAGTCCAGAAGTCTGTTGCCAGGATGGTGAAGCATCTGGAAATTATGACGTATTTGGAACAATCAAAAGATCTGAAACTGTAGCCTAGAAAAGGGAGAGGGTGAAAGGAAAATTCTCTTCACAGGGTTGTCATAATAAAAAAGAATCAGGTTTGATTTTGAATGACTCCACATCTAGGATCAAGAGATAGTACATGTCAAAAGGTGAACTTTAGTTTGGTACAAAGAACTTTACAATATCTGGGTCTGCTCAAAGCAGAGATGCTGCCCTGTGAAGCAGGGTGATCCCCATCCCAGGAGGGGCCTGAGCAGGACCAGATACTTGTTTCTCCCTGGAGAGTGTTCATGCATTAGGAGAAGAATACATTTCCAGTTGCTTCTAATAAATCTTCCAATTATGATAACTTATTACGTAAAAAGTTCTTAGCAGAGTGCCTTTTATAGACTCCTTGATCAAATACTCAGGAGATATTAGCTGTAATTGTTATTGGTAGTGACTAATCCATGAATTTGTAACTGATTATTTGTCTCAAGGGAATAAGTAAAGGGAAGGTGTCTCTGTTTAAAATTTTAGCCAGCTTCTGTTGCTAAATAATTAAGGTACTTAACAAGGGCCTATGCTACTTGTAACTGATTTACTCTTAACTTATTACCACTTTATGTTTTCTGTAATTGCCTTTGCATCCTATGGTACCTGGATTTGGGATTAATTCGTCACATTTAATGGGAAAATTTTAAGGAGTTGCTAAATCACAGTTCCTTACATTACATTGTCTAGTGACTAACAATAGCAAATAGTCCATCAACAAAGGATTAAGTCATGACAAAAACATGGATCTCTTCCATTAATTAAAAGGAATGTTTCAGTTTAGGGACTTTTAGAATCTTAATAACAATTGTGTTCTATGTCACGTTAGCTGCATTGGATTTTTTCTTGGGTGATATATTTATCTTTCAGTATTGCAGGTAATATTTATTGAAGGCATTAATTCATTCACCCACTTATTCATTCAATAAATATTGTACCAAACACTGCCTGGGTCTGCATCTGCCTCCTTATCTCTGTATAGTCTCCTTTTCCCTTTATCCCCACAGGAGTCAGGCACCAAAACTAGCCCCTGCACATCCCCACATCCCCCAGAGTCTACCACCAAGGGCTCCACGGCAGTGAGGCAATCCCCCTCCTTACCCCATTCCTGAACTTCTTGTATCACTTCCCTGCTGCATTTTTCTTTCTATCATTTATCACCTCTCTTATATATTTTGTTTAGTTATATGTCCATCTACCTACTTCTACTGGAATGTCAGTTCCATGAAAGCAGACACATTTGTCTGTTTTGTTTGCTCCTGGATTCCCAACACCTAGAATAGTAACTTGACAAATATTTGTTGAATGAATGATTAAAGCTTAAGTGTCCTGGAAACTGATACTAGAAAGGTGTCGTTAATCCTCCAGGGTTACCTAACCCATTTTGGGCAGCACAGAGCTGTGAACCAAAGTCCCTTGGCTCCAAAACACCATCCTCATTCTTGATCTCTCCCTCATTTACAAATAACTCCTGAATTTTGCTGAATGAACCCAGGAATCTAGAGGTATTTGACAATGGCAAAGGTATTTCACTGCTGTATGGATTTGTGTACAGGGGGATAACTTTTGTATCATCCAAATTTAGGAGAACATCCAGGTCAATACTTACCTGCCTAATCCCTTGCTATGCAGATCACTCCTTTACATTTTGTTTCTTCTCTGAATTTATTCAGTTTGATTAACTCTATCCTGAGCTTTTCTGTTATCCGTTACTGTCTCTTGGGTCATTGATGTAGACCCTAGAAGAAGCGGGGTACAGTGATAGATTTGGAGAAGCAATTATGGGTAAGACTCAGTCTTTGCCTTTGAGTTGCTTTCAAGCTAGTGGCTGAGATAGCCTTGTATATTTGCAGTTCCAGAGTCAGATGATAGCCAGATAATTTAAAATCCAAACAATGATACTTTTGAGAATAAAAGGAGACACTATTTAATAATCATACTGGGACAATAGCTAGTTTAAAAAGTTAAAGAGTATAAAATATGAGTTCAAGTCCTTTTTAACAAATATTTACTGAGCACGTACAACACGTAGACCGATGTACTAGGCTCTGTGGATAACTCAAAGGTGAATATGCATGTATCTGCCCACCTTGTGATTTGTAATCCACTTGAGGAGAGAGACCATTAACTCAATACAGGGAAGTAAACAATGGCATAAGCTGAATATAAACTTGATGTGATGCTAGCCAACCACAAGGTTTCAAATAGGATCAACTGATGTGGCAACTTTTCGTTTCTATCTCACAGTATGATCATTTGAAGTGAGTCCTTCTGTGATGCATGAATTGGACATCAAATGGATTTATGACTTCTTTTCCTAGTTAAGAGTTACAGCATTCACTTCTTTTGTGTATATATAGAAGATGTTCAACTCATGCTGGCTGACTGGCTAGCTGGCTGGCTGGCTAACTGGCTGAGGTAGAAGAATGAGTTGATATATTTTTTTAAAAGTCATCTGGCAACCAAATATAGAACAATCTTTGCCAAAGACACCTCCTTTGTGCTTGACCAACTAGTTGACAGAGTAAGAACCTACAGCAAGATTATTTTTCATCTTCAGACTTTATAATGATAGAAGACGTTTGGTTATTGGAAAATAAGCTTAAAAGTGTTTTAATTCTTTCCACTGCTTCCTACTGTTGGAAATTCTTTTGCAGCTGAATCCTGGCAACAGTTTGTCTTGGCAAGTAAACAGTGCTGTTTAAGGACGAAAGTGTAGGAAGTTAGTGGAGGACATCTGTTGAAGAAGTCATGTTGTCAAAGCCCATTATGTATGTTAAACTCATTTGTTTCCATTTTCATACATTCTAAAGCAAAATGTCACTCCATTTAACATTCAGTTTATAAGAGCTTGGAGACATAAATTGTGTGGGCTTACCTGAGACTTCAATGAATGAGCATCATTTTATTCAGTTGATTTTATTGCTCATTTAACTCAGGCTAAACTTTGGATATATAATAGGTTTGTTGAGATTATCAGTAGTCGTGGGCCTTTGTTAGGTGTGAAGACTGAAACCGACAGAATTTCCTGCCCCTGTTAAATGATACTGGGATCAGGCTACTTTCCCATCCCTGTGTTAAAGAAAACTGAGAACAAGCAAAAACAACTTAGCTGCTTGCTACCCTGACTGCTTCTTATAGGGTACTCTTAAGACCCTGTCCGAATGGTCTTCTCCCTTACTGCAGTAGGTTTAATTAACTTTATATGTGTGACAGGTTTCTGCTGGGATTTTGAGAAAGTGACAGTTAACAGATATTATAAAATTTTAAGAGAAATTCGTCAGATGAATAAAACTTTTCTAAGAAGATGAGAAGCTCTGGTTCATTTATTCCAAACTTGCCTTCTTATAAAAGGAAGCAGTTGATTAATTTAAAGAAAAGCTATCCTCGCTATAAGGTTAGGCCTGCTGACTAGGCTGACTGATTTATGGGGCTTTGTGTTTTTTTAAGTTCTAAAAGGCATGCCATTGGGTCTCTCATGAGTTTTCACAATCTGTGGAATTGAGTCATGCTAATAATTTTCCCAAGAGGCTAATTTATAAGTCAGAATGTTAACACTATCTCTTACAACTGAAGATATGACTGGTCTAAGAACACCAGTTCCACGTGACACCCATTTTCTAGGTAACTCTAATCAAGAAGCCAAATTCTAGATCAGAAAGTTGTGAATGTCAGTCAGATTAAGGGGCTTCTGAAGGAGACAGCTGACTCTTTCATTTTTCACTGTATTTTACTTTATAAATTATTCTTTAAGGATTTTTTCATGTGACTAACAAACAAGTTATCTATTTTTAGAATACTCAATGCCTTTGTTACTATGAATGAATTCATTTTTTTCCAACCTCAGCATGACCAATGCCCCCTCTATTTGCATCTATAATAATCCTATTGTCCCCCTTCATTTTAGCATATTTTTTTTAGCTAAAGTTTACAGATTCATTTTTATTGAAATATGTTCCCTAATAAATAAGGAAGCACCTTGACTGCATAAACTTTTGAAAACAGTTCTATGGTCTGTGAATCTCATCTTATTAGCTTTGGTCCCAAAGGATACCTAGATTTTAGGGCCTCCCTTATCTATAGGAACTATATTTTCTTTTTGTTCTCTACTCAAGTCAGAGCAATTTTTTGCTAGTTCTACAACTGTACCTGAAGACATGCCAAAGATGCTACAGACACCAAGTGCAAAAAAAAAAAAAAAGTCATCAATATTTCTATTATTTTCTGCTATGTAATTTGCTAATTGATAAC
The DNA here is from genome assembly GCF_039906515.1 of Pseudorca crassidens. Classification (NCBI taxonomy): domain Eukaryota; kingdom Metazoa; phylum Chordata; class Mammalia; order Artiodactyla; family Delphinidae; genus Pseudorca; species Pseudorca crassidens. The sequence continues at coordinate 46,632,492 of NC_090298.1, read as the reverse complement.
AATCAATAATTTCTCTCTAGTTGATGGAATCCAGATTTTGACATTTTAATAAAATTTCACTTGTTAAAATAGTGCTTATTAAAATAGTAACACAAGAGACATTCTAAAATGCTTAGATAATATAGGTAGGGGAAAAGAAGAAAATTAAAATCATCTATTTCTTCTCATCCATGTATATTTTTATATTCTGATGTGTATTCTTTTTGTTCTCTTGTTTTTCAATATATATTCTTCCTTTGTTAAAAACAATATCATACAATTATACTGTTTATAACCTAGTTTTGAACTGTCAATATTTTATGAATTCTTCTCCATGTCATTAAGTATTATTTCAGAAACATAATTCCCACGATGTCACATAGGTTCCCATGGAGGGTGCCACATACTCTACCCATTTCTTATTCACAACTCGGAGCAAACATTAGCATAATAAAAACTCTGAGGGCTTCCCTGGTGGCGCAGTGGTTGAGAGTCCGCCTACTGATGCAGGGGACACGGGTTCGTGCCCAGGTCCGGGAGGATCCCACATGCCGCAGAGCGGCTGGGCCCGTGAGCCATGGCCGCTGAGCCTGCGCGTCCAGAGCCTGTGCTCCGCAACGGGAGAGGCCACAACAGTAAGAGGCCCGCGTACCGCAAAAACAAAACAACAACAACAAAAAACCAAAACTCTGAGTTCTCCTGCTCCTCCAAAACCACCTATCTAACTTTGTTTAATGGAGAATTTCCCAAATGCACGTGTCTATGGAATTCATGTGTTTGTATTTCTGTTTTTAAGATGCCTATAAGCATATCTTAGTGTAGTCTGAGAAAAGTTTTTCAACACAATCATTTTAATGGGTTCATGATATTCGTACTGATTGGATATTCCTTTTTCTTTTCAAGCATTAGGAGATTAAGGATATTTACATCCTTTTGATAACCTTCATGGTAGTTTAATATTCATATGGACTTGTGGTGTTTCCTTCTGTTTGAAACCATTTTGTACATGACTGTGTGAGGTGTCCTATGTGTAGTGTTTCAGAAGCAGATTATCAGAAAAGCTAATGCTTAATAGAAGACTGATAAATTAATTAATTTGAAATTTGCCGGTTGTATTCTCAAAACATAGAGCGTGACTAAATAAAGGCATAATCCCATGATTAATCAGGTGGTTGAACAACTACTTGGATAATTTTTACTTACTGAACTGAAACTGTCGGCCCAGGCAGACACATCTCCATCACCCCCCAGCTAAAACCCATGTATACTCCTTATTCGCTGTGAAGGGGCTTTGTCCTCACATTATAGTGGGTGCTCTTTGGAAAATATTTCTGTTTGATAAAATATAGTGAATAGCTCGACTCCTAATGTATTTTAGTAGTTAATGAGTTTATTATTATTCTGGAGGAGTTGCTGAGAATGAGGGATTCAGGAAAGTCTTTGGGACATGCAGTGCCTTACAATTTCAGCTGCCTTATTTGACAAGCAAGTATGGTTCGACATGCTCAAGTTGCAAGTCAAATAAGGCAGAATGTCTGCCCTCAAGAAACTCCAGTGCCACAGGGAGAGTTATAAATGTGTGAAGAGCTGTGAAACAATGCGCTAGAGTCATAGGTGGGTGGGAAGACTAGACGAGCGGCATCTCAGTGAGACTGAGGAATGGAGACCATGTTTCGGAAGAGATGACACTTCAAAGGAGTCAGCCAGCCCGAGAAGGGAGAGAAAAGTCTGCTGGTCAGAGAGGGCTTCTCATCTTTGAAGACCCAGTGGCGTGAAAGAGCCAGACTTCTCAGGACATTTCCAGGGTTACTCATGGCAGATACAGGAGAGAACGTCAGAGCAACATCAGAGGGGATCTCTGTGCTAAGCTTTGGATCTTAACTTTTGAACTTTATCACTAAAGGAATGGGGAGTCATGGAATGACTATAAGCAAAAGAATCACACGTTCAGGTTCCCATTTTCAAGTGGCCCACAGGACATGCAAGTGAAGGATGGAATTAAGGTGAAAAAGCCTGGAGATATTAACTCTAGGTAAAAGATGAAAAATGGAAAATTATTTAATTAAGTAAGTAAAACAAAATCTGCCAAGAGGAATAACATAGTCTGATTTTGGGAGCCAGGTTAACTGATGCCTGACTCTGGTTCCACCACTTAACACTCTGTTGGACCTGGGGCATCTATCTCAATCCCTCTCTGCCTTGTTTTTCTACAAAATGAGCATAATGCCAGTGCCCAATTCATAGAATTTTATAAAGATTAAAAGAGCTAATTCCTACCAATAACAGTGTCTAGTGCATAGAAATTACCTGATCAAGGTCAGCTGTCATCTATTGTTAATATTATTATCATTGCTAATCTAATCTAATTATAATATAATATTATTATGTTATAATAATATATTATTTAATGTAATATATTATTGAACATTATTTATGTCTTTAGGATTCATGGCCTGATTAGAAGTGATTGTCGGGTGATTGGCTGAATGGTGAGAGGGCCAGAGAAAACAGGAAGAAATGTGTTTTAGGGGGGTAGGGAAAAAGAATTGATGTGAATTACATTATAAATGCTGGAATGAGGTAGCTGTTGGACTCCCAAATGGAATTTTCTTGTGAGCAGAAAGGTATGGACTCTGGAAGAAGATGTGGGATTGTCTTAGAACATCATGGGTATTTGACGCCACTGGATTGGATGCATTCACTGGGAAATACGTAGGTCAGAAAGTGAGAAAAGCTTGGGCAGCTGAAGGTGGGTTTGAACCCCAGAAGCATTGCTTGCCAGTCTGGGTGTGATAGAGAACACCGGGTCTGGGAGGGAGTCCTTCTAAACCACGAGTAAGGGAAAATGATTCAGCTGATTCTTGTGCTGTAGGGTTGTAAACAGATGATTTCCTGGTGTCCTGAAAGAATTCCTCCAGCTTAGCGAATTGCCAAACCCAGGCCAGGGTAGAGCTAACAGCTGAAAGAATCTTCTTTAATAAATAGTGGAATTATTAGAAGAAAAGTGCTCTTGCCTCAAACTGTTACTTTCTAGCAATTACTTTTAATTGCTGTTAAGAACATTACCAGCATTGAACTTCTAGTATACCGAAAAAATAAAAATGGTTTTCTAGATACCCTGATGTGATTTCTGCCCTTGTTTCAGAGTCATGGGGTTGATGAGTGAGATTTATGCTAGATTTCCATGCCCGAATGCCATGGGCAGTATGCAAAAACAAACAAAATGTAACTAGATAAGCCTGGTCATTCCTTAGTGACATTTGAGCCCTATTTTATAACATTAAGTTCTCCAGTGTGTTTGTATTTTCCATAATGTAGAGTCCCTAGCCACCTCTACCAAGCCTCAGAGAAATGGAATTGTGGAAGATAGGAAGGTTTGATTTTGCCTCCGAGGCCACCCCTGCTAATTGGCCATCATTCCCACAGATTCTAAATTCTTGGCAGGTTGGATTTAAGATGTAATCCCTTCTCATCTCAATTTAAGTACAAGTAATCCCCAGGAAACCCTGCCAGGCTCATGGTAAATCATTGCCGAGGACAAGCAAAAACCTAGGGGCAGGACAGGAGTAAAGACGCAGACATAGAGAATGGACTTGAGGACACAGGGAGGGGGAGGGGTAAGCTGCGACGAAGTGAGAGAGTGGCATTGGACTTATATATACACTACCAAATGTCAAATAGATAGCTAGTGGGAAGCGGCCGCATAGCACAGGGAGATCAGTTCTGTGCTTTGTGACCACCTAGAGAGGTGGGACACGGAGGGTGGGAGGGAGGGAGACGCAAGAGGGAGGGGATATGGGGATATATGTACATGTATAGCTGATTCACTTTGTTATACAGCAGCAACTAACACAACAATGTAAAACAATTATACTCCAATAAAGATGTTAAAAAAAAAATGCCCCTGCTAAGAAAATCAAGGAATTTCACCTATCTATCGGTGGCTGTATATTTCCTCCCCTAGAGGTTTATGTCTTACCCTTCAGTTTTTTATTTCCACCTCTTTTAGGAAATTCTTATTGGCAGCAGATCTTATTCTCGAGTACTGGAAAAAGACTCCTAAATTAGCTTACAGGTAAAAATATTGTGCATTTGTTCTTAGGACTCTAAGATGGGCAGTAGGTCCAAAGGGCCTCTTAAATTTGAAAACTATAAATTATACTCAGTTGTACATCACAATTAGTTGGTAATCATTAGGCACTACCTCCACGCTGTAAAATTATGTTTCCCCAATTATGAAGTATTATTAAGGAAAATATACTAAAGAGTAGAAATATAGCAGGAACTCCCCTTCATTATGCAAGTTAAGCAAAAAATTCCTTGCTACCTCTACTTTGCTTGGGTGTGTTCTCTCATGTTGTTGAGGTTCCAGACTTCTGCCTGGTATATCTCAGTTCAGGTAGGTTGCCCTTTCCTTCATAGGCACCTTAATAACAGTTTCATTTTTACAAAGAACCGTATGCAATCCCTGGGCATTTTGGAGAGCTGGCTACCTTATTTTTCTGCTATAAGGAAACAGATTTGAATGTCAGTAGAGGGTGTTGTCAAAAGAGTATGGGCAAATAGACCTCTTCCGACATTTTAGGAGTATGGACTGCCATAGGCTATTAAAGGGAAAACTGCACAGGATTTGGGATCTAGCAACCCACTTGCAGAAATAAAAGCACCAACCAGTAAGAATATATTAACAAATGTGTTTATTGTGTATAGAAGCCCATTCATTCTATGGAGTCTTATGTAACTATTAAAAAGAACACACTGGGTTTCTATGCATTGCCTGAAAAATTATCCATGATTTATTTCAAGTACAAAAGTACTTGTAGAAGATTATGTATAGTATAACCCCACTTTATAGAAACAGGATGGAGAAGCCCTGTGTATGTGTCAGTGTGTGTGTATATGTATTATAGTGTGTGTGTGTATGTATATATCTGTATGTATATTGATAGATTGATAGAATTAGCATAAAGAAAATGGGTGAGATTAATGCATAGGAAAAGACAGTAAGGGTTTTATTTCTATACCTTTGTGTCATTTGGCGTGTTAAAATGACCATGTGTCATTTTGTAATAAAAAGGTACAAAAAAGAGCATCATTAGATAGGAAATGCTTCTTGTCAAATGGGAAATTATCTTCCCTTTCGAACTAAAAAATTTCTGAATTTAAATGGTGTTATTTAAATCCAAACAGTGTTTGAATTTGGCCACTACAGAATAAGATATAGCTTTCTCTCGGTATACTTTGTGTTTGCCCAGGTCCCAGGACTCTTAAATAAATAGGTTGTGTTTATTCAAATCCTGGATAAGAAATCATTTTTCAAACATAAAAATTACCCTGCACAGTACTCTGAACCCCTATATTCAGACTACACACAAGGGCTGCAGTCGTTTTGTTGCTGTAACACTAGGAAATGAGGTAGAGACTAGAAAAAACTGTGGGCTCGTGAAAGCTGTAACTTTTCTCTGAGATGCTGCAGCCGTAGGTAGAATTTTGGAATGATTTACACTTTGTCCAGTTTGTCTTTCATTGTTATGAAAAGTTAACTTCCAATTAGTAAAGAATTTCCTATCAGTTTTTCGATAGGTCTTCATCCGATGAGCAGCTAGAGGTTCCTCCTGAGAGAATATTTCTAATAAGAAAAAAAATCAGTTTCAAAGTCCAAGTTAGTATACAAAGGGCTTTGCTGACAATTTTTATGTTCCTGAGAGGCTAGTGCAGTTCTGTTGTGAACAGTAATTTATGAATGAGAACCCACAGTTTTTGACCAGCAAATTGGAAAACCACCATAATCATTTCCATGTGCCCATCTCATTTTCTAAGGCTCTATAATCAGTTTAGCAAACAGTTCTCCCCCTTTGAAAACATACCAAATACTTGATTATTTCCTCCCTACCAGATGCATGTTTGGTGTATAGGTAAATAACTGATTTCTCAACCACTGTTACATTAGGTCGATGTTCTTTTAGACATCAGATATTTTTTATGGATTAAACCTTGCTACCTAGTCAAGAGATCTGGTTTGTGGAAATAGGTTTTTTGTGGCGCTCTACAGAATTTCTACCTCATCTAGTCAGACAATAACTGGTCAGAGCACTGACTCTGGTTAGAAATAAGCAACCAGCTTCCCGTATCCATGAAAAGAAAACAAGAGAGCGCGTGTAGCCTCCGAGAAACACGCATTTACTCTTGAAGCGAAGCAGCACCCGGCGACCAGAGAGCAGCATATGTCTAAAATCCATTCTCTGACAGGTTCTTTCCAGCATTCCCAGGAATGCTGGTCTGACTACTGAGATTTGTTTTTACTTCCTGCCTTTTGGATAAAATGAGTTTGCCAACCAGCTGTGAGTTCCTAACACTGGGGAAGGTGGCTAGGTTCCGAAGCGCTGCTTATGTTCATGGATCGCCTTATGCAACCCACAAGCCCATTGACATTAAGCCACAGAGGAGACGGTAACTGCTTTCCTTTCTTCTAGTTGTTTGTCTGTAAAAACGTGTTTTGTTACCCTTTGGTAGCTGCTTTGGAGGTCTGCTGAGCTGGGAGGGTCAGGGTGAGAAGTTAGTTTTAAAATTCAGCATACGGGATAGTTCGGAAAAAATTAACCGAAGAGGAAATCTGGAAATTATTCTTCGCTTAGTTAGCAAAAGCCGATCCGGTTTCAGGGTCTGTAGGTTTTAACCATTTGAGAGATTGCTAGTGCTTGTACTACCTTCAGAATCATCCATGAGGAATATTTGAAAGAGGATTTGGCCAACTAATGGATATATTTATTAAGATCTCTTATTACCAGATACCCAGTGTCTCATAACGTACGTATAACATTCCTTAATGCCAAAGTGCAATAAATATGTTAAAATTCTATAAAAAGCATTCATTTTCGTGGAGGCCAGAATAGGGTTAGATATTTCTCTGAAGAAGAAGATGTCATTTCTAGGTCAGTGTTCCAGAATTCTGCGAACTCACAGTCTCCACAACCCGCCCGCACGCTACAGACACACTACCCAGGCAAACTCACGTTGTATAATTCGGAATTTCAAAGTTGAGCTCAGTGTTTTCATAACAAGAAAAGAGAGTGCGCAGTAAGGAAAGCCTTTCCATCCTCTAGCCTTTTTATTGCAGTGTCAGAATGGGGATGATACGTTTGACTAATAGGTCCAAAAAAATCATCCATCAATTTAGGTTTTATACAGTCATTTTATTCAGTGTTTCAGAATGAACTTCAGAAACTTTTTACAATGATATTCTGTTCTCTGTGAAAATGCCAGTTCTCCATAATTTTATGAATTCTTGAAATCAAAATCCAAAATTCTAAAAGCAACATAATTTACTGGAAGGCTATCATTATCATCTTATGCTTCTACTTTTCCTTTTCTAATCACACATGCATAAACTCACACATAAAGCATACATTTTGCCAGCTATGACCTTATTTGTAAACATAAAGGAACATTCAGACATTTAAGTGATTTTCTTCTAAAAGTTTCCAAACTTCAGAAATGCCTTGGGATTAGTTTTTCAACTGGGAAAAAAAAAAAAAATTGGTGTGATGGGAATGAACTATTTTTTTTAAGTAGATTATATGTTGTTCAAGAGAATTATCTGTAGCTCTTTCATAAAGGTAAAATCAAAACTTTGTGATTTAATTCATTCAACACACACATGCACACACACATATATATGTGCATATATAAAATTATTGAAATGATAATAACTCAGCTGTTGAGCTTAAAATAATTTTAATAGATTATTGAATATTCTATTTTACTTGGCTAGATAAAAATATTGTTAAACACATGTAAAACTGAGAACCTTTAGTCCTATATATACATTAAAATATATCCTTGATTCCATCTTTGGCAGTTCACTGGAAGATGAAGAAAGCATATGATAAAAAAAAATAGGAGAACATCTGAATTAAAATAAAAACTACAGATGTCCGAAGCATTATAAATTATACTTAAATGCCAAACTTCAGGTGATCGGGAAACATATAGAACTGATTATGCTAATTATTCTGAGAAAGTTGAATAATTAGCCATTTAAACCTATTTGGAAATGCCACAGAGAAGAAAAGTTTAATGCTGTAAAAAATTAATTACATTTTTTTAGAGGGAGATTTCAGGAAGAAGTATGACCCAAAGATATAAGAATGACACCATCAGATCTTTACTAATTTACTGTGGCATAATGTCATGCCCAATTATAGGGCAACTTTGGTTATACCTCCCTGAGAACTATCCATCAGTCATCAAGGTTATATTAATTTATAATAAAATATATGCAGAGGAATTGTAGTATTTTAAAATATTTTACTAAACTTACAGTAATACTGTTTATGAAGCAAAAATAATAGTAATGCCATGGTGCAACCACTTTGGAAAGCATTTTGGTCTTAATCTTTTTTTTGTTGTTTTTTTACAGCAGGTTCTTATTAGTCATCAATTTTAGAATTTTATCCACATCAGTGTCTACATGTCAATCCCAATCACCCAATTCATCACACCACCACCACGACCACCCATGCCGCTTTCCCCCCTTGGCGTCCATACAGTTTTTCTCTACATCTGCCCTGCAAACCAGTTCATCTGTACCACCTCAGTTTCTGCCCTGCAAACCGGTTCATCTGTACCATTTTTCTAGGTTCCACATATATGTGTTAATATACGATATTTGTTTTTCTCTTTCTGACTTACTTCACTCTGTATGACAGTCTCTGGATCCATCCACGTCTTAACAAATGACCCAAGTTGATTAGTTTTTCAACTGTAAAAAAAAAAAAAAAATTGGTATGATGGGAATGAACTTTTTAAAATTTTTGTGAGTGGAAATATTCGATTCTCTTCTCCAAGTACCACGGCTCTTCCTGTCGACCTACAACACCATTTGAATTTATAACGGGCTGGCAGCAACTAGCAACTGTGTCCAAGTACATTTAGGAGAATGTGTCCTGAGACCCCCTACACAGCTCAGTGTTCATCAGTCACCCAAATCCCTTCTGTAATCAGGGGTGCGACACCACAAAAGCACACAAGTTGCCAAATTGTTAATGTATGGTCATGAAAATGTAAAATTCTTCCATAAGAGAAGATGTTGCATCTTGAAAGCCTAGTTGAAATGGATATGCCATACAGATAGATAGGATTATTGCCTATAATTTAACTTTGACAAAGTTAGGTAATTTTTACTAATATCTCATTCATTGAGCAAGACATAGTGGTTATGGCATTGGCTTGAAACCAGTTAAAGAGGGTTCGATTCCTTACTTTTTTATTTTAAATTTACAGAAGTAGGCTCTTCAAATGTGTCAATGCTATGTCCCTATTCACATTACCTTACTTTTTTCTCCACTTAAAAGTAATCAACTTTCTGTGTAAGTCAGTGGAATCATGTGTTTATGTAACCTGATGAATATATGCATGTAGTGTGGACTCTTAGCATACTGTATTATACTCAGGCAATTTCAGACTTACCTCCAATCAGTTTTTACATCGGGCATCACAGTGTATTTTGCAAGCAAATATTCTTGCAAGGCGTTTGGCAATAACCAGTATTTTGTAGTATAGACCTCAAATTTGTAAAAATATCAGGTCCAGCTTGTCCTTTAGTACAATACATTGCTTATATATAGCAAGTAAATGGCCTTTTGTTTAAAAGATGTGTAGTCATTAAATCATTATATCTAGAGCTTATATCCCATAGAAGTATAGCTATGGGAACAAATTTGTAATGACGATGGTTGAAGGGGGTGGATGAACGGATGAAGGAAGATACAAATCGTAGACAATGTCTTTTTATTCTGTAAATCATCTTCTAAAGTTGTAAATTTCCTTTTTTTGAACTTCTTTTTATCTGCTGAGAAAACAATACATCTGGAACTGTGGTAGGTCTTTGTCCTAGATGCACTGAACTTGACCCCAAATTAAATAGTGAAGTTCCAGGATGCTTGCTGGGGCTCATCTAAGATTTGTCTAAAACAGCGTGTTTAAGTTTATTTTCATGTAGTTACAGTTGTGCTCTTTGGCAGAAAGGATATTGCTTTGATAATTAGTAAGAGGGAGGGAAGGAAGGAGGGAGGAAGCAAGGAAAACATCTAAAGAAGAGGAGCTGTATGTTGATGTTTTAACCTAGTCAATGAAGAGTAATATTGAGGTGGTAAAAGAGATCTGGCTTTGCACTAAATGGAGAGAATAAAGTAGGAAATCTAATCAAATATGCAAAATATAGCTCCGACTTCCCTGGTGGCGCAGTGGTTAAGAATCCGCCTGCAATGCAGGGGACACGGGTTCAAACCCTGGTCCAGGAAGGTCCCACATGCCTTGGAGCAGCGAAGTCCGTGTGCCACAGCTACTGAGCCTGTGCTCTAGAGCCCACGAGCCACAACTACTGAGCCCACGTGCCACAACTACTGAAGCCCGCGCGCCTAGAGCCTGTGCTCTGCAACAAAAAGAAGCCACCGCAATGAGAAGCCCACGCACCGCAATGAAGTGTAGCCCCTGCTCACTGCAACTAGAGAAAGCCCATGCACAGCAACGAAGACCCAATGCAACCAAAAATAAATAAATAAAAATAAAACAAAATATAGCTCAATTTGAATCCCAATATATCCTTATAAAGTAATGACTTCTTGAAAGAACAGCATGTTGTCTTAGAACACAGGGGAAATAATTTTCCATATTGAAAATTAGCAGTATTGGAAGCGTGACCACATGGTCATTTGATAGTTCTGAATTCTTGTTTCAAAAGCAGCAATGAAGAGATTAACAAAGCAGCTAACAGTCCTAAGTCTTAATTAATCTCAGTGTTGAAGAGAATGACAGTCCTATCATCTGTGATCCTAATAATTTTCTATATTCATGATTTTAAAAAATTTTCCTCCGCAAACTCTAGGACTCTGTATTTACTCTTGCAAGAAAAATAACTTCCTTTAAATGTTATAATACTTTGAAGTCTCAGTTTTAATCCATAGAGAAAAAAGTAACCAGATTTAATCTGGTTCTTCTACTCCATCCTCACCCAATCAGGCTGCAGAGTTTTTGAGTGTGTGGATGACGTCTTGCTCATTGTTACATCCTTGGTGCCCAGAATAGAGGCAGGCACAGATCAGACAAATGCTTGTTTAATAAATGATGAGAAAGTGATGTTACCCATCTTGGCATAGGTATATATATCACTTCTCTGGGCGCCACCATATGGAGTCTTTGGCAAGGCTTTTGCCTCTGCTCTTCTCCTGGGTCAGCTGAGTTCCCTTCCTCATTTCCCTATAGAATCTGCATACAGCACTGATCGACTTCAGATCCCTGGCTTAAGTGGTTGGGATCATGGCTTTTGTTTTTATCAGGTCAGCAAAGCATATGTTTTTTTTTTTTTTTTTGCTTCATCAAATATAACCATATGGTAAAAAGGAGAAGAAATAGTCACCGTGAGAGGGGACAGAGGAAAGTTCCTAGAGGAAAAAGGTATTGCAACTGTCAGAAATGTGATAGAAGCGCAAAAGTTTATAAAATAAGTTACAAAAATTGCGAACTGTAAGTTCTAGTTTTGTTTGTCCTGCAATAATGTAAAACTCAGAAAAACAATTTTTTTAGCAAAATAGAAAACAAAACTTGGGAGCAGCGAAAGAGGCGGGTCAGGACTCACCAGCACCCTAAGGTACAGAAAGCACCTGTGCTCCTGGGCAATACTTCTAACAACCTAGCATCTAGCAACCTAGCAGGTCTGCATCTCTTCCCAGCACCTCTGGGGGCTCACACATCTCAGCGGCTCTGCCCCATGTCTCTGGCTGGTGGGGCTCTGTCCTGTGCCCTGCTCTGAGGTCCCTCTTGCTTCCCACCTTCTCTCATCCCCTCCAGCCTGTTCTCCTAAATCCTATAGGTATGCTCATTGTCTCTGTAATCTCTGGGATCAGAAAAAAGCACAGCGCAAGAGAGCCAGAAAATAGGAATGAACACCAGGAATCTGAGTATACCTTAATCAGCCTGTTTTCTCCTTGAGGAAAGATTACAAAATTGCACGCTTAGATTTCTAACCAATCATCAAGATTTCGTTTACTCAAATTATTACTTTTAGTTCATTAGTATTATTATTCTTAGTAAATTTTTATTCGTATTTGTTTGCTAGGGCTACCATAACAAAATACTACAGGCTGAATGGCTTAAACAACAGAGATTTATTTTCTCATAGTTCCGGAGGCTAGAAGTCCAAGATCAAAGTGTTGTCAGGTTTGGTTTCTCCTGAGGCCTCTCTCCTTGGCCTGCAGATGGCTGGCTTCTCACTGTGTCCTCACATGGTCTTTCCTCTGTGCCTGCACCCCTGGTGTCTCTGTGAGTCCAAATTTCTTCTTCTGATAAAAACACTAATCAGATTGGATAAGGGGCTCATTCATCACCCCATTAAAGACTCTGTCTCCAGATATAGTCACATTCTGAAGTACTGGGAGTTAGGCTTCAACATATGAATTTTGGAGTGACACAGTTTAGCGCATAGCAAATTGTGTTCATAGAAATGCTTTGCTAGTAATGACTGTGGAAGGAGATAGGAATTGGACTATGATTCCTCAATAATTGGTGACCTCCTGTTCATAAAAATATGTTCAATCAATGAGTCTGAACTTGCACAAGTGAGGCACTGCAGAGTATAGATGAATACTTCCCACTTTCTGTACCAAAGGAAAACCATTCCACGCTGTGAACAGTCAATCTTTATCAAATATAACCTCTTTAACCTGGAGTCTAGAATCATTCAGACAGGGCCGAAGCCAACATTTGCTGTTCTACAGCCCTTTTTGAAAAGTGGATATTAAATTTATTGTCAATGTAGCCAGTAGTTTTCAACTGGGGCAGTTTTACCCCCAGGGAACATTTGGAAATGTATAGGGACATTTTTGATTGTCACAAGTTGGGGGGTGACTAATGGTATCAAGTAGGTAGATGAACAGGATGCTGTTAAACATTCTCGTATACACAGGGCAGCCCCTACAGCAAAGAATTATTCTTTTAAAAAAAATGATACAATTGAGCTTATTTACAAAACAGAAATAGACTCACAGACATAGAAAACAAATTTACAGTTACCAAAGGGGAAAGAGGGGGAGGGATAAATTAGGAATTTGGGATTAACACACACACACTACTGTATATAAAATAGGTAACCAAGAAGGACCTACCGTATAGCACAGGGAACTCTACTCAATATTTTGTAATAACTTATAAGGGAAAAAATGTGAAAAAAATATACGTATGTATAACTAAATCACCTTGCTGTACACCTGAAACTAACACAACATTGTATATCAACTATACTTCACCTAAAAAAAAAAATCTTAAAAATAAAAAGAAATATTCGACCCCAAATCCCAAAATCCCAACAGTGCTGAGATTGGGAAAGTCTTGTATAAATAAATTGGATTGGGGAGTACTTTGAAGCTCTTTGAAGGCCTGTATTTGTATCCAGATAATTGATTTTTTTTTGATATTTATTCATGAAAACACCTTCATTTTTCTCGTGGTAACTACTAGATAATGCTCTCTTAGCCTGGTTAAAAATAGACAACTGCCACACTTTTTAAATGGTCTAAAATATTCAGTGATTCAAACAGCTTTATTGCATTGTCAGGGCCTGTTATTATTTCAGCAGAGCTACTACGAAGATTTCATTACAGAAAGCTGAATAAATGCTCTAATACATTCTTGTCGCTCCAGGCTAGGTGCTAAACATTGATCTGCTTTTCAAAGTGAAGTGAAAAATACTAGGTAAAATTACACAGAAGATAATGAATATCGAGTGACCATCCCACTGGCCTGGTATAGTGAAGCTCTGCTGGACTCTTGTCACCTGTCCCCATGCCTATGTGCATGGGCACATGTTTTGGGAATGTGTGAGCCAAATGTGGGTTTTCATTATAACCAGCTCAGCTCATCCTAGCAGCAAAGAGAAGATTTCGTAAGGGGAAAATTCTGGGGGAAAAGGAAGTACTTCCTCTGATAATAGGTCCTTCTTTCCACTAACTAAAACTTCTAATTATCATCAAGATTTCTTCTAAGCCTCCATTCATCTGGATAGAAATTATTGGTGGTAACAGTTTGAACTAGAATGTGTATTACCAGCCCCTCATTCTCTCCTCAAATCCAAAGCAGTGTTACAACTGTCTGCTAGCTAAGGGTTCTCCAGAGAACTCAGACTCAACATATTTGAAATTAAAATTACTCAGGGTCTCTCACCATCTTCCATTTCCTCCGTGATCCATGGCGCTTACCAAAAAGTCATCCTAACTGCTTCCTCTCCCTCAGACTACCCACCCCATCGCTACCTGGCATCAGGTGCATTCTTTCTCCTTCCTTTCGTTGCCATCCCCAGCATGCCATCCTAGCTCAAGCCCTCATCCTCTTTTGCCTGAAAGACTCCTAGCCTCATAATTTTCTCTTTATTCTCCTATCATCCTCTTTCTGATTGTCATTCTCTAAAATTTCATCATGATGCTTCCATGCTTACGCCAGTAGGTTTTCATTGCATACAAAAAAGGCTCGATTCCAAATGTTCCTGGTCTACTTCCTCCAAACCCTCTACCCTTGTAAATGCCCCCTCATCACCCACTTATACTCTGTATTGTAGGTGTAAAGAGCTACTGACTATACCTATTTTTAGCCTGTAGTTCTCCTCTCCCCCCTTTTGTGATGAACCCCAACTCATCCTGCAGCTAGTTTTCATTAATCCTCTCCTGATTCCCTAGTTCCAAAAGGAAGTTTCTCCTTTAGCTAGCTGTTGTTTCTTTTCTTATATGTTTATCACAGCATTATCATGTAAACCTCAGTTATTTATATACTGTCTTTCCTGCCCTTTCGTAGTGGCATGATGGAAACAGCTGTTTTAGGAAGAATAATCTGGCAATATCTCGCAGCATAAACTGAAATGGAAAAGACTGGAGCCGTATCCTGTTTGAAGCAAGGAGAGTAAAATCCTGGCAGGAACAATTTCATTACAATTACAAAATACATAAGTATGTGATTACAATTGTGAGAACGGCTAAAAAGGAGACAAGGGCCCAATAAAAGTATATAAATACATACCTAACATAGTCTGGGCATTTGGAAAACGTTTCCCTGGGGATGAGGAGGCCTGAAGATGAGTAACATGTTCTGCAGAGAACTGTATGAGGGAGGCCCTGATATTAATGGTAAAGAAACTAAAAGGATCAGGTGTCTGGGCTATAACAAGGGAGGGCGGAGAGTGGCAAAAACAAAGTGACGGAGATTGGTCTCAAAAGTAAATGAACAGGCGGCTTCCCTGGTGGCGCAGTGGTTGAGAGTCTGCCTGCCGATGCAGGGGACACGGGTTCGTGTCCCGGTCCGGGAAGATCCCACATGCCGCGGAGTGGCTGGGCCCGTGAGCCATGGCCACTGAGCCTGCGCATCCGGAGCCTGTGCTCCGCAGCCGGAGAGGCCACAGCAGTGAGAGGCCTGCGTACCACAGAAAAAAAAAAAAAAAAAAAGTAAATGAACAAAATAATTCTTAATTTCTTTTTTGGAGAGAAACATCAAATGATTTTTTAATGTAATTCTTTCATTGGAAATGCAGTTTTAAAACATATCCTTTGTGTCTTATTTATCACTGAGGATTTTAAAACACTGAAATAAACAGTAGGTAATATTTTCCAACTGAAGTTAGAAAAAAACAGTCTATTTTCCTATCTATTGCCAACTGCTAGAGATTAATAAAACCCGTCATAAATATTCACCTTTGTCCCTCTGCACCAGTTCAGCGTCCACCCATCACCTAACCATACAGCCTCTCCTTTGCCAAACGGAGTGAAATGAGACTATTTAGAATACTTAGAATGTTTACTGCCATGAAGTACAGGAGATTCTACACAATCGCAGTGACCTTCATGTGTTAGTCACAGGACACGGGGAGCGGGCAAGGGAAGCTGGGATGAAGTGAGAGAGAGGCATGGACATATATACACTACCAAACGTAAAATAGATAGCTAGTGGGAAGCAGCCGCATAGCACAGGGAGATCAGCTCAGTGCTAGACCACCTAGAGGGCTGGGATAGGGAGGGTGGGAGGGAGACGCAGGAGGGGATATGGGGATATATGTACACGTATAGCTGATTCACTTTGTTATAAAGCAGAAACTAACACACCATTGTAAAGCAATTATATTCCAATAAAGATGTTAAAAAAAAAGACATCAAATTACCCATCCTTTGAAACTTCTTTCAGTAATTTTCCTTTTTTGTTGTTTTGGTTTGTTTTTCTTTCCTTTGGATTTTTCTCTTGCATTAAACAAGATTACTACATAGATAAACTCATGCTACAAAGAGAAAGCTTTTATTATCACCTTCATTTTACTTTGTTAACTGCATACATGAAATCGTGAATTCTGACAAGCATTCCAGGCTTAGCATAGCACCTTGCTATCAAGCAGATTATATATTGATGTAGAAGGTCTGAAAGAAGCAAAGACAAAAAAAAAAAAAAAAAAAAGGGATGGGCAGTCAACTTTAAACTATGATTGATGGCTTTGGACTTGATCCCTAATGCCATGTTTTCTACAGCCCCAAGAGGAGGGCTGCTTCAGCAAAGAAGATAGTTTTGCCAGTGATGATACCCTGGAAAGAAGTTTGTTGAGAAGGAAGTTTCAAGTGTCCAAGGGAAAGCTAATCAGCTTCCCAGACAAGATGGAATGTGTTCTAAATTTCAAAAGATGGTCAAGGCTTCATTCATGTGGTTTTCAGTAGCTCATGGTGTTACTCATCCTTCAGGCCGCATCGTCCCCAGGGAAACATTCCCTAAACACTCAGAATCTGTTAAGTACCTATTTATATGCTCCTATTGCACCGTTATCTTCTTTTTAGCAGTTCTCACAGTTGCAATCCCATATTTGCGTATTTAATTGGCCTCAGAGCCTACTTCCATAGTCAATTATGGGATCATGGGAATAGGGTCTAAGTCTGTGTTTTAAACCACAGTGCGTCCAGTGCTTTGTACAGGGCCTGGAACATAATAGGCATTCAGTTAATTCTTATGAAATGTATTATTCTAACTGGGAATAAGAAAGTCATCAGAGACAGTAAATAAACATGTACCTCTTGGAGAAACATCTTGCATTCAATCTAGCAACTTCCGAACTTGGATCTCAAGCCCTGACCGCTCTTCCCATTTACTTGTATCATTCTCACTGCCTTAAATTATTATGAGTGTTCTCATGGCCAACATTGAACTCATTGTCTTACTCTTAAGATTTGTTTCTCTTCCATTCCTTGATTAGAAGGTCTAATGGATTACTCCCCAGTTACCCAAACTAGAAATATGGGAGTCACTGTCGTCACCTCCCTTTATTTCAACTTGCTCCCTTGTCACCAGGTTCTCTTTTACCTACTATTAAATTCTTGTGTCAGACACTTCCACTCTGTCTTTACTAATACTGCCCATTAATGTGATCTGTTATTAGAACCTCTTAAATGATTTCTGCATCATTGGTTTCTGTATAATCCACCCAGAATGGCTTTGTGTGTGTTTGTTGGGTTGTTTTCGTTGCTATAGTGATATTTCCTTTTTTTGCCAGACTAGTAAATTATACCAAAACCCTTTGGGTGGTAGATACCCAGTTCCGAAGCTTTATGATTATCCCAAGTATAAAAAATACAAAATTCTACCTTTGTGGTGTTTTTTTCCTGAGCAATGGCTGAGTCAGAAAACAATGAATTTGCCTGATTTGCATGATAAAGACATTTAAAATTCCTCTAAGATTTCTTGAAATCTGAGCTGATGATTGTACAAGAATTCACAGTAAACCATCTCACAAAACAGGTAGCCTTCAGTTTATCATAATACATGAGGGATTAGTGGCATTTAGTTATTGATTTTTAATCCAGGCAAAAGTTAGAAAAATATATATACATATAGCTACAGAAGTCTCCAAGTCTGTTGAGCAGTCAAAATTCTTCAACTTGCCCTTGTGATAGGCATACAGTTTTCCTAAATTTGCAGTTGTCCTTTGGTCCCTGCCACCTTGATGGAAAATATGTGCTCTCGTCTGTGCTGTTATTTCTGAACAGTGTATACTGGTATCTGATGTAAGATGAGTCAAGTGGTACCGGCGTTACCATGGTAATTCCTCATGTAATAACAAGAACATCAAGAATACCAGCAGCTTGCTGTTCCCTTTGAGTTTCTATTTTCTTTCCTCTCTCTCTCTCTCCTACTTTAGGAAACCAGTGGCTGTAACACCAAGAGTAACACAATCAAATTTTCCCTTTCTGTAGTTTGTTGGTAGAATTCATACTCTGCTAGCAAAGGAATTCTTGGACATTTTGACTTGTAAGAGAGTTTGCTTCTCCTTGATATTTCTTTTTGTGAGTATAGTTTTCTTCCCTCCAGAGGAAAAATCATTTGAATCCTAAGGCTGATACATGTCAGAAATCCAGCATGATAAACTCTGTGAAACCAGAACATTCCAGCCCTGGGGTTGCCATTGTCTCTGACTTCAGTGTAGGTTCAGAATCACCTCAAAACAGAGTTAGAACATGAAAGTTAGCCTTTACATCACTAGCAATTTTTAACATATCACACTAGGCTCTCCATGTCAGACTTGGAAGTAAGGTATTACAGGGGTGATTGGGGTTAAGTTACTCAGGACCTAATGATGTTTATAAAGGTCCATTTGTCTTTACAGGCTATTGAAAAACATTTCCTGTGCTGTGACTAAGGAGATACTGTAAAAGAGCAATTCAGTAGAAGTGCACTGTCCTAACACTTAATAATGCAAATTCAAATATACATGCTAAGCCAAGCAGGAGCGATAAAGGAGAGAGAAATACCAATTTAAAGAGGCAATTCCGTTTTCTCCACCTGCTACCACATTGAATGAATCTATGCCCACTAGTTAGTGTGAGGTAGGAGATGGGAGTCTTTTGCTCTCTCCCCATCTCAGTTCCCCTGGGCCTGCCGTAGCATGAACATCTTGACTTACATTTGGGTGATTTAAGGGATTCTCCATGATATGGAGATGTGGAATGGATTCTCCATTCTCCAGGATATTGACTAGACTAATTTTCGCCCCAAGGGCTGATGTTAGAACGTAACCTAAGTAAGATCTCCCCCCACTGAAGTTTGTATTACTGTACCATCAAAAGATGTATCTGTGTTTATAGACATTCTTATATTTGATTTGAGAAGGAACTCCAATGTTGATAGTAAATATAATTAGCCTCATTTGCAGAGTTAAACAGATATTAGGATTGCATGCACACCAGGAAAAAAAAAACTGTCACACAGGAAAGTTCTATATGAAGGAGCATTTCAACTCATGATCCAGCTGAGTTACATTTTTCTATTCAACTTTCTGTAAGTATTCGTTCTATATCATTGCATATGGAACTATATGGATACAAAGATGGATCACCCAAGGAACCTCTACTCATGGAGCTTATAGTCTAATGAGAGAACACAAGTACTAAACATAAATAACTGATGCACAAGATCCAGATATCAGCAAATTCATTTATTTATTTATTCGTTCACTCATGTATTCACTCATTCAATGAACATTTACTGAACAGGAATTGAGTTCAGAGCTTTCCACTATGATTGTACAGCTAGGTAAGACAAATTTCCAGCCTTCAAAAAGATCGCAGTCTACCTGCTCTGGCAAAAAATTAAATTAAAAAATTGAATTATAACCACATAAAGACTTTAATGATCCTCTAGGGACACATAGGGCCAAACACCACCACCTGTTCAGGGAAGGTCTTACAAATTAAGTCATGAAAGAGGATGAACCATTCTCTTTAAAGGCAGTGCCTAAAAGGGAACACCTGGCAGAGAATGAACTCCCAATATCTAGCACTTTGTAGTTTACAAAGTAGATTTCCATATATCATCACCTTTGTTTCTCACATCAACTGATAAGAAAACTGAGGGTTCAAGGGTCTTGCTCACAGCCAGAGAGTTACTTAAATGGTAGAATTTGTACTCAAGTCCCAGTCATCTGTCTCTACATTTTGTACTGTGTACCCCTAGGAAAAGCAGAAGCAAAACCCTTTGGCAGCTCTGAGAAGGCAGAGTTTACTTCCAACTAGGGATGCCGTAGCATGCTTCATGGGCAAAATGACATTTGGTCTTGAAGTTTGCACTTAGTTTTGTGGAGTTGAGAATCTGGCAAATGTATGGTTATGGGAAGGTAAGTGAACATTTATAGGGAAAAAAATAAGTGTGGCCAAAACTTAATGAACTTGAGAAGCAATCATGGGAAATAATATTGGAATGAGTGAGACTGTATTTTTAGGGTCATGAAAACCAAGCTAAGGAATTTTTTCTAAGCTAAGGTGAGCTATTGAAGATTTTGAGCAGGGGAATTCTATAATCTTAGCCTCTGCTTAATGAAGAATCAAATGTCACCAGTGAAGACATAGTTTGGAGCAGCAGAAGATAGAGTAAGGAGACCAGTGGGAAGGGTTATAGCAATAATCTACTCTAGAGGTAATAATAATACTCCATACAAGATGATGGATCAAAGTATTAATTTATGTTATTCTTTTTGTATATTTTACATTTTCTACAATGACTGTATAAAAATTTATGAGGAAAAGTAAGGCTGTCTCTTTTAAAGAGAGCATATAATTAGGGCCTAACATGAAGTGGTACATGTAGTAATAAATTGATAGGAGGGAGACATGGAGGAAGGATCAGCAAGACTTGAAAATTTTTGTGAGAAAGAAAAAGAGGATGCCGTTTCCGTGGTGATACCTGGACATCACAACTATTCCTGAATTTCTGGCAAAAAGAATTGTACAGTTAACAGAAATAGGGACTAAGAAGAGGAGCATCGGGCTTCCCTGGTGGTGCAGTGGTTGGGGGTCCGCCTGCCGATGTAGGGGGCGCGGGTTCGTGCCCCGGTCCGGGAAGATCCCGCATGCCGCGGAGCGGCTGGGCCCGTGAGCCATGGCCGCTGAGCCTGCGCGCCCGGAGCCTGTGCTCCGCAACGCGGGAGGCCACGGTGGTGGCAGGCCCGCGTACCACAAAAAAAAAAAAAAGAGGAGCATCAGGTTTGAGAGTAAAAATAATGACTTATTGATGAATAAACTGATTTTGAGAATTTGTCGGGACAAGTAGATGGAGAAGAGCAAACAAATATCAAAGAAAGAGTGAAAAGAAGTCAGCGTTGGAGATATGAAAACTGAAGAGGGCCAAGCGAAGGTCTTTGGGGAACATCTACATTCGGAGTTAGACTTAAATTTAGCAAAGCTTAATTTTTTGTCAGAGTCAATCACTTTTTTGTTTATTCGTTTCCAATTCAGAACCTGACTTTCACCCTGCAATATATTGTGCAGACCTCTGAATGCATCTTGAATAGAAGATAAATAATTTTCAGAAACATCCAAAATACATCAGACTTTGTCCCTAAATATTTTATTGCTGAGGTCACTCAGATGCTGGCTGAACTGTAAGATTGTAAGCCTTTGTAAAATGGCATTTATTTTTAAACTGACCATGAATTTCAAATCAAATTGTCATAGTGAATCCTGAATCTTTTTGTAACCAACAAAGGCTTTCACAAAGTAAATATTAACAAGATGATCCAGTACTGATCTGTTCTACTACTATTATTTTCTCAGAAATAAATATTAAATGAGAATGTTGAAGCGGCACAATTGCCAGAAATCAACCAAAAATGGCCTAATGTTTAGGGATGTGTTGACTACGGATAGAACTACATAATTTTGGAATTATAGAGGACAGCAGAGAAGCAACCAACAAAAAATAACATACTGTGACCCAGTCACTGGAGAGAAGTATGTTCATAGCTGCACAGTGAGAATTAGCTATGAGACTGTGTTCTATCCTTTTCTATTGTGTTGCTTGTGAAAAACAATGTTAAAATAGACTCTTCCTTTTAAGCAAACATTTCTTACTGGAAATTCAGTAGGCACACGTTTGTCTTGTTTGGCCAGATGTGGGTATTTGTCTTACTCCCTTTTAGTAGTTCTGAAAGCACTTTTATCAGTAGTTAGATACAGTCCTTTCCCAGGAGCTTGGGTGTTTTATTGAGGCTGTTTCAAATGCACTAATGTCCTCTCTAACGGATTTGTTTATGCTTCCCAAAGCCCTCTTTTCTCTTGGCCAGAGAAGTTACTTTTCATGTGCCTTATAGTATGAGGACCTCATTGCTACAACCTATAGTTTATGGCACTTTAGTATCTCATACATCCTTTTAATATGATATATATCATATATAACTTGTAAGTAAAAATTTATAGAGAGTTTATTGCTTGTGATCTCCTTGTAGAGAATTGTTATAAACAGTGCATAGTCAATACTTGAAAATAATAATTAAAAATTAAAAAGGAGTGAAGTAGATCAGTTTATCTTTCGCACTGAGACTTCATATACAGTAGTCTCAAAAATTGGAATATATCTTGGAGGTTGAAATTATTTCCTGCAGATATCCTATAACTGTGGAAGTATAATTTTATAATTTTATCCTATGGGGTGGGAAGACATGGGCTACATTTTCTACACCAAGAACATTCTCTAACCTGCATGAAAGTTTTTAATGAAACCTAAAAACCAAAGGAGGATTTAGTAGTAAGTTAAGAACAGAGTGCTTAATTGAATAAAGGCCAGGAAACACGCACATTCTTATAATGGCATTTGGCTACGAATTCACTGACCTGAAGTATTCTGTGGGTAGATTCTAAGTATGTCAAGGGAGCTGGCATAGAGAGTGGAAAAACTACTACTCCCCTTAGCTAGCAAGTAGATGTGAATTTCCGACGTCTGACTTTGGTCATTCTGGGATGAATCAAATGTTTACTCTGACCAATTTAAAACATCTGGATAATTCCAATTTGGGGGACATATTGCTTCAGATACACTGAATCCTGAAAATTGGTAGAATTTTACATTTCTTCTCTTGATAAATGACATTGCCTTAATTTTTGTCATACCCAAAGATTCACAAGTCCCTAGCCCTTGCACTATTCTTTACATTAAATTCTTCTACCTTCTATTACACATATAACTCTCAGAAGAGCAAATGTCTGGATTATTATCAATAGTTCTCAAACACACCAAGGTTTCACTATCAGACTATAATCCCCCATTAAAAAAAAAAAAAAAATCCAGGCATACAAGGCTATACTTTGTTATTGAATAACTCCTAGTTTCCTAGCTACTATTTTCCTAGAAGAGCTCTGAGCAGTTCTTGGTGGGGTCTCCTCTGGGGTTTTGTTTTTGGTTTTTTTGTTTGTTTGTTTGTTTGTTTTATGGTACACGGGTCCCTCACTGTTGTGGCCTCTCCCGTTGCGGAGCACAGGCTCCAGACACGCAGGCTCAGCGGCCATGGCTCACGGGCCCAGCCGCTCCGCGGCATGTGGGATCTTCCCGGACTGGGGCATGAACCCGTGTCCCCTGCATCGGCAGGCGGACTCTCAACCACTACGCCACCAGGGAAGCCCTCCTCTGGAGTCCTTTGATAAATCAGTTCTAGATTGAGATTGACGTGAAGCTACAGCTTGAGATGAAAGATAGAAAACAGCTGTGAGCAAAGTAATTCACCTTTGAAAGGTAAACAAATACAAGACATACCAAGAAAAGGTAGAGTTGTTGTTTTCCCTGAAAATGGTGAAAGAGTTGACCAATATAAAAGAGTGGGGAGATTAACAATCAGTCACATCCAGGGCTCAGCGTCCCACTGAATTAAGACAATTTCTATATTCTCTACAGATGTTGTCAAAAATAGTCATCCGGAATGGAAAAAGAAATAACCTGTGTTCCCTTAACTATGTCATTTGTCTTGTCATGCAGTTGACCTCTCATTTATTTATTTCTCAGTATTTAGACCTGCAATAGCCAATAGAAATACTATGCAAAACACACTTGTACTTTAAAATGTTCTGGTACCACATTTAAAAAATAAAAAGAAACAGATAAAATTAATTTCAAAATATTATCAATAATTATTATTGTAAGCAATATATAAAATTATTAATGAAATATTTAAAACCTTTCCTCATTCCGGGCCTTTGAAATCCTGTCTGTGTTTTATATATTGATTTAGATGCTAACTTTCCATCAATCTTGCTAGATCTAAATTTAGATCTCATAAAATTTACAAAGAAATGTAGATTCATTTACTCAAGTTTCAGATTTCCAATAACTGAATCAGCTGTCAGTTTCATAATTTAAATATTAATTACTAAAAATTAAATTTAGTTCTTCAATCACACTAGCTCCCTTTTAAGTCTCTATAGCCCTGTGTGACTGGTGGCTGCCATATTGGACAGTCCATATTTAGATTATCTAGGTTTGAGCTCAGGCTCTGCCACTCACTTACAGTGTTACCACAGGAAAGTTGATTTCTCTTTTTGTGCCTTAGTTTCCTCATCTCTCAAATGGAGATAATAATAATACCTGCATCTGATGGTTATTATGAGAATTAAATGAAATAATGCCAATTATACATATAAAACACTTAATACAGTGCCTGGTATGTAATGAGCTCTCAACAAATATTAGCCTTTATTATTACTGTTGTTTTTATTGTTATCATGTATTTGCTCTTATGATTTATAACATTATCAATTCTAAGTATCTGGCAGAAGTAAACGTCTCATCTTTGGGGTTTGTAAAGCAGATAGATGCTGGACCAAATGCAAAAATGTAAGCTTTTTTTGCTCCAGATCTGTATCTCTAACTGCCTAGATATCCTACTGTTCAAGTGTCAGCCTGGCTAACCTGAACTCACCTTTCTTCTTGAATCAGTTCTGCTGAATAAGACTCACATATTCCTCTTCAGGACAATGCCATTTTCCCATTTACGTAAACTCAAAACCTTAGAGTCATCACTGAATCCTCCTCTCTCTCATCTGACCCTCATCAGTCAGTCATTGTCAAGTCCCTCAAGATTTTCAGTATAAAAACTCACGCTTCCCTGCCTTTTCATTTCCACTGCCACTACCTTTCCTCTTGCTGGAGAGCTGAACTGATCTTCTATTTAATGAATTGGAGTCTCAGTTTCCAGTCTCTAACCATCGTATTGTGCCCATTGGATGCTACTGAATTAATCTTCTGAAAATGATATTTTCATCATATAATTCCACTCTTCGAATCCTTTCTTCATTGCCCATCACTTCCAGAATAAATTCATCTCCTCTATGAAGCCTTTCTCAACAATTCCTATGCCCATGATAGGGGACCCAAATGACGACCCCCTTGCTGTGTCACTGTGACTGTCACTCAGACTTCTGCCACAGTCCCAGAGCATTATTCCATGTACTGGGGCAAGTGGACCTGTAGCCCTAGAAAGACAAAGCCTATTTTGTTGCCAGGTTTGTTTTTTGGGTTCTTTGTTTGTTTGTTTGTTTGTTTCTTTTACGTCTTGATACTTCCACAGTGCAGCACAGTGGTTCCTCAATAAACTCATTTGTTTTATGAGCTATCGAATGACACTCCTGTGTCTGGCCTTCAAGGCCTCTAAAATTAGCCCCAATCTACTATTCTGGTCTTATCTCTGGCTTCTCAGCCACATCATTTATCTCTAAAGAAATTGGTTTGTAGCTGTCTCACAGATCTGCCTTCTCTGTTTCCATCTCCACGTCTCGGTTCACCATCCCCTCTCCTGAAGTATCCCTCTCTCCTCTTGACCTGCCCAAATTCTACCCTTTTTTCAAGATTCAGCTCATCCTTCTGACATGGTAACATGCACAAAGCACCATGCACTCCACCATGTTTCAGAGTCAGGATTGCATGACCTCAAGGAAAGAGACCAGGCTTGGGGTCCGAGTGGATCTATTTGTTTTCCTGATCAAGCTGCCTACCTTCTCTGAGCCTCGCATTCTTCCTCTATGTAATTAGAGTAGCAAAGCCTAAGTTTCAGGGCTGTCTTGAATATTATGACTAATGTATATACTGGCATGCAGTGAGGGTTCAGACGGAATACATGAGTTCTCTTATTTTCAGTTCCATCATAGGGCATCTAATCATGAAGCTTTTACAACCTAATCATGATTAGGGCATCTAATCATGCAGCTCTTTTACCGTGAGATTTCACTGTCATTTGGATCACTCTACGATACACGCTTTATTCCCAACTAGACTACAAGTTTCTGGGCTAAACTAGCACTTAGTTGAATTGTGGGCACACGTACACAAACAGATATATGTGTATATATTTATAGACAATAAAAGAGAGAAGGATGTATATTGACTTTCATGTATATTGACTTTAATCTTCCCAAGAAAGCACCATTTTACGAGGAAGTTGATAATGTCCCTATTTTATTCATGAAGAACTGAGACTTGGAGAGTTTCAGTCCCTCCCAAATCAATCCAGATCGTGGTGATAGAAGCAGGAAATTCAAACAATGCTGACATATCTTCCCCAAATCTATTTTATTTTATTCTTTTCCACATTTCACATCTGCGAGGTCCTCTGCCTAGATCAACATATATGCTCACCCCCTGTCTATTTCGATCTGCATGCACTTGGCAGCCAGGTTCGGGGTTGTGGAGGGAGGTGGATAGCTGGAGGAAGGATACCGCATAGCGTGGGAGGCAAATGAAGGACCCCTTCAACAACACAACCATGGCAGTTTTCGTTAGACCACTCAGCATTGCTGTCAGAAATGACAAATGATGCTTGAGTTCCTTTTTTCCTGAAAAAGAGTAAAAATGGCCTATAGGTAAATACAATGAATATATATACACATAATATATAACAAGGCTTTGCTGCAGACAATGGTTTTGTAATTGGAAAATCCTAAAATTTAGTTTATTTTTATCCAAATGCTCTCTAGTATCAGCAAAGTTTAAGGTTGGCTTAATTTCACATCTGGACCATGATGCAGCACCAGTCAGGCCAAAATAGAAAATTTTCAAGGAAAGATACAGAATAAAGAAGACCCCGTATAAATTATCATCTTAAGGTTAATCTTACACACATAGAAAATCCCCTATAGCCAATGGAGGGGGAGGGAGATATATGCACAGAATATTCTAGAGATAACAGGTGATGATTTCTCATCAAGAAATCCCAGGTTAAACCAAAATCGGTCCTCATATTTTAGTAGAGGACTGGGATAGCTTACTAGTAAGTGAAATGATCATTTATGTATTGCCTTATAATCATTCTGCATGCACGTTGTATAGATGGTCAAGGCAGAGATCAGCAGTGCAAAGTAACAACCTCTCATTGCTTAAGTTCAGGCTAATCATTAATATTTTTCCATGGATCAATACCCCTTAGAAGCAAGAGTTGTAGCCATGCTCTTCAACTCCATGTGTTTGCCAAGTGTGAAAAGCCATGGGCCAGACTTGTTGGAGCTTTGTCATATGCTACTTTGTCACAAGCTCTTCTTAGCTCTTCTCTGTGAATGGTTCTTCCCCCGCCCCAGTCCTCCTCAGCCTGTCCTGAGAGGGTAGATGTGGGTGTGTAACTATGGGGAGGGAGTCCTTTTAATACTGCTCAATTCTTAACTTTCCTCTTCAATTGAAAGTTGAGTTGATATATTCCCTGAAATGAAATGGTGTAAGGAAAAGTAAGATAAGACAACCCTTCTAAGTGTGTGACTTCTGAGTAACAAAAGTGACTTTTTTTTTAAAGTGTGAAACATGACATTTTATGTAAAAGATGAGATATGTTAGTATCCACTTGGAAACATTCTGTCAAGTTTTTTCAGAAGAATCACCATTAAGGTGTTAATAAATGTTTTAAATTTTAAATTCATAGATTGGGTCTGACTTACCTTTGTATCCCTTGTGCTGCTGAACCAGAAACCTTACGAAAATAGATGCCCATTAATTGTTATTTAATAAGTGAGTGAATGACTTAATGAATATATATATTCTTTTTTCTATTCTTTTCCATTGTAGGTTATAGCAAGATATTGAATATAGTTCCCTGTGTTATACAGCAAATCCTTGTTGTTTATTTTATATATGGTAGTGTCTATCTGTTAATCCCATACTCTTAATTAATCCCTCTCCCCTTTCCCCTTTGATACCCATAAGTTTGTTTTCTATGTCTGTGAGTCTGTTTCTGTTTAGGATACAGGATATTTTCAAGATGCTTGGAGTAGTGTTAAGAATTTTTTTTAAAGTTTTTAAACATACCTTTGTTATGGGCTGAACTTTGTCCCCTCACATTTCATATGTTGAAGTCCTAATCCCCAGCACCTCAAAAAGTAACTGTATTTGGAGGTAAGATCTTTAAAGATGATTAAGTTAAATGATTATGTTAAAGGCGATTAAGCTAAAAGTTTAGAGTGAGCCCTAATCCAATATGACTTGTGTCCTTATAAGAAGAGAAAATTTGAAAACACAAAGAGAAACACCAGACATATGGACACACAGAGGGAAGACCAGGTGAACACACAGCAAGAAGGCAGCCATCTGTAAGTCAAGGAGAGAGGCCTCAGAAGAAACCAAACCTGCTGACACTTTGATCTTGGACTTCTAGCCTCCAGAACTGTGAGAAAATAAATCTCTGTTGTGTAAACCACCCAGTCTGTGGCGTATGCTATGGCAGCAGGAGGAAACTATACAACCGTCTTACACTGCAAACTTTGAAAATCCTCTCTTAAAATGATGCTAAGAGAATAGAAGGGTATAAATCCCCAAGAATAGAGGGATGAGGAAGGAGACAACTGGACATAAGAGAGGAGTATTTTAGAAGTGGAAAGTAGAGAACTGGAATTAGCAAGGTTGAGAATGCTAATTACAAAATGCCCACAGAGGAGGGTATCAAGAGAGGCAAGCAACTCCCTTTGTGGAAATCTGGAAAGACTTGGGACTTGAGGAACCAAGTGTGCTTAAAAATAAGTGAAGATTGTTGGAAAATCTGAATATGAAGTGGAGGCTTCCGCAGCCCTCCTCTCACCTTGCGTAGCTAAGAGACCGATTCCATTCCATTCTCATCAGAACACTGGAAATGTATTCTATGAAAAAATTAAACAAGAGGGGTTCAGCCTTGGAGATACCAGATACAGTGGAAGGTGAGAGATTAAATAAAAGTGTATCAAATGAATACCAAAGCCCTGGCTTCCCTAGTAGCATTTTAGGACAAGAAGTCTGCCAGTTAGTCTTAAAATGCCATGGCAGGAGACTGAAGAATCCTTCTCTAGAAAAATGGAATCACCACTCACAGAAAAGACCTACAGATACTGGGATTACACTGTTGCCAGTGAAAAAGGCAAAGTTCTTTATTTCCCAGTTAACCTACAGTGAATCCCAAGAATCCACGAGCCCACTTAGGACATGCAAAGCTTCTAGTCAGCATTTTAGTGCCTCCCTCTTTAAAATGAATGAACTGCCAAGGCTCCACAAACCTTTAAGGAAACTCCCCCAAAATAAAGTATAAAACAAATGAAAATAATAAAGCAATGGACAATTTAAGAAACAAATAGAAGTTTCAGGAAAAAATATGATCTTCTCAAGAGGCAAAAACTTATTACATTCATTAAACAAGATGATAACATACAAAATTAACAAGTAAGAGCAAAAAAGAGTTATTAAAATTTAAGACAATGATAAAATTAAAAATTTAATGGAAGAGCTGAAAAATAAAGTTTTAGAAACCTACCAACAAAAAGGCGAAAAGATGGACAACATAAGTTAAGAAAATTGGAAAAACAATTCTGTGACTAAGCTCTAACTACTAGGAGTTTGAGAAAGAAAAACAGAGAGAGAAGAAAAACAAAGGAAATGAGGTCATCAAAGAAATAACACAAAAGTTTCCTCAAATTGAAGAACATATTTTTTTTTCATTTAAAAGGCCCATAAGTACCTAGAACAATGAAGGAAACAGACCCATACAAAGGATATATCTTGACATTTCTGATAGGGCCTCATGAAATATTGATTTTATCCTCTAAAAAGCACATTGATGCCTAGGAGACAATGGAACAATGCATTCTAAATTCTATGTGAAAATGATTTGCAGCCCAGAATTCTAAACCCAGCTAAATCGTCAATCAAGTGTGAGGGAACTGATAAAATAATTGATATGCTTTACCCAGGCAGAAAATATATTACAAAGAGCTTTTGAAAATTACTTTGGAGAGTTCTGGAATAATTAGTGATAATGCCACATAAAATTAAGCAAATAAAAAGGAGGCAATTTATAACTCCAGAAAAAAACAAAAGGTTATTCAATAAGTGAAACATAATCATGGTACACTATTTAGCTTATCAGTAAACATTACTTCCCAGGGATAAAAAGATAAAACCTGAATATCCATTTAACTATCAATTGTTAGGTAACTACATTGAGAGGATAGAAGGAACTAAGTGAGGAATTGAGATGGTAAAAGTGTGAAATGCTCTTTGTCTATAATGGGAAGCCAGAGGTATGGAGTTACATAGCAGAAGAAAGGACTAAAAGAGTTTCAGAGAGAGTGAGAGGGATGGCACAAAGGACACCTGTTTCTAGTTCTAAGCTAGTATAGTACAATTTTGGGGGGAAATGGGTTAAATAATTCTTTTGAAAATTTAAAAGGAACCAAAGCAACCAAATTTCCAAATATGATAAATGTCCTATGTTTATTGGCATGATCACAGTTAAACGTCTTGGGTTGGGGTTGTACAATATTAGAGTGGGCTATTCCATTTTCCCTTTAATACTTGGTGGGTTTAATAACATTACTAGCTGTAGAGAAGGGACTGATGGTGCTCTTTATTGGCAGAAGTGAGGCTGGCTTCCCCTAACCTTTCAGGAGAGAGAAGTCATGAACCAGTCAGACTAGCAGATTCAGTGCTGGTTGATGAGTGAGGTTTCAGACATTGAAGGCAGTGTGTTGTTCAGGTGTTAGATTATCTTACTGATTCTGGTAGCTTGGCCTCTGTGCACTGGTGCCAAATCAAATCTTGGAGACAGTTTTAGGTGAAGTAGAAAAGAATAGCTGTATTGCTTTGCCAGGCAAAGGGGGACACAGTGGGCTCCTGCCCTCAAAAACTGAGTGTCCCGATTCAGTAAGATTTGATGAGGAGTTTTATAGCAACTGTTCAAGGGTGGGGTTGCTGATGAAGATTAGGGTGTATGCAGGGCCTGCACTCCTCTGATCTGGTCTCAGGTAATCTTCTTGATGAGCTTCTCTGGTTCCTGGCTTCAGGTGGTCTTCTCTGGTATGAAGAATGCTGACATCTTCCATTTGTTGGGTTTTAATTCTATAAATAGCTTAAAGACATTGTTATGTATATCCCTGGAGGCAGAACCAGGACCCTGCCCCAAGGCTGCACCACTGTTTCTTGGCTGCCCCTCCCTTGTCTTTGCATTGCTTCCCAGATTAGTGACTGTTTGAATCTGCCCTTTGGAACTCAGGGAAGTTCATGAAGGCTGGAGTAAAGAAATGGGGGACAGAAAGGCTTCCTTGCCCAGGAGCCCCACAGGGTTCTAGCTCAGTTTCACTACTACAGCTCTCTAAAGATGATTTATAAATGATGCTTTCCATTTCCAGTCTTTTCACTTCTCATGTAAAATAATCAGGATAAAAAGAAGTCCCTATATCACTTTGAGTTACTGCATTCACACTTAGAGGAGGTTATCGTCCTTATAAAGAGTGAAATAAGCATAAGCAAGTTGGTTTTCGGTGCAGGGCTTTGCAGAATACATCTGACTTGTTTACAGTCACACTTTCACTCTCAGAATTACCATGACCCAAGCTGTTCCTTGCAGGTTTGGAATTCCCTTTGCCTCAAAAGCATCTAGAAAAAATTGTTTGACCTTCACCATGGTTGGCAGAACATATGCTGTGAGGGCTCCTTGATTTGACAGAAAAGTCCTGTGCTTTCCAGCGTACATTCATTTGGCTTGTTGGACTGCCAACCTCCCTGAAAGACTGGTGTGTTGGGAGTAGAGCAGACAGAATCTCACAGTGTCAGACTTTTCCCTCTAGAGCAGCACAATTCTGTTGCTGAAAGGCAAGGACCAATGCCGTCATGCTGTTCCCTCTCTCTTTTCTGTTAACTTGGAAACCCAATAGCTGCAAGAATGACATCAGCAGAGCTAAATGTAAGTGAAGTCAATAGAGAGAGACAAAGAGCCCAGGAGAAGCTTGTGTATCTCAACGTGATGCCGCAGAGTTCCACACTATAGGCCTGGTGTTCTGGAGCTCATCTCTCACTTGCCCCCCTCACTTGCACGCTGGCATTATTCATGTACACATCTCTCTCCACCATGGGATCACAAGTTCCTGTGAAGGTGGGGCCTGTATATTACCTCCACCTTGCATTTCACCCACTACTTAGTGTACAGCTTTGCACATAGTGGGCCCTCAAAAAACAGATGTTAAATGTATTCTCCAATGGACATCATATGTTGTAAAACACAATTCCCTCGGTGTTAATTCCTTGTGGTCACAACCTGTCTCACTTACACCTGCGTTTCCAGAATGCGCTGTCTGTGGCCTAGCACACTGGTGAAGGGGCCAGGCTTTGGACTCAGTATCTAAGTTAAAAGCCCAAGCCCTCACTTATTAGCTGTTTGTCCTTGGGTTCTTAGAGTTTTATCATCTCTAAAACCAAGATGGTAATGTTAACCTCTGTGAAGGCTAAATGAAATGATATCTGTATTGCAGATATTATATGCTGACACATATTAAACTCACAGTGTTTGCTGTTATTACTATTACTGGCATTATCTATTATTACTGTTATTAATTTCCTAATTTCTAAATGAAAACAATAAAAATAATAATGCCAATCTTACAGGGCTGTTGTGAGAATTAAAATAGTTTATATGAATATATATTTATATATATGTATATACTATCTGTATATACATATATATTCATACACATGTATGTGTGTATATACATACATATACATATATGCACATATACACATATATATGTATAATAGTAACTAACACATAATAACCACTCATGTTAGTTTTTATTGCTGTTAGTATAAAACAGCAATAATGAGTATGAGTAATAACTATGAGTAATAACTATTACTATATTATATATTATATTATATTATTATATATATTATTATATTATATTATAATATTATATTATATTATTATATTATTATAGTTTTCTCTTATATCTAAAATGAGGTTGGTAATGCTAAGCTTATAAAGTTGTGGAAAAGATTTTAAAGTTAATGTATTTTAAGGTCTTGGAACTGTTCCTTGTTGATGGTGAGCACTATAAAAGTGTTTACTTTTGTTATTTTTACTGGTAATACTAAAAAAAGATGATTATATAGTAAACATGTAAGATACCATATGCTGAATAAGTTGTTAACTCACTTTGGTATTCATTTCCTGGTACACTGATAGCATTAATGGAATGACTATAAATGACCACACATGCTTTAACGGTAATATTAATTATCTTTCTACATACTGGGAAAAAAAATTCCAGGATGGCAAAACATCTTGGTCCAGAATTCTGCCGTCAGCAAAACGATAAGATGTGAGTGAGGAAAATATGCCTAGAGGAATTGTGAGGGTGGCATTTTGCCTGCTATGAATAGTGATTTGCCAATTTCCCTCTCAACAACTATGACAGTGACACTGATGCTAGTGGAACAACCTGCATAATGCTTCAGGGGCACATCCTTTCTCTGAGGCTGCAGGCTCGCAGAGGAGACAGGATGCATGCTTGATTCCACCTGTTGTCATTTATCTGCCAGTACAGATAGCAGGCATCTGTGGGGCTAACAGACTATCTTCTAGCAACTCAAAGGAAACCCCCTCAGAGTATTACAGGTGGAAAACACCTTATGATCCCTTCAATCCAAAGAAATGAGTATCCAAAATTTGAAACGTTAGACTCCAAAGGCAATGGCCCCTTAGTAACAGAATAAAAAAGAAAACTTCCAACTTTGTAGACTGAACTTGTTTTAAAGAGTCTGGAGAAAACTTTTATCAATTTATCTTCCACTTTTAATGAAAGTACCTGTTTTCTAGAATGACAAAACTTTGGTTTTAATCAAGTTTTAGAGGAAGGGCAAAGAAAGGAGACCACCTGTTATGTTCTTAGTGCTGTCCTTGGTGCTGCCCTATGTTGAAGAAGATGAATTTTATACAGCTTTTGAATTAAAAATAACCAGAGTCTTTTTTAAAATTAATATTATACAAGCCAGAAGATAGAACTACTTTCTCTTTACTCAGAGATTTCCACAGAGTATATAAATGGTCTGGACATAGAAAGTCAGGAAAGGAAAAGGAGGGAACCTATTCAAATATTCATGGTGCCATTTATAACTTATGTTCACTAGAATGAGATTATCTTAGATTCAGAATGGAGAGGGAAGGGACACACATGGAGTGTGGAAGCAGCCAGCTTCAACACACTGCATCATGTGCACTTGTGTTTGAGTAGGTGTGTGTCCTTTGGATGGGGGGAGAGAGGAGTTTTTTCTTCACATCTCATTCCAACCACTTGACCTATAGTTGAGAATCTTCTCTTCTATACCCTATTTTTATCTCTTGTTCTGTATATTCTGTTCTTGAGATGGTCTTCATCATAATGTGCCTTTTCATAGGTGGTATATAAACACGATGCCAAATTGAATCCTCATCTCTGATATTGATCTCAAAGTCCTTTTTCGTTATCGAATACCTTTGAATCTGTGTCTTCAAACTCAGCTTATATTCATCAAGATCAGTATATTTCTTTCTACATGTAGGTCTTCTGATCTCTTAAGTTGACTCTTTCCCAAGTTCTCTTAGAACATGGGGAATTACCATTCTCTTAATCAACCACTATAGAAATATCAGTCATCATTACTCTTTCTTTTCCTTCGTTTCCAATATCCAACACATTCTTAAGTCCTGTTAATCCTTCCTTCAGGCTCTGCTTCATCAGCATGTGAACCTGCCACAGTCCTCGTTGTTTGTACCTGGACTTGGACAAAAGATACTGGAATGTCTGCATCTAGTATTGTTACATCCGTCCTACTCACTACTCCCAGGTGATGTGGTGAAAGTCCTTATTTGATCCTCTCACTTGCCATTCAGGGCTCTCTCAGCAGAGGTCACACATCAATGGGGGTCAGGCAGTTGGAGAAGGCAGGTGATGATTCTGACCCAAGGGACAGTGCACCCTGCTCTGCCCGCACAGCTACTTCTAAGCTCCTAACAGTTGTTGCATGTGAAAGCACAAGCCAGTGTTGGCAGAATTTCTGATTTTTCAGGAGAACAAATAAACCAAGACTTTAAAAAATGTTTATTCAATAGATATCTATTGTAGGCATACTAAGTTCCAAGCTTTATTCTATGTTGGAGGAGATACAGCAATGAACAAAAATTGTACCCTCTTGATGGTTATATTCTTGTTGGGGGAAAAGATAAGAAAATAATAGAGAGAGAGAAAGAGAGAGGGAGAGAGCAAGTGATTTTTGTGATCAATGCTATGAAGAAAAATGTATTGGGAAAGAAGTTAATGAGTGTGTGTGTGTGTGTATGTGTGTGTGTGTGTGTGTGTGTGTGTGTGTGTGTGTGGTGGAATTTTCAGTAGGATGGTTAGGAAAGATATTATTGAAAAGGTGGAATTTCAGCACACACATGAAGGAGGTGGGTATATGAGGGAAGAGTGTCCTAGGCAGAAGGAAAATAAGGAGTCTTGCTGCCATGATTGAGGAAGAGTCAGGAAGCCCTGAGGGCTGGGGTGAAGTAGCAAAGTGGAGCACAAGAGGAGACAAAGTTGGAGATGAAACATAAGTGGGTAAAGGGGGTAAGGGTGGGGGCAGATAAGTGGCAATTCTTGAAGACCTTTGTTGACCTTCCTAGTGACTTTGGTCTTAATTCTGAGTGAAACAATAAGCCAGCAGGGAGTTTTGAACAGGTTTTAACAAGATCACTCTGACTACTAATTTCAAATAAACTTTAGGAGGTTAAGGGAAGAAGCAGAGAGTCTAGGGGGGACATTCATCGTGAGAAATGATGGTGGTTGACCACGGTTCTGGGCTGAACAACTGGAAGGATGGAGTTGCCAAAAACTGAGATGGGACAAGACATCAGAAAAAAATAAGGCTTGGAGAGGGAAGATTAGAAGCTCTGTTATGAACATATTAAATTGAAATGTTTATAAGGGGATGTTGAGTAGACAGTCTGACTTGTAAATTTGGGGTTCAAGGTTGAAATGGAGGAAAATTCTGAATTTGGAGAGAGACAGCTAGACCACATGCCTCAGCTCTCTTTCTCCTAAGATGAACCCTTTTCCCTGAGGTCTTTGTGATTTTTGTTTTCAGTATCATCATCTTTTAATGAGGCAGAGACTGCTCCTCTAAACCCAATTTATCCAAATATGGGGAAAAAACAAAAAAGCCCTCTGTTTTTCGGTGTCAACAACTGAGACAAAGTAGACATTTTTAAACAAGACTTTACTGACGAAAGGAAACATGTAAAATCAAAACAGCATGAGACTAGATAATTTGACTTATTATAGGAGCTATTTTACTCAAATTCAGCGCCTTATGAAAAGCCTTCCCTCTGGCTCTCACTCCACACCAGGCAGCAGAGGCCTTACCACAAAGATAAATTCTTCTCTCAAGAGAGAGAGAAGCATGACAGGGAAGCTTAATCATCTCTTATGCTTACAGCTCACCTCCTTCATTCTGATTTTCTATCCAAGGACCTTTCTCTTCCTTTGGTGATTGTATACTGGGATTTAGTACAACATTTAGGAAAGAACCACCTACCCTCAAAATATCCAAATATAGCACCACAGTTCCAATACTTTAATAAGAGGCACATGCATATATCATTAAGTTAGAGGGATTATTTAATCACAGCATGAATCATACTGTGTCCTCAATAAACATTAATTACCTTTCCTTCCCTGTGGAATGGCTTTCAACACTCTATAACTCACCCAGCCTTAACTGCAGGGAAGCCATTTTCTTGCATGCCATGACCACATCATGCCAAGCTTTTTCTTGTGATATTTGCCCTTTCTGGAATATTTCCCCTTACCTTCCTCTCATACAAACCTTGCAGTTCTTTATAGGTCGAACCAACATCACAAGGTCTTTTATCTAACTGAATCTCACATTGATGTCTCCTCTTCTTTGTACACCTATAATTTGTCTATACCAATCATTTTTCATGTAAATATACTATGAAGTGTTTGGGTATGGAAATTTTGTCTTCCCTGAAGGATAAAAACCACGATTTGCTTTTTAAACTTTAACTCTTTTTTAAAAAATTCATCAGCATGCATAGCACAGGGCTGTGTATGTAGGAGACAAATAACAATGTGGTAATAATGTAGTAAATAATCTGTAAATGTCTGCAATATCTGTTCATTAATCCATTCACTAGAAAAACATTAACACTTTGTCAGGCATTGCTAGATATTCAAGCACAGAAATAAAACAATGTTGGAGAACCATTTATTGTGAATATGAGATTTTTAGATGAAGAAAAGATGTTAGAAATAGCTTTTAAGAAGCTGGTTTGGTAAACTCGTATATATCCAAGATTATAGAGAGCCATCTTGTGGGCAATTCAGTTTCTCACTCAAATAAGATCTTTAAATAGAGTTTATATATATAAACTTTATATAATTAAGTATATTTTAACCAGTTCTCATAAACTACTTGTAGTCTTTACAGTGTTTTTTAAATTTCTTAAATATCTAAAAATAAAGGTCCCAGCAAAGAAATTACTAAATGTCATAAATATGACTTATGATACTTTCCATAAAACATAAACTGTGATCAGAAGATAAAGAGCATCCTTAGAGATTATCTCCTCAAATGATCTATCACTTTTTGGAGGTTTAAGGGTACTTTGAAAATTTGATTAAATCTGTGATTCTGCTCCCTTGAGAAATGCAAATATGCATACAATTTTGCTTATAATTTCAGGTTCTTCAGCAACTCCCCTGCAGTTTACTCATGAGCCTGTTCATGGACTTCATATTTTAAAATCCTGTATTTTACATAATACACAGGAAGGTCTAGCAGATTTGGGTGAAAAGAAAGATTTGATCCCATTATTTCTCCATCCCCAGAAGCTCATGGTCATACATCAGCTGAATAAAATCATGATGAAATATTTTTGCCATATTGTTTGTGTCTCTCAGCTAAATCTTAATATTTATAGTGTTTAGTTTCTTAAAGTTCCTGACATCAACAAAGACAATGTTTTAATATTAGGTCACGTCATTCATGTTGTGTCAAAATCTTTGATGTTTCTTTTCTCTAAAATAAAAGATATATTTTGGAATTACATCTTAGCCTTGAACCCACATTCATGGGTAAATGAAGTCCTGGCAGTATGAGGTTGATACATTTGAGCAAAAGGTCCTGAACCATATGCTACCCTACACATATACATACAATCAGACTGTTCTCTGTCTCCTCTTCCTTTCTCACTGAGAAACCAGGTGCATTCACAAAAATCACCTCTTTTGGTCAGGACCGTTGGAGCCCTTTTTTTTTTTCTTTTAATACAATACTTATGATAGTTTATGTTTTCTTCATCTCTTGCTACTAAGAACTCTAGTAGCCTAAGTCAGTATGTCCCAAAGTAAGTTCTGTGGAATACTAGTTCCATATAATATCAATAGGTGCTACAAGCAAAACGATTCTATGGTCAAATAAGCTGTGATTCACAAAATTAAACTGATGTATAACTGTAAGACTCCTAAAGTCTTTAACAGACTAAATAAATATTTTAAATCTCCAGGAAAGAGGTACCATATGCAGAATATTCCAAACTTTATTAAATACGGAACTTTTTTGTTTCTTTATTTTCAGAGTATCTAATGGGTTTGGTGCTCCACAGAGAACATTTTGGCCCAAGCTAAACTAGAAATACAAAGATAGATTTAAAAATGCACAGGGATTTCTTGAACAAGTTTCAGGATGGTGAGAAACTGACTTATAGTGTAGAATATTCTGGGCAAGGAAATTTTACATTAAATGATCATAATTCAAATATTATAACTAATTTTAATTTAGCAGGCAATTTGATCTAATAGATAAAAGCACTCACCTGAAAGTGAGCTACTGTGTTTTGTTCCTCAGTACAGTCATACTGTTTTTCAAGTGATTAGCAATTCATTTTACCTCTCCAGTTAAGTGAAAACAATTCTTTAGGAGTAATAGAAACACTGTGATTCATATAAAACTCAGTTTAAGGTGCCTTGTGCAGCAATTCCCAAGTAGTATTCTAAAAGATGACTTACTCTGATATTAACTGATGTCCGTGGGGAATGGTTTAATTTTTCTGCAAAAGTTCTCCACCTTCTAGAATAGCCTCATTCCAATTATTATATCCAAAGCTCTTAGAAGTCCTGCAATGAAAAAAAATGTTTTTCTTCAAAACTGTCAAGCCAATATCTCCCCCATTGTTTATATTTTACTCCCCAAAATATGATTTTTAATTCACAGATTTCCTGGATCCAGGGAATCATTTAAATTTTTGGTCTAAAACTCATCTACTAGGTTCAGATTATATATAAAAAAGCACTCTATTCATAGAGAGAATTGGCCTTTAGAGAATCTCACTGCCAGCCCTACTGGCATCTACAAGAACTAGAAAGCATTATTTACAGAGAATAATCCACACAGTGATAATTAAGGATTAGCTATGCTTATGATGACAATTTTGTCTAATTTACTGAAGAAAGAAGAATTAAAATGTACTCTGATTTGAGATTTACTGATCTTTTTCTTTTCTCTTGCAGGTAAGTTTGGAAATAATTTATTTTGCTTATGGAATAGAGGTATGGTGTCACTTTTTTTAAATTTTAATTGCTTTTAACATTGGGCATGACAGATGATACGTTTCACCATGCATTTTGTTGCTGCTGTTGTTGCCAGTATTTGAAAGGTAACATTGCGGGTTTCTTTGATTCAAAGTTTTCAGTATGTGATTCCATAAAGTAAGTCTATGCAGGGTTTGTATTTGGGTTTGTGTTTAAATGATTTCTGTGTCAGATACAAGGATGGAGACTGTAGTCGGAGGGTGAGGGAAATATAAGAAGAGTAGATAATACGAAATCAGTGAGACACTGTAAGGCTGAGAAGGGCAGCAAACTTCAGTTCCAGGTGTGTAATCTACGACGACCATGAATGTGTATCACAAAAATAAGATGCCTTTTCATTAGCAGAGGTAATCAACCAGAGACTGTTTTCATTCACTTTTCCAAACCTGTGGTGTTGTGTTTTCTTCTGTTATTGTACAAAATTTCTGGCCAGGGTATTGTTGATGTATGTCTTTGTAAAAGGAATGGCTATAACCATTGTGAATCAGAAGTCAACTTTTAAGTTAGAAAACAGTAAAATAGGTCCACTCCCTGAAAACCATATGGAAAAGAAAAACTCTAATGAACTACAATTAACCATTTCCGATAAGAAGAAGGAAGTTTCAGTAAATCTTCTAGATACACAAATGAGAAGATAAAATAGCAGAGGGGCTTAGGAAGAAGTGGGATTTGTCTTAGGGAAGGAAGGTAGCCTGTTAAGTTGCCCACATAGGACTATGGCCTTATTATTGTACATTATACTTTCATTCATATATGAAAGAAGTGATTGAGATTTGAATCAAGCTTGAAACTGAAGTAAGCCGCATGTTATAAATGATATGTTTACTTTATTCTAGAAAGACTGTATGAGTTTGTAAAAGCAATTGCAAGCTTTAGTATTTATTAAATGTATAAAAATAGAGAACTTGCTAGTCTGAGTTCTACCTAATCAATAAAAGATGATGTAGCTCAGGAGGCAAGAGAGTTCTTGGGCCCTTGGTCTTGGTGAGTAAAGAACTTTAATCTTGTTTTATTCTCACCGATATAATCATATCAATACCAAAGTCATCAAGAAGGAGTCAATATTATCACCCTGAGTAGGCGTGTAAACGTTTTCACTGAGAAAATACAAATTTGGTACTTGAACCACAAAGCTAATTGACATGGCTACTACTCTTTGTTTGAACTAGTATTCCATTGTTTGATGGAAAGGAATGGAATTAAAGGACATTGTAAAATGTCATGATATCGTTAGGAAAATACATGTATTTTTTTCCTCTTCCAATCTAAGTATCAGAGAGATTCTTTAACCCAAGGATAAATCAGTAAAGTTTTTCTGTGAAGAGGTAGATAGTAAATATTTTAGACTTTGTAGGACATAAGGTCTCTGTGGTACAACTCTGCCTTGTAGAACAAACGTAGCTACCCATAGACAAAATGTAATGAATGAGCATGGTATATTCCCATAATGCTTTATTTACAAAAACAGATGGTGGGTGGGATTTGCCCTGTGGTAGGTTTGAAATGAAATTAAATGAAGAATTTTAAGTAATCTTTAAAATTTTTGGAACAGTGTATATGTTGGCCACCTTTTGCTATAGAGAAACCCTGGTATAAGTAAGAATGAAATGGTGTTCAGCTCTAGTTTAGAAATGTTACAAACTTCTCAAAAGGTTGGATGAATTTAAACACTAGAGGGCACAAAAGGATATTTTTAAGTCAAGGACCTTTTCTAAACAGAACTCTACAATTATGAAACACTGTCTCAAGTCAAGTGCTGTGACCTCAATGTACTTAATTTGTCAGGGATGTGGGCCTGCAGTTCCAGTAACCTCGCCAGCCACAAGAACTTGAAGTAGTTGACCAACTCTGTGTTGCTATAGTAATAGCCATATGTCTTTTTTTTTTTTTTTCTTGCTTGCTTGCTTTTCCATAAAATGTGGCCCAAATTAAGGATTTATAGGGCAGAATTTTTTCCGTCTTATAAGAGAAGAATCATTTTTTGATTGCTCTAGGTTCTGACTAATTTTCATGTGGTGAGAGTCTCTTTGTAGTAAATAACAAGTTATTTTCAATTATCTTTTGTTTTACTAATCCTAGTTTTACTAATCCTAGTATTATGACTATTACTAGTCATAATAAAATAATGCATATATAGTTTTACTTTGATTTTTGAACTCATTTGAGGGTTTTATTTCATAAAAATGATTAAAAATCATTAGGAGCCTCAAGCCTCAAAAATACTCCTGCCCTTTATTCTAGTAATTCTACTTGTAGGTATTTGGATTAGGAAAGTAATCTGAGATATTAAAAAGATTTATGTTCAAAGATATTCACCACGAAAGTACTTACAATGTTGAAAACCTACATATACTCTAACTCTGCCACATAAACTAATGTTTAAATACATTTTCATATTAGACAGAAGAATCTTATCAACCATTAAAAATATTTTCAACTAATTTTAGGATATGGGAAATTGCTTATGGTATAACATTAAAGGCAAAGCAGAATCCAAAATCTTATACACTAAAATCTCAATTGAATGTTAAAATTAGATGCATATATAGAGATATGTATATACATATAAAAATAAGGAAAAAATGAGCCACAAGACTTACAATCGTTACCTCTTGTGTACTTGCTCTTTCTTTTTTCCTTTTTCCTTTTCTGCATTTTCCAACTTTTCTATAAGGAATATTCATCATTTATATAGTCATGAAAAATAAATGTTACTCAAACAGAAAACTGTTTCAGCATTCTCACAACACTTTTTTTAGGTGTGATTTTTAGGTTAATGCTGGTAAAAGTCAGCAAGGTTATAAGCAAAGTCTATTATTTTATGCATCAGAAAATCCATTTAAATGAATTATTGATTGTTAGGCAGACACACCAACAGAGTCACCTTTTTAGGCCTGCAGGACAGACTTCTGTGATGTGGTTGAGTAGTAAGAGGGGCGCAGAGGCGGGGGAAAGAAGACCAGTGAAGCAAGAGCCTTCTGGAAAGGCCTGGCGTGCTGAGTTTTAGCACAAAACCCCCCTGTAAGCTCCCTAGACTGTGGTAAATCAGGACGTTTGCAACAGGCTTGCGTGCGCGTGCACACACACACACGTGCACGCACACACACACACATCTCTTGGAATCATTCTTCCTCCCTTCACAATCTGTCTGGTGCCCTGGCCTTTCCTTGCTAATGAACTTCAGAGTGCGTATGGAGAGGGGCTAGAGATAGAAATGCAAGAGACTGAAGGATGCTAAATTGGACTTTGCCTTGAGGACAGAATTCCTGGGAAATGACTCTGCATAGAATATCAAAGGAAATCCCATAAATAATATTGGCAAAAATACCACAATCATATGGAACAAAGCAAAATATTGTCGCTAGTGTCAGTTGAGCTTTTCCTCGAGACATTTCTAGTAGGATGAATTATTTACTAAAATTGTAGTTTTATCTTTTTTTACTTTATAAAAAGATAGCTGGTTGTAACATTTGTGACTATAGAGAATAATACTGGAAAGGGTGAATATAGCATGAGCATAGGCACACAGGTTGAGCTACATGGAATTACTGCTTTCTTCATTCACTGTGGATTTTGTAAATTTCCTTGGAGCTTTTAATCCCTAGTACCTAGGAGATTGAGAACCATGTCTACATGTTTACCTGGCAAATAATTTGATGAACTGAGTGAAAAGGTGTAATTGAGACTGCCTAATGCCATCAAACAACCCTTAGGACTTAATTTTCTCTCTGTATAATTTTCCCTTCATTTTAAACTTTTGAACCAAATTGTCTTGTAACATAAATTGATAGAATCAGTCATTTGGAATTTTTCACAAAGTTATGTCAGACATTCTGAAGTTTAAATATGGAACTTTTTTAGTTTATATTCCCAAATGATAGTGGTTTATATATATATGGTATGTCTATGTATTGTTCTCAAACATATCAAGGTCAAATAAAGCTGTGAACATTTAAGCACTAGCTGTTGTCCACTGGGTAGTGCAGAAATGGATGACTTAGTTTATCTAAACTAATTACCAAAGGAAATAGAGAAGCCTTTAGTCCTTTCTTGAACAAGGCAGAATTAAATATTCATGACAAGAAGGAATAGTAGAATTTAGAGCAAAATAACGAAATGTCCCTGGAGCCTGACTTCTAAGAGGTTTGAGGGGTTCACCGAACATACATTTATTTAGCTCCTACTGTGCCGGGCAGTCCCAGGATTATGTGGCCCCAGGAAGTTCACGGCCGAGTAGAACACTGAGAACATAGCACTCTTTTTCTTGACAACACAGTTCCAGAGACAGGATGCCTGCAATATGCATTATGTCCTAGAAAAGAAACAAATTAAAGTGACTACAGGTGCCTTCAACATGTTTATCCCCCATGCACTCATACCTATAGCTCACCAGCTAACTCACAGCACATTTCTATCCAACCTTATCTTTTTTCACTACCTTATTTATTAGTTCTCAGATAACCTGAGGAGAATGAATCTGACTTTTTCACACCTGTAGTAGGTTCACTTTCCATTCCAGAGAAACCATAGACAGACCTTTTCTCAGCTAAAGTATGTTAGTTAACATAAGCAGCATGGACAAAGAGATTCCTAATTGAGCATGTAAAACATGGAATAATACAGTTGTCTAAAAACTGCGTTGGAAAGATGAATGAGTTCTAGAGAGCAGCTGTATACTATAGTGCCTATAGTTTACAATGTGGTATTATGCACTTAAAACTTTGTTAAGAGGGTAGATTTCATGTTAAGTGTCATTAACGCACGCACACACACACAAATCCGAAAACCAGAGAGACAGAAGGAAACTTTTAGGTGAGTAATATGTTTCTTACCTTATTATGGTGA
Organism: Pseudorca crassidens; assembly: GCF_039906515.1. Classification (NCBI taxonomy): domain Eukaryota; kingdom Metazoa; phylum Chordata; class Mammalia; order Artiodactyla; family Delphinidae; genus Pseudorca; species Pseudorca crassidens. The sequence goes on along the minus strand of NC_090298.1, from coordinate 46,587,946 downwards.
TGTTTTTACAGGTGTATGTGTATGTCCAAGCTCATCAAATTGTATACACTAAATATATACAGGGTTTTGTATATCAATTATACCTGAATAAAGCTGTTTTTTAGAACCATATTGATTATATATGCTAATGTCTTGGATATTGAGATAAATGAGGATTTGAGGGGGAGAAATTCATGACATTTGTCTCCCTGGCTCCAGTCTTCCCTGCTCAAATCCTCATGGAATAGAATCAAGCATCAATTGTTCTAAAATTCTGCTTTCATTATTTTACTCCCTTGTTCAGAAACTTTTGATGCTTTTTCACTTTTAAATGGAACAAAGGTACCACTCCTAACAAAACATTCAAAGTGTTGCACACTCCAGTCTAAACCTTTCCTTCCTACCTTTTCCTGACAACCACTGTTCATAATAATCTCCCCTCTGAACTCCAGTGGTTCACCATGCATGGGATACAGCTTGTCTCCTCGTGCACTGGATACATTATGCTTCTGAAGAGCAGCAGCTGCTTCTACAAATTTGTCACAGGACAATGCCAGTCACAGTGTTTAGTAAATATTTGATTAATAACTATCAGTATTTATCTCATATGGCTATGAGACCAGTGAATTCATCCACTTAGCAGATATATATTGAATGCCTACCACTAACAGACCCTATTCTAGTTGATGGTAAACAGCAGTGAACAAAGCAGAGTCTCTGTTCTAATGAAACTTGATTTTTGTGTGTGGAGGGGAGATAGACAATGTAAAATACACAAACATATACAAAATATACAGTATGTCATGATGATAAGTTCTATGAAGAAAACTAATGCAGAATAAAGAAATAGAGTGACGGCAATGCTATTTTAGATATAGTCAGAATAAGTAGCCCTGTCTATTTAACTGACATTTGGATCTTAACAGAGTGAAAGGACTGTGCCAATGTCTGAAGCGAGAGCATTTCCGGAAGAGGAAACAGCAAAGTGCAAAGGTCCTGAGGCAGGAGCAGGCACGCTGTGTTAAAAGAACAGGAAAAAGACCAGTATGGGTCAAACCAAGTAAGCAAAGGGGAGAAGAGAAGGAAAAATGGTCAGGAGATAGTAAAGGGCTTTTGTAAGCCATGGTAAGGAGTTTGGATTTTGAAGTGGGAACCTAGAAGAGGGTTTTGAGCACAGAAGGGACGTACATGTGCAAAGGATCACTCTGAGTATTCCGAGAAGAATAGACTTGGAATGAGGCCGGAAACAGTAAAAATGGTTACGAAGCCACTTCAGTAGTCTGGGCAAGAAACAATGGTGACCTGGACCAGGGTGGTGACAGTGGAAGTGGTGAAGAGTGACCAGATTCTGGCTCCAATTTGAAAACAGAGCTGACAGTATGTGATGATGGATTTTCACACGAGAAAAAGAGAAACAGAAATGAGTCAAGATGATTCAAGGCTTTGGGTCTGAAAATATTAAAAACTTGTGTTTTCATTTGCTGAGTTGAGGAAAGACGAGAGAAACGTAGATTTAGTGGTAGGGTGCTGGAACATGAACCTAAAATTCAGCGTGGCACCTTAAGTCTGAGCGGCCTATTTGTGGCGGAGGTTTCGGGCCCCGCCCCATTTCCCCTAGACTTACCCCAGATGCCCCCTGCCCCTGTGGCGGGCAGATCCTGTGTGCTCAGTAGACTTCTCATTTGGGCAGCTGGGTACTTTCTCTGTTCAAAGGAGCTTGCTAGACTGGGTGTGGGCTGCCCAGAGGGCAATCCTCAGACATTGAAAGACCAGAGTATGCTTCCATGCCCCACGTTTCACATGCCTCAGTGGGATGAGTCCTAGACGTGTGTGTACGGCCACTCAGAGGGGTCCCCAAGAAGCTTGAGTTCCATGTGCTCGCAGTGGTCACCTGCGCATTAATGCACACTCCACTGATTCTCGTCTCTCCCTTCCCTACTTCCCCAACCCCTAACTTCCTACAGTCACCTCCCTGCTTCCTCTCCAAATAAAGTACCCACACCAAGATTTTGCAGCATCTGCCTGGAAGCAATTCAACCTAAGACTATTATACATCCAAATGTCAATATTCAAGAAGGAGGAAAATACGCTCTTTTGAAAAGAGGGGAAATGTCAGGGGTGGAGTATAGCTGGGAGATGTTAGTCTTTAACAACCCTATGTGAAAGCACAAGGTGTAAATACGGGTTGGTTCGTATACATGTTTGTTCCTTTCTTCTCTGCCGCATGGTCATTTCTCCGGGTGAATACAATGGTGCTCACTAATGAACAATCTGAGCTTTCCGCAGAGGCCACAGCAGAATATCTAGAGAGTAGTAGCCTGAGGAGTGATGACAATTTGATTGGAAAGAAGGGGATCTTGGGAACTTGTCTTAAATCTGCATTTACATAGGAAGGCCATTGTTTTGACTTTTCTTCTATGTTTGTTGGGGTGGTTTTGAAGAAACTGGAGATTATAGAAGGCCATGCCAAGCCACCCTTTGGTGTCGTCTTTACTTTTTCCTACTAGTTTATGCTCAGCCATACTATTTCTGTTGCCTGGCTCAGGAGCATGTTTTTTGTGCCAGTTTGAGGAGGAAAGTGAGTAGCGATGAAGGAGATCCTCATTAACTAGGTAGGATAGCCAGTCGCAGGCAAAGCAAAGACCGTTCTTACTTGCAATCAATTGTTCAACTGAATGTGAAAACAAATCAGTTTCTCTTGTTTTGAATGAGAAGATCAGATAAAACACAGTTCTCCTTGCCATACATTGTATCACATTCCAGAGTAATTTCAATTTCACCTTTGCAGGAAGCATCCAGAATTTAATGTTTTCTGCTGAGCAGTTATCCAGATCATTGTAAACCAGTGGAAGCATTGACATGAATAAGATTTTTCTTCTAATTAAAGAGCTAATTCAAGCATAGAAAAATGTTCCTAGTTCTCACTAAAATGGTATTTTTTTTTTTTTTTTTTGTGGTATGCGGACCTCTCACTGTTGTGGCCTCTCCCGTTGCGGAGCACAGGCTCCGGACGCGCAGGCTCAGCGGCCATGGCTCACGGGCCCAGCCGCTCCTCCGCATGTGGGATCTTCCCAGACCGGGGCACAAACCCGTGTCCCCTGCATCGGCAGGCAGACTCTCAACCACTGCACCACCAGGGAAGCCTGGTAATATTTTTTTTTATCAGTCGTTATCATGTAAAGTTTCAGGTGACTAATACATTTCCAAATGGCCCTCATAACCATGCTAACATTTTATAATTACGTGGTTCTCTGTTTTTAAGATGAATGGACAATATCTGATTTTTAATATATTGTCCAATTTTCAATATTCATTTGCCTTTTGTCAAATGGAGAGACAGTATTCATCAGAGCAAGAGAGCAAGTTTCTGAAGTAATGGGGGCAAACAGGGATGCTGATTTCCTATACTGGGAAAGTTCTTTTTAAAACATTAAACATTAAGAAACACAACCATGTGGAATATTTATGTACACATTTAATAACAGAGAAGTAGCTTACCAAGTCTTGGAATTGCCCATACCCACGTATGCGTCCTCCGTAAGGTCCGTAAGTCAGTTCCCAGATGATGAAGACTAAGCAAATGCCCTGTGGGTCTAGTTGAAGCTCTGGGCTCTTTCTTGGGGCGAAGGTACAGTCCTGAAAACCTCTCTTAACAAGGGGGAGCTGTGCATACATCTAGCTCTTTTCATAGAATTTCCTCGCAGACTGAAGTGAAGTGGGTCTCTAAATCTACAAAGAGCTTGGTCTCTCTTTTTGCTTATTTTCTGGCCATGGTTTGTTTATCTCGAGGAGACAGACTGCTCTGTCTTCTCTACTTAAATGTCTACAGATGGTATCACGCTGCCTCCAATTTGATTTTACATCAGATCTTCCCAGGCGTTAAACGATGTGTATGCTTTCTGGCTTCCCTGCACTTCTCTCTCTGACCCTTTAACATCTCAGCAATGTGTAAATTATGAGACGTGTTTAATTTAACATGGATTCAAAAGTTTTTGTTCATGACCTTTGGTTGAAATTTAATCAAACTAAAAACCTAACACTCCTAGTGGTAAAAGGAAATTGGGTTATTCAAGGTTTTTAGTAGCAAATATTTAGTTTTACCTAATTATAGAAATAATCCCTATGCACGGTAGAAAATTTGAACATTACAGAAAAGAACATTTAAAAAGGCCTATGATCCTAATACCCAGAGATAGCACTGTCAATATTTTGGTGTATATTTTTATTAATTAGATTTAATTGGTAAATGCTTTTCACGAGTAACTAGATTCTACTTAGTAATTTATAATGCACCTCTATCATGTCACATAATTATTATTTCTTTTTTGTGGTGGGAATAGTTAAGATCTAGTCTCTTAGCAAGTTCAATGTTTATAATACAATACTGGTGTCTATAATCACTATACTGTGCATTAGATCTCTTGCAAATTTGTACCCTTAAACAAAATCCTTCCTGTTCCCCAAGCCCCCACTGCCCCAACTTCTGGTAACCACCATTTTACTGTTGTTTTCAATGAGTTCAACTTTTTTGGATTCCACATGTGAGTGATATCATACAGTATTTGCCGTTCTCTGTCTGACTTATTTCACTTAGCAGAATATTCTCAGGGCCCATCTATGTTGTCACCAATGGCAGAATTTCCTTCTTTCTCACAGCTGAATAATATTCCATTGTGTGTGTGGGTATTTTATATAAATATGTGTGTGTGTTTATACACCTTACGATGCACTTTTTAACAAGGTATTAACGTTAACATCTTGAAAATGCCACTCTATGCTTTTTTTTGCTATATTTGCCATTTTCACTGACCTGCTATGATAAGTTACTACTAGAGTTGCAAATACACATCCTTCAATGTACCTGAAGAGACATTCCTCTGAATCTGAGATGCTCCACAGTCCTTGGAGCACCTGAGAGCCAAGGCTTCTGAGATGACTCTGCAGTACTTACTCCTTGATTGGATTCAAGTACCCAACTCCAAACATGGGCTGAGAGTGTTTAGTAATTATTTGTATGAGTTCTTTAGTTTCATGGAGACTAAAATTAGGTTTCCTCTGTCACTCTTATGATGTCATTTGACCTTGACCTGCATCTCAAATTGCTGAGACGGTAGCAAGCTTTCTCCCTAAGCACATCAGAAATAGTAGGTGAGGAGGGGACATTTAAGATGGTGGAGGAGTAAGGCATGGAGATCACCTTCCTCCCCACAAATACATCAGAAATACATCTACATGTGGAACAACTCCTACAGAACACCTACTGAACGCTGGCAGAAGACCTCAGACCTCCCAAAAGGCAAGAAACTCCCCACATACCTGGGTAGGGCAAAAGAAAAAAGAGAGACAAAAGAATAGGGATGAGACCTGCACCAGTGGGAGGGAGCTGTGAAGGAGGAAAGGTTTCCACACACTAGGAAGCCCCTTCGCGGGCAGAGATGGGTGGGTGGCGGAGTGGAGGTAAGCTTCAGAGCCACAGAGGAGAGTGCTGCAACAGGGGTGCGGAGGGCAAAGCGGAGAAATTCCCGCACAGAGGATCGGTGCTGACCAGCACTCACCAGCCCGAGAGGCTTGTCTGCTCACCCTCCAGGGTGGGCAGGGCTACGAGCTGAGGCTCCGGCTTCGGTCGGAGCACCGGGAGAGGACTGGGGTTGGCGGCGTGAACACAGCCTGCAGGGGGTTAGTGCGCCACAGCTAGCTGGGAGGGCGTCTGGGGAAAAGTCTGGACTTGCCGAAGAGGCAAGAGACCATTGTTTCAGGGTGCGCGAGGAGAGGGGATTCAGAGCACCGCCTAAATGAGTTCCAAAGACGGCGTGAGCCGTGGCTATCAGCATGAACCCGAGACGGCCTGAGACGCTAAGGCTGCTGCTGCAGCCACCTAGAGCCTGTGTGCAAGCACAGCTCACTATCCACAGCTCCCCTCCTGGGAGCCTGTGCAGCCTGCCACGGCCAGGGTCCTGTGATCCAGGGACAACTTCACAGGGAGAACACATGGCGCACCTCATGCTGTTGCAACATCATGCTGGCCTCTGCTGCCGCAGGCTCCCCGCACACTCTGTACCCCTCCCTCCCCCTGGCCTGAGTGAGCCAGAGCCCCCTAATCAGCTGCTCCTTTAACCCCATCCTGTCTAAGCGAAGAACAGACGTCCTCAGGCGACCTAAATGCAGAGGTGGGGCCAATGCAAAGCTGAACCCCAGGATCTGTGCAAACAAAGAAGAGAAAGGGAAATCTCTCCCAGCAGCCTCAGGAGCAGCGGATTAAATCTCCACAATCAACTTAATGTACCCTGCATCTGTGCAATAGACAACGAGTCATCCCAAATTAAGGCACTGGACTTTGGGAGCAACTGTAGACTTGGGGTTTGCTTTCTGCATCTAATTTTTTTCTGGTTTTATGTTTATCTTAGTTTAGTATTTAGAGTTTATTATCATTGGTAGATTTGTTTATTGATTTGGTTGCTCTTTTCCTTTTTTTTTTTTTCTTTTTCTATATAGCTATATATTTTTTTTCCTTTTTCTCTTTTTGTGAGTGTGTATGTGTATGCTTCTTTGTCTGATTCTGTCTGCATAGCTTTGCTTTTACCATTTGTCCTAGGGTTCTGTCCATTTTTTATTTTTATTTTTTAGTATAGTTTTTAGCGCTTGCTATCTTTGGTGGATTTGTTTTTTGGTTTGGTTGCTCTCTTTTTTCTTTCCTTTTTCTTTTTTTATTACTTAACATTTTTTAATTTTTAATAATTTCTTTATATTTTAGTTATTTTATTTTATTTTATTTTTTCTTTCTTTCTTTTTTCTCACTTTTCTTCTCAGCTGTGTAGCTGACAGGGACTTAGTGCTCTGTCCAGGTGTCAGGCCTATGGCTCTGAGGTGGTAGAGCCAAGTTCAGGACATTGGTCCACCAGAGACCTCCCAGCTCCATGTAATATCAAACGGTGAAAGCTCTCCCAGAGATCTCCATCTGAATGCTAAGAACCAGCTCCACTCAACAACCAGCAAGCTACAGTGCTGGACACCCTATGCCAAACAACTAGCAAGACAGTAACTCAACCCCACCCATTAGCAGAGAGGCTGCCTAAAATCATAATAATGTCTCAGACACCCCAAAACACACCACCGGAGGAGGTCTTGCCCACCAGAAAGACAAGATCCAGCCTCATCCACCAGAAAACAGGCACCAGTCCCCTCTACCAGGAAGCTTACACAACCCACTGAACCAACCTTAGCTAGTGGGGGCAGACACCAAACACAATGGGAACTACGAACCTGCAGCCTGCAAAAAGGAGACCCCAAACACAGAAAGTAAAGCAAAATGAGAAGACAGAGAAACACACAGCAGATGAAGGAGCAAGGTAAAAACCCATCAGACCAAACAAATGAAGAGGAAATAGGCAGTCTACCTGAAAAAGAATTCAGAGTAATGATAGTGAAGATGATCCAAAATCTTGGAAATAGAATGGAGAAAATACAAGAAGTGTTTAACAAGGACCTAGAAGAACTAAAGAGCAAACATACAGTGATGAACAATACAATAAATGAAATTAAAAATTCTCTAGAAGGAATCAATAGCAGAATAACTGAGGCAGAAGAATGGACAAGTAACCTGGAAGATAAAATACTGGAAATAACTACCAAAGAGCAGAGTGAAGAAAACAGAAAGAAAAGAATTGAGGACAGTCTCAGAGACCTCTGGGACAACATTAAACACACCAACATTCAAATTATAGGAGTCCCAGAAGAGGAAGAGTAAAAGAAAGGGACTGAGAAAATATTTGAAGATATTATACTTGAAAACTTCCCTAATATGGGAAAGGAAATAGTCAATCAAGCCCAGGAAGTGCAGAGAGTTCCATACAGGATAAATCCAAGGAGAAACACGCCAAGACACATATTAATTGAATTATCGAAAATTAAATACAAAGAAAAAATATTAAAAGCAACAAGGAGAAAACAACAAATAGCATACAAGGGAATCCCCATAAGGTTAACAGCTGATCTTTCAGCAGAAACTCTGCAAGCCTGAAGGGAGTGGCAAGACATATTTAAAGTGATTAAAGGGAAACACCTACAACCAAGATTACTCTACCTAGCAAGGATCTCATTCAGATTCAACTGAGAAATTAAAACCTTTACAAAAAAGCAAAGGCTAACCAGCTTTACAACAAATGCTAAAGGAACTTCTCTAGGCAGGAAACACAAGAGAAGGAAAGGACCTACAATACCAAACCCAAAACAGTTAAGAAAATGGTAATAGGAACATACATATCGATAACTACCTTAAATGTAAATGGATTAAGTGCTCCAACCAAAAGACACAGACTGGCTAAATGGATACAAAAACAAGACCCTTATATATGCTGTCTACAAGAGACCCACTTCAGACCTAGGGACACATACAGACTGAAAGTGAGGGATGGAGATAGATATTCCATGGAAATGGAAATCAAAAGAAAGCTGGACTAGCAATTCTCATATCAGACAAAATAGACTTTAAAATAAAGACTATTACAAGAGACAAAGAAGGACACTACGTACAGATCAAGGGATCAGTCCAAGAAGAAGATAAAACAATTGTAAATATTTATGCACCCAAAATAGGAGCACCTCAATGCATAAGGCAAATGCTAACAACCATAAAAGGGGAAATTGACAGTAACACAGTCATAGTAGGGGACTTTAACACCCCACTTTCACCAATGGACAGATCATCCAAAATGAAAATAAATAAGGAAACACAAGCTTTAAATGATACATTAAACAAGATAGAATTAATTGATGTTTATAGGACATTCCATCCAAAAACAACAGAATACACTTTCTTCTCAAGTGCTCATGGAACATTCTCCAGGATAGTTCATATCTTGGGTGACAAATCAAGGCTTAGTAAATTTAAGAAAATTGAAATCGTATCAAGTATCTTTTCCAACCATGACCCTATGAGACTAGATATCAATTACAGGAAAAATTCTCTAAAAAATACAAACAGGGCTTCCCTGGTGGCACAGGGGTTGAGAGTCTGCCTACCGAAGCAAGGGACACGAGTTCGTGCCCCGGTCCGGGAAGATCCACATGCCGCAGAACAGCTGAGCCTGTGAGCCATGGCCGCTGAGCCTGTGCGTCTGGAGCCTGTGCTCCGCAACAGGAGAGATCACAACAGTGAGAGGCCCGTGTACCGCAAAAAAAAAAAAAAAAAAATGGAGGCTAAATAATACACTACTAAATAACCAAGAAATCACTGAAGAAATCAAAGAGGAAATCAAAAAATACCTAGAAACAAATGACAATGTAAACACAATGACCCAAAACCTATGGGATGCAGCAAAAGCAGTTCTAAGAGGAAAGTTTATAGCAATACTATCCTACCTCAAGAAACAAGAAACATCTCAAATGCACAACCTAACCTTACACCTAAAGCAATTAGAGAAAGTAGAACAAAAAAACCCCAAAGTTAGCAGAAGGAAAGTAATCATAAAGATCAGATCAAAAATAAATGAAAAAGAAATGAATGAAACAATTGCAAAGATCAATAAAACTAAAAGCTGGTCCTTTGAGAAGATAAACAAAGTTGATAAACCATTAGCCAGACTCATCAATAAAAAGAGGGAGAAGACTCAAATCAATAGAATTAGAAATGAAAAAGAAAAGTAACACCTGACATTGCAGAAATACAAAGGATCATGAGAGATTACTACAAGCAACTGTATGCCAATAAAATGGAAAACCTGGAAGAAATGGACAAATTCTTAGAAAAGCACAAATTCCTGAGACTGAAACAGGAAAAAATAGAAAATATAAACAGATCAGTCACAAGCACTGTAATTGAAACTGTGATTAAAAATCTTCCAGCAAACAAAAGCCCAGGACCAGATGGTTTCACAGGCAAATTCAATCAAACATTTAGAGAAGAGCTAACACCTATCCTTCTCAAACTCTTCCAAAATATCACAGAAGGAGAAACAGTCCCAAACTCATTCTATGAGGCCACCATCACCCTAATATCAAAACCAGACAAAGATGTCACAAAGAAAGAGAACAACAGGCCAATATCACTGATAAACATAGATGCAAAAATCCTCAACAAAATACTAGCAAACAGAATCCAACAGCACATTAAAAGGATCATATACCATGATCAAGTGGGGTTTATCCCAGGAATGCAAGGATTCTTCAATATATGCAAATCAATCAATGTGATAAACCATATTAACAAACTGAAGAATAAAAACCATATGATCATCTCAATAGATGCAGAAAAAGCTTTCAACAAAATTCAACACCCAGTTATGTTAAAAACCCTCCAGGGAGTAGGCATAGAAGGAACCTACTCAACCTAATAAAGGCCATTTATGACAAACCCACAGCCAACATCATTCTCAATGGTGAAAAACTGAAACCATTTCCTCTAAGATCAGGAATAAGACAAGGTTGTCCATTCTCACCACTCTTATTCAACATGGTTTTGGAAGTTTTAGCCACAGCAATCAGAGAAGAAAAAGAAATAAAAGGAATCCAAATCAGAAAAGAAGAAGTCAAGCTGTCACTGTTTGCAGATGACATGATACTATACAAAGAGAATCCTAAAGATGCTACCAGAAAACTACTAGAGCTAATCAATGAATTTGGTAAAGTAGCAGGATACAAAATTAATGCACAGAAAACTCTTGCATTCCTATACAGTAATGATGAAAAATCTGAAAGAGAAATTAAGGAAACACTCCCATTTACCATTGCAACAAAAAGAAAAAAATACCTAGGAATAAACCTACCTAAGGAGACAAAAGTCCTGTATGCAGAAAACTGTAAGACACTGATGCAGTAAATTAAAGATGATACAAATAGGTGGAGAGATATACCATGTTCTTGGAATGGAAAAATCAACATTGTGAAAATGGCTATAGTACCCAAAGCAATCTACAGATTCAGTGCAATCCCTATCAAACTACCAATGGCATTTTTCACAGAACTAGATGAAAAAATTTCACAATTTATATGGAATCACAAAAGACCCTGAATAGCCAAAGCAATCTTGAGAAAGAAAAACGGACCTGGATGAATCAGACTCCCAGACTTCAGACTATACTACAAAGCTACAGTAATCAAGACAGTATGGTACTGGCACAAAAACAGAAATATACATCAGTGGAACAGGATAGGAAGCCCAGAGATAAACCCATGCACCTATGGTCAACTAACCTATGACAAAGGAGGCAAGGATATACAATGCAGAAAAGACAGCCTCTTCAATAAGTGTTGCTGGGAAAACTGGACAGCTACATGTAAAAGAATGAAATTAGAGCACTCCCTGATACCATACACAAAAATAAACTCAAAATGTATTAAAGACCTAAACGTAAGGCCAGACACTATAAAACTCTTAGAGGAAAACATAGGCACAACACTCTGTGACATAAATCACAGCAAGATCCTTTTTGACTCACCTCCTAGAGAAATGGAAATAAAAATAAACAGATGGGACCTAATGAAACTTAAAAGCTTTTGCACAGCAAAGGAAAACATAAACACAATGAAAAGGCAACCCTCAGGATGGGAGAAGATATTTTCAAATGAAGCAACTGACAAAGGATTAATCTCCAAAACTTACAAGCAGCTCATGCAGCTCAATATCAGAAACAAACAAACAAACAAACAACCCAATCCAATACTGGACAGAAGACCTAAACAGACATTTCTCCAAGGAAGATATACAGATTGCCAACAAACACATGAAAGGATGCTCAACATCACTAATCATTAGAGAAATGCAAATCAAAAGTACAGTGAGGTATCACCTCACACTGGTCAGAATGGCCATCATCAAAAAATCTAAAAACAATAAGTGCTGGAGAGGGTGTGGAGAGAATGGAACTGTCTTGCACTTTTGGTGGGAATGTAAATTGATACAGCCACTATGGAGAAGAGGATGGAGGTCCTTTAAAAAAGTAAAAATAGAACTACTGTATCACCCAGCAATCCCACTACTGGGCATATACCCTGAGAAAACCATAATTCAAAAAGAGTCATGTACCACAATGTTCATTGCAGCTCTATAGCCAGGATATGGAAGCAACGTAAGTGTCCATCAACAGATGAATGGATAAAGAAGATGTGGCACATGTATACAATGGAATATTACTCAGCCATAAAGAGAAATGAAATTGAGCATTTGTAGTGAGGTGATGGACCTAGAGTCTGTCTAACAGAGTGAAGTCAGAAAGAGAAAAACAAATACCGTATGCTAACACATATATATGGAATCTTAAAAAAAAAAAAAAAAAAAAGTGGTTCTGAAGAGCCTAGGGTTAGGACAGGAATAAAGACGCAGACTTAGAGAATGGACTTGAGGACCGAGGGAGGGTGAAGGGTAAGCTGGGATGAAGTGAGAGAGTGGCATGGACATGTATACACTACCAAATGTAAAATGGATAACTAGGGCTTCCCTGGTGGCGCAGTGGTTGAGAGTCCGCCTGCCGATGCAGGGGACACGGGTTCGTGCCCTGGTCCGGGAAGATCCCACATGCCGCAGAGCGGCTGGGCCCGTGAGCCATGGCCGCTGAGCCTGCGCTCCGCAACGGGAGAGGCCCGCGTACCGCAAAAAAAAAAAAAAAAAAAAAAAAGGGATAGCTAGTGGGAAGCAGCCACATAGCACAGGGAGATCAGCTCAGTGCTTTGTGACCACCTAGAGAGGTGGGATAGGGAGGGTGGGAGGGAGACGTAACAAGGAGGAGATATGGGGATATATGTATAGCAGATTCACTTTGTTATAAAGTAGAAACTAACACACAATTGTAAAGCAATTATACCCCAATAAAGATGTTAAAAAAACAAAAAAAGAAATAGGAAATAGGTTAAAAATTGTTTCAGTGATATTGGGATTTTTTTTTTAACAAAACAGAGTCTCTTATCCATAACACACTAGGCCTAACACTGATATGTTAAAATATATAAAAATATAACAAAATATATTAAAATATGAAATATAAAAATATAAAAAATATATTAAAAATATAACAAAAGGAAACACAAAATAAAACCCAGAGAAAAACCAAAGTTCCCATTTTTTGAAACAGCTCCTGATTCATAGATTTTATAGGGTATTTTGTACAATATCAGAAACTGTGTAATATGCCCAGTCATCCCATTTCTAGTCACCTGACTGAAGTCATAATTTACTGAGAATTACCCTGTATGAAACAATCCAGAAAACGTATTACATAGGACTAATGTGGAATAAGAGCTCATGATTGACAGCTTTTATCACCTAAATGGATATTGATTTCGATAATTCATAATCTTTAGCAGATCTTTAACATTTACTGTGTAGTCATTAATTTGCTTTTGTTAGTAAGATTTAGGAATTCAAATACACTATGGTATTTACATTACATTTAACAAATACATCGTCTTTGCCTATACAAAGTCCACACTTTACAATAGACTCAGTATGAACTGGGAGACTTAAATGTAGGTCATAGGGCATAGAGACTTAAATGTAGGTCAGCATCATGTACAAGCCATGCATATTGTTCAGATGAATCTCACTATAACAGTATAGTTCTCGTTGCTCAAGTCCAATATAATAACCACCTGTTAAGAAGCAAGCTCTTAAATGTTACAGGCAGAACCTAAGTTGTGGCTGCACAGCTTAGGTAAGAATTCACTGTAGAATTCTTTCAACTTTTCTAAAATTTTGAAAATTTTCATAATACTATTTTGGAAAAAAATCTCTTTTTGATATGGCAAGAACCATATTCTACATTTTTTTCTGAAACAAGTTTTACATGGCTCATCAAGTTTGTGTTTTTGCCATCTGTAATTCAACTCATTCTGGAATATTCCAGAACTGAGTGCCCTATTTACAGCATTCTTTTTTGTGCCCCCTTTATCTGTAAAAGAAAAATGCCAAGGGACAGTTAGTCAGTTTTAATGTTGTGAGCAATATTGATACATTTTATTGAGGAAATGCTGACCACCATTAGGTCACAGAGATGTTTTTATGAGGTAAGATGTTTTCTCAGTCACAATCCTCTACAAAGAGGGACCATTTTTCTTTCGTATCCTTAGCCACTTCGCACCGATTTAGACCCACACCCACTCTCCCTCATTCATTCCTCAGCTCACTTATTGTCTAGGCATATACTGGTTAACAACCTAGGTTTTATAACTGTTGAGGCCTCAATTTTAACCTCAGCTTTGCCACTCATTGGCTGTGTGAGCATAGGGGCAAATGACTAACTTTTTAAGCCTCCATTTCCTTAGCTAGAAAACAGAATAAATATAAGGTAAGCTTTTATCGGTATATTGTTGTGAGGATAATATAAGTTATCCTTATCACACTGTAAATACCAAATAAGTAGTTGATATTGTCATAGTAAAATAAGGAATTAAAAAAATACCCTGACCTTATGATGATGTTTACTTCACAGAATCAGTCAGTGCACGGGGAGTGGCAGGGTGAGGAAGGCGTCCTGGGGGTGTCAGGTCAATAAGTGCCCAGGAATGGGAAAGTTTATGAATATTGGCTCCAATAAACGGATATCCAGATTTAGCGAGATATTGAACACTGTCATGGAAAAACTTCCTATCGCCAAAGTTGAAAGCATGAGATTGTTGTTATTTAGAGATTCATGGTATTTGGGGACTTTTTGCTTTCTCCCGAGGGAGTAGTTTTGTTTCTCAGCCTGGTAAGTCCATCACTGCTTTTCTTGTTTGTTAACATAATTCTAAAAACTCAAAGAGGCCATTTCTGCCCTTATTTGGTGTGTGGTCAACAAGGAGAGCAGCATGAGTTGGAATCAGTGCTGCGCTGCAGATGCTTTTCCAATTAAACACCTTGTTTTCAGGATCCCATAAGTTTTCAAAAAATGTAATGGGGCTTCCCTGGTGGTGCGGTGGTTGAGAGTCCGTCTGCCGATGCAGGGGACACGGGTTCGTGCCCCGGGCCGGGAAGATCCCACATGCAGCTGAGCAGCTGGGCCCGTGAGCCATGGCCGCTGAGCCTGCGCGTCCGGAGCCTGTGCTCCGCAACGGGAGAGGCCACAACAGTGAGAGGCCCGCGTACCGCAAAAAATAAATAAATAAATAAATGGTAATGTTTCTATATTTAGGTGAAGCCCAGGATTTTGAAGAATTGAGAAAAATTCCATCAGCTAACTTTAGTAGAATCCCTTACCACTTAATTTTTTTTTTTTTTTTTTAGTTTTTTAAACAGAACCAGTAGAGGGTTTTCAATCTGCAAATAAACATTAAAATTTTGCTGTGAGATTAACCTTTAAACGTAACAGCTTGATATTCTGTCCTTACACACTTAGGATAAAAAATTAAAAATGGGGGAAAAAAGGACAATCAAAACTGAAGACTGTTACCCTTCTGAAACAGGTTAAATGATATGCTGAATTACCATGCTCATGAAGTGACCATTTTAGAGGACAATTCTTAAAACTAGAAATGTTTCTAACAGTATGGATAATAGTTTTTCTAGTTCTCCAAAAAGCTTATCAACATTAGTAGCAGTGCCTAAAATCTGGGGTGACATTTTCTAAATGCTTTTTTTTTTTTTTCCGGTACGCGGGCCTCTCACCGCTGTGGCCTCTCCTGTTGCGGAGCACAGGCTCCGGTTGCACAGGCTCAGTGGCCATGGCTCACGGGCCCAGCCGCTCTGTGGCATGTGGGATCCTCCCGGACCGGGTCACGAACCCGTGTCCCCTGCATTGGCAGGCAGACTCTCAACCACTGCGCCACCAGGGAAGCCCTCTAAATGTTTTTATGTAAAGTACTCCATTCATCTCAAAAACTCTGCAATGGTTCTCTTTTGGATAAGACACTGAACTCAGCAAGGTCAGGCAACAGTGCTCAAGGTCATATGACAAGTTCATAGCATAACTGTGGCTCTAATCTCCCTTACTGGGGCTACCCTGAATACTTGCCCAATGGTGTTTCATCAAAAATCAGACAAACAATTCTGGAGACAGGCCTGTATTCATTTGGTCATAACAATGACAGTGGTTTTTCTGGTTTTGTTATTTTATTTTAATTGATTGATTGCTACAGTTGTGACTTTGTCAGAACGTGCATCTAAGGACAGAGAAAATAGGTAAGTCCCACCTAAATTACCCATGGTGAAATTTTTTACCCCTATTTAGGAACATAAAAGAATATAATGTAGGTGATGCATCTTATTTTCAAGAAGTCCTGAGATGATTGGTTTACTGATTCATTAAACAGAATTATTGTGACTTGTTTATTTTGCTAGGCACAGAGGATGCAGTAGGAAAGCAGGCACAATTTATGTCCTCATGATGTTTAGGTCTATCAGGGAAGCCAGACATTGAAAAAGTAATTGCAAATGTGCTGACAGTGACAAAGATTAAAGTGCAGAGTGCTGTGGAGACATCCCTTGGTCTGAGAAAGCAGGGAAGGCTTCCTGGAGGAAGTGGCTTTCAAGAGGAAGTTCTGTATCCACCCTTTCACTCACCAGTCAATAACTAAGGAGGATTTTTTTTTCAGTCTTCAATCATGAGTACAATATTGAAAATAAAATTGTTCTGACTTTTAAAATCTTCTCATACAGAAATTTAGACACTTACTGACCCCAGAAGACTTTTACACACATTTTAAAACATCATGTTTAGTTCTTTATTTCAAGTGATTAGCCTATACTAATTTCAAATTTTAAAGAATTTGACTCTAGAAATATTTCCTGTTGACTACTTAAAAAAATCTCCTAGGACTTTGTCAGTCACTTACTAGACACTTAAGAAACATAAAACGTCTTTCTCTTCCCTCTCATTTCTTCCTCCCTGTTTTTTCCCTACAACCTTCATTTACCCAAGTGTTTAAATAGAACTCAGTGCCTTACTGATAGAAAGGGCTTGACCTAATTATCTTCCAAATTGCTAAAACATTCCTAAAACATGTAGATAGAAATCTTGAGTGTATAACAAAGAATTTTGATTCACAATCCAGTTTTATTTTATCTTTTATTCTTATATTTAATCATGCCTCCTCATTTATTTTATTCTATGTCTTCATAATTTTAGCTCTTTTCAAATAACAATTGCTGGAGAGGGTGAGGAGAAAGGGAACCCTCCTGCACTATTGGTGGGAATGTAAGTTGGTGTAGCCCACTGTGGAAAACAGTATGGGGGTTCCTCAAAAAACTAAAAATAGAGTTACCATAAGATCCAGCAGTTCCACTCCTGGGCATTTATCCAGACAAAACTATAATTGAAAAAGATACATGCACCCCTGTGTTCAAAGTATCACTGTTCACAATAGCCAAGACATGGAAACAACATGAATGTCCAAAGATAAATGGATAAAGAAGATGTGATACATATATACAATGGAATACTACTCAGCCATAAAAACAGAATGAAATAATGCCATTTGCAGCAACATGGATGGACCTAGAGATTATCATCCTGAGTGAAATCAGATAGACTAAGACAAATATATGATATCACTTATATGTGGAATCTAAAATATGACACAAATGAACCTATCTACAAAACAGAAATAGTCTCACAGGCAAAGGGAACAGACTGGTGGTTGCCAAGGGGGAGGAGAGGTGGGAGAGGGATGGATTAAGAGTTTAAGGTTAGCAGATGCAAACTATTATGTATAGAATGGATAAACAACAAGGTCCTACTGTATAGCACAGGGAACTATATTCAGTGTCCTGTGATAAAAGAATATAAAAAAGAATGTATACATATGAGTACACATGTATAACTTAGAAACTTTGCTATATAGCAGAAACTAGCATGACATTGTAAATCAACTATACATCAATTTTAAAAAACTTTTAAAATTTTTGTAATAAAATAATTACTAATAAAATAATAATAATTTTAGCTCTTTAATTACATTTTATTCCTGTTTGTGTCCTGGAATATATATGAATAAAGGATGCATTTGAAGCAGATTAATATGCACAGTATGCTTTCCTAATGCTCGTAAGACTATGGGGTACCTTCAATTCTGTTAGCACTCCGCTGGGTTACAGCTCATAAAAAACAGTTTCTGAAGTTTTCTTCATTTCAGAACATGGAATAATTCACCTCTAAATCAAGTAGACACACATAAGATTTAGAATGGCTATTTGAAAGCAATTCCAAGAAAACAGCGTTATTTTGCAGCATTTCCATTTGGAGTAATAATTGATAGTTGATGATGATACTGTATTAATGTAATAAGAGGGCTTGTTTAAACCACAGTTACTTACATGGAATGAATCAGGTTTCAGAAGTGCACAAGTCCACTTGTTAAATTTCCTTTCGGCACACTCTTTTGCAATGGATCACCCTGAAAATCGAATTGTTATTATGAAATGCTTATCAGAGGTAGCTGGTAACATGAAAACGAAATGCGATTGCTGGCTTCCACATTAACTTCTGCTGCCTTTGAGTCTGCAACCAGCAGCTATTTCAAAATACTGCATTATCCTGCACCCATATCTCTGCCTGCTCTGGTTTCCTGAGGCAATGTATTTCAACATCACACAAGCCCATTAATCTAACTGTCTGTTTCTCTGAAGTTTAGCTCAAAACTTCTCCTTCCGCCTATCAGACAGTGGCTTGGTGTGTAAATAAATGCTTGTGTGGCTTATGTTTAAATTCTCCTACTTTTAAATTTGGGATTTTTCAGATTTTATTCACAGTAGCCATCTCCTATAAAGGAAATTCTGAATTTCTGTGTCAAACATCAAACCCCAAACTTGCATTTTAACATCTGGAATCTTGGAACCAAAATCCCAGAAATGTTCAAGAGGCAAAAACGTCTTACTTAGAGCTCTGCAAAACGTAAGATCTACGTTATTGGCAGGAGGCAGACATTTTCTTGCGATTTTGGAGAGGATAGGAATTATGTGAATAACAGTTGGGGGAACACAAAGTTTAGATTTCAGAACGTGGTTTTCTCTGCCATATAAGTTTAGTTTCCAACTTGTAAAAGAAGAGTTTGTCTCAGGGACAAACTGAGGGAACATCTCTCCCTGATATTCAATCATGCTTTTCCAAAAACAACTTCTGGGAAATAAATGCTTACTAATATAACAAATTAAAACATTCAAAAGATTCTACTTCATTTCCTTCTCTGTCCTTTAGTACATGTGAAGTGAAAGTTATAACCAGCTGTTTGAAATACAAATGACAGCACAGGTTCCTCCTAGCAAACATCTTATTTAATTTTCTTATTGTTTCCAATTGCCTAAATTCGCATGTCTGTGAAGTACTAGCCAGTCCCTCAAAATAATATTAATGTTTATACTTGAAATCAAGGCTTAACTTCGCTCATAATTAATCTCAGAAATAACTAGTTTATTTCCGTGACCTTGCTGAGACCTGGTCACCTAAGGGGGATTATGCCTAACTGTACAGAAGAAATGGGATGGAGGTGGTGAGTAATTATTTTTAAGGAGAAAAGAACATTAACATTGGCAGATACTTCTTGTATCTTTATCTAATTTCACATTAGGAAAAAGGACCAAAGTTTCCATTTTTCTGCTCATCATTTCACATTTATAGTTCCATTGTTTTGCTCTTGCTTAACTGTTCTAGATATCTGCTTTCAAGAAGCAGAGAGGGAAAAGAAGAAACGTTTCGGCAATAATGAAAAAGACAACTCTGCATCTCCTTCAATTTCTTTTAGAAGAAGGTAGACATTCTATAATACCTTCATTGTGCATTATTATTATGCCCTTATACTTCATCAATTAGATATCAACTAACAGAACATTCTTTTCAAAATGTAAATTGGTATGAACAAAGACAAGCATCGGTCAAAATGCGTGTTGCTGGCTTTAGCCTGGCTGGGAAGACAGGGTCCATCTTTCCTTGACAAGTGCGTTTGGGCTAACAATGCAAACAATATTTTTCTGCTTCCAATGTTGTATATATGGACTGCAGCTTTCGTATTTAAAAACCAGTGATGCTACTTGTCCTGCAAAATTTGAAATGCCACTGGATAAAATGAGAGCTTTGTATTGCATGGAAGGTGAATGAAGGAACTCTTCGCCACTACCTTCCCTCCTATTCTCTTACTTGTTCTGTGTCCACCCCCCTCCCTCCCTTCATGCCAATCCACCTCCCACTCTGCCAGTTTTCAGAAACATCCCCCCTCTTCACCCAGACTCCCAGTTTTCTTCCACTGTCTGGCTTCAGTCTCAGATGAAGCCATTCTATTCAACCCCGACTTGTTCAGCTCTGTGTCAGCTCTTCCAGGAATGTTTGCACTTCCTAAGAGCCGTCCTGACATGGGAATTAAATAGAATACGGGAATAAAGTGCTAATGGTGGAATTTCATACACCAGAAGGGCAGGCTGGGGTAGGTATGGACATTTTCTCTGTCCTTTCAAAGAATACCAGGAAGGTGACCACCAATCTTGCTCCTGTGAAATGGGGATCCACATACAAAAGGGTGTAGTTTGTGAAGCATGAAAATATTGCTAGTTGATTCGGAGAGACTGTGTTTAGTTTTGAACTTCTGTCTTCTCCAAGGTCGCCGCTGTTCAGTCAGCTGTCACTCACCCTCTTTTAGCCCATCTGTCAGATAACACAGAGGTGAAACCGTAAAAACGTTTTCTATTACTCATTCCCGAGGCTGATACGGAACCTGTAGTGTTCTCAGGAACCCCTGGTGTGCTGGATGCTGTCATGAAAATGTGTCATGTTTACTGACTTGAGCTCTTACAGAAACTACAGGAATAGTTTGGACCCCTTGGGTATATAAGAAGAGATAGTTTGGCTACAGGGGGTCTCAAAATTTGGCAGACGTGGTGATGCTTACCAAACTCAACTATTGGTTATATTTGTCCAGTCCAGAGGGAGTTAAATCACTGCTGGGCACTCCACGCCTCTCTAATCTTATCCCAGAGAAGTGGAGCTCTGCCTTGGTTTATAGTTGAGGTCACAGGCGGGGCAGTGTTTGGACGGGGACTGGTGGAATTATGCCACATTGTTAACATTAAATAGCACTTGGTGGTGAGGACCTATGACAGCACTGGGGTCCTTTGACTCCTGAAGCATACTCTTGAAATAGATGCCTCGCTGAGATGTGCTGGACTCTTACAACATGTGAAGGGCTCTATGTGGCTTCCATCATTTATTTCATTTGAAAGAAGTTTGTTTTAAGAGACTTATCAGACAGTTAAGAAATGTTTCTAGGGAATAGAAAATGAACAAGAAAATTGATCTCTGTTGTCAAAGTCACGCGTTATAACTCACTTTCCAAGGTGACACAGGATCTCCTTGAGGGAAAAGCTGCCCCAAGCGCTGAAAGTGATCTGCCTGCTTTCTTCTCAAGCTGACTTGCAAGGAGGCGCTGGTCTATCGAGACCATTTAAATCCTTGTGTGAGGTTTGCTAATAACTATGTACATCCCTGTTTCTAAGAGAAGTTGAAATAAGGAAAATGATATTTGCCGGCTAGTTGTGTGAAAGTTAGTAAATCTCTGTTGAATTTCCCAGTCATGGGCATGTATTTACTTTTTTTTTTTTAAAAAAAGGCCCTCTGTTTACTTTTTTTTCTTAAACTTCACACTTCAATCATGCCTTTCACAGTGTGTGTGTGTGTGTGTGTGTGTGTGTGTGAGAGAGAGAGTGCATGTTGTGCTTTCCAGGAGTGGCATGTGACTGTGCTGTTTAATCAGGGCTATATTTAAAAACAAATTTGCAAGGGAGCGTTTCTCACGTTATTAACGAGATAAAGTCGAAGTGAAGCAAGCTCTGTCGCAAAGGGCAAGTGTCACGCAGCAGGAAGTCCCAGCCACCTCTTCCAGTCCTGCTTCAGCCACCCGCCACCTCCCTGGCAACACAGAGCACCACACAGAGGAAATGCCCTCCCTTGGCCACAAGTACCTCCTGGTCCTCCAGGGGCCATCCGGCCCCAGGGCCCTGCATCCACTCTGACTTGCCAGCGATCCTGCCAACTTCTTTACACATGGCTTTTGTTTGGGATCTTCGGGGAGTCACGGTGCCAGGACCCTCCACAAGAGTCAAATCAAGATTACGTTTCTCAAAGTCCTACAGGTATTGCTCTTTCTTTTTGTGGCTGGGAAGAGTTTTCTTTTTTCATCAGCCTCTGTAGCTTTAGGCCCCCTGTAAACAAGTCTTTGCCCTGTGTTGATCTGTTTAATTTCTGTTTCCTATACTACATTACATTGGCAGGATGAATTGGTAGTGTACAGAATAGGAGCTAAGAAGATGTGAACCTTAACATAGTCAGGGGTATTTGGGAACCCACAGAAGTAGAAGGAAATTGACTAACTCTAAAAGCTGATTTTGAGAGTTAAATGGTGAACTTATAAAAGCATTCCTGTGACTGGTATCTGGAAAAGAAGTGTGTTAGCCAGCCAAATGGACTTAATGTAGCCAGAATTGGTCATACTAATCTTCAGTTAACCCTTTAAAAGTAAGGAAAGGGTTCTAGTTTGATTCAGCAAGCAAACAAGCAACAACAACAAAACACTGCTGTGTTGTTTATAAGTGTTTCAGGTCACATTCACATGGAAAAGTGGAAACTATCTCTGTGGTCTAGGTTGTAGTTCAGAGTTTCAATGTTGCCCAGGAGAAATAGAAACTATGAAATTGAAGTATATATGTTATTAATCTGTTATGTCTAAAGATTTCTATAGAAATCATATGAAAAATGTTGACCTCATGACCTCAATAAATTGTCAGTTACAGCTTTGCTTTACATCCAAGTTAGCTTATTTTGATCAACTAACTAGGAAAAACAGAAGACAGAAAAATCCTTGATTTCCTTCTTTGCTCTAGTGTTTTATATATTTACAAGAAAAAAGATTGATTCTTCACACAGTTTTTGTTTCTGATTGGTTAGTCTGTAGCACCGCAAGCTATTTCACCAATAGCAAATGGAGGTGAAGTTGTCTGCAAAATCTCAAGAATAGGTCTTCCTTCTTTAGACCAAATGTAACATATGTAGAAACTACCAGCCTTTATAAAAGTATGTGTTAAATTTGGATTAAAATGTGTTCTGATTTACTCGCACAGAAAATATTCAAAGTTTAGATTAAAATAATTCACAAGAATTATTTATTTGTTTTAGACAGTGTGAAAGATAGTACCCTTGGAATATTTTAGGGAGCTATAAAATCAGAGGAATCAAATTACAAAATTCCCTAGTAAAAATGCATAAGCAAACTTTGAAAGGGGTAAATAAAAGTTGGCAGTTAAAGGTGTAAGTAGTACTTCCTTACTACTAGATGTACATCTACTTCTACTTCAAAACAAAATAAATACCATTTATTTTTATTAATTATGTTAATTTGTTACAGTTAAGACTCTGCTTCAACATTAGAAATTATATGCCTACCCTATGCTTTACTTTCTACTGAATGCACTTCTCATGTTTATTATTTGCATCTCATGCTTATTATGGGCTAAGATGTATGCTCATCAAAGATTTGTAAGCTTTACTGTACATATTTCCAATAGATGGTAGTTTCTAGACACTTCTTATCGTTGAGATCTGATAACAAGTTTCTAAATATAAATATCAAACTGCTGGGTAAGGTGAAAACAATAGTGTGTTGGACTAAAGAATTTCAGAAATCTCAGGAAATGCAGAGTTTAAGCTCTACTATATGATTTGTAGACATATTATGAAATTTGCCTTCTTGGTATGCCAAAGATATTTTCCTTTTCCTTGGTCAATTTAATCCTTTCAGAAATACAACAAACACTGGAATGTCTAAGGATGAGTTTTCTATGTATTTAAATGCCCTGTGTTTGTAGTTCTAACAAGTTTCTTTCATAATGAGTTTAAGAGGTGAGAGTGACATCCAGAATAGCCATCATGGGCCAATCTCCTTTGAAACCTGAGAGACTTTGTCCCTCATATATTTGCTTTTAATTTGAATATTAATTGCCCGTAAAATAACTAATTTTTTATATGTACTGTCTTCATTGTTCTGTGGATCCTATTTTCTCTCTCCCTGTGGACTATAAATTCCTTGAGGCCAGAGGCTCCCTTACATGCGAGGAGAATGCCATTAATGCATGTTCGATGAAGCATCTTGCTACACTCTCTTAGTTGGTGTCACCCTTTTATTTGTAAAATCAACTTGCTGATATGATCGGGGCCTATCATAGGCCAGGAGTCCAGTGGAAGGTTAAGGAGCTAGGACAGCAGTTGGACACTCTCATGTCACATTTTCAGAGATCTCTCAGTGCTTAAAGAAAAGAGAGTATGCATCCAGTCCCAGCAATATACAATAATGAAAAAAAGATGCTTATTGTACAGCTTTAAACTTTTAACAGACAACACCACCTCAAATGCACCATGAATCGAAGTATTTATGTATGTGTACACACACACACACACACACACACACACACACACACAGATCTTTAAAACATGGAAGTAACTTAAGCTTATCTTGACCTTTGAGAGGCTTTACACATAATTCCACTATTGAAGCAACTGAAATAACTAGGTGTTAACCAACATTTCTTTGTTGAGTTTCTCCTTTACAAGTTGGTTTCTTTAATAAAAATAATTTTGTATTTTGTAAAATCCCCACACGTGTCTAGTAGAGTGTTATTTTTTTCTTTGAAGATTGAATGGATATTACACATGATACTGGTGATACACTTGGGTTTAAGCTGGAATATTTGTCTCTGGCATTGTTTTCACTCCCTGGTGGCATTCAGGATGAAGAAAAGCCAAGTCTGTAAAGAGTCTGATTTTTTAAAGTAACAGTAAATCATATGTATTTGATGAGTGTTGATCCCTGAGAAATACAACCTTGGGTAGTTATGCTTAAAGTAGATTTGAAAGTCGTTTTTCAGCGGTGGCGAGTTTTTGCCTTTTATTGGTAAAATGTACTTACAGAGAAAGCCAAATATAATTAATATGTAGCTTATTAAGCTAAGTTTGACTTGATACGGAAACAGAGAGAAGAGACAGACAGAGAGAGAAAGAGGATTACATCCTAAGGAGGCTAATTTTCCTCTGTGGACCTGGAATAATCATTACTTTAGAGCCACACCTCTCGTGTCTGTCTTAGAGGAGAGAGTGGGGGGAATGATGTGCTTATGTTAGATTAGAGAAAATAATGTCAGTGAGTGAACTCACGTTGAAGGTTTGAATATAGTACCTGAAAAAAATTGGGAAGAAAATGATATGGGAAGCGAAGAACGAACAAGGAGCTAGTACTTAGCAGATTGGTGGGCTCTGACAACTCCCCAAGGGAACACTAGGACATTTTGTTTTTTAAAAATGTTGTTGTTTAAAGTTATAGTAACAGTCGAGGAAACTTGAAATAGCAAGTTACTCTTCTAGAGATGGTCTTGTCTTCCAAACAGAACAAATCACAAAACTTTCTGCTTTCTGTCTTCTCAAAAAGGAATGTTAAGAGGAACATATTATATGGGGACTGCGGAGTGGGTATTGTACAAGTAGAGAACACCATCCAAGGTACCTTGAAGTGCAGGATAGAGGTGATTTCACTAACATCCCACAGGCCAGAAACAAAGCATGCTCTAGTTTTCCTGCCCCTTACACTAATAGGCGTCATGGATTATACTACATTATTGACTATTTGCAGAAACAAACAACCTAGATAAACTTAACTCACCTCCTGTGCAAATCTTGGACAGTTATGCTGAAATCCACAACTTTGATCTGGAGATTTTTAAGTAGCAGTTATTTGCAGGGACAATTGGAAAATACTGTCTCTTAGCTACTCTTTGTTCCAACTGAAACGGAAGTGTAGCACATCAATAGCTGTCAAATTAAACCTCAGTTTTCCCACTAGAAAATGCTGGCTAGAGCCCAAGTCTTAGAAAGAGAAAGGAGCGCCACCCACAAATCAGTAAGCTAGGATGTAATTTTCTAAGTATCACATTAGCACCTCCTGTTGTATGGCATTAAAAAAAATTTTTTGGAAAGCTTTTCAGATGTAACAGATGTTAATAACTGCTCTTTTTAGTGTTCTGTTCCATAGCTCATCTCATTCAATTTTTTAGGGTAAGTGAAGAGGATGGATATAATTACCGCCAAATAAGAGAAGAATTGCAGGTTCAGGGATCAGAGGCTA
The DNA here is from genome assembly GCF_039906515.1 of Pseudorca crassidens. Lineage (NCBI taxonomy): Eukaryota > Metazoa > Chordata > Mammalia > Artiodactyla > Delphinidae > Pseudorca > Pseudorca crassidens. The sequence goes on along the minus strand of NC_090298.1, from coordinate 46,561,915 downwards.
CACAACACACATGTGGTCAGAAGTCCAGAGTAAGAGTAATAAGTTTTAAATTGTATTGGGAACTTATTATGTGCCAGACAGTGTTCCCAGGGCTCTACATACATTATCTTATTTCATCCCACAAAACAACCACACAAGGGGGACTGGCGTTGCCTTTTTCTTACAGATAAGGAAACTGGGCAGAGAGAGTTTCAGAAACTTGCCCAAGTTTGAACCTTGGCAGGCTGTCCTAGAGGCTAGACTTCTAGTCACTTGGCCACCTCCCGTTTCCTGATCACATCTTCTCATCACCACACAAGGAGAAGTTCCAAAATGAGAGGTGTCATTCCAATAGACTAAATTGCCTCATTTAACTCAACTCAGAATCTTCCTCTGAAGAAAGAACACTTTTAAATTTGGTGTAGAACAGGGTTTAGTGATCGATCAAAATATAAAGTTATCAAATAATATCTGAACAGATAGCCTCATCCACCAGAAGGCAGGCAGCAGAAGCAAGAAGAACTACAATCCTGCAGCCTGTGGAACAAAAACCACATTCACAGAAAGATAGACAAGATGAAAAAGCAGAGGGCTATGTACCAGATGAAGGGACAAGATAAAACCCCACAAAAACAACTAAATGAAGTGGAGATAGGCAACCTTCCAGAAAAAGAATTCAGAGTAATGATAGTGAAGATGATCCAGGACCTTGGAAAAACAATGGAGGCAAAGATCGAGAAGATGCAAGAAATGTTTAACAAAGACCTAGAAGAATTAAAGAACAAACAAACATAGATGAACAATACAATAACTGAAATGAAAAATACACTAGAAGGAATCAATAGCAGAATAACTGAGGCAGAAGAACGGATAAGTGACCTGGAAGACAAAATGGTGGAATTCACTGCTGCAGAACAGAAAAAAGAAAAAAGAATGAAAAGAAATGAAGACAGCCTAAGAGACCTCTGGGACAACATTAAATGCCACAACATTCACGTTACAGGGGTCCCAGAAGGAGAAGAGAGAGAGAAAGGACCCAAGAAAATATTTGAAGAGATTATAGTCGAAAACTTCCCTGACATGGAAAAGGAAATAGCCACCCAAGTCCAGGAAGCACAGCGAGTCCCATACAGGATAAACCTAAGGAGAAACACACCGAGACACATAGTAATCAAATTGGCAAAAATTAAAGAAAAAGAAAAATTACTGAAAGCAACAAGGGAAAAAAGACAAATAACATACAAGGGAACTCCCATAAGGTTAACAGCTGACTTCCTAGCAGAAACGCTACAAGCCAGAAGGGAGTGGCATGATATATTTAAAGTGATGAAAGCGAAGAACCTACAACCAAGATTACTCTACCCAGCAAGGATCTCATTCAGATTTGATGGAGAAATCAAAGCTTTACAGACAAGCAAAAGCTAAGAGAATTCAGCACCACCAAACCAGCTCTACAACAAATGCTAAAGGAACTTCTCTAAGTGGGACACACAAGAGAAGAAAAAGACCTACAAAAACAACCCAAAACAATTCAGAAAATGGTCATAGGAACATACATATAGATAATTACCTTAAACGTGAATGGATTAAATGCTCCAGCCAAAAGACACAGGCTTGCTGAATGGATACAAAAACAAGACCCATATATATGCTGTCTACAAGAGACCCTCTTCAGACCTAGGGACACATACAGACTGAAAGTGAAGGGATGGAAAAAGATATTCCATGCAAATGGAAATCAAAAGAAAGGTGGAGTAGCAATACTCATATGAGATAAAATAGACTTTAAAATAAAGAATGGTACAAGAGACAAGGAAGGACACTACATAATGATTAAGGGATCAATCCAAGAAGAAGATATAACAATTATAAATATATATGGACCCAACATAGGAGCACCTCAATACATGAGGCAACTGCTAACAGCTGTAAAAGAGGAAGTCGACAGTAACACAATGATAGTGGGGGACTTTAACACCTCACTTACACCAATGGACAGATCATCCAAAATGAAAATAAATAAGGAAACAGAAGCTTTAAATGATACAATAGACCAGATAGATTTAATTGATATTTATAGGACATTCCATCCAAAAACAGCAGATTACACTTTCTTCTCAAGTGCACATGGAACATTCTCCAGGAAACATCACATCTTGAGTCACAAATCAAGCCTCAGTAAATTTAAGAAAATAGAAATCACATCAGGCATCTTTTCTGACCACAATGCTATGAGATTAGAAATGAATTACATTGGGAAAAAACGTAGAAAGCACAAACACATGGACGCTAAAAACTACGTTACTAAATAACCAAGAGATCACCGAAAAAATCAAAGAGGAAATCAAAAAATACCTAGAGACAAATGACAATGAAAACACAACAATCCAAAACCTATGGAATGCAGCAAAAGCAGTTCTAAGAGAGAAGTTTATAGCTATATAAGCCTACCTCAAGAAACAAGAAAAATCTCAAATAAACAATCTAACCTTACACCTAAAGGAACTAGAGAAAGAAGAACAAACAAAACCCAAAGTTAGCAGAAGGAAAGAAATCATAAAGGTCAGAGCAGAAATAAATGAAATAGAAACAAAGAAAACAATAGCAAAGATCAATAAAACTAAAAGCTGGTTCCTTGAGAAGACAAACAAAATTGATAAACCATTAGCCAGACTCATCAAGGAAAAGAGGGAGAGGACTCAAATCCATAAAATTAGAAATGAAAAAGGTGAAGTTACAACAGACACCGCAGAAATACAAAGCATCCTAAGAGACTACTACAAGCAACTCCATGCCAATAAAATGGACAACCTGAAAGAAATGGACAAATTCTTAGAAAGGTATAACCTTCCAAGACTGAACCAGGAAGAAATAGAAAATATGAACAGAACAATCACAAGTAATGAAATTGAAAGTGTGATTAAAAATCTTCCAACAAACAAAAATCCAGGACCAGATGGCTTCACAGGTGAATTCAATTAAACATTTAGAGACGAGCTAACGCCCATCCTTCTCAAACTCTTCCAAAAAATTGTAGAGGAAGGAACACTCCCAAACTCATTCTCTGAGGCCACCATCATCACCCTGATACCAAAACCAGACAAAGATACTATGAAACGGAAAATTACAGACCAATATCACTGATGAATATAGATGCAAAAATCCTCAACAAAATACTAGCAAACAGAATCCAACAACACATTAAAAGGATCATACACCATGATCAGGTGGGATTTATCCCAGGGGATGCAAGGATTCTTCAATATACGCAAATCAATCAATGTGATACACCACATTAACAAATTGAAGAATAAAAACCATATGATCATCTCAATAGATGCAGAAAAAGCTTTTGACAAAATTCAACACCGATTTATGATAAACACTCTCCAGAAAGTGGGCATAGAGGGAACCTACCTCAATGTAATAAATGCCATATACAACAAACCCACAGCAAACATCATTCTCAATGGTGAAAAACTGAAAGCATTTCCTCTAAGATCAGGAACAAGACAAGGATGTCCACTCTCACCATTGTTATTCAACATAGTTTTGGAAGTCCTAGCCTCGGCAAACAGAGAAGAAAAAGAAATAAAAGGAATACAAATTGGAAAAGAAGTAAAACTGTCACTGTTTACAGATGACATGATTCTATACATACAGAATCCTAAAGATGCCACCAGAAAACTATGAGAGCTAATCAATGAATTTGGTAAAGTTTCAGGATACAAAATTAATGCACAGAAATCTCTTGCATTCCTATACACTAATGATGAAAAACCTGAAAGTGAAATTAAGAAAACACTCCCATTTACCACTGCAACAAAAAGAATAAAATACCTAGGAATATACCTACCTAAGGAGACAAAAGTCCTATATGTAGAAAACTATAAGGCACTGATGAAGGAAATTAAAAGTGATACCAACAGATGGAGAGATATACCATGTTCTTGGATTGGAAGAATCAATATTATGAAAATGACTATACTTCCCAAAGCAATCTACTGATTCAATGCAATCCCTATCAAATTACCAATGGCATTTTTTATGGAACTAGAACAAAAAATCTTAAAATTTGTATGGAGACACTAAAGACCCCAAATAGCCAAAGCAGTCTTGAGGGAAAAAAATGAAGCTGGAGAAATCAGACTCCCTGACTTCAGACTATACTACAAAGCTACAGTAATCAAGACAATATGGTACTGGCACAGAAACAGAAACATAGATCAATGGAACAAGATAGAAAGCCCAGAGGGAAACCCAAGCACCTATGTTCAACTAATCTATGACAAAGGGGGCAAGGATATACAATGGAGAAAAGACAGTCTCTTCAATAAGTGGTGCTGGGAAAACTGGAGAGCTACATGTAAAAGAATGAAATTAGACCACTCTGTAACACCATACACAAAAATAAACTCAAAATGTATTAAAGACCTAAATGTAAGACCGGATACTATAAAACTCTTAGTGGAAAACATAGGAAGAACACTCTTTGACATAAATCACAGCAAGATCTTTTTTGATCCACCTCCTAGAGTAATGGAAATAAAAACAAAAATAAACAAATGGGACCTAATGAAACTTAAAGTCTTTTGCACAGTAAAGTAAACCGTAAACAAGACGAAAAGGCAACCCTCAGAATGGGAGAAAATATTTGCAAATGAATCAATGGACAAAGGATTAATCTCCAGAATATATAAACAGGTCATGCAGCTCAATATTAGAAAAGGAAACAACCCAATCCAAAAATGGGCAGAAGACCTTAATAGACATTTCTCCAAAGAAAACATACAGATTGCCAACAAACACATGAAAGGATGCTCAACATCACTAATTATTAGAGAAATGCAAATCAAAACTACAATGAGGTATCACCTCACACCAGTTTGAATGGGCTTCATCAGAAAATCTACAAACAACAAATGCTGGAGAGGGTGTGGAGAAAAGGGAACCCTCTTGCACTGTTGGTGGGAATGTAAACTGATACAGCCACTATGGAGAACAGTATGGAGGTTCCTTAAAAAACTAAAAATAGAATTACCATATGATTTAGCAATCCCACTACTGGGCATATACCCAGAGAAAACCACAATTCAAAAATACACATGCACCCCAATGTTCATTGCAGCACTATTTACAGTAACCAGGTCATGGAAGCAACCTAAATGCCCATTGACAGATGAATGGATAAAGAAGATGTGGTACATATATCCGATGGAGTATTACTCAGCCTTAAAAAGGAATGAAATTGAGTCATTTGTTGATACGTGGATGGATCTAGAGACTGTCATACAGAGTGAAGTAAGTGTAAGTCAGAAAGAGAAAAACAAATATCGTGTATTAACGCATATATGTGGAACCTAGAAAAATGGTACAAATGAACTGGTTTGCAGGGCAGAAATTGAGACACAGATGTAGAGAACAAACGTATGGACACCAAGGGGGGAAAGCCGCGAGGGGGTGGTGGTGGTGGTGTGATGAATTGGGTGATTGGAATTGCCATGTGTTCACTGATGTGTATAAAATTGATGACATAAAGAACCTGCTGTATAAAAATATATTAAAAAAATAATATCTGAACAGTCTTCTAACCTAATTGAGATTGGCTTAAAGTAGTGTTAAGCGAACGCATCAAAATATGTGTTTCTTATGGAAAAAGAAAGGAAACTAATCAGTGATTTTATGTGCTTCTCTCCTCTCCCTGAGTTTTGCTTCATCAGCTTCCATCTAGCCTATTTCCTGTGGCCAAAAACACTGGTCATGGTCGTATTTTGCTACCAAAATGTTGCTCCTTGGCCAGCTGTTCAGAGGAGCCAGAAGATTCTCTGAACTACAGAGGTCAACTTCATCCTGTCTCATGCCTATTTATTCCATTGGCATTGTCTTGAATGTAGAAACATCATTCTTAATGATATTCCAAATCGTGAGTAATATTAGCTAAATTGAAGATGAGTAAAATAGTTTCCTTATAGGCAACACAGCAGTCATTATGAGAATAACATCATGGTTACCAACCATTGCACATTGTGTTAGGGGGCAGGGTAGAGGAGGGAGACTTTGGCTTTAGAGCCAAACAGTCCAAGCTTGAATGCCAGCTCTGCTGCTTTCTTAACTGGGTAATTCCCTAACCTCCATTAGCAGATTCCCAGTCTGTAAGTGGAAAATAAAAATGTCTGCTTTAAAGGGCCAGTGTGCCCTTAAATGAAATACGTACATAAAAGTTGGCCTGCCTACCATCTCTTTAATAGCATTTTCTACACTTCCCTTAGGGTTTCACCAATTCTGTGATGCTTCTCTTGTAAGTTACATAGTGGTTAACTGTTATCATTGGAACCACTCTTGGTTACAGAATAGCACAATACAGCTCACCTATAAACAATTATCTTATAAGCAACTTGCACATAGAAAAACAGAGTCACCTTGACAAGGTGCCGGGTATGGTGATTAAGAGCTGGTTGTCTCTCCAGCTGCACTGCTGAGGTTGAAATGTCAACACTTTTACAGCTCCGAGACATTGGTCAAGCTACTTCACTTCAGACTGCCTTAGTTTTCTCATCTGTTAAATGGGAGGGTGTGAGGATTAAGTGTGTTAGCCACAGGTCATGCCTGGCACGTAGACAACACTAAAATTAATGTTACTTGGTAGTAATACATACTAGAATGTAAGCTCCATGTGGCAGCAATTTTTGTCTTTTTTTCCACCTCTGCATTGCCAGTGCCTCGAAGGGTGTGTGGCATATAGTAGATGCTTGATGTATATGTATTGAACGAATGAACCGATCAGCCAATGTTTTTAGGCCCCTGACAAGAGTAAGGACACTCTGCCCTCTTTCCGCGTATCATGGCACAGAGAGTTAAAGCTGAAGAGACGTCGGAGTTCGTCAGCTCAAACCCATCACCCAGCATTGAAAAGCCTGAAGACCACTCTAGCTCTTAAGTAGGTGAAGTCAATCTAATGCAAAAGACAGACATCCCAAGAGCAACAAATGTGTAAGCAACATTCCAAAAAGAAAGCCTGGGAGTGAACCTGAGAAAGAGGAACTCTGTGCTGGGCTAGAGGAACACACTCTGTAAGAACTAACGTGACTATGAATAAAACACTCGAATGCATTCATTCAGAGACTGTTTGTTAAATGCCAGTGATAAGCCTGGTCAGTGGCATGCTGGTAAATGTTAACAGCCAGTTCTCTGTGAAGACACCAAAAAAGCTTATTTGTAGTATTTGCTGATTTCTGTGGCAAAAATTCTTGCACCAGCCCACTTCAAGCCACAGAGGTCACTAAATATGCAGTTGGCGAGAGATGCAGAATGGCATATATAGGTACAATAGACGTAAATGACCTCAAGAACATAGATAATAGTAAAGTGTAGTCAAATTACTAAGTGATGGGGCTTCCCTGGTGGCGCAGTGGTTGAGAGTCCGCCTGCCGATGCAGGGGACACGGCTTCGTGCCCCGGTCCGGGAAGATCCCACATGCCGCGGAGCGGCTGGGCCCGTGAGCCATGGCCGCTGAGCCTGCGCGTCCGGAGCCTGTGCTCCGCAACGGGAGGGGCCACAACAGTGAGGCCCACGTACCGCAAAAAAAAAAAAAAAAAAAAAAAAAAAAAAAAAAAAAAAAAAAAAAAATTATTAAGTGATGAGTTTTGAATATTTAATACCATTCTTTTCAACATAATTTATTTAATTGTAAGTTTAAATAACTTAATTTTTATAGTCACTAGGTATAACAACTGACTTAGAAATACTCCTGAAAATGTAACAGTTCACTTTTGCCAACTAGTGTGGACGGTTCCAGCACAGCCCTGTGCCTGGTGCTTTATTAGCCACGTAAAAATATTGACCTTATATTGGGGATAAAATGAAGAGGAAAGTGGTTGGGGGATGGGTCTTTGCTCTCATAAAGCTTACTTTCTAGTGGAGGATAGCAGAAAATAAACAACAAAACGAAATAAAATAGGGACTGCAATGGGAGATTCTGCTTGGGGAACTCAAGGGAGCCTTCATGGAGAAAATGTCAATATGTAAGTTGAAACATTTTCATTCCATACATCCATGGGTACATTTGCAGTCCTAGGCAGACAAGGCATCACTTAGATTGCATCAAGTTGATGAAACTATATGGGTATTGACCTCATTACTGACTGTGTTCTTGGTCAGATCAGACTCCAATCTCTTGAGTGAATTTGCCTTTGCTTCACCTTTATTGTAAAAATACACGGAAATATAAGGAGATGGAAGAGAAGGAGCGATTTACACAATCCAAGAAGCTATACTAGATTCACACACAAAAAAGAAAAAGGAATCCAAACATAACAACAAAGATAGTCATCAAATCACAAGAGAACAGGGCTTCCCTGGTGGCGCAGTGGTTGGGAGTCCGCCTGTCGATGCAGGGGACACGGGTTCGTGCCCCGGTCCGGGAGGATCCCGCATGCCGCGGAGCGGTTGGGCCCATGAGCCATGGCCGCTGAGCCTGCGCGTCCGGAGCCTGTGCTCCGCAATGGGAGAGGCCACAACAGTGAGAGGACCGCGTACTGCAAAAAAAAAAAAAAAAAAAAAAAAAAATCACAAGAGAACAAAAGAAGAAGAAAGGAACAAAAAAGACCTGCGAAAACAACCCCAAAACAATATACAAAATGGCAATAAGAACATGCATTCAATAACCACTTTAAATGTAAATGGACTAAATGCCCAATCAAAAGACATTAAGTGGCTGAATGGAGAGAGTGTTTTTTTTTTTTTTTTTTTTTTGCTGTTGTGACATGCGAGTTGTGACGTGTGAGCTCTCTAGTTGAGGCGTGCGTGCTTAGTTGACCTGCGGCATGTGAGATCTTTGTTCCCCAACCAGGGATTGAACCCAAGTCCCCTGCATTGGAAGGCAGATTCTTAACCACTGGACCACCAGGGAAGTCTCAGTCTGATGAATTTTTGATCTTCAAAACTAATCATACAAATGTAAAATCTTGGATTAGAAGGAAAGCTAGCCACACCAAACTTTTCTCTAACACATACATTTTTTGGATGGTACCTTTAAGTATTAGGCTTCTAATGCTTGTTGCTTGATCCCTCTTGCCAATTAACTTGTCTTTAATTGATTTGTGGACTATCTACTGAAAATTGTTATGAGTAACAGAATGTAATGGCAGAATTTGTTTATATAGAATAACAAAGTAGATTGGCTGGGAGGAGAGGTTTAACTCTGTAAAGTATCCATGGTTTTCAGAGATTTTTCTTTTTACATATGGCAGTGTTGAGATAGAGAATGAAAAACTAGCTGAATCTGATTAGTGTTCTCATCCAAAGGGAAGGTTGATGTCCTATTTAAGAATCACATTAGCTTGATGACATAAATACATTCTCTAGTGAAAGGGTGGTCACTTTAGGGGAGAGAAAAACATAAGAAGAAAATCCTTCTGCCATCTTTGGGTTGTACTTTACTCAAAGCTCTCATCTGTGGGTTCCACAAAGTATCACTGCCCTGGTATCAGATGAACTACAAGAGGAAAACATTTTATCACTCACATTACCATTTTATTTTTATAATATTACTGTTTCCTAGAAAATGACTAGATATTTCCCTGCCATAGCTTTCCTTAGCTCTTTGTCATAAACTTCAAAATGTCTTGAGCAAAGTTGCCAGTGGTACTGCTGCCAGTGGGCATGGTTTTGCCCTGTCTTCCCTTGTCAAGGATAAGAATGACCCTTACAACTTCTGTTGTATGTGCTGCTTTCCTAAGCCTTGGCTGAGATACTTAGGGACAAGAAACATCAGGTTTCTCCTGCTAAAGAAATCCATGTGAGCTGAGGCAACAGAAACATCAGGAACATATGACTTGCAGAAATGCCAAGAAAGGGGAAGAAGAAGTTATTGGCTGGGGAGACAATATCTTGTGTTTTGGAATGAACTTAAAAGGCTTAATGTTTATGTTAGCCCTCTATGACTTAAAAAAAAAAGTATCTTGCCTTCCCAGTGTTGGTTAAAAAGGGAGAGGCTCTCTTTCTATGTCCAGTTATTTCTATGTAACCCTTAGCACTCTGTGAGATTCTAATTGGTTATTATAGGTGTGAATGTGCTACTAGGTGAGAAAAAAGAATGCTTAACCAATTTTACTCATATAACCAGTAGTCAGCTCCCAAGGATACCCCTTCATGCCTCCCTCCAGTCACTCTAATTCCAAAGATAAGCACTATATTAACTTCCAAGAGCATAGATTTGTTTTGCCAGTTTTGTGCTTTTATGAATGGAATTGTACAATACAATCTCTTCTGATTTGGCTTCTTTTGGTCAACAATATGCTAGTGAGATTCATCCATATTCTTTTGTGTGGTTATAGATTGCTCATTCTCATTGTGATAGTATCGCATTGAGTAAATTTACTGCCAGTTACTATTGTTGGTGGATACTTGGGTATTCCAGTTTGAGGCAACTATGAATGGAGCTGCTCTGAACATTTTAGGATATGTCACTTGTTAAACAAATTTGCATGTAGTATGTGTAAGTTTGTGTGCATACACATAAGTTCGGTATATCTCAAGGAGTAGAATTTTGGGGTTGTAGGTTATGTGTATGTTTTCAGATATTGCCAAATAGATTTCCAAAGTGACTGTACCCTTTATATAATCCCCAAAGCAGTGTTCCAGTTTTCCACATCATCACCAATGAGGTATTCCACTTTCAATGACAGCATCTTAATAAATGATTACTTAGTAAGAGCAATGTTGTCTAATACCTTTTATTTACAGAGATGGACCTTCTGACAGATTGGACCCATTTCTCCAGGAATGATATGGGTAATGGTGAGATATTCACACTGTATTTCTCCTAATGAAGAATAACACATAACTGTGAAATAACTGACTATAGTAGGAAATTTGGCCTGTTGTGCAGAAATAGAACTTTCCCTCTCTTTGACCCATATTTAGTTTAAGTCTATGATCTTATTCTTACATTTTATCCATATACATTTGTCAGCCCAGTAATAATCATTGTTATCAAAATCAGTTAGTGATCTTCTATTTTAAAATTTCCGTCTCCTATTTTTTATTTCTAGTTATGCATCTTGTGCTGAGTTTAAGTCAGGTTTTCTCTCCCATAAATTATTTCTTGGAAAAGTTGTCTTGAATGTTTCCTAAGTGAACTTAACCTGTTTAAACATGCTAGTACATAGGCAATGGAAGTCAAGAAACAATAAATTTGTATTGCTTTTTTCAAAGATTTTTTTCAACTCATGCACTTAAAGCAGTTTTTTTTCTTTTCTTCTCTTTCCTCTTTCTTTGTCATTATTATTTTTTTAATGTCGAGATTCTGCTGACATATAAAATCCTGTTTTGCCTCTAAAGTTCATCATAAACTGATTGATGATATCAGTCTTACTTCTAGTTTATCAAGTAAGCAGGCTGACCCAGGTTCAGTGTGTACCATGTCAAAATGTAATCATTAATTTCTCAAAGATGATTGGAGAAATGTAGCGTGTGTAATAACTGTGGGTCCTATTTCTTAAAGCTTTCAAAATCCAGTCCTAACGTCCTCTAATTGGTGGCATATTAGGTAGAATAAAAAGGAAAGTTATGGCAGTATAAATGTATTCTGGGGGTTTCATGACATGAAATAATATATACTTTATTACCAGACAGATACTTGAAATCATGAATTTTGAAAAGTTAGTGTCAGAAATTGGGAAAGGAATTAAGGATTTATAATGTTCTCTTTTAAAATTTAGTCTCTGCCTTAGTGGTTTCTGGATGTTGTTATATTTGAAATTTACTTTTATATTCCTCGGAAATGAGGTTTTTCTAAAAATATAATCCTCAGAACCAACTTTTCTCAGTGCCTCAGTAACTCCCTGGGTCTGGCTAGAAGTTGTATTCATTTTTTCAGTTCACTAAGGTATTGTTTCCGATACAAACCAAATAGCTTCTTCAAATGGCTAATTGTTTGATCAGTGATAAATTAAAATTTATTATGTGGCATGATAACGTCCACAGGATTCACTTGACCCAATATTTCAACCTATCACACATTTCAGCCAAACGACTAAAGAAAAGCAAAATGACTAATCTTAGTTTTCAACTCCCTGTTGTCCTGTCTGCTGCCAGGGTGATAACAAGGTACAAAATATCCAAATTCAGACAGAAAGAGGATCGCTAGGGACAAGGATCATCCTCTAAGTAGATAATCAGCCCCATATTCATTGAATACAGATTGATCCACGTGGCATGATGGAGTTCAACCTCCATTGGAGGAACTTATTCTGAGAAGGTGCCTTATGGAGGAATCTGACAGCAAAATAAACCTGGGAAAATAAACAAAGGACGTGGTCTGTTTTTCAGGGCTTATTTTTACCTTGGAAATGTTTTTTCTTTCTTTTATTTTCAATCATTTTACTATATTTGAATAAATAGCTAGCTTAGGCCCAGCACCAGAAACTGCAGGGGTACTTAGGCTTTTGCTGAAGAGAACAAGGCAACTTATAATCAAATACTAAATTCTGTGGCTTAGGCCAGGGCCTCTCAACACTGAATGTACACACTTAATTCCTGGCGATCTTGTTAGAATGCCGGTTCTGGCTGAGTAGGTCTAGGGTAGGGCCTGACATTGCATCTCTGACAAGCTCCAGGATGGTGTCGATGCTACTAATCCAGTTTGAGTAGAAAGGGTTTTTAGGATGTAGATGTTAGAGTAACTCCTTTCAGATGAAGTAAATTTTGCACATAAAATACAAATATCTTGCTCCATGTGAAATCGGTATGAAAAAGTCATGCTTTTAGTAGAATCCAAAAGTAATCCTAATTCTTATTAGCGTAGGAGAGATTTCATAATATCATAAACTGATGCACAAACCAAATATTTAGACACTGGAAAGAAATCATGGGGACTTCTGTAAATACTTAAAATAAATACACATCTACAGCATTTAATGATGTACTCCTGCTTGACAGAAACAGTCTTAAGATGACACTATTGAGAGGAAACATGGAGAATGTAAGCTATTTTTTTTTTAATGTTCAGAATGAGGTTTCCAAGGCATCTGATTTTGCATCAAAAAGTTAGTTAATGAATCTTCATTTTCCGTGACTGATTTAAGCCACTGAAACAGAGTCCCGAGACATATCTAAAGTAAGAATTAGAGAAGCTGAAAATCTGGCCCCATCCACCCGTATCATTTCCATTCTCTGAGATGAATTTGTCATGCTTCAGAGAATGCTGTCATCCTACGCCATTAGAAATATCAGGAAGTCTGTTTCACAAAGTTAATGATCACTGGCCACTTTTCAAGCATTTTATTCATCCTTTACTATTGATGACAGTCAGTGAACTAAGAGCTGAAGGGAAGGCATGGGCCAGTGCCTCTTTCAGTTTTCCTTGTTTGGCAATGAAAACTAAGTAGTGACTGAATAAGTAGAAAGTTATTTTTTTTATTATGACACCCGCAGCAAAGAAGTCCTTCCCATAACCCATTCTGTATATTGTATGAAGACATAATATAGTGTTTAATACTCAAATCCAATCTCAGACTTCAATTATCTACCATTTATTATCTATTTCATCATGCAAAATATAATTTCTTATTTTTACTATAAATTTTCTTTATTTTCATTGTGATGAAGTCCCAACACACAGTGTTTCTTCAGGTTACATTTATATGATGATCAAAATATGAACTATATCAGTTTTTGCCTGGAAGACTGGCAACCAACTGAACGAGATTTCCATTCTTATCTTGGCTCATTATATATCAGGCAAGTTACTTCTCTGGGTCTCAGCCTTCTCATGTGAAATTGAGTATATAGACTGTATAATTACTGTGTCCCTCTAAGTTTATAGAAGTAGCATTATGGAGGTGTAAGAAAACTATAAATAACCCTGGATATATGCCCAAATATTTCTCCATACATCAAGCATTCATTCATTAAATCAACACCAAGCCTGGGAAAGATCAAAGAGCACTTCAATGTCCTTCTGAACTTATGTTCAATTCCATCATTCATTGAACAAATGCCTATTGAGAACGTATAATCTGCTACATGTATGAAGTCTCCAAATGTATGCTTTCAACTCTGATATCTGTTGTTTAAATCGGGGGTTGGCAGACTTTCAAAAGTGACTCTGTTGCTAACATTACTCTTCTGAATAATAATAACTATTAATAATAACTACTACTCAGAAGGAGAAGAATTATTCTTCTGAGTGTAAGCAGGAAGTATGTATAGTATAAGCAGGAAGTAAGTATAAGCAGGAAGATGGATATGAAGATGAACACTGATTCTTACCTTATGATGTGTGTTCTGGGGTTCCAAGAAAGATACCTCCCTAATGTCTACTCTCAAACGGATTAATGTGAAATTAATGAGCTGTTTACTTGCCCAGTTGGTTCAACTAGTTTATGTGCAACTATTAGCCATTTAAACCCTGCCACATTGTCCAAATAAAAATTTAGGTACTACTAAGGTAAACTTGTTCATTCTAAAGTTTCAATTTAATAAATGAGAGAAATAAAAAGGCTTAGTAAAAATTATATGAAGAAACAAGTCCAAATATGGTAATTTACAATTCAAAGGAGAAAGGTATTTGTCATTTCTCAAGAGCCGCTAGACCACAAAACGTCAACATTAAAGATGAATGCAAGCACTGGGAGAAATGACACAGATATGAGACGCCATATGTTTTAGATTCAGGAATTCTTCAGAGATAAGGAATGAAGCTGAGCCTTTTCCTGGATGGATCTCGATGAAATAAAATGAGAGGTAATGCTAAGTATAAAATTATGTATTTACAAAATTCTTTCCCACTAAGATCTTCAGAAATATTTAAATTCATGAGAAATATCCATATTGTTTTTAAGTACCTGTTAGACAACAAACTGTTATCTAGAAAGAGAGTGTGTAGAACATCACACGTTTAAAGTGAGTAGTTTAGCTTTATGGTTGAACAGAGATTCCTTTGTTCAAATTGTGGCTTTCCCATTTGCAAGTGTATGACATTTATTAAATTTCTTAAATATACTCTATTTCAGTTGCCTCTGCACCTACGTCATTAACTGCCGTGAGTATTAAGAGAGATAAGGGATGTATAGCCCTTAGACCAGTGCTTGGCATATAGGAAGCCATCAGCTTGTGCTAGTTATCATTATTCACAAGAGTAGCCTACAGATTTCTTTCCATCAAAGGTAAAGTTAAGTGTGAATAGGAAGTTTGTTTATGAAACAAGACTGATTCTCTGTTTTTTTATCTATGGTGCCCATTATTTAAAAAAAAAAAAAGACAAAATAACAATCACCAACCATTGACCCTTTTAGAATGGGTGGAATTTATGCTCTACATGTATACATGCATATGTGCATATATGCATATATTTGGATATATATATGTGTATTTGTGTGTGTACATACATACATACCACTGCGAGGAAAATTGGATTTCTAGTATCAAGTAACTATTCTGAAATGTCTTCATATCTAGTAACTATTCCGAAATATCTGTCGAGACCCAGCCAAGTGTCGTGTATGCAATTGGTATTCAACATATATTTGCAGAATTTAACTTTTTTTAAAATTTCAGATCACTATTATTGCTTTTTCTACTTGTAAAACAATTACAATAACCCCTTGGCTTTTGTGATTTGGGCTATTACGTGGAACTCTGGGACTTCATGACAGGTAGTAATTTGGTCCCTAGTACAACCAAGTTCTTCTGTGGATTTAAGTTACTTAACTATGGAATGAGCCAGTATCCACATCACAATATGGTTTCTTCATTCTCCATTCTTCCTTGCAAATGCAATAACTGTGAAGTGATAAACACATTGTATCTGTAGAAAAATGGCCCCCAGAAGAAAGCTGACTGTTGATCTAGACCTGGGCTGTCCAACAAGGTAGCCAGTAGCCACAGAACCCTTGAACTGTGGCTAACCCAAGGGAGAGGTGCTGTAAGTGTAAAGTGCACAGAAGATTTCACATACTTAGTATGAACACAGTGAAAACTCTCTCACTAGTAATTTTTATATTGATTACAGGTATAAATAGTAAATTTTGCACATTTGGGGTTAAATAAAATATATTGTTAAAATTAACTTTGCCTGGTTTTTCAAAAATCTTTTGTAATGTGGCTTTTAGAACATTTAAAATTATATGTATGGCTCTCGTTTGTGGTTTATATTGTATTTCTATTGGACAGCCTTAATCTAGACAGAAGTGACAAGAAAAACAGCTAAGAAAATGATAATTCTTAGAAAAATGATAAAAATTATGAAATTTAAAATGATTAATGAGAGTACATTCTATGAACCAGTCCCCCATAGTCCACCATATGTTTGTTTTCAGGAAAAAAAAAATATTGGGGGATTTTTCATAGAGCATTCCAGTCAGTGTAAGATTGCTCATCCAGGGAGAATTAAAAATTTAGCACACCAGTACTGTTAATGGAAGTGAGATTCTAGGAAAGGCAAGAAGGCTGAAAACATTTCCATAAAGTAACAAGTGGTAAAAGCACCAATGAGAGTCTTTATTTATTTTACTAAATTTTCTAAGGGAAAAGTATACCCCATAGCGATATTAGTAAATTTGGAGGTTTGTGAAGCTGCATTTGAATGTCAAGGATATAATGCAGTTTTCCCCAGTATTTTTAAATTTAATGATCTTTTGTTAACCTCAAGACATCAAGGCTTAGAGCAGTTCAGCAACTCTTTCAAGGCTGCACAGCAATTCTGAGCTGGTACAGGAACTCAGATCTGAGTGACTCCCAAGCTCATGTGACGAAGTGTACCCATGAGATCTTGGTTCGGGAACCACTCTGCAAAATAATGCTCGTATGCTCAAATAGTTTTAAGAAAAGCTGGCTATTCTGTTTCCTTCTCAAACAGTATCCATTCATTAGCATATTAAAGGTACTGGTAAATACTGAAAAACTTTGCTATATTTTTTTCTCAAACTTATTTTATCACATAACATCTGTTCCCCTTCATATGCATCTGTATATCATATATCACCTATGTATTCTAGAACTAACCTAGAGAACACTATTTGGAAATGCTAAAATATATTCAGCTGCCTCCTATCATCTTTCATTATTGATTACTAGGGAAAATGAGAAGATCTAAAATAGTCAGGAAAATATATACTTTAATGTTCTGATGGCTCACTCCTAACTTGATCAGAGAACCAAACCTAAGATTTAAAAATATACTTAGACATATTTCTTGGTTATTCTTATATCCATAGTGTGTGATCTAGAGAGATTGAAAGAAAGCTCTCTTTAGACTGATCACCTGCCTAGGAGTCTGTCTGCACTGGACAAACTGTAGGACTTACATGCAATGAAGCTACAGTTCTGAGTAAGAACTTCTTGGGATTTGGAAAAGCATTGGCAAGATAACAAATACATCATCACCATCAAAAATGTAAACTGTTGCACAACTGGTGCTGGTTACGTGGTGGACAGAAGTTTCATAGTGTATCTCTTATTTTACATTATTTTTTTAATTTTCTGGCTTTTTTTTTCTATAAATCATGCTAAAAACGCCATCAGGGATCATGAAAATAGACTGTCATTAATAGTTGCTATAGCAGTGATACATTTGTAAGAGTTTAAGTCAAAAATAAAACTTGTTGTTATTTAGCTATTCTGTATGCTGAAATTAAGCATTTCTCAGGGGCACCTCTGCCCTCAATCTGTCCCCTGGTGCCTTGGACACTGCATACTTATACTGGGGTTTCCAAGTAGTATCGTAATCATACTACTTTTATGTCCACCATACTCTGATTATCTTGGATTCAAAATATGACCCTCTACCTTCTATACAGAAAGAAACAACTTAGGAACATGAGCTCCATGGTAACAAGTTTCAAGAGCTAATGGTGTGCATTCTCTCAGCCCTGCTTCGCCAGACACTGTTGAGATAACCAGCTTGTTTAGATTTGACACTTGAATGAATCCTAAAATAAACAAAGATATGAGATTGTTGGGCCTTGATTTCCTTGTGCAGAATTTAGTTCCCTGAGAAGACTGTTTTCACCAAGTCATATGCTAAGAGTATAACAGAAGACCTTTTGCACTGATGTAAGTTATTACTGATGGGAATTGTGGACCTAGGTGCTAGCTTTAGGTTCTGTTTTGACTGTGCCACATACCTTGGATCCCTATCTTTGCCTCTGTAACATAGGGCTGTTTTTCTCTTTCCTACTCATCTCACAAGTGTGCTATGTGGTTCAAATTAGATCATGCTTACGAAATAACATAGGGATGTGTAGTATCATCACGGGATGCAACATTTGCTGGTGGGCATCGTAGATGAATGGAACCTTATAGAATCCTTGCTTGAGAGACTGAAAGATTCACATGAAATCATATATGAGACCAGTGGTTCTTGTGATTTTTAACCTATGAACTTTCCCGAGTCTCTTCCCACAACATCCCTCCCCACTACCAAAGAAATGCAGTTTAGAGCCATGTGTTTTGTAACATGAATGAAGATGGGAATGAAGGTGGTTGGAAAGAGGGTCCACAAGATGGAGAAGGATCCCATTGCCATGCCTAGCTTTGAGCTAATGCCCCTATGACCTCTTAAAATTTCTCCATGCCCCCTCAAAATTCCCCAAGAATACGTTGGAGGCAGAAAAATTGACGTTTTGAAATCATTCTGAATGTTTTAGTGGAACTGTGTGCAGGTCCTCTTGAGTTCAACTGCTCGTCCAAGGGAGGCAAAGTCCTGGTCTCTGAAGTCAGACCAGATCAGTCTGCTGCCTCCTAGCTGATTCTAACACTTACCAGTTGTGTTCCCTCTCTCTGCCCCAGCGTCCTCATCTGTAAGTGGAAATAATAATAGTATCCAACTCACAAGGTTTCTGTGGGAATTAGTAAGATAATCTTGTAAAGTGCTTAGTATACTACCTGGCACTTGGTAAGTAGCCCATAAATGTTAGATGTTTACTACTGTTGCAGCTGCTGCTATTTGCAACCATCGTCATCAAAGAGGGGTATTTATGAATGCCTTTCACATGCACTCATGCCTTTAAAAATATACTAATAGTGCCATTAAGAGAATACAAAAGGGATAATAATGGCAAACTACGATAAGTTCCTGGCTACCAAATTCTGTTCTGGCAAAACTGCAACTTGTTTTAAGTGGTTCTTTCTTTTAAAAAACGAATATAGAATGCATAAATGCTATGACCCCTTTTTTTGGCAAGCAAACACTTCTGTATCTGGGGTTAAGAGAAGTTTATATAGATGTTAGCTTTTCAAGATACCGTTTAGGAAACAAAACAGTAAGCTTTAGCTAAACTCAGGATAACTAATTCCCAAGTATGTGATTGTACTTGAAGAGAGTAATGTAGATTCTGAAGGTCTTAAATCTCTTTTATGTTTTCTTTTTATTCAAAGAATAGTGATCAGCCATAACCTCTGGAGTCGTTCTCAATACACATCTATGAACAAATGAAATTCATGCTTTCCTCTTTACTTCTCAGAATACTAAGATTAATTTTCTTGATGATTATAAGTTCACTTTTAATGGCATTTTAAGCTTTAAAAAAATTTTTTTTTTTTTTTGCGGTACGCGGGCCTCTCACTGTTGTGGCCTCTCCCGTTGCAGAGCACAGGCTCCGGACACGCAGGCTCAGCAGCCATGGCTCACGGGCCTAGCCACTCCATGGCATGTGGGATCTTCCCAGACCGGGGCACGAACCCATGTCCCCTGCATCAGCAGGTGGACTCTCAACCACTGCGCCACCAGGGAAGCCCTAAAAATTTTTTAAACGTTTTGCTTAATAACACAATTGTTTGAATACTTATTTTAACAAATAAAATTCCTATAGAATATATTAAGTATAGTCAGTCCATATCAGAAGAATATTCAGCATAAGTAATGCAAAACTTAACATAGATTATATGCCCAGTTCAAACATATAACAAAGATTAGCTACATTTTAATGATGGTGAAAATGAGGCTCTTAGAATCTGTAAACCTCAACAAATCAAGAAGTCATTGATCTGCTTGGCCACATATAAGTGTAATGTTGTCCAACCCACGTCTGTGTGCCCAATGCACGGTGAGACCAAACCAACCCAAATGTCAGAGTTTGGAGCAGAGAAAGGTTATTGCAGGGACAATCAAGAAGAACAGGTGGCTCATGCTCAAAAGACCTGAACTCCCCAATGGCTTTCAAGGAAGGGTTTTTAAAGGCAACATTTAAGATGAGGGCTGTAGGGTGCACGATTTTCTTCTGATTGGTTGGTGGTAAGGTACCAGGGTGGTGTTTCAGGAATCTTAATCATCACCCTTCAGGCTCCACGTGGCCTGGGGTCTACCTGTTGGTACTCAGCAGGTAGTCATCATCCTCCACCTGAGTGGGGTGGGGGGGTCCTTAGTTCCTGCAGAACAACTCAAAGATACGCATCAGATTGTTATGTGTATCCCTTGCGGGGCTAGGACTCTGTTTTATCACTGAACTAACGTTTCTTGACTGCTTTGCCTTTGTTTCGGCATTCCCTCACAGCCCTAACCAGTAACTGCTTGAATCTACTCTGTGGAACTCAGGGAAGGCCTAGGAAACTAAAGCCTTTTACTACAAACAAGAAACAGGGGACACGGAGGGGTTTTTGTACCCGGGAGGATCCCGCAGGGTTCTGCGTGGTTTCAATAACTTACTCTAATGATATGAGAGGTAACTATCAACTAATACACTTCTATTTTAACAAAAGGGAAAACATTGCACATTAGCAGCATTTTTCTGGGTAATATCTCAGTGTAGGGCATTCTAGACTCCCACTATGTATAAGCTGCTGGATATTTAAAAATAAGATACTTACTGTTTTACTTATAGCTATGTATTTGAAATATCCAACTTCCCCCATTTCACATTTTTAATTTTTAATATAGCTGCCCATAGACCAAATACAATGTAAAAACACCCATCTGTGAATTGAAGTTTCAAAGAATCCCATAAATAAGAGCTTTGGATAATAGGTCAGATTACTATGACAGGCAAGATGAGGATTAATTTGGGGTTGATTGTTTGTAGAACATCCCTGTGAAAACAAATATTAGACCTAAATATTTTGGCTGTAAAACATGAAAAGCTAGGAGTACACAATATAAGAGGCACACAGGCTTGATTCACCAAAGAATTGGGCAGAGTCAGGGTGAGCTAGTTCCATAGAGTGACTGAGGGCAGGTAGCTTGTCTTTTGAGATCTTCTTCCTTCATCTTTCTCCTCTTTCAGTGTCCCCCTTTCTTCTCAAAGACAAAGCCCTTGCTCATTCTGTATTCTCCTTAATAGAATCTGCTCACAGTAAATTGTAAAAAATGAAGAAGTGTAACTAAATAGTTAGACATGAATTAATGCTTTTTTCCCCTTGGGAACTTCTGCATTCTCAGATGAACTGAGCACTGAGTAAACAGACTGAATCCTTAATGGGGCTACATCCTGTGTCAGCCACACAGAGCTTCCCAGTGGGCAGCAGACTCATGAGGCAGTCCAGGTGGTCAGCTGCTAGGAAGGCTCATACACTGAAGATGGAGAAGACGAGGAAGAAGAAAAGGCCAGAAAAGAGGATTTTGAGACATTAAATCCAGATTATAGACCTGACCTTGTGCTGGCCATTTTCAGTGGTCATTTGGTTAATCCTCACCAGCTCCAAAAGGTGGGCATTATCATTACACACACGCCCACTTTTGTCAATAGCTGTGAAAACAGCAGTCCTGTGGGCAGTGCTTGCTGAAGGTCCTATTGCTAGTAAGTAGCTAGTACACTGAGGTTTGAACGCTGGGCTGCCTAGCTCAGCAACTAAACTTTTTTTAAAACTATACCTGCTTCTAATATCAATAACCAAAAGTACCTTTCCAAATATATGATAATAGTCATAAATAGGAATAAAGAGAAGTCATAACAAGAATAGCTCAGTTGGGGCTTCCCTGGTGGCGCAGTGGTTGAGAGTCCGCCTGCTGATGCAGGGGACGTGGGTTCGTGCCCCGGTCCGGGAAGATCCCACATGCCGCGGAGCGGCTGGGCCCGTGAGCCATGGCCGCTGAGCCTGCGCGTCCGGAGCCTGTGCTCCGCAACGGGAGAGGCCACAACAGTGAGAGGCCCGCGTACCGCAAAAAAAAAAAAAAAGAATAGCTCAGTTGAGGTCACGGATGGATAGGAAAAAGGAAATAAATGCAACTTCTTTTCTACAGGGTTTCCTCTGAGGATCACTTTCCCTGGCTGTCTGGCCTTGTGAAATTATACCTTCCCTGATGGCTTGGAGCTGAGCGTGCCCTTCTTTCTGTCAAGGGCAGCTTGAAGTTCATGGAATAGTTTATTTGAAGCTTGTGGGTACCAATTCCAGGCAGCAAGATACTACTTTCAGAGACTAAATTAGCTTTCTTCAGAGGCACGGCAAAAAGAGATACAATTAAATTGATTCCTTTAAAGTGCCTTCTCAGTTTTTTTATTGCTTCTTGAGCCAATTTGTTCTCTCAGCGGTGTCACTCTTACAGAAGTTAGTCTATTCTGTATTCTCATTTTTTGAATAGGAATCATCTGAATATAGCCATAGACATCTAGTCTAGACCATTTTTCTCAGAACTACAAAGATGGGGAAAATTCCAAACCGTACTTGTTCCAAATGGTGGGGAGTGGCTTGAGAAGTTATTTCTGTAATCTTCTGAACTATTTATATTATTTATATGAATACTGCCATTGGTTGTAAGCATGCTTATATCTAGTAATTGATAAGGCCTTGGGAAGTTGTGATAAAACCAAGGCGGTCTGCTGCCACCTAGCTTTTTCTGTGTCCATCTTCAGGAGTTCCCCCCAGGGTTTTACAGAAAGATATTTTTTAAAAATCAGTGCTTCTTTCATCGCTGAGAGGGAGACACTTGTAATGATACTGCAGAAGCTCTTTAAAAAAAAAAATCTTTATTTTACTTGTGTCTTTTTTTTTTAAGTTGATCCTCGAGTAAAAATGATGAATGAAAAAAAATAAGATGAATGTTCTAAATCCATTACAATAACTAAGCACCAACCCCCCCTTCCAACAGGGGCAAAATATTTTTTTTTGGTAGCAAAGAATAGCCACCACCATGACCCTTGGCAACACTGTGAAACAGATGCAGTTCTTTTTTGCCATCTTCCTTTTTTTCCAGAGTCTGAGCACTTCCCAATCTTTACAGCACTCTCCTCTGCAAAATGGGCATTTTGCAGAATGGAAACTCCTGCTGTTGCTATTCTTCAGGGCCTGATTCCCATGCTCTGAACCCAGGAAGGCAATGTGAGCTCTACTGCCCGATACATTTATTGAGCTCATATATTATCCTGTACTAGACTGTGCTCCGCTCTGAGGAAACAGAGGTGAATACAACAGACATGGTTCCTGTCCTGGAGGGTCTGACAAACCTTAAACGAGTCATCCCCAAATGAAATGCATAATTAGATGAAGTGCATTGAAGAAGAAGTAAAGATTCCAAGAACATATTATACAGGGGAGAAGCAATTAATTTGGGGGTGGGAAATCAAAGCTTCTAGGACGAAATATGTAAGCTGAGAAATGAAGTGTGAACAGGAATTAGTCAAGTGCAAAACAGAGATAGAATATTGAGATGAGGGAAAAATATGTACCAGTAACATTTCAAAAAGAGGTGGGGAAAGTCAGATGACTTACATCATTTTTCCTAATGAGTGACTGACTAATTGGTTTATCTCTTCTGTGGATGATGTGTATACAGTGTAATTAATTACTCGGCTGCAAGAAGAAATTTATTTCCAGGAATGGGAAGGTAAGGAGAAGCCCTGGTTAATGTTATATGCCCATGTTAATATAGTTCTGCTTTGCCTGTAAACCTCAGTAAAACAATAGTGGTACCAAGGGGTGGTTGGGAGGCATTCGTTTTCTCAGCATACTCCCAACTAACATAAAATCTAAATCTCACGTAACCAGTGTGCTTACCGAGCAAGCACAGCATCTCCTCCAGATCGCCTCCCACAGCTGGTTATCCCTAATTCTTTCCCATTGAGCTGCTTTTGTCAATCCTACAAAGGCTCTCAGACCTGTGCAAAAAGGACACTATTAATTTGGAACTTCTTAGAGGTGTAATGATCCTGTGCGTTTTGTGTGTAAGCTTTGTATCTAAAAGAGAGCCCTATAACTTAGCATTAATAAACAAGTGAGGGTACCTATTGTTCAGACAAGCAGTAATATTATTCTATTTAAAGACTTTGCAACTTTGGATCAACATAAACAAAACCTTCAGGTTTAAAAACTTGCATATATTGCCTGTATTATATACAATTTTGTATGTGCTTCATGAGATTACTGGCCTGGGGTTTCAGGATGTGTATAAAATACAATTAAGGCATTAAAATCAAATATAAATTGTCCCCACCGGAAATAATCCTAGCTGGTTATTTACTGAAGAATCTTGAATCCAGCAGATCCAGGGGAACTCCCCAAGGAGACTTTAATTAGAACTCTTTAGGACTTGGATGAACTGGAACCAAAATCCCTCCATAAAAATGAATAATGCCTCGGGCTATGTCACTTATAAAACCTGAAGCCCTACAACATTACAGCATTGCACCAGCTGATTTTAATTGCTCTGATAATAAGCTCCAGAGAGGTACAATGAGCTTCCTGAATTTATGTTAGAAATAAATGGGATTCTTACCCACTGGGGATCACAGTTATGAGGTGTTCTGCACAAGGAATGTAAAACAAATTTTTTTAATTAAAAAACAGGTGGACAACAAACATTCTATGCCATTCTATGCCTTCTTCACTCATGGAGAAGGAGATTACAATAGTGTTTATGTGAAGGCTATCAGTGGATTTCTCACTTAGGTCCCTCCTTTCCATCTAATTTTTAATTTAACATTTTCCCTTCCTTAAGAAATTGTTAGTAATAATCCCTGAGGGAAAAGAAAGAGGGTAACAGAGATTCTCTGACTGATGAGTGATTTATGTGAAAATAGCCAACTCACTATCCCTTGCTTCCTTTTTTAAAATTAATGTGTTTTTTATTTTGTATATATTTTTCATTGAAGTATAGTTGATTTACAATGTTATGGTTGTTTCAGGTGTACAGCACAGTGATTCAGTTATATGTGTGTGTGTGTGTGTGTGTGTGTGTGTGTGTGTGTGTGTGTGTGTGTATACACACATATATATATTCTTTTTCAGATTCCTTTCCCTTATAGGTTACTACAAAATACTGAGTATAGTTCCCTGTGCTATACAGTAGGTCCTTGCTGACCCCTCGCTTCCTTTTGACCTAGGGAACTGGATTTGTGGGTTTGTAACTAGATTTTGATTAGGGAGCACATTCTAGGGGCCATAGGGGCCAAAGAAAAGGTTTTCTTTGTGGAAAACTCAAACTGTCAGCTCTGGTGTATTAGTTTTGAATGCTTTCAGCTATAAGCAACAAGAAACCTGGACCAAAAATGGCTTGAACAAATATGGGTTACTTTGAAATAAGTGGCCACTAGAGCCATTTGAGCTGCTGTATGACGTTATCACCATTTGCAGAAGGCCAGCATCTATACAGTTTTCTTGGCCTTTTCCCTCATGATGGCAAGATGGCTGCTGCAGCTTTAGACATCACATCTGTGTTCCCTGCAGTGAGGGGAGGGGAGAGGTGGAGGGGGAACAGCTCTAGTCATATCTACCCAGTTACCAGAAACCCAAAAGCCTTCCCCAAAGCCTTCAAAAGACTTCTGCTTATAGTTCATTAGCCAGTACTATGCCTTATGGCCATCTCTAGTGGGAAGGAGATTAGAAAGTTAATATTTGCTTTCTAGGCTCTATAATACATGCAGCAAAGATGAAGGGAGTTGGAAAAAGCTATGAACTAGACTATGAAAACTTTGGCCACTTATGGCCTATAGTAATTTATTGTTTTCAGAGACTTAAGGCAACTTATTAAGGTTTCTGTAGGACAAGAGGATAGGGGAGAACTAAGATCTTTGTGCCAAATGCAGAGTAAACCTTGGAAAGAGTAAAGTAGAAGGGAAAATAAATTATAATTGACCTAAAAGTGACTTGAAGACAGAGCTTACAAAATTTTTGGCAAACCAGTCACTAAAAATATATTCTAAGGTTCTTTAACTCATAATGTAGATAATAAGAACATTTCTACTAGTTTTCACAAAAGTCACCAAAAAATTTTGGTTAAAAAAAAGTGTGTGTGTATGTATATGTATAAGATTAGCAATCTATAATTGTTAAAAATAAAAAATAATTTGTTATTTGGGGGAGAAAAATAATCAACCAAAATAATCATTGACTCTTTTAGTCATCAAGCCGTGGTTTATGCTGTGTCTATAAGCTGAACAAAAGAATAAATAATAATTGATAACTGTTTGAGATATTTTAATCATATTGACACCTGAAACAATTGATGTCAAGTAGACTGGCTTTAATCAACTCAATAAATGGTTTATTCAGTACCCATGATACTATGAGCCCTCTGTCAAAGGGGTACTTAGGATTTAGGGAGTGAGGAAACCGGCAGAGAAAGATAAAATAAGAGAGGTTCAGGTAAATGGGCTATGGCTCGGGACCCAGGAACCACAGTTGTTTGGAAGGATGTAGAAGAGATTGAAGAAAGGTGATGGTAAAGTAAACTAACATTTGCTTAGCGCTTTGAAAGATGATGCCATTCTTAGAAAAATATAAATGGAAACAACGGAAGTACAATATAGAGGTCTGCGTTTGAGTAATCCAGAGTGACTATGTTTTATTAGAATCATACAAAAGGAAACTTGAAAATGGAAATGTGGATTATAGAGGGGCTTGAATGAGAGAATGAGGAAATTAACATGGCACAGTGGGGCTTTGGATTCTGAAGAGAGCGTGTTTGTTTAAGGAAGTGTCTGTGGCTGTGGAACACAGTTTTTCTAAAGACAGTCAAAATAATTCTGGGGAAAAATATTATGACATTCTGAGATGAGAGCGTGTGCCACAGGAAGAACATGAGTGCTGTAGACTGAATTGTGTCCTGCCAAATTCCTGTGTTGAAGTCCTAACTTCAGTACCTCAGAATGTACTTGGAGATGGGGCCTTTAAACAGGTGACTAAGGTAAAATGAGGTCATATGGGTGGGCCCCAATCCAATCTGACTGATGCCCCAATAAAAAGAGGAAATTGGGACACAGACAGGCACAGAAAGACCATGTGAAGACAAAGGGAGAAGGTGGCCACCTACAAGTCAAGGAGAGAGGTCTCCAGAAGAAACCAGTCCTGCCCACACCTTGATCTTGGATTTCTAGCCTCCAGAGCTGCGAGAAAATAAATTTCTGTTATTTAAGCCCCACCAGTCTGTGGTATTTATTATGGCAGTCCTAGAAAACTAATATAATGAATAAATATTATTTTTGTTAAAAAAAAAGAGTGATGAGACAATAAACTAAATTCGTGTATGTGGAAATAGAAAGAAGGTAGTTTCTGGAAACATTGTATAGGTGTAACATCATTGAAATTTGCAACGAATGCAGTGGGGTGTGGAGATGAAAAGTCAGTCATAACTGAACTCTAAAGACTGGGAAATGGGAAAATCTAGAAAGACAATGGGTTGGTAGAAGAAAAGGATGAATATGGTCTCAGCTATGCTCTCATTGAGGGGGGCTGCGTCCTCATAGTAGAGGCGTCCATCAAGAAGTCAGAAATGGGGGCTTCCCTGGTGGCGCAGTGGTTGAGAGTCCGCCTGCCGATGCAGGGGACACGGGTTCGTGCCCCAGTCAGGGAAGATCCCACATGCTGCGGAGCGGCTGGGCCCGTGAGCCATGGCCGCTGAGCCTGTGCGTCCAGAGCCTGTGCTCCGCAACGGGAGAGGCCACAACAGTGAGAGGCCCGCGTACCGCAAAAAAAAAAAAAAAGAAGTCAGAAATGTGTGTGAGACATGAAGACACTGATGAGATGGCTGAGGAAGCCAATGTTGAGTGTAAACAGAGAAGCACCACAGCCTGAACAACCAATGAATCAATTGTGCAGTTCTTTTTAAGTCGCTGAGACAGCATGATCCAATTTGTCAATTTAGTTTGTATATGTACTTTCAGTAACAGGCACATTTCTTTTATCTTAAAACCAAATAAGCAGACTAAATGACCCTATCTTCCTGATGCCCAATGCTTACAATTTCTTTTGAAAAGGAAAAAAAAGTTTTTTTGTGTTTTGGCCTTTTTACACAGAGGTAAGGCCAAAAAGGTAAATACCTCATAGAAAGGTAAAATAATGGTTTGAATTCATACAAGTATGAATATCTGAGATTAGATTCTTTCGCAAGAACAGAATTTTATTGGCATTAGTGGGGAGTGGGAGAATCTCAAGACGTGCTTCCCACCCCCTCCCTCACAGGAGAGCATTTTGTGGGCGGAATTGATGAGTGCCACAAAGAACAGGTCACCTGGGGCCAGTTTGCGGACAGCATCCAAAGCATCTCCCAATAGTGAAAGGAAGGATCGTATTTTCCCTACCAAGGGAAAGTTGGCTTCAATTATGCATTCCACTTCTGTGCCAGATTTTGCTTAAATGCTACCCTCTGGGAAAATCAAGAAATTTAGACTCAGTTTTCCAAATCAAAAGAGTACTCCCTGCTTTTAGCTCTTGTTCCTGAAATGTCCTGCTGGTCCTCAAGAGTAATGCTTGGCTCACATGCTTGCATGAATTGTTTATATTGTTCATTACTTAATGTGATGAACATATTAAAAACAGGACTCCCAGTTTTCATCCTGAAGTCGTGCACATAATAGCAACAACCTTTAGCCAAGTACTGCATTATTTAATTATAGAATGGCTTTGACTCATTGAATAATTGCTCTGTAATTCATTTGTAGATTACTTTTTGACTTTGCACAATGATAATTTAGCATTATGTTCCCACAGAGGAAAACGTTTTTGTTGTTGTTGTTTAGTATTGATCATTTTCTCTTAATGTGCTCAAGACTATTATGTCTATAGATAAATGTAAATATTAGTGTGGTTAAAATGACCCAAACTTTGCAGATACTCATTTATTTCATAACTATTTTGAATGTCTACAATGTTTCAGGCAATGCTGCAGGTGTTGGGGGGATGATGTTGCATAAGCAGAGCCTGCCATTACTTGTTTTATATTCTTTTACATTCTTGTTCAACCCTTAAAGTTTAAGTTCAAATTGTAGGAGAACAAAAGATGATGAGAGAATTTTTAAAACCATCTTGTTTTATCCTAGAGTGAATACAGATGTGCTCAATTTTATACATTTAATACCTAAAGTCTTATCGTGGTTGTTAATCCAACTCATGACCTTCAGATATTACACTAAACTTAATAATAAAAGATTATCTGTGTTTGATATATTCCATTGTCATTATATATTTAAGGATTTCAATAAGTATTTAGACGAAAGAGAGCAACTCGATCAGGCAATGTAATTTCCGAAGAGGATTTCTTTCTGAAGCAGGCATACTGATTAGATTTAACTGGGGTCTTACAAATGGTATATGCCAATGCTTTTCTCTAGGGGGTTTTCCTAGCAAATGCCTCCCTAAAAACATTTGCATGGAACTCTCATCTCTGCCACATTTGCCTGATCTTGGGTGTCTAAGTCAACAATGCTGATGTAGCAGATGGTCAAATTAGATAAGAAACAGGTCACGACTTTCCTGTCCGGTAGGTGTAGTCTCGTGGAAAATCACTACTGAGTCCAACAAATAGAAGGAGGCAGGTAGTCGTAGCCTATGGGAAAATCCTAGCGGAAGTCCCCAACTAGCCGTCTCCTTTCCTTCCTCACATCCTTGGACTTGGTGAAGCAACCAAAATGACTTTCCTCTCAAGGAAGATGCAGTCAATGATTCACTTACTGACAGATAGCTGTTTGTGGAAGACATGACCCGGCTGCAGTCCAGGGCCTGAGCGGTCTGCTGAGCTGATGAATTGCCCCTCTGGATCCTTCTGGGCTTGCAGTTAGCTCAGATGAAAAACCCAGGCTTAAGAGTTGCCAAAAAGTATTTGGCAAAGAGCCCACCTTTTTTTTTCTCAAGTGCAAGTATTCAGTTGACTTGATTCCTCAAAGAGATATGTGAGAGTGAAAGTAAGTTCATTGTTGACCTTTCATAGTCCTGAACTTTTAATGAGGTAATGGATGTGAAAGTGATTTTTTAAATCACAATGCAAATACAAGACACTTCTGGGTGTTATTTCAGTACCTGAAAAAAAAAAAGTAAAAATAAAGAGGGACTCAAATTTGACCAAGGTCCCACGTGAGTGTACTTTGTTTCACTGTATATTTCAGCCCTCTAAAAAGTGTGGGCTCATCGAGGCTGTCGTTTTGTGAATTATGTACTGAATTGCTTCTCTTTGTTCTTCCAGCATGCATTTGGGGTACTTCCAAAGTGTGCATGTGAGAAATCTATGCTATTTTTCAAGCAATGTAAAACAAATGCTAGCCAAGAGTTAGCCTAGAGTTTAAAGAAAGCATCATAGAATGAACACCTAAACAACAGCTACACTAATATAATGCTTATACGTGCCAGCCCCATTCTAATGTTTTATATATATTAAGTACTTCATTCCTCACAATAAGCCTATGTATTATTATTATCCCCATTCTACAGATGTGAAAAGTAAAGAATAGACAGATAAAGTGATCTGTTTCAAATCACACAGCTAGTATATGATAGAGTCAGAACTCAGATCCTACTAGTTTGTCTCCAGAGTCTGTACAATTAACCATTACATCATATTCTTTTAAATATTAGTTTTATGAATATTGTGCTATTTCTAATAGGAGACATAATATTTTTGTTATATACGTTTCTTCTTTGTCTTCGCCTTTGGATCTAGGATCACATGTTATATGACCAGATTTTAGCTCATAAGAGACATCTGTGATGATTATATATGAAATAGTTTACATTTGTAGAACACTTATACATTGTTAAATATTTTCCCTTACCAGTATCTCATTTGATCCCCTCACTAACTTTTAAATACATAGGACTTTATCCTTATTTTTCAGATGAAGAAACAGGTCAGAAAGATTAAACAGTTTGTTCAGTTTCACATCACAAGTGCATAGTAGCTCTCATAAATCAAACTTACTAACTGTTGGTCTCCAGCACTCTTCCCAATATATCAGACTGTTGCCTCATTTCTTTCTCTTCGAGTTTGGAAAAAAAAAACTGAAAAGAAGTTTAAGAGTCCCAGTATAATTGGAAAAGCACTTTTTAGAAACGTTTAGAATAATTTGAGAATACTCCTCACTAAAGCAGAAGGTGAAAATGCATCCTGTGAACAGTGAACTTGGTTAAGTAAGTGCATACAGCTGGCTTCTGGCTTAGTAATTTTCAGTGTCTCATTTCTCAGCCTGCCCTATGTGAACATTTTGACAGGACGAGTCTCAAGTGCTCTCTTGCTTTATGCTACTGCTTTTTTAAGGCAGCTCATTTGTATTTGTTCATCATGCTCTTTCTTCACTCAATCCCAGAAGCTGTGTTGCTAATTATTGACCCAGGAAAGCCTCAAAAAGGACCAAGGCAGCTAAAATTGGAGAGCTCTTGACGTAGAAGCACAATGCAATTTACATTTTTCAGAAAGAGCAAAAGGCATTTTTAGTTGTCGGATTCAGAGACCATTCAGTTATATGGACACGAGTTTCTGCTAAAGAACTGCAACTCAGTTTTTCAAAACAAACACTTTTTTGGTATTTCATTCACAGCCAGGTTATTGTTGTATATGTGTGTGTGTGTGTGTGTGTGTGTGAGAGAGACAGAGACAGAGACAGAGAGAGAATTTTTTTTCTTTCTGAATCAACATGTAAGACAGGGAAGAATAATATTCATTAATCCCATAAATATTTCTTGAAGACTTGCCAGGAGTAAAGAGTAGTACTAAATACAGTGGGAGATATTTAGATGTTCAATTACCTTATCACAGGACCTAACACATGATAGATGCTCCAGAAATATTAGTTAAACTAAAATGAGCTATCCCATGAACTTGGAACCTATTCGGGAAATTATGAAGTCATTAAATATTTGAGAATTGGAAAGGAATTCAGGAATCATCTCAAGCAGGCCTTTTATTTTAGAGGTGAAGCAGTCAAGACTCAGACAGTTTCTATGAATTTTCCAAGAACACACATCTATTTAGAAGGAGTATCCTTTTTTCATCATAATGTGTTTCAGAGATTATACATGTGTCAGTGTGTACAATGCAGGGCATCATGTGAGAGGATCTAATGAATGTTCTTGAACAGTGCTACCTAATGGAAATATGCATACCACATATGTAATTTAAAAAATTTTAATAGCCATATTTAAATTTCTTTAAAACTTAAGAATGTATTTTAATTCAATATATCCAAAATATAAGCTTAATATGCAATCAATATAAAAATTATTAATGAGTTATTTATATTCTTTTTTCATACTAAATCTTCAAAATCCAGAGTGTCTATTATACTTTTGACACATCTCAATTTGGACTAGCCATATTTTAAGTACTTAATAGCTACATGTGGCTTGGAGCTACTCTGTTGGATAGTATAGCTCTAGAATCATCGGGGGAAAATAATTATGCATTTTTAAAGTTGTAGTATTTTTATCATTGCTTATTTTTACAGTTTGATTTTGATGTAAACCCTCAAAAATAAAACAACCCAAACTGACTCAATGAGATATAAACAAACTGGAATAGACTTATAACCATTAGAGAATGGAGTCAATAGTTACAAATTTAATATCTCCCCAAAATGAGTAAATAAACAAACCATCAAAAATATTGACTCAGATGGTTTCATACTTCTACCAAAATTTCGAGGAGGATGTAACTTCTACCTTATACAACTTGTTTTACAAGTAACTGTCCACAAGTATACAATCAGTTCTATTTGCAGCACTAATAGAAACTTAAATTGTTAACCAGTTTTTGACAAATATGATCAAACAATAATCTTGTTCCAATAATATGGAGCAATATCCAAATTCATTACCTTATGAAGATGAAGAATTGGTTCTGTTTTGGTAAATGGCAGGGAGCTGCTATTTAATAACCAGCTGCCTCTGTCCTCCCTGACATCTACTTAATATTAAATGCATAAAAATGAAGGTAGGAAGAAACTTCCTATCATAGGAATCTAAGCTCACCAATTTTTTTTTTTTGCGGTACTCGGGCCTCTCACTGTTGTGATCTCTCCCGTTGCGGAGCATAGGCTCCGCACACGCAGGCTCAGCGGCCATGGCTCATGGGCCCAGCCGCTCCGCGGCATGTGGGATCCTCCCGGACCGGGGCACGAACCCGTGTCCCCTGCATCGGCAGGTGGACTCTCAACCACTTCGCCACCAGGGAAGCCCTCACCAATTTTTTTTAGGCCAAAAATAGAGGATTTTTCTTTCTTGTTATTCTCCACATTCCTGTTTCCAACAAGAGATTCTGCCGAAGCGAAAGACTACTGCATTGTTCAATGTTCAGATCCACAAAAGGTTAATGTGACTGTGGGTTTGAATATCACCTTGACCTTTTCTTGGGTCTTTGTTCAGAGCCTAGGTGAGTATGTTGGTGGGATTTTTCCCCTTTTAGGTTCTTCAGCTTTTGAAGTAAAACCAGGACTGGCATGAGAAAGAAAGAGGAAGGCAAGGGGCTAAATAAAATTAGGTCACATTTCTGGAGGCTTCTGAATTTGGTACAACCCCTGTGATCACTTTATACCCAGCTTTTTAAAAGACTATTACAGGTTCATTTTATTCTCTGGCCCAGAGAATAAATCAGTAGATTTCTACAGCATTTTCTGTAAAAGCTGATTCTGATTCTCTCCGTAGTACCACATGAATAATAATTTTCCTTATTGATTACCGTAAAGCCATGCAGCCTTCTAAGATGTTTTCTTTAAATTCTTAGTCCTTTTACAGATCCTATTTACAAACATAAATTCTTATTCATATCAGTACAGTAAGGAAGATAGACAAGTGTGTAAGTCAGAATGCTTGTAGCTGTAACAGAAAACTTGAACTCAACTGACTTAGACCGTAAGCAGCCCTGGACGGGGAGGCGGGGCGCAGCTCAACTCACTCAGTAACTCAGTGACGTAATCAAAGGCTTGAGAGTCTTTTCTATCTTTATTTTTTACCTTCCTCAAGTGTTGGTGGTTTTTCTGGGTTGTTCCCCCATGATCTTAAGATGTCTGTCACAGTTCTAGCTATCAAAGGCAGATATCCATGACTAGTGAAAAAAGAAGGATCTTTTCTTTGTCTTCTTTTAAGAGAGAGAAAAATTCTTCCCCACAGCCTCTTCAGTGTCTCATTGGTCAGAATTGCATCACGTGCCAACGTCTTAATCACTGTTGCAGAAGTAGTACCTTCATGATTAGCTGAGACAATCAGGCTTCCTTCATGGGAGTTGAGGCTGAGGCCCACCTTTCCATAGGTGCATGGCTACAAAGGTGTGTAGATATTTGAATTACACTAAGGTTCTAGCTGGAAGATGAAATGGCTCTTGGTTAGGCCAGCTATAGAGTCAGCTGCAAACTAATTAGAAATTGCAGTGTAGGATAACAAGTGCTATAGGGAAGCATGTAAATCCAGGATGCTGTAGAAACATATAAGAGGGGCACTTTCCAGGCCTATGAGAGCAAGGGGGAAAGGAAGGAGTCGGAGTGGTCTTCTAAAGAAAGTGTTATCTGACCTAAGACATAAAGGACAAGAAGAGAGAACCAAGGGAAGGGTCGTGAGAGGAGAAAGAGGGTATCTGATGGACAGAACAACATGTGTAAATGACTGGGAGTAAGAGAGAACATAATGGGTTTTGGGTGATGCAGAAAATTCAGTTTGCCTAAGGTAGAGAACACAAGGTGGGAATTAATCAGAAATAGGCTACAGAACTATACTGAGGTAGATAATAAAAGGTCTAATAAGTCAAATAGAAATGTGCACTTCATCCTGCTACAGTGGGGAGCCAATCAAAGATTTTAAGATCAAATGCCATAATCAGATATGAACTTTAAAAAATCTCTTTGGCTGCTATGGGAAATTGGTTTGCAAATGGTTAAGATTGGAGATAGGTGGCACAGGTGAGCATTAATTACAATAATCCTGTGGGGAAATGGTGATGGGGCTGCAGAGAAGTGGATAGATTTGATTGAGATCCAAAAATCCTAAATAGGAGTTTTGATGAAGCAGGACTTGGTTAATAGGTGAAAGGAGTAGAGATCAGTTATCACTCAGATTTCTGGCTTGGGCAACTAGGAAAATGGAGAAGACATTTATTGAGTTAGGGTCTATAAAGGAGAAGCAGATATGAAGGGGAAGTGGATTGCTTTAAATTGTACCTGATTATTTGAGGGGCCTATTCTTTTTGAAATTCGAGAGAAATATTCCTGTTCTTAAAGTTCTTTTAGATGCTAAAGGATATATTAACCAATAAGTGATACAGGAGAATACTAGAGGTACTGTAATTTGTTGCAGAAGGCGATATGCAAAAGAAGAGAGGGATACAGTTTAGAGAAGGAAGTGCTTCTTCCTGAGGGATAAAAGAGTGGAAGAATCTGAAATTTTTTACGAAAGATAAAAATTTTAGTTGAATTTTATGTGTAAAAATTAGACAAATGGGAATTGTAGAGGGATGGGAGTATTGTATTATTTATCAGGCAGATTTGAGGAATGGTATTGGCTGGATTTCTAGGGCAATAAAGTTTGTGGACTGAATTGGCCAGAACTCTTGGGATCCCAAGAGAAACTAATTATACATATTAACTATATTGGTCTTTCATTGCAAGGTGTGGTAGTTAGCTGTTGATACAGTAACGCTACCTAGCAACCAACCACAATACCAGTAGCCGGTAACGATAGGTGTTTGTTACCTGCTCGTCAGTCTTCTCATAGGTGGGCTGGGATGCTGCTGCTTCATGTTGCCTATTGTCTTCTTGTTTGTTCTCTTGTTTCTTCTTCTTCTTGGACCAGTCAGTTTCTTGGACCTGTTCTTGTCATGGCATTGTTGACAACTCCCAGAGTGACAGGAGGAATCCCTTTGTAACTTGTAAGGTCTCCGCTTGGAAGAGGCATAGATCATTTGAGCCCACATTCTGTTGGTCAACCCACATAATCTGGCCAAGCTCAGTATCATTCGGGGGTAAAAGGACGAGGAAGGCAGTGAATGTTCGATGAATAACAACCTAATTTATGACACAAGGTAAACAGAAAGCTGAGATATCATGGAATTTGACCCATCAGTCACAAAACTGTTGGAAAACCAAGGTTCTCAACTGTGGAGTGCCCAGTGGGCTTCTTAAACAAACGCAGGAGAGCAACCCAGTTTGAGCGACCTCCTTCTTTGCCCTGTGCTTCTGCTTTGCAAAGAAATGTCATGGGCTCATGAGCTGCTCATTGGTCAGAATCAGAGCCAGCTGCTCGTGACCCTCCTTGGTCATGATGAGTTTCCTTTGGTCTCATGTAACAGTATCAGTCCCTTTTTCTAGGACTAGTTAGAGGTTGATATTACCTCCCTCACCACACTAATGAGTGAGTGATGAGAACTAAAGCAATAAAAAAAGATTGTATTATTTTCCTTAGCATGTATTTTTTGGACTTCTTCCAAAAATCCAGCACATTTATGAAAGCGAGCTAAGGCATCGTGCTGGCTATTATCCAATAATGTGTCTTAACTATCTCTAAGAAAATATGCAGCGCATGGGAGTGACATAATCTTCCCATCATTGCAGAGCTGCATTGTATACCTAAGACTTGAAGACATCCTCAAACTATGTTATCTCCAAATCTCTACTTAACTGCTGCATAAGCAAGAGATTTTAAACATGTTTTTGAGTTCCCGAATTGAAGATATAGGACAATTGCATTAATTGATCTATAAATTCTCAAGCCCAAATAGTCCAATGGTGCTTGAGTAGAACCTATAGTGTGTGTGTGTGTGTGTGTGTGTGTGTGTGTGTGTGTGTGTGTTCTGTTTTTAGAAGATCTTTTAATATGAATACTGGTGGTATGGTCAGATAATATGCCAAGGGAGCTCACTTCCTGCTTCTCTATACTTCCCAAATTCTACTCAGCACTTTCCTCATTAAATTCTGTGGCTTCTGTTCTGCTAGCAATGACCAGTGACTCAAGAAGGCTGCATACAGTGAAAAGAGATTTCCTTTCCAGGCACAGTTGTTCTGTGAGGTTCCTTTTCCCACCACCAAGATGCAAATGTGTTACCGCTCCTCTTCTCTCCATCCCGTACACATTTCAGAGCAAAGCTCTGGCTTCTCTTTTATTATTACTTTTCCACTGCAGACTCTCTTTAATGCTAAAGTAGGCCTTTGAGAGAGAGGAAAGAAGAGCAGGGGGAACATGAAGACAAAAAAGATGAGTGAGAGGCCAGATTTAGGAAATACATTCGTGTTTAATCCTTTACAAATTAAATCCTACCAAGGCTTAAATATTAATTGTCACAGGGATACTGGGATTGTGCTTGAAAATCTGATTCCAACCCTGAGCATAAGTATCTTATCCAGGCAGAGCTGTCCATCTGAGGATTCATTACTGCACCTGTCATTGGAGTTAGGGCTCAGTCAAGGCCAGTTTCAAGGAGTGGCCTCTCAGGGAGCAAGGAAGACACATTCTAGGTACCACAGCAGGTGCATTGTGAGAACCCATGAGGGTGCCAAGTTGGAGGAATAAGAGGAGAAGCAAAGTCAGAGAGCAGACTTGAAAGCCCAATAGACATAATAAACTGAGACTGGGCCTTCCCTGGTGGTGCAGTGGTTGAGAGTCCGCCTGCCGATGCAGGGGACATGGGTTCATGTCCTAGTCCGGGAAGATCCCACATGCCGCAGAGCGGCTGGGCCCGTGAGCCATGGCTGCTAAGCCTGCGCGTCCGGAGCCTGTGCTCTGCAACGGGAGAGGCCACGATAGTGAGAGGCCCGCGTACCGTAAAAAAAATTAAAAAATAAACTGAGACTGAACAAGGTACAGATAGAGTCAGGTCAAGTTTAATATGAATATTGTGAGAGCCTGTGTTCTATCCCTGGGTTAAGTACTTTCCTGCTGGGATGAGTCCTTAGAGCAACAGACTTTGGAAATTGAATAACTTTAAATTATCTATTTGCTACAAATACACTTACCAATTGAAAAAACAGTAGACTACTTAACTGGTTTGCCTTAATGAAAAAAACAACAAAAGCCTTCAACAAATCATTGTTGTTTGGCTGGATGGGTTGAAAGAATGAACAAAAATTAAGGGAGAGAGGGAGGAAAGAATGTGTGGAAGGAAGGAGAGAAGCGAAGAAAAAAAGGAGAAAAAGAGGCACATGAAAGAGGGAGGAAAGGAAGTGAAGGAGGGAGATCAGCGAGGGAAATACGTCCCCTAATTTCACTAGTTTTTTTTTTTTTTTTTTTTAAGCTATGTATTGATGTTGTGCAGAGTAGTGGTTTTCAAACTTTCTTGTGCAGTGGAATCCTAGAGGACTTGTTAAAACTGCTTGCTGGGCTCCATCCCAGAGTTTCTTTTTTTTTTTTTAAGATGTTGGGGATAGGACTTTATTAATTAGTTTATTTAGTTTTGCTGTGTTGGTTCTTCGTTTCTGTGCATGGGCTTTCTCCAGTTGTGGCAAGTGGAGGCAGCTCTTCATTGCGGTGCGTGGGCTTCTCACTATCGCGGCCTCTCCTGTTGCGGAGCACAGGCTCCAGACACGCAGGCTCAGTAGTTGTGGCTCACGGGCCCAGTCGCTCCGTGGCATGTGGGATCCTCCCAGACCAGGGCTTGAACCCATGTCCCCTGCATTAGCAGGCAGACTCTCAACTGCTGCGCCACCAGGGAAGCACCGAATTTCACTAGTTTTAAAAGCCAATGTTTATTATTAATAAATTAGGTACCCTCTCAATCAAATCTTATACTCCTTTTTTTCCAATCTTCACAACTCAGATTTTCATATCTCAGTGTAGTATGTTCATAAAACACTTTTTTGGATTTTTAAAGAGATGATTAACAACGTTAGCAGCTCAGAGGTTTTTTGCTGGAGACAAAATATGGATAACAAATTATATCAAATAAGTATAATTACAAGTCAATGCTTCTAAGTTTAAATTCAGTAAGTTGTTATGGTTAAAAACATTTCACTCTATTTTCTCCCTGTATAAAGGCTTCTTATAAATAATAGCTTATACTTATAGAGTGTCCATAAAGTCTGGAAATATAATGTTTTATATTTTAATAGGCCAAAGATATCCTTTTTGATATCATGTGTTGTCACCCATGTTTCCAGACTAAGTTCCAGGCACTGTTCTAAGTGATTTACATGTATTGATTCATTTAGACTCTGCTTCGTTAGTATTTTTCTCACCTTATCACCACCTCACCCCTAGCAAGTGAGTTTGCACACACACACACACACACACACACACACACATACACACATCTTTGCAGTTGGAATTCTGGCTCTCATGGAGTTCTAGAACATGAGAGCACACGATTGGCCACAGAGACTCAGAAAAGCGTAGCTGCGGATGTGACCAGCACTACCCTAGCATTTATGGGTGTGGACGGGTGGTCGCCGCACTCACCCTTGGCTGTGGTTTTGCTTCCTTGCTTTGGAAGTGGTGTGGAGAGTTTTATTTTACTTTTTGGTGTTTCTCTTGGTTCCTCTAGAACAGGCTCAAGGTTCAGAAGGTATCCTCCCACATGCATTTGGAAAAATACATTTTGAAAACTTTTCCTGGTAATGGAAATTTTAAAGTCATTGAAAAACTTGTGCGATAGCATTTGTTGAAACAATTTCATGACAGAGTGCTTTATTGCTTTTCCCAGCAGAATTTTAGTTGTATATAATGCAAAAAAGTACATAGTCGATAAATCTAAGAGGCAAAACTATATCAGATATAGCAACTATAGATCACCTCGGAAATATTGGTGACATCTTTTTTATACAGACTTTGTTGATATTTTACGCACTCACGCAAAAGAAAAAATGCAGAATCATGGCTGGAGTTTATATAGGGCCAGTCTAAAGCCAGCCATAGCCATGTATAATTTCCATGATTTTTCTCCCCATCAATGGAAAATTACTGTCAGCTGAGCTGGGGTCTACAGACTGTGAGCAAATGTCTGTTTTCTTTGCATAACTGAGTGTTTGAAACTTTTTTCAATCTGTAAAATTACCACTAAAGGTCAGAGATTAGTTTTTCATGCATGATTAATTCCATTTGCTTTAAAAGTATTATACCAGGAGAGTAGGGGTTTTTTTCTGACTTTAAAACCAAATTAGAATTCAAATATTCACAGTTTTGAGTCAACCCCAAACCATTTCCTTCTGTTTATTTTCCCTTGGCAAAATGGTACTTTTTTAAAAT
Organism: Pseudorca crassidens; assembly: GCF_039906515.1. Classification (NCBI taxonomy): domain Eukaryota; kingdom Metazoa; phylum Chordata; class Mammalia; order Artiodactyla; family Delphinidae; genus Pseudorca; species Pseudorca crassidens. The sequence goes on along the minus strand of NC_090298.1, from coordinate 46,521,648 downwards.
GGAGATGAAAGACTTCTGAAAGAAATATGTATGTTCTCCCATATTTGAAATTAGCAAGCAGTCTAAAGATACTGAGCACCAACTCCATGGTTCAGTTTAACTTGTCTTTCATTAGATTCTAACCACTTTGAAAGCAGGGACTTTGTTGTTTAAATAAATACCCTTCGTAATTGATAACCTGTTTTTTTTTTTTCCTTAACTAATGACTGCACAAAATAAACATAAAGGCTATGTTCTTCCTTCTTAAGGAAAAATTTTCCAACTCTATGATTGGAGACAAAAGATCTTAAAAATTAATCTGCATGTAGATTGAGCTAAACTGCTATGACATCAGCAGCCATCTTGTGCAGAGAGGCTGGGCTTCCATAATTTATCACTTTAACACATTGCTGTTAATTACAAAAATAATACATCCAGAAGTTGTGGAACAAGAAGTTAAAAAATCTCACCTAATATTCTACCACAATAACACAATTATATTTTAACATTTTTTCATATTTCTTTACCTATTTTCTCTTTCCATAAATTACAGTCAATCTGTAAATGTACTTTTCTGCTCTGCTTCACTGACTACAAGAGAATAGTTTCCCCTCTTTCGGAACCTTTATTTTCCTTTTTAATGACTTCTTCGGTGTGTTTAAAGTAATTTCAGCTTAACTTATTGCATGTACAGATCTTTCTCCACTTAGGATGGGGTTATGGCCCCATAAACCCACCATAAGTTGAAAATATCGGAAATCAAAAATGCATTGAATACAGCTAACCTATGGAAGATCACAGCTTAGCCTAGCCTACGTTACACACTATTAGAATATTTACATTAGCATACAGTTGGGCAAAATCATCTAACACGAAGCCTATTTTATAATAAAGTGTTGAATGTCACATGTAATTTATTGAATACTGTACTGAGATTGAAAACCAGAAAGGTTGTGTGGGTACAGAATGGTTGTAAGTGTACTGGGTGTTTATCCTCGTTATCGGATGGCTCACTGGGAGCCGTAGCCCAGCATCATGAGAGAGGATCATACCACATATTGCTAGCTCAGGAAAAAGATCAAAATTCCAAATTCCAAGTACAGTTTCTACTGAATGTGTATTGCTTTTGCACCACTGTAAGGTCGAAAAATCTTAAGTGATACCTTGTAAGACCTTGTAAGTTGGGAACCTTCTATTCTGTAAGCAGCTGCCCCTCAGGGAATACACAGGTTTTTCTTTCAAATATCAAGGAAAATGCAGAGTATTTTATGATTTTAATTAATTACTTCTTGTCAAAAAATTTAGTCTCGGGCTTCCCTGGTGGCGCGGTGGTTGGGAGTCCGCCTGCCGATGCGGGGGACGTGGGTTCGTGCCCCGGTCCGGGAGGATCCCACATGCCGCGGAGTGGCTGGGCCCGTGAGCCATGGCCGCTGAGCCTGCGCGTCCGGAGCCTGTGCTCCGCGACGGGAGAGGCCACGGCGGTGAGAGGCCCGCGAACCGCAAAAAAAAAAAAAAAATTAGTCTCACATTCTTACCCCTGAAGAGGTATGTGTCCCTAGCTGTGTGGCCTAAGCAAGTTATTCAACTGTGCTGCACCTCAGTTTTCTCATCTGTAAATGAGGATAGCATACAGAGTAGGACTAAATGCTATATTTGTTATTGTTAGTATTATTTTTAGTCTAAAACTTCCTCTAATTTGACAGAAAAGATACATTCAAAACAATTCACTAGGTTTGTAATAAACTATGTGACAGTTATTTAAATGCCTTCAGTGTATCCCACACCAGAAGAAACTGGGACTTAGACTCAAATGTTGATTAGGTATTCTTTCTCAAGGTACCTGCCATTAGTTAATTTAAAAATGCAATCTATTCTCTGTCATTTGTCAAAGCTCTATTACTCCTGGCTTATTTTACATAAAGAGGAGAGCCGTCTGTCAAGGAGGAAGTAAGATGGGTGACAACCAAAATTCCATATGTGCTTTAATCTTGCTGCCTTCTGAGAGGTTAAGATCAGACACATTTGCTTTGGTTTGAGGAATAACTGGGTACCCAGTCCACTGTCATCACAGAGAGACTGGAAGTACCAGAAGGTAGAATGAATAGTTTACAGTGAGCCTCTCTGCTCTCAGCTCTGAGAATATCCAGCTGCATAACCTCAAGGGAACTACCTGGAAAAAATGAAGGAAATGCTTTGAGTTGGAGAACTTTGCATTTCCTGTGAGCAACGCATCTTCCGCCCTTCTCTGGCCCGCATCCCCATTATTCTCACATCACGTCTTCCGGCTCATTCACTGCCTGGACCTGGTGATCCAGATCCTTAAGATGTTTATGAATATGAAAAACAGATTAAGTCAGACTGAAGTTGACTGTGCCTGCTGGGACTGTGGCCGGTAATTTGGGGTGTCATGTTACGTTGCAGAGACTGAAAGTGGGATGGACCTAAAATATGTCTCCTTAATGAAAAGGCTGTTGGGAAAGCCTGCTGGTCCCCTCACTGGGTGCTGCTATCTAAGTGAGGCAATGTGCTGATTGATTTCAATGAAGAGCTGAAAAAAAAATCATTAACCGGCCTCCCTCCCACTGACTGATGAAGGAAGATAACACATGCGCGCTTGCCCTGTTTGTCCCCTCTAGGGAGAGGTATGAATGCAGCTGCTTCTGGAGGGCCAGGATGGGGTCTTCTCAAAACCTTCCCTGGCTGAGGTTCTTCCTGCATGCCAGTTGCTCCCTACCAAGCCAGTGGGTGCTCTCAAAGTCTAGGCAAGTGCCAGAAACATCTTGGTTGACTGAGATGTGCACTGGCCTGCTAAAGGCAGCCGGTATGTGAAGAGGGAATGTCACCAGCTCCCTGGTCTCAAATTATCAGCCTGCTTTGACAGCTGAGCAGGTGGTGCATGCCTGTCCTCTGGCACTGAGGCCATGACCAGTGTTTGTGGAGTGACCACAGTCTCAATCCCTAAAGTAGGCTTGGAAATATTCCACTGAGACCGGAAGGCAGCACTTGAACCTGGCATCAGGTTTTGGAGTTGTGTCTAAAAATGGGCTTTCTCGTTCCTCTACCTCTGCCCATGTGTAAGGCAGCAAATATTTTCATAGAGGTGAGAAAGACGGGTATTTATTATGGTATCTGTTTATCTCAGACCAGTCACCATGCCAAGTTCACAGCCGTCATCAGTTAAGTTTGGTGAAGATTACCTCCTCCATCCACAACTGAAATGACAGTAACCACATTCTAGAATTCATTATGCAGAGCTGTTCTGTGGATAAGTTAATAGGTAGTTTAAAAAATTAACTAGATATAGCCTTTCCTCTTCCACATAAGTCAAGCTGATTTCTCTACTTCTCCTCTGCCCATCTGAGTATAGTTTGTTTACAAATCAGAGGCAAGATGGAAATTTACTCTGAGCTTTATGGGGTCTTAACCTGCTGAAGTATCTAATTCTTTATACATTTCCTTCTTCCCCATTTCTAACCCAAAACACACCTGCACTTGCTTGCTCTAGAACGTGATCATCTATTTGGAGCTATATTGACAAACCAACATTGTATATATTTAAGGTTACAACAGATTGGTTTGATATACGTATACATTCTGAAATGATTGCCACAGTCAAGTTAAGGTGCACTTCTGTCACCTCATAGTTAACATTTTCTTGGTGTGTGTGGTAAGATCACTTAAAATCTATTCTCTCAGCGAATGTCTATATACAATACAGCATTTTCGATGGTCACCATGCTGTACATTAGATCTCCAGAACTCATTTATCTTATAACTGAAAGTTTGTACCCTTTGACCAACATCTCCCCATGTTCCCCACTCCTCAGCCCTTGGTAACTACAGTTCTACTTTCTGCTTCTATGAGTTTGGCTTTTTTAGATTCCACGTATAAGCAAGACTACACACTATTTGTCTTTTTCTCTCTGGTTTATTTCACTTCCCATAATGCCCTCCAGGTTCATCAACATTGTCTCAAATGGTAGGATTTTCTTCTTTCTTATAGCTGAATAATATTCCCTTGTGTATATGTACCCCATTTTCTTTATCCATTCATCAGTTGATGGACACTTAGGTTGTTTCCATACCTTAGCTATTGTGATTAATGCTCCAGTGAACGTGGGAGTGCGGATATATCTTCAAGATAGTGATTTCATTTCCTTTGGATATATACCCAGTATTGGGATTTCTGAGTCATATGATGGTTCTATTTTTTGAGGAACCTCCACACTGTTTTCCATAGTGGCTGTACCAATTTACATTCCCACCAACAGTACACAGAGGTTTCCTGTTCTCCAAACCCTTGCCAACACTTTTTTTTTTTTTACTTTTTGATAAACGTCATGCTAACAGGTGTGAAGTGATATCTCATTGTGGTTTTGATTTGCATTTCCCTGATGATTAGTGATGTTGAATACCTCTTTATGTACCTATTTATGTATGTCCTCTTTGGAGAAATGTCTGTTTAGGTTTTCTGCCCTATTTTTAATCAGATTATTTGGGTCCTTTCTTTTGTTTTTTGGGTTATTTTGCTATTGCGTTGCCTGTGTTCCTTATATTAAATATTTTGGATATTAATCCCTTGTCAGGTATGTGGTTTGCAAATATTTTCTCTCATTCTGTAGGTTGCCTTTTCATTTTGTTGATGGTTTCCTTTGCTGTGCAGAAGCTTTTTAGTTTGATGTAGTCTCACGTATCTATTTTTGCTTTTGTTGCCTATACTCTGAATGCCATATCCAAAAAATCATTGCCAGGACCAATGTCAAGAAGATTTTTCCCTATCATCAGCTACATAAGCTATCTCTATAACATAAAAAAAAATACATTTAATGTTCAAAGAAGGAGTCCAGGTAATATCTTTTAAAAGAAATAGTTTTACAGAAACATGTGAAGAAAAAAGTTGCTTTCATAAACTTTGTGATTATGCTGGTTCCAGATCTCCAATATGTCTTTATGATTGCAACACCCTATAGCTCTGAAGCTACAAGCATTCATAATGTGGAAGTTTGGGCAATTATTTTTATTTATCTTTTGATCAAATATTTAAATGATTGTGAAAAGTCTAGAAACATTTTACCCTTCTTTGTTCTCTCATTTCTTTCTCATTCTTTCTTTCTCTCTTTCTCTCTCTTCTTAACATTTAAAACAGCTCTAAATTCATTCCTATTCCTACTCAGCAAAATGGAGATCAAAATCACACTGAAATGTCTATTCCCCGCTCCCCCCGCCCCCCCCCCCCACCGCTGCCTCACCATTTCACAGTGGGCTTTCTCCTTCCTAAGCATTTATGGAGGGAAAGAGTCGAAAAGGTCCTCTACTGGCCTCAGACATCTGAAGAAGATCTGTCCTTTTTCTCTCCCCAAGTTAAAATACTTGCTCTAAATAATTGGAGATTTGGGGGCCATTCTGACACATCTGGCTTTTTAATAGTGTTGACTAATATGAGTCTATGGTGGCTCCAGGCTTGTCGTTTTTGTTTTGTTTTGTTTTGTTGTTGTTGTTTTTCTTAAGACAGGTAAACCTTGTTAAGGTTTATTGTTGATTGATTTTCAGTATCTTTAGTGTGCTCATTTTATAAAGGGATATGTCAAGTGCACACACATGTATGTGTGTTTTTGTGTGTGTTGGTTCACACCATCAGAAAATATACTGATTTCAGAGTAACACTGATTTAGGTCCAGGCAAATAAATGCACATTGCCATTTCTTCTAGAAATAACATTTGCCTGGCAACATATGATTTATTCATAATGAGTGCCTAGCACACACACAAATGGTAAAGTATGTTTTGGTTCATGTAGTAAACACTCTGAAGCTGTAAGCATTTTTTTTTTAAATTTCAATGTTTCTTATTGACCTACCCCCGTGGCATCCCACTTCATGTGTGTATGTGCCAGGGGCTGAAGAAGCCAAATGTCAAAGAAAAGCAAGGACGTAAAGAAAAACAGGAGGAACTTGAGAAAGGTTGTATTAAAGTAAAATGGTAACATTTCAGTGTTTGAGAAAGAACAAACAAACATAACAATCTCACTTTAATCCCCTTTTATTTATAGTTTCCAAGTCCCAATCAAAACTCTTCTTTGGTGTCACAAAATAATGGAAGAGGCGTCTACTGGTCTAGGTTTCCCCAGAAGTAAACCTGAGACAAGAAGTACCACTAGTTTATCTAGAAAGTCCACAAAACATAAGTAAAGAAGTGAGGAAGTGAGACAGGGAATGGAAGGACACAAATGCATCATCAAGCCAGTTACCCCAGTGGGCAAGTGAAGCTGAGTCCCACTGGGCACACTCGCAAGACAGTGTGTGTGGGATACTCCTCAGAGTTACGCCATCCATGGGATGAGGAAGCTGGAGTCCTTATCCACCAACTCCCCCATCCATCACCTGTTTCTGGGGGTTATTAATAACCCACCACTCTGGTTTACTTATCCATGGGTCAAGCATGTTACCTATGGCCAGAAAAATAGCCCTTAGACAAAGACTCGCAGGTATTTAAAAAACAAAACCAAACAAGCAAACAAACAAACAAAAAACGTTCAGATGGGGAGCTGCAGATTTTGGAGGATTCAGCTTTGAGAGGCAGGTATTCAGAGCATATAGGCGCCAATACCTGCCTCTATGTAGGTCATAGATACTGAGTTAATTTCATCTGCATGTTTATACAAGTATTTTCAATTAAGGCTTCTCTTTATTCCGTGTGTTTGGAAAATGTAAACAAAACTATTATTGTTTTTACATTAGTGTCTTGGCATTTGAATATATGACACCAGAGATGATTTAATAAATATAAAGCAAATCCATCTGATTTCTCAAGCATCAGATGTACGGCCATATATATGTACTTGAAGTTCTCTGTAGACTACCATTTGAAAGAAGAGCTTCCATAGGGTGTGATTTAAAGACATTTTTCTACAAGCTGTTTAATTAGAATGGGCTTTAAAAATACTGTATCATATCATAAACCTTCAAAACAAAATGGTTAATCGTCTTCTGAAGGCCATAGAAAATGTTTCTTAAATGTCATTCTCAAATACCACTTCTAGAGTGAAGGTAAAACAATTGTTTCCCCACCAGCTGAAATGTGGTTTCGCCAAATACAAGATGAAATAACTCCAGTGGTTAACTTAGCTTTCTCTTGATTTAGGAAGATAAACGCAACATTTTAGTTATGATTCACTCAAGGAATTTAAGAAGTTCTCTTAAATTATTTTGAGCAACAAAGCAAAAATAGAGGCCTGGAATCCCCGTGTTCGAGGGAACCTTTAAAAGTTCTACCTGCTCCTCAGGGCCTGACTGCCCATTCTCACATTTTCATTGTGTTTTTCTTCTACCTAAAGCTCCAATACGTCTCCTCACAGAAATCGCCTCTTCCAGCAACCCCAAGGGAGCCTATTCTATTTTTGTTAAAACGTTCTTCTTTATGTAATTCCAAGTCTCTTCATCAAGATTTCCTGGTGGAATAACACTTTACATCGCTGTAGGCATCTCTCAGGTCTTGCCCATCCTTTTTGTCTCTGTCATTCCTCCCAGAAGAATGGTCTTCTCTTTTCTACCAGCTTTCAAGACCCAATCCAGGATCCTGTTTCCTTGACATCTTCTCTGACTATCCATCCCACAAGGATTTTTTCCTTCTCTACATTTTTATCATAACATTCCTGATCTGTGTCATTCATTCATTTGTTGATCTGCCCAATGTTTGTTGAGTGCTTCCTATGGTCCAGGCACTGTTCCAGTTACTGGAGATATAGGAGGATGTAAAGCAGGCAATTCCTGTGCTCATAGAAGTTCTATTCTAGGAGGTGAGATCCACAATGAAGAACACAACAATTTCACATATGATAAGACCTAGGAAGTGAATAAAATACAATAATGTGGTGCTTTTCATGGGTGTGTGTCTCTTACCAACCACCCCCTCTTCTTATTGTAAACTCCCTGAAGCAAATACTACCTCTTTATATTTATTTGTATTTATTATAGTGACCCCAAAATACTGACTCATCTTCATAAGTATGTGATACTATTCTAAATAGATAGTGTTTAATCATTTGGGATTTATGTGAAGTTGGATTAAGTTGGTAATGTCTTAATTAGAGTTGATGCTGCTTGGAAAAAACACATTTGACACTTGTGGAAGCCTTAACAGATGTCAGAGTGTTGGTAGGTTCCCTTACACTATGTTAACTCTGAAGCTGTCCTGGAAGTGTATGAACTAGTTTCACTTTCAACTGTCTACCCTTGACTTCCTATGAAATCAAGACAGATTTTGCTATCCCTTAGCTTTCCCCTAACTTCTGTTGACCCCTCCCCCTCCAACCCCATCAGGCCCCCACTTCTCCTTTAGAAAAATCGGAAAGGTTAAGTCACCTACTTACATTTAATTACACGCCCAACCCTGTTTTGATTTTTGTGATGAATATAAGGAACTATGAGATCCCAGTTAATGTATACATTGTATACAGTGCCTCACAATGAAATATGATGACTCCAATTAAGATGAAAAAGCTTCTATTTATCAGCACAGAATTATTCCCTTTGAATGATCATACAGCAGCTGACCCTGTCTAAGCGCATGAACTTAACCTTGTTTTTAAATTATCATACAGCAGCTGACCCTGTCTAACCTCGTGAACTTAACCTTGTTTTTGGGGTGTGTGTGTGTGTGTGTGTGTGTGTGTGTGTGTGTGTGTTTTACTGATTGCCAGTGGTACCAGATCCTGAATTAGTACTTAGCAACATCAGCATTCATAGCATAAAAGAAGTGCATGGTCCAAAGGAGTTAGGCATGACCTTTCCAAACATCAACTTACAGCTACAAAATAATGAATAATTGCAACTCCTTAAGGGGTTGTTTTGAATATTTGAAGAAAAAACATAGATAAAGAACCAAGTGTAGGGCTTCCCTGGTGGCACAGTGGTTGAGAGTCTGCCTGCCGGTGCAGGGGACGCGGGTTCGTGCCCTGGTTCGGGAGGATCCCACATGCCACGGAGTGGCTGGGCCCGTGAGCCATGGCCACTGAGCCTGCGCGTCCGGAGCCTGTGCTCTGCAGTGGGAGGGGCCACAGCAGTGCGAGGCCTGCATACCGCAAAAAAAAAAAAAAGAACCAAGTGGATAGTAAGTGTTAAACAAATACGAGTTTCCTCTACCTTCTCTGAGTTACCAAATTACTCATTCAGCTAGTCACTCAGACTTTGGTTAATGATTAGCTAAAGAGTAACAGTGACGATTTTTATGTTTTTAATTGAGTCTACTAGGATTGGTTTCATGGATGGATGGAATAAGCACTTGCCGTTTCATCACAATTAATTCTCCAAAAATTTTTTGTTAAAGGCCTGAAATGTTTGAAATTAATTCCACTGGTTAAGTTATTGGTATTTACTATACCTACTCTTAAAATATAAATAACTGATATTAACTCACTGTTGCATTAGCCAGTCTACATAAAGGAGTTTCTCTGAGATTAGTAAAACGGTAAGTCAGTAAATCCTAAACGATGGTTAAAAGGAAATCTGGTAACACAGCCAGCACTCCCCACATCAAATTTATTTTGTTTGGCTTTACAGTGTTGGCCAGGCAGTATTTTATAAATTTTGAGTTAGCACCACTATTTTAAAAGGAGAGATCTCTCATATAATTCCAAATTTCTGTTTACAAGCAAAAAACGTTGGTCACGTTGGGGTATCATTCCTGGTGGATGAGCCATTCTTTAGGAAAGAGTGGCTTTTTATGGACATCTGATTACCCCAATAAAAATCTTCAAATGGTTCAATGACCTTTGGTCATCGTCTTTTCATTTTCTCCAAAAGCATCCTGTTAAACTATTCCTAGTACTCCACTTTAAAGGGCACATAGAAAATGTTTCCTCTGGAGCCATAAATACTCTTGAGGCCAAATTATTATTATAATACAGCTATGATTGTTTTTTCATTCATTCCAGAATCTTAACAATTGAACAAAAGGGAGATACTATCTTCTTTAATAGTAAGAGTTAACATTTATTGAGTCTCTGACTACGTGCTGAACACTGTTCTAAGCATTTTACCTACATCATCTAATATACTTCTCCCAGTCACCTCAATTACACCCATTTTACAGTAGAACAGACTAAGGCATAGAAAGGTAAAGCCACGTGGCTCGGGTAAGGAGCCAGGTTGGGATTTATATGTTGTCACTCTGACTCGTGGTCTTCCTAACCACTGTCTGATACCACTTTCTCTGTATTGCCCAGTGTGTTAGCCTCAGTGCTTCAACTGGAGCCTTTGGGATCTATTTAAAGATGAAAAACACAGTTGTATTGTCTCATCATTTGAGAAACAGAAAGATAGGACTGCCATGTTGCAGGACTCAAAAGACACAATTCACATCATGGGTTGTGTAAATGGTACCCCCTGGAGTTGTGCAAAGTACAGTTTGCATAGACATATGCAGTGGCCCTGCTAACAGGATCCTGCCCACAAAAGGGGATTTTTACTCTTTGTTCCTTTAAAGATTTTTAGTGAGCCGCCCCCCAGACAGCTTCTACTTAGGTCTCTCCTCATGCTAGGAATCAAAGATCACCATTGTTTCCACAATTAGTTCTTTCACATAATCTAAAGACTGCCAGGCAGTTCTTTAGAGTGAATTGAAATTCTCTGTAGCCGTTTCTTCTGCTTCCTGTCATGTCAAGCAGTAGTTGAAGACATACGTTCTCAGAAATAATCTCTAAGGCGTTGGAGCCAGGTTGCTCACACGTTATTTCCCCAGGATAAGCAAGCGTGGTGTTGGCTCTTCTGTGCTGTTGCAGAGCTTGGTGTGCAATGGTGACTCACCATCCTTCCACAGAACATGTGGTAACCCTGCAGCCAGACTGTGCCCCGTGGTATGTGACTCCCATTGAGTCAGGAGAGTCGCTCAGGCATTAAAATTTGACCTCGTGGCCTACCTGCCGGTTACGAAAGGGCAAGAATTCCTCAGCATTACTGAAGCCGTATCATTTTCATTGTAGGACCTATTTAGGTAACAGCAACAGCAATGAAGAAAAAGCATTTGGTTATTGAGGCCCCTGTTGAATATCTTGTGCTATTTCGAAAGAACACATTCCATTTATCCTTAAAAAACAGAAAGTTCATTTCAGAGGAAATATATCAATTGTACTCACGGAGCAATGGAGCAGAATAAGAGTCAGAGTTAACTCAGATATGCCTGTTTCACTGTGGGCTGAAATCTTCTCTTGTTTCTAGTTTCTCTAATTGAAATGGAAACCTAACCCCATTTCAAAACACTATCCCGTGGGCCTGAATAAAAATAAAGTTGGCCTCATAAGGAGTCTCATCTGTCTTCTTGCACTATGGCGGAATGCTGGGTCCCCAGCAATTATCTTAGTGCCTAAGTCACTAGGCAGGCGTTTTAAAGGACAATTTAACCAACGATTTTGGTACAACCAGACAATAATATTACTGTTTTAGTTTGGTCACTCAAGTACCCAAACCCTGAATTCATTATCTCACAAGCACATGTGTTCAGTTATTAAAGAGAAATTCTAACCTTAAGGAGAATAGTATTTTTTCTTCCCAACTAAAGTATTAGGTCCTCCAGGGCGGCAACCACATCTTGTGCTTTTTTATCGTCCATGGGATCTAGAATGAGTAAGTCGTGAAGGCTGGATGCCTTACTTCACCTCTTAGCAAAGTAAAGTATAACTCATAAGTATCAATGTAGTGCAGGAAATAGCACACTATCTGGAAAGGTTAATAAATATGTCTCCTTGCATGAATCACTTCTTACCAGAATTCTCTTTCCTCCCAGATCCCAGCACCAGGGTTCTGTTGTCCATGGCACGTACTCTAGTCCTCAGTGTCTAGAGCCTGTGAACTTTTTATGGGCCTTTGAAAATATTTGAGAACTGAAAAGTAAAGTAATTGACTCCAAAATACAAAAAGAAAACTGCAAAATCCTGATTGAAGTTTAATTAAATGTTCAAAAGTGTAGCATTATGTCAACTTCGATAATTACTAAGTATTCATAAAAAGTTTATTATATTTGGAAAAAAAAACTTGTGGGCTGAGGTTTTTTTTCATTTCACAAGAATTCTAAAGTGTGTTGGATGATTGCAGAGAAAGCAGGGTTAGTCGTTAGCTAAATGAGTTTAGTAGCAAATAATTTCAAAAGCAAAATTATGAAGATCCTTTCTAGATTTTCATAACAAAAATATTGTATAATGTGGGAAGTGGATCCATTTTAATGTACTGGATGTGATGTGTAGTAGGGATTAAACTACTGTCCATTTGCAGGATTATTTTTTAAATAACTTATTTTTTTATTTATTATTTTTTAAAAAATTAAACCAAGCTGTCATTGTCATTTGGAGTTCCTATAAGGTAACTCTTAAGAAAAAGGTTAACTATCTGCAGAGAAGTCTGAATGTTAACTGGGGACTAACTTAGTCCTGGGGGAAACTAACTCACGGAAGGACTGTCAGCTGAATGAAGGCTTAAATTTCATGGACTTGGAGGGAGAGCCTTTTCACATTCTCTTCCCATATGGGGTAAGAATCTGCTCTGAAAGTGGAGAGTATTTTGCATTATCTCTTCTAGCTCCTTTGCTTTCGACTTTCCATAAAGCAACTTCTGCGAATTACCATCTTTAAGACTCAACTTTTTTGCAAAATTGTCAAAGTACTCTCTTTAAGAACACAGAGAACACACTAAAGTAGTTCCTCTGAAAATCACAGTTCTCTGCTGTGTACAGCTATTTTTTTAGAGTTCACTGCCTGCCTGGAATGAACAGGCTGTCTTTCTCCCCAGAAGAGCACAGACTGATACACAAGGTCAAGTTAAACAGTATCTAAGTCTGCTTTCCTATCCCTTATACAGGAATTATCTGTTCTAAAAGCAAAATTTAACTGTAAATATTAATATACATATAGAAATTGTTCTTGAGTTCAAAAGGAAAATTAGTCTTCATTTTGAAAAAGAATCAACATAATAAAATAAAAGTGTGTATTTTTTTTTCCAAAAGTGATTGTTGACTACTACATTTTTATATCTGGTATCTAAAATACTTGACATATTTGTAAGTTTTAATTCCTAGAATGAAAATAATGGTTAATTTCTAATGATTTTGATGTTGTGTCCACAAAAATAACTGTGACCAGTAGTGAAAGTTTATCCATCCCATCATCTTTATCTTAGGATTGCTTTAAAAAGTTAAAAAATAAAAAACTCTCCTGCTGAGATGCTATTAGCAATGCTATTTGTTTAGTTCTTGAGGTCTAAGTCCTACCCTAAGGCCTTGAGAATGCCTCTTAGGCTCCTCCAGACCTCAAGGCTCCTTTCCTCCTCAACCGTTTGAGGAGGAAACTATAGTACTTAGCTCATGAGTTTGTTTGTGTGTTTTCTTTTCTTATTTTTTAAATTTATTTTATTCAAGTATAGTTGATTCACAATGTCATGTTAAATCCTGCTGTCCAGCAAAATGATTCAGTTATACATATATATTCTTTTTCATATTCTTTTCCATTATGGTTTATCTCAGGATGTTGAATATATCAAGTTCCCTGTGCTGTAGAGTAGGACCTTGTCGTTTATATGAGTTTATTTTAAATATTAATGAGATGACATGTGTGAGCACCTTACCCGGTGCCTGGCACATGGTGAGCCTGAGTTCTAGCCACTTCTTGCACTCAACTCTCTGGGGAAGCACTCTCTGGACTTCAGTTCCCTCACCTGATAAATGGGTACGTAAAGGCTTCACGTGGCTGATGTAGAAGTTAAGTGTGTTAGTAACATCAAACATTCAGTGACTCCAAACAGGTTCTTCGAGCTCTGGCCAGAGCAGACTTCCCGTCCAGAGGCACGGCTCTCTCATTCACAGGCCGATGGGTGGTTGGCTTTGGCAGATTTTGTGGGTCTCCACAAGCACCCTCTCATTTTCCTTTCAATATGTGGTAAAACTCTTCCCGGAAAAGTCATTTCTTTGAATTGAGCTTGAAAATATCCCTGTTAGAATTGAAGTAGTTTATCTGGATTTATAGCACATGACATAATAGCTTCTCCTAAACACTTAAGAAAGAATCTTTTCCTCCTTAAAAATGATGCTGGGGTCAACTCACTGACTGCCCAAGCCTTCTCCCAGTGTGTTTCTTACCCAGTTCCTTTTTCTTTGGGAAAAAATTTTTACTGTAAGGATGTGGGAACTCTGTTTCGGCAAAGAAGGTCAAAAGTAGCTTTCAGAGATAGAGGGTTATGAAAAAGAATTCAGGCAAGATCAATTTTTGAATTCTAATTCCAGCCATGAAGCAAATGCCACAAAAGGGCACAGGAAGAAAATCTGTAAAATGCTTATCTGCCATGGTTAACCAAAAATGTACTCTGTTGTTAAGCTGACACCCTGTGAGCCAGATATTGTGCTAGGTACTGGGAATACAGAGATGAATAAACCGCATTCCTGCTTTCAAGGGGCTCACAACGTTGTGGGAAAGCCCACATGTCTGTTTAGGGCCAGACACTGGGGATACAGAGATGGGAAGCCACGATCCCTTTCCCTTCACCAGATAAGGAGAGGATCACACTGTGTTCGTAAGCACTCCGGTTGGAATTAGCACCGGAATCTGGAATTTGCTCAGCCCAGGGCAGACTGAAAAGCAGTGGGACTAGAGGAGCTGACCCCTGAGTTAATTCCTGACCAAAAAAAAAAAAAAAAAAGAGAGAGAGCAAGAGAGATAAAAGGGAAGAACAATAATGCTGCCAGAGAAGCCTGTGCAAAGATCTGAAAGTGGAAGAGAAGGAAACCTTGCAGGTGGGCAACATGTTGTCTCCTTCCATCCCAGAACAACCCTGGGAAGAAGATAAGTGTGTTATCTCATAGAAGAAAAGTGGAATCTTAGGAGATTAAGTTGTTTTCAAAGATCCCAGTCAAAATCAGTTGGTTGAACAGTAGCTGTGGAACTCTGCTGTCCCTATAATTGCTATTGCATACTGCTGAGCATTGTAAATACATTACAAAGAAGTAAAACATATACATATATAATAGTAGTAATCAAAATTAACCCAAGATATTCACCAAATTGAATGAAGCCAAGGAGACTGAACTTCTGAGCTTGTCTTGGAGTTAGCTGGCCTTTACTGCTGCTTGTGTTAGATCTTGAAGGGTGATGGGGGAGAAGGTGAAAGGCCCACAAGGCAGGGGAAAAGGCATGGGAAGATTTGGGGCAAGGCGTGTACCATGTGTATGGCTGTCATCATAGGAGAAGGCTGTAATTGATTCGGTAGGGAAGAGGAGGCTATTGAAGGTTTTTAAGCAGGGAATTTAACATTTTAAGTTTTGTCTTTGAAAGATAACCCAAAAACAATATAGAGACTAAACCTTAGATGTGTAAGATGGGAGGCAAGAGAACTATTCACAGTCTATTATGTAAAGGGAGTCAGGGGATCAGGGTCAAAACTAAGATGGAAACATAAAACAATGATTTTATCTTTTTTAAAATTTTTTTATTGAAGTATAGTTGATTCACAATGTTTTAGTTTCAGGTGTTCAGCAAAGTGATTCAGTTTTATGTGTGTATATATATATTCTTTTCCCTTATAGGTTATTACAAAATATTGAAAAATATTGAGTAGAGTCCCCTGTGCTCTACAGTAGGTCCTTGTTGGGTATCTACTTTATATATAGTATTTGTGTATCCATTAATCCCAAACTGAATTCATCCCTCCACCACCCACCCCTTCCCCTTTGGTAACCATAAATTTGTTTTCTATGTCTGTGGGTCTATTTCTGTTTTGTAAATAAGTTCATTTGTATCATTTTTTTAGATTCCACATATAGGCGATATCATATGATAAAATGATTTTAAATCAAAGTATTATAATAGTAACATCATACACTTTAAAGTTTTAAAACTGCTCTCCCTCATATTTATTGAATTCTCTTTTAAAACTTATTTTTAAGAGAAGATACCATATATCGAGCCCTCACTATATGCCAAACACTTTTGGCAAGATTTTATGTGTCTCATTTAATCCTCACAAACCCTATTTTATCTCCATTTTATAGCCTAGGAATCAGGCTTAGAGAAGGTTAAGTACCTTGTTCAAGGTCAAACAACTAGTCACTAGTGGTGTTTGGATTTGCACCCAGGCAATCTGACCTCAAAGGCTACTTTTTAACCCTCTTTAATTAACAGACATTGTCTCAAAAAGCAGACTTTTTACATTAAATAGAACTTATTTGTAATTGTGGTCAAGGGGAAATTACTTGAGTTGCCTGGATTATTTTACCATTACTTTTAACATGGGCAAGGAAAAATGTTATCAAACAAATGTAAATTAAATGAGTCCACTGAAACTTTGCTTTCTAGTAAATCAATTTCCTTCATTATCTATTGCATCAGGTGTTAAATTATCATTAAAGGACATTCTATGTGCATTTATTTTTGACACATTTTTTTCCAAATCCTATTTTAATGAAAACCTCCAGTTGTCTCACAATGTTAGAAACAAGGGCTTCAGTTGGCAATGTGATTTTTCCAGTTGTATGATGTCTTTCAAAAAATCTTTTAAAAATTATTTTTATTAATTTAATTCAATTTTAGAATATAGCATTGTCCCTTGAGATAGGTAAATAGCATTAGGAACCACTTGATTAAACATAGGGTCTGGTATGAATCTGAAAGCAGAACTAAAGATATAATATGACCTATAATTTGGATACATGCTGATAACATTTATGTGCATTTAAACAAAGTACCAGCTAAAGAGATGATTTAAAGGAAAAACAGACATTGGTCAAGGCAATATTTTTGCTCTTGACTGTGTCTATGTAACAGCAAGCAACACTTTATAAAATAGAGTCAGTGATGAATAAAGCAAGTACATTGATTTCTCAAGGTGAGAATCCATGTCTTAAACCTTTTATTTCTTTTTTTTTTTTTTTTTTGGTGGTGTGTGGGCCTCTCACTGTTGTGGCCTCTCCCATTTCGGAGCACAGGCTCCAGATGCACAGGCTCAGCGGCCATGGCTCACGGGCCCAGCCGCTCCGCGGCATGTGGGATCTTCCCGGACCAGGGCACGAACCCGTGTCCCCTGCATTGGCAGGCGGACTTTCAATCACTGCACCACCAGGGAAGCCCTTAAACCTTTTATTTCTAATGCTTTGCTTTGCTCTTTAAGAACGAGACATCTAGAACAAGACTGGCTATCAGTTCCTGAATGTACCATTAAAATTTAATCTTTTTGATTCCACTTACATCAGTACTTAAATTCATGGAGACAGAAAGCAGAATGGTGGTTGTCTGGGTTCAGGAGGAGAGGGGAATGGGTGTTATTGTTTAACGGGTATTACATCGTTACACTTTGAGAAAATGAAAAAGTTCGGAGACGGATGTTGGTGATGGTTGCCCAACAATGTGAATGTACTTAATGCCATTGAGTTGTACACTAAAAAGGGTTAAAGTGGTAAATTTCATGTTATGTCTGTTTTACCACAGAAAAAAAATAAACTTAATCTTGACGTTTGCTTATAGAGGGTCCAAATATAATTAGCCGTTTGATAAAGAGAATAGCTAATTCCTTCATTTTAAAGTAAAATCTATAGATTGCTAGCTTCAAAATGGTGGACAGACGACCTCCCTACCCCACTTTTCTCTAAAAACATCACCCAAATCAATAACATGAGTGAACTCTGAAAATAGGGATCGTACAGAGGTGTGTATAGTGTACACCCATCCACAAGCCCTCACTCTCAGTATAGTCAGCGTACCCTCCCCTTGGAAGACAGAGATTCTGGAATAACAGGCAGAGAGAGCAGCAGGAATAGCTGTGCAAACAGGAGGATGAAACAGAACTCTGCAAATTGATCAGGAAGACCTCCACTTCCCTTCTGTTGCCCACATCGGAACGCTAGCAGGCAGATTTACACCCGTCCCTAGAAAACGCAAACTACCTCAGAGGAAACAGTCTTACAGTGACATTTAGGGTGGTCACATAAAATACCTGCTGGGCACTGACCACACTATAGCCACCCCTGCAGTGCACAAGCCCTACCCAGGCACCCACAGCCAGCATCATCCTTCTAGGCCTCAGCTTCATCTATGAACCAGAGTCAGGGATCCAGGCAGGAGTTTGAGGATCCTACTCTCACCACTGTCTGATGAGCTATTTGAATGCATCTCTTTAATACCATTTAAATATTTCATTAAAATGAGGTTACATTTACAAAGATACATGTAATTTGAGAATTAAGAGGACCATGAAGAGTGAAAAAAGGAGAAGCAGGGGTTAGAATATAAAGGAAATACAATAGCACTTATGAAACTTTAAACAACTTACTTGATCCATGCCATGTGGGTTTTTGGTTTTTTTTGATCCAGTATTTTGAATTAGTGCAAAGTTCTCAAAGCCAATTATAAAGTGCATATCCTGTCCACATTACTGATCCCAGGCAAAAATGTTGATACTAGTTTTAAAAACTAGTTTTCTGCACCTTTTAACTGACAATATAATTTGTTGACAAATGTTGAAATCTATACCTTATCAGAAATCTCACATATTGTTACCTTTTAAAATGATCATTTGTTAGCCAGTATTACTTAATGAGGCAATCAAAATGCCATGTGTTGTGTAGGTAACAGCAAACCACCCTTACCCATGCTAGGAGTAAGACTAAAGACCTTATCCCCTTTACAGCTAACAGGCTCGTGATCTTGTCATATATATCCTCATTATGAATCTAAAAATTAGAAAAAGGACAGTGAACTTAGATTGTTTAATCCTGGATATATTGAAAATCTAGAATTTATTGGCTGTTAAATATGTCCATTGTTATGCCAGTAACATGCACACATACACCATTTACAATGGATATTTATTCATTGCTGCTGTCCAGCTGAAGAGAATGGATGTCTTAAAAACAATTCCCCAAAACATAATAGCAACTTTTAATCTCCCTCTCTTCTCCCTCACCAACCCACTCCCCTTTCTCATAAGCAAACACACACACGCGTGTGTGCGCGCGCGCACGCACGCACACACAGCAGATACATCTGGATCCAATTACTTTTTCTACCGCCAGTGATATGACTTTGAACAAATCACTAGCTTTCTTTATTCATAAAATTATCACCCCTAATTTGCAGGGTGGCTGTGATGAATAAATAAGAAAGTATGTAATGTACTTATTAGGTAATTAGTAAATAATAGTAATTATTATTTTTTTAATTTATGACAGCTTTATTGTTTTAAATTAATTTTTCAATGCAGAGTCAATCTCTAATCAGTGTAGAATCATTTAGTTTTTCCATTTGTTTTGTCAATTTTGTTGGTTGTGTTTTTCAAGGAATTTTTCCATGCTGCTTAAATTTTCAAATTTATTGGCATAAAGCTGTTCGTAATACATTTTCATTAATTTTTTATGTCTATAGAACTGACACTGATAATTTGTGTTTTCTCAGATCAGTTCTTTATCAGCATTACTAGGTGTTCGTCAATTTATTATTCTTTACAAGGAACCAGCTTTCGGCTTCGATGATTTTCTTTTTTATGTCATTGTTTTATACTCTTATCTTTATTTTTTATTTTATTTTTCTTTTATTCTACTGTTAAAGTATAATTAGCTGTTATCTTTCTAGCTTTTTGATATTATACTTTATAAAATGTTGTCAATTTTTCTTCTTTTCTTTTTACCCCCCAGCTTTATTGAGGTATAATTGGCAAATAAAACTATGTGTATTTAAAGTGTACAACATGATGATTTAATATTTGTATATATTGTGAAATGATTACCACAATCAGGTTAATGAACACTTCTATCACCTTACATAGTTACCATTTTTTATGGTGATAATACTTAAGACCTACTCTCTTAGAAAACTGCAAGTTTACAATACAGTATTAACTATAGTCACTGTGTGGTATGTTAGATTCACTGAACTTATTCTTCTCATAACTGAAGGTTTGTACACTTTGACCAGTATCTCTCCATTCTCCCCTCACCCATATTACCATTCTACACTCTGTTTCTATGATTTTGACTTTTTTTTTTTCTTTTAGATTCCACATATAAGTGAGATCATACAGTATTTGTCTTTCTCTGGCTTATTCACTTAGCATAAGGTCCTCTGGGTTCATCCATGTTGTCACAGATGGCAGGATTTCCTTCTTTCCCGTGGCTGATTAATATTGCATTTTACATATCTATAAATATATATACACACACTACATATATATGCTATATATACTATATGATCTATGATATATATATCATATAATCTTTACTCATCCATTGGGGGACACTTAAGTTGCTTCCAAATCTTGGCTGTTGTGAATACTGCTGCAATGAACATGGAAGTGCAGATATCTCCTTGAGAAACTGGTTTCTTTCCTTTGGATAAATACCTAGAAGTGGAATTGCTGGATCACATGGTAGTTCTATTTTTGATTTTTTTTGAGGAACTCCATTCTGTTTTTTATGATGGCTGCACCAATTTACATTCCTACCAAGAGTGTACAAGGGTCCCCTTTCCTTCACATCTTTACTAGCATTTGTTATTGCTTGTCTTTTTGATTAAAAAAGTCTTAATAGGTGTGTGAGGTGCTATGTTATTGTGGTTTTGATTTGCAATTCCCTGATGATTAATTATGTTGAACATCTTTTTATGTACCTATTAGCCATTTGTATGTCTGCTCAGGTCCTTTGCCCATTTATTAATCATATTATTTGGGTTCTTTTGCTATTGAGTTGTATGAGTTTCATATTGTATTTAAAATATTAACACTTTATCAGATATGTGGTTTGCAAATATCTTCTCCCATTTCATAGGTTACATTTTCACTTTTGTGATATTGTGATTTATAAGAAATATATATTTGGTCATTCAGCTGACCAAAATCTCTTTCTAATATATATTAGGTCTTTTTCCACTCTTCCTGGTTCATACCTCTTAAAACCGCTGGAATTTCCTGTGGTAAGGGCCATAAAGGTGTCTTTTGTTTTGTTAATGAGGTAACTTAAGGAAGAGGACTGGTTGGTAGGGGAACCCACCAATCCTTTAGAGGGTTGGAACTTTCAGTTTCACCCAGACCTCTGGGAAGGAGAGGGGCTAGAGGTTGAATCAATCCTCAAAGACCAGCGATTTAATTAGTCTTACCTGTAACAAAGAAGCCTCCATAAAAATGGAAAGAATGGGGTTCAGAGAGCTTCTGGATTGGTGAATATGGGGAGATGAGGGCCAAGTGGTGCTCTAGAAGAAAGAGTGTGGAAGCTTTTTTTCCTGTCCCCGTACCATGTATGCATCTTTTCCATTTGCCTGTTCCTGAGTTATATCCTTTTATAATAAACCAGTAATCTAGTGAGTAAATGAGTTTCCTAAACTCTTGTTAGCAGCTCTAGCAAATTAATCAGATCCAAGGAGGGGGTCATGGGAACCTCTGATTTATAACCAGTTTTTCAGAAGCACAAGTAACAACCTGCGCTTGCAACTGACATCTGTAGAGAGCAGGAGGCTGTCTTGTGGGCACTTAACCTGTGGAATCTGATATTATCTCCAGGTGGATGGTGTCAGTATTGAGTTGAATTCTCAGACACCCTGCTGGTGTCAGAGAATTGCTTGTTGGTATGGGAAAGCCTTCCCCACACTCACACACTTTACAATTGGGTGCAGAACCCAAAAGAATTTCGTTGATGATTTCATTTGCTGTGCAGAAGCATTTTAGCTTGATGTAAAGATTCAATGCAATACCTATAAAAACTCCAATGGCATTTTTCACATAAATAAAAAAGACAATTCTACCATTCACATGGAACTACAAAAGACCATTAATAGCTGAAACAATTTTGAAACAGAAGGACAAAGCTGGAGGCATCACATTTCCTGATTTCAGGCTATACTGCAAAGCTATAGTAATCAAAACAGTATGATACTGACATAAAAACAGACCCACAGATCAATGGAACAGAATAGAGAGCCCAGAAATTTACCCATGCATTTTTGGTCAATTAATTTTTAATAAAGGAGCCAAGGACATACATTGGGGAAAGGATAATCTCTTCAATAAATGGTGTTGGGAAAACTGGATAACCACATGCAAAAGAATGAAACTGGACCCCTATCTTACACCATTCACAAAACTTTACTTGAAATAGATTAAAGACTTAAATAGAAGACCTGAAACTGTAAAATTCCTAGAAGAAAATAGGGAAAAACTCCTTGACATTGGTCTTGGCAATGATTTTTTAGATAGGACACCAAAAGCACAGGCAACAAAAGCAAAATAAAACAAGTGGGATTACATCAAATCATGATAATTATTGTTCTAACCTGACATTTTACAAAAGAGGTAGGAAACCTGAAGGTCAGAAGCCTTCAAAATGTAATACTTTGAGCTTTTCCTCGGAGTTAAGGAATTTAGCTCCAAAGACATTTATGCTTATAGAAAAGTCCTTGAATCCAAATGTATACTTAGTGAGTGTAGTAAGATAATAGAAACAGCTCAAAATCTGCTCCAGATTCCCCTCCAGATAAAGGAAATACCACATTATTCCTCAATAAGGAGGAAGTGGTGCAAGATTTCAAAATGTCTTGTTTTTTATAATATTAGAGTACAGTGTAGAATGCCAGGAAACTGTAATCAAAAACAAAAAACAAAACCCTGCAGATCCATGGTCATTTTTTCCTAAAAAGTTAGTTGACATATATACAGTCCTGAATTTAAGCACATTTAACAGGCCTGCATATATTGTTAGATCATAGCATGGTTCTCAAAAATCTGCTCATGACAGATCTGTTGTAATCTGAAAATAAGAGTTTACTCAGAGAAGATTTGAAAGTGGGCAGAGTATTTCAAAGTAATAATATCTGAAAAAACTTGGATTGTATAGTAAAATCATTTCTTAACCGTTCATTCAGTTGGTTTCAGTTACTGTTTTATGTTTAACTCTTGGCTTTTGGTAAACGTCCTTAGTCCCATAAGTCGTGCTCACCATTGAATAAGAGAAGGGGAATCATGTTTAGGGTGCACCCAGTCTAGTTGCATGCAACTGGTGCTTTCCACAGGAGTGTTGCCCATATTGCCTTGTGACACCAATTAGTATGAGAGAGATTTTCAGTGATAGTTGTACTTTTTTTTTTTCTATTAATACTTATATTGGGGGGAAAATGTAATCAGCATATCAAACCCATTTATCAAATAAAGTTATCATTTAAATTTATGTTAAGTTAAAAAAAGTGAGTCAATGAAGAAAAATATCTAGTGAGTAAAGGTATAGATGCCAGTATGGCAGAGTTGTAGAGGTTGTGTCCAGATGCCTGAAGTTTAGGAAACATCATACTGCACAGTGGTTTGATTCAACCAAATGTATACGGTTGGATGACCTCAGTGAACATAAACATTTGTAGTACAGTCCTTTGAAATGTTGTGGTGACAATAGTCAAACAGAGGTTTATACAACACTATACAATTTAGTGCATCGGGGAAATGCTAGAAATCATAGCAGCTTCTAGATTAAATGTATGCTCTTCAAAGCCATCCAGACAAGTGCCTCATGGTTCCTAAAGTCCACTCTCCTCAGATTCAGGCATCCACGTTAGCCATCTTATACACTATCATATATTTGTATACTAACAGGAATGTTTGGCATTGGGAGCAGAGCTATATCCCTCCATTCTGAGAAGCTTTTCAGAGGAAAATTATGTGATAGTCAACATATAAAACATTATTTAAGAAATTTCCCTGTGACTCCAATAAAGATGTAAAAAAAAAAAAAAATTTCCCTGTGAAAAAATTGCCTTAGGATGGAGAAAACACTGTAATATTCAGCAAGTATTATTAGGGTTTTTGAAAATTATTATTATTTTGTCACTACCTTGTTTTAGCACTTTTTAAATATTTATTAAATTTAATTAATTAATTCATTAATTTTGGCTGTGTCAGGTCTTAGTTGCCGCATGCAGGATCTTCGTTGAGGCATGTGGGCTCTTTTGTTGTGGTACTTGGGTTCTTCGTTGCAGCATACAGGCTTCTCTCTAGTTGTGGCGGCAGAGCGCGTGGTTTCTGTAGTTTGTGGCACATGGGCTCTCTAGTTGAGGAGCGCAGGCACAGTAGTTGTGGCACGCGAGCTTATTTGCCCCTTGGCATGTGGGATCTTAGTTCCCCAACCAGGGATCGAACCCACGTCTCCTGCATTGGAAGGCAGATTCTTTACCACTGGACCACCAGGGAAGTCCCCTGTCACTACCTTAAATGTTAGGGGTAAGAGCAAAAGTAAAAATTTCAATCTCCGTGGCCTGGTACTATTGTGTATCTGTCTTTTCCTGTAATGGCAACCTTGAAGTAGGGATCCAGGAAGCTTTGAATCTTCTGGTTAGTCTCATATGTTGTCAGATTACCCGCTACTTAAACTCAGTTTCTTTGGGCACAGGAATGATATATTAGTCATTAAGGGACTGTTACACAATGTTTAGGAGATACCCAACAAGTGGGCTAGGATTTTCAGAGATAGATTCTTGGAATACGTGTAACATTGAGCAGCACACAGGACAGCACTAACCTAAAGAGGTTAAAGATGTGTTTGTGACAGGGAAGGGAGTGCCGGTGAGCTAAGTAATCTCACTGGGACAGAGAGCCTTCTGGTGGATGGTGGGGCACAGGACTGACTATTTCAGGAGAGTTTAACACACAACATTCAGACATTACATTTTGTGATCACTGTCATTTTCTTTCTGAAATGACAGTTAGAAGATATTTGCTGGACCTTGCATGATAGAGAACAGTGCTTCAAATAAGTAATAGTAGTTGGTTACTTTTACTCAGTCTGGGTTTTTTTTTCCCCCACATTAAAATTCCAAGAAAAAAAGATAAACCTCTTTTTGTAAGCCCCCTGAGTAGTTCCCTCAGCTTTCTTTTGAATTTCTGAAAAGATGTGATTGGTTAACCTGCCTTAAAGTGGCAGCAACATGTTAAACACGGAACAGAGCCAAGAATCCATGAAGGCCCCTGAATAGTCATAGGAAAACTGAAAAGCTTAAGGAGATAACTATATGTCAAGCAATTTATTGGTATTTACCTGAAGAGGCCTGAGGGTCACTCAGAGGAGACTAAATAATAAATGCACCTTGAAGTGTGACCAGGGGAGGAGCTGAAGTGTTTGTTGTAATGAGCAGCCAGAGGTCTGGCGGGATGCCTTACTACATTAATTTTCCAAGTCCTTTGGGTGGGTCACAATTGCGCTAAAACATCCTGCCTGCAAATGCTAAATAAATACCAAGTTCACGTCAGACTAGAGAACCAACGTACTAACTAATGTCATTTAAGAAATCAGAATGCTTAAATTATTTTTCACTTGATAGTTCACATCCAAAATAACTGAAGTTGGCACACCCAGAGAAATATATATCCTCGGTGCAAATGTTTAGAGGGATGGGGAGGGAGGTCAAATCCTCTTCTCTTAGAAGCAATTTGAATTGTTTTGTTTGTTTGTTTTTTGTGTGTTTTTAAAATTTTTATTGGAGTATAGCTGATTTGCAGTGTCATGCTAGTTTCAGGTGTACGGCAAAGTGATTCAGTTATACATATACATATTTAGTCTTTTTCAGATTCTTATCCCATATAAATTATTACAGAATATTGAGCAGAGTTCCCTGTGCTATACAGTAGGTCCTTGTTGGTTATCTATTTATATACAGTAGTGTGTATATGTTAATCCCAAGCTCCTAATTTATCCCTCTCCCCAACGTTTCCCCTTTGGTAACCATAAGTTTGTTTTCAAAATGGGTAGGTTTAATTATGTTTACTATAATAGAAAAGTTTTTATTTCAAATGTAGGAGGTGGGGCAGGGATTAGTCTTCACAATAAGAGATGTTGAGGTGATATGATATAAGCTTCATTCCTTACTGAAGGACTGTTAGGAATTTGCAAACCCAGAGTCTTGGTATATATAAATCAATGAAATTTGCATATGATTTTCAAAATGAAATAAGGTTTAGAAAACATTGTGCAAGAAAACAGCCTCAGTACATGTAGCCACTTGTCCAGCAGAAATTCATTAGATTTTTCAGTTTAAACATCACAGCGTGACCTGATGCAACGTTGCCTGCTACGTTCTGTTGGATTTTTAAGAGGCAGTTTGTGTCTCTACAACCAAACCCAAAGCGTGACATTTCATTAAATGGGCTCAAAATGAACAGCTGCTAAGTTCCCCAAGTCCTCTCAACTTTGCTTTTGACTAGAAATTTTAGTTTTCAGTGCCAGACTTTGAGAAAATGATTTTTTTTTTTTTTTTTGAGGGAGGATAAACAAGTCTGTGGAAAAGGGGTGTGTTCCTTATGAAGGTGCTCAGGGAATCTTACCCTGAATAACACAGACACCTCATTTCCCAGATGAGGAAATAGATTTATAAATTTTGAGATGTCTTCTGCCTGCTTGGCTGGTTTACACTCCAGGTCTCTGGTGCTGATCTGAAGCGAAGCTTTATAAGTTTCAGCAATTGACGAGGCTGGCTGGGCGCCAGGTCTTTTTTTTTCCCCCTCTCACTTCCCTGCGATGTTTTGAACTGCCTTCCTACAGACGTCATACAGCCCTTGAGGAATAGTTTCTGCCTGGTGAGATTGAATGATAGTTCTCATTCACAAAGGCTTGGAGTCAGATTCTAAGCAGGGGACACAACGGAAATTACGTTCACAGGTACAGCAGCGAGCCCAGCTCAAGTGTGGAGAGCTTTGTTCCCTCCATGACTTATTGGCTCCCCCCGGAGAAGAGTGTTTTCCTGTGGTCGCCCTGAAATGGAACTTCACTGACAGCTCTGTGGTGTTACTGTACCTCGCGGTCATTTTCGTTTCCTTTCTCTCTACCTGAGCACTTTTAGAGTGTCAGAAATCTTTAAACCTTTTATTGAGGAATTGTAAAAAGGATGCGATCAAGTGGCTCTTTCACTGTGTTGGTTGCCCTTGTGAACAGATGAAGAATAGATTCAAAATCCAGTTCCTCCCTTGGCAATGCAAAACAGAAAACAAACTGTCACTTAAGAACAGCCCGGTGCTGGCGTAAATTCGGTATGAAAGAGGAAAAAGCTCCTATGTCTTAGAAGCCTCCCTCAGTTCTGGACTGGAGGCAGGAGTTGGACTCCGGGAAATTTGGATTTCTTCAAACAACCTCCTTTGGAAATGGAGTATATTTCAAGCCATCTTTTTCAAAATACAGCTGAAATGTATTAATCAGAATACTTGAAGATTTTTTCTTTTTTTTTTCCCTCCAAAATGAGCATTATTATGAAGCCAAGATCCCGGTCTACAAGTTCCCTGAGGACTTCGGAGGGAGTGTGGTAACGTGCTTTTCTCTCCTGCTTCTCCCCTTCTTTCCTTTTAAGATTGACGTAATAGTGGAGTATTTAGTAATTGCTGACTCGGAGCTTCAAGAGTTAAGTGTGGTGTTAAGGCTTTGTAAGAAAGAGCACACTGTTGGTGACACTTTCATTCTCTATTTTGTGCCTGATTTTGTCTGTTTTAAAAACAGTGGCGCTCACACTTTTTTTTTTTAACTCCACGTGGACCATAGCAATTCATCTGGTGACAATTTTTAGAAGAGGAAGGAAACTCGCAAAAAACGTTGGGAGTTTAGAAAATGAAAACTTGTCGTTTTTCACTGCCTGATCAGGCTGTGTGTTTTCTTATCTTTCTTGCCTGATGCAAGCAGGCTGGTAGTTGACAGTCTTTGTCATGGTCTTTAAAAGTAGTACCTTGGCTTTTAGCACATGTGTGTTAGCGTAATTAATAACGTCATATATTTTAATCATATGAACCAACTTGAATTTAACTATGACTAAATGTATATCAAGTTGCTTATCATTCAGGAATCTCCTACGTTTTATTTTGTTAGTATAGTGTTCCCTGATAATTATGTTTTTTGGTAATTTTAGTGTTTTCATCCTAACAAAAAGTATGTTAATTTCAGTTTATTGCAATATTTAATTCTACTGTTTCCTCAATATTGTTTGATGTGGTCATCCACACATGGTCCTTAAGGAATAGTTTCTCAATAAAGTAATTTTTGTGTCTAAAATAGTTATTTACAAAAATGTTTTTATGGCTGTTTCAGAGGTTAATTTTACTTTGTTTATCTTAGTGATTGATTGTAAATAAATAAATAAACTCACTTTTTGAAATGGAAATAATCCTTCAGACAGGAGAATTAAAAGCAATGATTGAAGGCAGGTGTTGGGGATAGAATGGAAGCAGGCAGGTAAAATGTATTACATATAATTATGTGAGCAGGCAAATACACAAATAAATACTTACACTATTTGCATAAGGAATTCAGTCCACATTTATGTGATTGGGTTATCATTTGCTGTTATTGTACTAGTGTTTTATAGGGGACTAGAATCAAGAGTTGTCCCTTCAGTGGTATTTCTGTGAGTTTTAATAAACTATAGATGCAGATTTCATCTCATATCACTTGTGATCTTTTAAATAAATATGTGCAATAAATTCCTCCTTGAGTTTATTTAAAGAAAAGGTTGCATCTGCAAACAAATTCGTATGGCTCTTTTACACCAAGTAATAAATACTGGGAAATACTTAGAAACCTTCTATTAGTTACCATAGCTAATGTAAATCTCTAATATAAATGGGTGATCAGAATTTATAAAATTCACCTGTGATTTCTATCCTCTTATATGTGAATAAATAGTATTTAACCAACCTATTTCTTATTTTTGCCTAAAATGCCGGGAGACATTTCCAAATTCAGGGTTCAATCAATCAGTAACAGTTAGTTCATTTCAGGAGTCTAGTAACATTGACATCCTTTACTCCTCCGAGAGTGTCATGGTCTGTTTTAATCCACAACTGTTCTATTTTATTATTCTAAATTATAAACGGTATCATCATAGATAAATAGGGCCACAATTCAAAGTATATTTTTTAAAATATTGATTTATGAATGTGTATATTGTTCCATTTAATTTTAAATAGTTTGCATAGTGTTGGGTCAGAATGGTGTTTATGTAAGAAATAAATGTCTCTCTTTATGCTGATGATTCCTAATGGCACACTACGGAAACTCCCAGTTATTAATCTTACATCTGTCTTATTAATAATATGACTGTTTAGGTATATCACTGCTACCTCTAAATCATTTGACCTGAGATTGTAATTGCTGTAATTAGTTTAACTGTTTTATTATCCATTTTATCATTCAAATTCTATGCACACATTTATTTATATTTATATTTTTAAATAGTAGAATCTACATAGATTATATATCAGGTGTATAGAGGAAATATACATGTGTATGTGTATACGTATACATCTGATTAGGAGATTACATGGCAAACTCCTAATGATATTATATACCCTTCCTCTTAATTCATCTACTTAAAAAACACGCCTTACTTATAGTTAAAATTCTATTAATTTCCAAAAATAAGATTAAAATAATCCTGAAATTAATCTGTTTCCTGATTATATAATATTGTAAATATATATAAATTTAAAGTATTATATAACAAGAATATATACTAGGTAGCTTTTAGCACATCTTTTCTTTTTAACACCTTTATTGGAGTATAATTGCTTTACAGTGGTGTGTTAGTTTCTGCTGTATAACAAAGTGAATCAGCTATACATATACATATATCCCCATATCTCCTCCCTCTTGTGTCTCCTTCCCACCCTCCCTATCCCACTCCTCTAGGTGGTCACAAAGCACCGAGCTGATCTCCCTGTAGCACATTTTTATATGTGTAGATGTCTGTATATCTGGTAAACAACAATTTGCTCAGTGTCTAAGGTATGGCAGATAAGCATTCCAATACTGTACAGATGTGATTTTCTGAATAACATTGCTTCTCAGATCAATAAATGATTTCTCTTTTCTATTAACTCTCTCCTCCTAAGGTTATAAAAGTTCGGGCTGGCTGAGAATTCTTATTTTGGCCTCATGATCATAGTAAGAGTATTTGAGTAGACTAAAACTACTAGTTTTCTAATTGAGAATAAAAAGATGTAACAACAATAATATTTTGGAGGGAAAATTACTTATAACCCCCACTATCCCATCCTCAACTATTCTCATTTTTCACTTAACTTACATATCTTGAACAGTTGTAAATTCTGTGCTCTGCTTCTTCATTTACATGTCAGCGTGTACTTTTGTAATGATAATACTTCTAGCTTTCATTTTATTGAGTATCCCTTGTGAATGTGGACTCTGTAGAGAATTTTACATACAGTATCTTGTTTAGTCCTTATAACAAAATTGAAGGGAAGGAGTTGTTAACCCATATTTTACAGATGAAGAAATGAACCTAAGTGATAAAATAACTTGAACAGGGCCCTTTAACTGCCAGGGAGGGCTGGGATTGAACCCAAGTCAGTCTACTTCAGAAGAAGTGCTCTTTTTATTTCAGCATGTTGCCTCCCTCTGCTGTCTATCTAACTATCATTTTTAATGACTGTAAAATTATTCATCTTGTGACTATATCTAAATGCACTAAAATATTTGGTTAGATATTGGGCTATTAAAGAAGTAAATTGTAAGTTGTCTTTTGATAGGTATGATAGCCTACAAAGTTTAAGGCTGATGTTGGGCATTGAAAAATGACTATTTGAAAAACTTTTGTAATTATTTTCTACTGGTAGAAAAGAAGGTTCTCTCTTCCCTATTAAAGAGAAATAAGAAGCAAAAGTCAGTGCTTCTCAGTTCTGAATAGATAGATCATCTTTCCAGTGACATTAGCAAGTTTTACTTTGTTCTCTCCAAGCTCTGTAAGGCTTCAGGTAAGAAACAAGTACTATGTCTCAGGCTTCGTATGAAGTTTCATACTGTTTTAAGTCAGCTTTGAAAAAGGTACAAAATCTTCCTTTTTACATCTTTTATCTTACAGGCTTTTGTAAATGGGAAGACAAATGGAATTTGCATACTTTCTGCCTGTTCAGTATGCACTGACTTGGCTTAGGGAAGGGACTATTTTCAAGATTGGTTCAGAGTTTTGAACCTGCAATAAACTTTTTTGATCCTATTACCTAAGTTTGTATCATATCTGGTATATAATACACCTAGAGATAAACAGCTTTGAAGAGAAGTGGTTAAGATACCTTGAATATAATTTAAGACATAAAAAATGTTTTAATGCCAGGGAAGCACAGAGTGGATCACAGATAGGTTTACTCTTTAAAGTCATGAATTGTGAAATTCTCTGAGAAAGCCGTTTGTCCACTCTACGTCTAACTTGCTTTGTGTCCCTGGAGAAGCCACCTAGTCCCTCTATAGCCAGGTTTACTCACCTGTCAAATAAAGGGAATAAGCTAGATCAGTGAATTTCAAACATGTATTTTCAATGAACACTTTTTACAAATGATATGCTAATATAAATAAGGAAATGTGTACAAAACATTTAAAATTGTATGTTTATATTTGGTATATAGAGATAAATTTTTTAAAGTATATATGTATGGTATATATAAGTAAAAATCTATAAACATACATATAACAATAAAACAACCACTGAGCTAGCACCTTTACTCCCCACCCTTGCAGTACCTTTAAAGAGCTTTTTTGAAAACCACTTTGCAAATAAACTACTATGATCCTTTATAGTTCTACTTTCTGTAGTGCTGCACTGCCACTGGAGAGTCATTTGTGTTTTCCATATCCCTTTGTGGACTGGGATAAACTTGCTGGTAATTAAACTTCCTGGGAAGTTCAAATAACAACAGTTCAAAGACTTGAAAGACTTTAACATTAGGGGAAAATTCTCATTTCTGGGAAATCACAGAAGAGTTATAGTTAAGATCCACTCATTTTATTTAGCATCTTATTTTTTACAAATCTATTTTAAACTTGTTTTGGGTGGGAAAATATTTATTACATATACAGATAGTGGACGTCAGGAATACAGCATAGCAGTTGATAAAGAAATGCTGAATTGGTATTGAATTGTTTAGAAGAAAGGTGTTTCTTTAGTTTGGGTACTGACAAAATGGGGTTTTCAACCACTTTTTCTATCATGTCACTGGTGACTAAAGGTCATAGGTTAAATTGCCCTGTGCAGCACTCTCCTTAGCTACACTGCAATCTATAGCCTCCACATGAATAGAACCGGCTGTGGTTACCTGTGCAGCAACACTTACTCCGACCTGTAACTCTACTCTTTTCTTCCCCAACACCATGGTGTTTGCCCCATCACTAAAACCTGCCTTTCAGCATAGGTTTTTACCTAATAAGGTCTTATTAGTCCCTCTGTCAGTCATTCCAATCATGTAGTGAATTTTATCAGAAGGAGTGAAGATATGAACGCAATCATGGGTATAGGAGTAGTTAGTCATGGATCCATCCAACTGTTACTAGCAAGATTGAGTAAAGTAGATTCTAATATGAAGCTGAAGAGGTTCAAGGAGATTTTCCTTAGGGAAAGATGCCTGAGAGATATGTATAAATATTCTGAATAATAGAAAAACTAAACATATAGAATTGCAAAAGCCTGGATAAAGGTAACAAGAATGGGACCTGGTTGCTATTAACTAGGTTGGTGAAGAATATAGTCAGAAAGAAAGCACAGTCTTAATGAAAAGCCAACGTAGATTTTTAACAGAGCTCCTCCAGAGATTATCCAACTTCTCAAGAGATAAAACAGAGGTGTTTTGTCTCTTGAGAAGATATATTAGAAAATGGATAGTAGAAGTAAAGTATGCTCTAGCCAAAAGCACCAAGTCTCTCCAGGGATCCAAGCCTACAGGAAGCCTGGGGTGTCACAGAGGCACAAAGACCAAAGACAGTGAGCCTGGATAAGTTACTATTAAGTGTAACCACATAAACATAACTAATGGGAGGCCATGCCTGTGATGTGTCTCAGCTCTCTAAATGCCTTGCTCTGTGGTCAAGTTTGGCCTAAACTTGGAAGTCCTTCAGAAGGATGGAGAATAGGTAGAAGTCCAGAACCTATGGATGCAGCTCTTAGCATAACAGGGGAGGTATGAATGATATATGTTCATTATCTACCTTCAGCCTTCCGTGGGGGTTGGCTCTCCTAGGAGCATCCTGGGTGATGCGTGAGGGTGTGAAATGGGGAAGCTAAGCTAAGTTGCTCTTCAGAGAAAAGTGAGAAACAATAAGGGAAAGATTGTGGGAAAGAGCTGAAGAAATGGTTAGAGAAGTAAGAGGGATGGTCAGAGGGGAGGCCGGAAGAACCCCATCCCATTTTGAACCAGACATCCACCATCTGGCACCCTGCCCTGTTTAATTACACTGCCACCTTCTGGCAAAAGCTCCGATAATGAACTCGAATGTGGTAGTGGGGTTTTCTTGTTTGTTTGTTTTGGGGGGGGTTCTCCCCCTCATCTCAGCACTAAGAACTTCTGCCAAAGGATACAGAAAGTCAACTTCAAGTCTTTCCATTTCTCTGTTAGGTGAGGGAAAACAAGAAATTAAAAAACTAGAAACTAGGTGTAGAATATATGCACACCAGGATTACAGCTTCCAAAGCTTCCCTACTGGAAAAGTGCTGATGTTTTAAAACCTGCACAGTTCTGACGTTTTGTTTATATCTAATACTAGTCTCCCTTGCTTAAATTTTAACCTATTTCTTCCTAGTTATCGGGGGTAGTGAATCAGTAGATAAGTAGATTCTCCTTTATGATATTTGAAAACTGCTAGTAAGTGACTTCATGGTCTTTTTTCATTTTATATTGCAAAATATTCATTCTGAATTGTAGAGATGGCACCAGTGTGACTTGTTAAAAGAAAGGTTTCATAAAACATAGTTTCAATATGTAATTGTTTTCAAGCCTCCCATTGTGCCTAATTCTCTGTCCTGTTTAAAATACATTCAAGTTAAGAAATTCAACTTTCTAAAATGAATACGTATGAAATATTCATGTATATATGCAATACAGAAAATAATCATTCCTAACATCCATGATTTCATTCCACTGCAGTGTGGTACAGAATTTCTTCTTTGTGTCAAGGAATTTATATGACCGATACTATTTTAGTTAGGATAAATTCCTGCAGAATGTGTCAACTTTTAACCAATGGCATTCTGGCATACAGACAGCCACTGCTGTAATGTGTCATCTGATACAGCTTTGTCGTGGAACAGCAGGTAACTGATTGGCAGCTAGATCACCAGCTAGCTAGGACAGCAGCTCCTAAGTCTATAGTGGTAATTGGAGTGGTGACCATTGTAATGAGGACAGCTGTACAATATTGAGCACCTACTGTTTGTCAGACACTGGACTTGGTGCTGTACCTGATGTAGCTCATTATGTCTTCATAACAACTATATGAGACAAAACTTGTATTGAAATAGCAGTGCTGAAGGAAACATGGTCTAATTCTAAATCCCACATTTGTTGTTGTTGTTGTTCTTGTTTTATTTGCTTTTCCCCACTATCTCCACTGCTTTGGCCGCCCATGGTTCTGCCTCCTGGCATTCCAAAAGTGGTCAGTAGGCTGCTGCTTTATACCTTTCCTTCCTGTCCTAGATTGTTCAAGTTTCTCCTTTTAACCATGTGCAACTCAAGAACAAATATCTTTGTATTTTTCTGCCTTCTTTCTCAAGATTTGCACACAAGCCTTCCACCATGGACCATAGAGATGGATGGAGAAGTAGAAAATGGACTTTGACCCAGATTCGTTCTCTAGAGATCTCGCTAGTTCCTGATGCGTTCAATTTATTGACCCTCTCCCCCTGGTCAGACTATAAATTGCACTGTCTTCCTCTCTGGCACTGGACCAATGATTAGAACCGTAAAATCTTGGAAATGAATGGGACTACAGAGAATAAACTATAATCTGATTCTCCCCGCCCCTGACCATATTTCGGAAGTGGACAAGTTTTGCTTAACATTTCTAGTCAAGTAGGGTCAAGAAAAATGGTTAGAAACAATGTCAACGATTTTGGGGCAACAGATTTTGTTGGAGAAATATTTTCTAAAAACAAACGTGAAGTTTGAGGTGAAATAGAGAGCTAAAACTTTGTCAGCCAAATGTGTGAAATCATTTCTATTTATAATTTGTATGGGATTTTAATGTAATTCTTAAACTTATATTTGTAAAGTTAGCTAACACCATGATAATTCTGTCATAACTTCTCAAAAAATTGGATTGGAGGAATATGTACGGAGAGATGTGGCAGATGAGACCTCAGCGATCTCCTGAAGGAAATTTAAGACAGTGCTTTGACCAAAGTCCTGCCCAGATAACTGAACTCTGATCACTACATTTTTTGGAAGCCACATAGCTAATTAAGTTGCTAAAATCCATGTCTTGAAATTGTAACTTCACTCCTCTCTGTTCTCCTAATGTAGTCTTCACAGAAATAAAAATCGTGGTAATTGTTATTTACTAAGTGCTTCTGTGTGGCAGGTACCAGGCTGTGCATTTGACAAGAATTATCCCATGAAGTCCCCATCATAAATCCTGTGAGGCACCCATTCTTATCATTCCTCATTTTATAGGTTAGTGAGGCAGACTTGCTTGCCCAATGTTGCGTGGTAAATAAGAGAATTTCATGGATTCACATGCTTTTTAAAATTATTAAATGTTACCTTTAGTAATGATATATATGTTAATATGTCAAATGAGTTAACTCAATTAAAATTAATTAAAGTCCTTAGCACAGTAGCTGATTCCTCGTGAGTACCAGGAAATGTTAGCTTGTATTACGCATTTTTCAAGTTTGTATATTAGTGGTACTTTTTGAATAGTCAAGAACTATAAGTGTGAAACTGATTCAGTCTATAAGGGCTTCTTTTCCATAAGGCAGTCTTCTTGGGCACACCTCAAACGGAGCACTTATTCAGAAGCTAGGTATTCTGGATAAATCCCATTCACGCTGTGATTCAAAGAAGATTTACTTCTATTCAGGTGGGTGGATCAAAGAAGTAAACTACATAGAGAAGGTGGCAGAATAAGAAGTAATCAGTTGAAAGCTAAAATGCCTCTGATCTAGTTATTTAAAAATTGGTCAGAATCCTCTAGGGCAGCAGTCCAGGCAGGGGGTTAATCTCACAGGAATGGCTGGGAGCCTGGACTTCATCCGTAGATGCATCTGTGTAAAGACTTTCTCCATGTAACCTTCCTACTTGGGGCCTCCTGGTGGTTCTGTGTTACTCTATCTCACTGCCAGGCCTTCCCTACCTCTCTAGATCCCTTGCTCCTCTTGTCCTGACATGCATTCTGGATTGTGTCATTCATAGATTGTTATCTCCTAATTCACAGATTGTTAACCTCTGTAGCCTGCTTCTACTCCTCCTTAAACAGATCCCAGACGGGGTAGGACTCCTGTTTAGTTTATCCTGCCATCCTGGCGTAGCAGAAAAGGTCTTAAGCCTCTTTCTCCATCTGTTTCTAGAAAGACAACAGGCAAAAAAGGGATCTGTTTAGAAGAGCTGTTTCTATGGCCCAGAGTATGATTGCTTCAGGATGAGCTGAAGAGCATAGAGGCTAGAAATGTAGTGAGTCCAGTGGTTTCGTGAGAGCAGTTAATTAGTATTCCATTGTCTCTGGTATCTACTTATTTTATTATGAGTAGTTACCAATAAAAATGTGTAAAAGTATTACTTGGTTATAATTAACAACTGTACATTGGGTTAAAAAGTGTGATTGAGGGTGGAGTTAACCACCTTGAGGGAAAAACCTGGGTCACTAAAGATTCCCTGAATCTCTGCTTGGAAAAAATATTCCTAATTATTTATCTGAGTCCTTTTGTTAAAATTGCATCTAATTGTATATGAATCAGTGTTTCCATGGTAATGTAAAAGACGGAAAGCAGCAAACTTGCTGTTAGCAAACATGCCTTTATAAAGGTGTGATTATAATTGGGAAAATCATTTTACATACATAGGGGTGAAATTTTACCCTGACCTAGAAATACATTGAAATTTGTCCTTAACTGTAAGGTCTTTCTCATGTAAATAACAAAAGAATTAGCCAGTCCTCATTGTTTAAAAGCAAGGTGGCTTATCGTTTTCATCTGTGGTCAGTTAGTAGTAGCCACATGGAATGAAGTACTGGGAGCTGCACTAGGACTCAGAAGAGGTGCTGCCATCAATTGGTGATGCCACCGGAGAGACGAGGAGCATCGTGTGGCTGTTTGCCATTTAAGTGGCCCTGGTGATCTCATAATTCTTTTTTTTTTCCCGGTACGTGGGCCTCTCACTGTTGTGGCCTCTCCGGTTGCGGAGCGCAGGCTCCGGACGCGCAGGCTCAGCGGCCATGGCTCACGGGCCTAGCTGCTCCGCGGCATGTGGGATCTTCCCGGACCGGGGCACGAACCCGTGTCCCCTGCATTGGCAGGCGGACTCTCAACCACTGCGCCACCAGGGAAGCCCTGATCTCGTAGTTCTTTATATCTAAACTCTGCCATTAAATTTGTATGCAAATGAAGTTGTATCAAAAGCAGGATTTGTACATCCATACAAATGTGCGTGTATACTTTTTAGAAATTTTTGACATGTTTTTGGTCATTTGTCACCTATGAAAAACATGTGTGCATATCATAAACCATAACAACTCTTTTTGGATGTTGCAAACCAGAAAAAGAAAGAAAAACAAATTAGTAATTCTGATTATCAGTGGCTACCCTTATAATCACCATCCAGATTAAAAATAATGCTACCAGTAACCCTACAGCCACCTCTGTGCCCCTTTCAGCCACTGCCCATCAGCACCAGGTATAACAACTATCCTGATATCAAAAAGCACAGAATACTATTTTCTACTTTTCAATGTTATGTAAAAGGAGTAATGCAGTTTGTAATACTATTTTTGTGGCTGGTTGGGTTTTTTTCCCCTGCAAATAGATGTTTGAGAGTTTATCCCACGTCGATGTAGTTGTATGTAGTTCATTCATTCTCACTAATGTATAGTTAATTAAGCAAACTTTTATTTGAAATATAAATTCAGGGCAAAAATTATTTATGCTAATTGCTTAGATCACAGTTTGGTATATAGGACTATATGCGCATTTAAAACTGTTTGCAATTTACCGTAATCATTTGAATACAATTTCATGTGCAAACTCTGTTGCTTAGATTCACCCTCAATGGACGTTTCTTCTGGGAAGCCTTCCTAGCCTCCCCATTCAGAATGAAAATGCCCTTCTATGTGTTCTCAGGAGACTGGGTCCATTTCTCTAGCACAGCTCTTGAAGCATTGCAACAATGGTCAGCTTTCTTGCCTGCCTGTCCTCTGGGACTGTGAGTGGGTTTTAGGGTAGACTGGGTTTATTCATCTTTGTACCTGTGCACCCAGCACAGTGCTCGTCCCATCAGCAGCATTCCACATCTGTCTGGTGCATGCAGAGAGAACGGAGAGTGGTTTTACATCACCAAGAAAACGTTCCAATCTGTTTTTATGTTTAATTTTCTTTTAATAGATGGCACTCTGCTAGGGATTGTACTGAGTGAGTTGTGGAGACAGAATTTACTCTCTGGGGCAAGGAATTGTAAAGTATTAGATTGGGGAGAACGTTTGCCTGTTTCCTGTGGGCTTCACCCTTAGTTTCCCACTTTCACTAGTAATTTCAGCCTCAACACTTTTCCTCATTCCCTCATGAGTCTCCTGTTCTAGAATCTACACTTCCCAGTTTTCCTCAACATCTTCTCCTTGCCTGAGTGACTCATCTCAGTACCATCAACTAGTCGTGAATGGCTCGTACAGATGCTGATGTGTGTTGCACACGTTAATCAGCCAGTTGACGTGGCTGACCTTCTCTAACTCTATCAATGCAGTGGTCTCTCCATCTGAGACACCTGCTGGGAGTGAGGACCACGACCACCACTTCAGGCTCACCCCAGCTTCATTGTCAGCCTTTTGAAACCAAACACAGCTGTCCCATCAGACAGACTCCGTAGCTGGGATGCTGAGTCAGAGACCCAAGTGTGGCCTAGAGCCCTAACAAATGGAGTTGAACTCTGGCCTCCAAAGTCAGGGTTAGCGTTCCTGCCTGGATTATGCACTTTTCCCACTATTAAGTTGCTTTTAGCTTTACCACCTAGATTTAAATTTTTTGGAATGCTAAGAAATTAAGGCCTAATCCTTAGTAATTGAGAAAGTGATTTGTTTTTAGTGTCAGACAAGATCATTTTCTAGACACTCGACCATGTAATCTGATTCTATAGCTTAAAATGTATAGTCCTTAAAGAAGAGTTTTCTTTCTGTAGCTTTTATTAGTTGCAAAAGTAAACATGCATTTTTTTAATACTTTATTTTTTTTAATTAATTAATTTTATTTTTTTGGGCTGCGTTGGGTCTTCGTTGCTGCATGCGGGCTTTCTCTAGTTGCAGCGAGCAGGGGCTACTCTTCATTGTGGTGCATGGGCTTCTCATTGCAATGGCCTCTCTTGTTGCGGAGCACGGACTCTAGGCGCACGGGCTTCAGTAGTTGTGCCTTGCGGGCTCTAGAGCTCAGGCTCAGTATTAGTGGTGCACGGGCTTAGTTGCTCCGCAGCATGTGAGGTCTTCCCGGACCAGGGCTCAAACCCATGTCCCCTGCATTGGGAGGCGGATTCTTAACCACTGCGCACCAAGGAAGTCCATCGTGCATTTTTCATTGCTTCACTTAACGATGTTTATTAACTCAGTTCTACGCCAGGCACCCTGATGGCTCTTAGAAAGACACTGATGAAGTATTAGCCCTCACATTCATAAAATTTCCAATCCAGTGACTTTCTAAACTATTCCTGTGGGGCAGAGGATTTCTACTTTAACATTTTTCTATATCCCTGGTATATTTTTTACTTTCATGATAAAAGTACATTTATAGTTTAAAAGTGGCTCAGTTGCTGTCAAAAATCCCGTGGTGAGCAGAATAATTTAAAAACCTCACTGCTTAAATTTGGGGTGGGGTTATATGAAATAAATCTGGAATATTTGATTTTTTTTAAACCAAATATTTTCCCTGAGCTAGAGGGATATTTTCATTCTAAGTAAATTGTTTATTCACTCACCTCCTAACAAGGCCATGTCAGCCAAGTTAAATATTTAAGTTCATTTTATTTAAATAAGTTTTAAAACCAACAGATTTCTTTCATATTTAGATGAATTTAGCTTTTAATTTTGCAAACAGAAAATATATAAACTAGGGAATTTTAATGTATAGAGGAAGAGAACATGAGAAGGGAGCATCAGAAAAATAGGAAGAAATGAAGTTTAAACAAAAATAACTCAGGTTGACATTTGACGTAGTTTAATTTATTGCCAAAATGTGTGTCTTCACAGATAATCTCCAGGAGACTTTAGTGTTTATAGGTCCTAGTTAAGTTTTGAAAAATGTTTGAGGGCTCTATTTCACTAATAAGGGAAATAAACTTATCCTTTCCACAAATGACTGCTACTAGCTTCTTTGCCAGCTCTGTAAATAAACTCATTTTACTGTTACCATGGTTGAGTGCAGTTATATTCCTTTAAACATCTTGCATAATCCATGGCTTCAACTGCATTAATCTAACTAAGGTCATGTCATCAAATAGGGATCTAACAGGAGCTTTGGAAAGAACTGTCAAAGACCAGATTCCATATCAAAATCAGAAGAAAATACCATTCATGTCTCACTGTAGTTCAGTGTAAAGGATTTGCCCCTAGTGATTACAGCTGCCATACAAGGGGACCACACAACAATGGAAAACCTGTTTGCCAACAAAATATCAAAGTATTATCAGACTTTCACAGTGAACCATATTATTACATTATTTCCATCAAAAATCTGGACTACTGGTATTTTTGTGCAATTATAACAGCTCTGGCTGTATATTAACTAGTTTTGAACTCAGTCTGACATTAGAACCTACCCCATTTAGTATACTGTAACTTTTCAGTACATATTGTGGGCAATTCCATAAATAACTTTTATAAACTTTAGCCAGTAGTCAGAAAAACTATAAGATTTTGTTTATAAACTTTATAAAGTTTATTTATAAGATTTTAATTAAATTACAGATTAATTTCTCACTTGAATCTCCTGCTTCTCCCAGCATTATACCTTTGGTCACCCCTTCTTAAATGACTAGTTTTGAAATTGGTTTTTCTTTTCTACTTCTAGTTTTGTTCTGTTGGTGATTTGACTTCCTTTGTAAACTGTTGGTAATTTCATGTATAAAGCACAGATGTTCATTCTTTTAAATTTCACCCATGTGTCGTACCCTAATAGTCATAAATTTCCAATACACAGAGCAACATTTTAGATAATTTACTTCAATAAACTAGATAATTTATTCAAAGCACCAAACCTGTTTGCTTCCATGATTCATGCCATTTTTATGTGAGTGAATGTATAGACAAGAGATGGGTAAAGTATGAATACAGACCTATACATGCAAGCCTGGACTTCCCCACATCTTTAAAGTACTAAATTCCCTTGGTGCCAATCCCTCAAGGCATTTCATGTTCGCTCAGCTGCTTCCTGAATATTGCATAGGTATAACCAACCCTGTAAATTTCAAATTCACATAAAGAAGCTCTAGCCTTCAAAGCAAGACTTAATTGAATACCAAATGAATACCTATTGTTTTCTGAAATATTTCTGAATAAAAATTGCTTTTAAAGTCTTCTTTGACTTTCTGTATTCTTTCTTAAAATATTTATTTATTCATTCATTTATTATTTTTGGCTGCGTCGCGGACTTCTCTCTAGTTGTGGCATGCAGGCTCCAGAGCTCCAGAGCGCGAGGGCTCAGTAGCTGCAGTGCACGGGCTTAGTTGCCCCGTGGCATGGGGGATCTTAGTTCCCCGACCAGGGATCAAACCCGCGTACCCTGCGTTGGAAGGTGGATTCTTAACCACTGGACCGCCAGTCCCTGACTTTCTGTATTCTTTAGTGCCCAAATTGGAATGTCACCCTATTTGAAGAGAGAGAAAAAAAAATCTCTCAGGACAATCTTTTTAAATGGGTGACAATCTGTTCTGGCTAAGAGAGAGTACATTCAGTAGTCTGATAAAAGCAAAGGTAGTGCCTTGCATATCAACTCATGTTGGAACTTGTGATTTCCTATAAAGTTTGCTGGGAAAGGAAGTTCAATCCATGAAAACTTCTATAGTGTTTGGTCTCAATCCTAGCGATTTCTGATTCAGTATAGCATCCTGAATAAATTCATCCATACTGGTGGGGAGAAAGAAATATTCCTTGTAAAATATGAGTTGTGAGTAAGAGGAGTAATCGTTAGAAAATAAGGGCCGAGACGCAAGAGGGAAGAGATATGGGAACATATGTATATGTATAACTGATTCACTTTGTTATAATACAGAAACTAACACACCATTGTAAAGGAATTATACTCCAATAAAGATGTTAAAAAAAAGAAAAGAAGGGCCAGTCCCTCAAAATAATTCTGATGACTTAAGACAGATTTGGAGAGGGACTCTGAGTAACTTGGAGTTGCTTTTACTGGTAGGTGGGTAGATGGAAAGTTATGCTGCATATAAACATATTTAATCTGGAATCTTTGAGAGAAAGTCAGTTCTTTTTTT
The DNA here is from genome assembly GCF_039906515.1 of Pseudorca crassidens. Lineage (NCBI taxonomy): Eukaryota > Metazoa > Chordata > Mammalia > Artiodactyla > Delphinidae > Pseudorca > Pseudorca crassidens. Next base: position 46,479,244 of record NC_090298.1, on the reverse strand, counting down.
CTCAGGTATCTAAGAAACCCTTTATCCATTTTACAAAAAGAAATCAAAAACACTTAGAAAGTTTGACGTAGCCTGTTTAAGCTTCCTGCGCGAGAAGTAGACCAGATAGTCACGTTCTTTATGGCTTTATAGCTACTCTTTTTTGTTCCATGTAAAAGTTAATGGCTAGTTTTAAACCTTGAGATCACTTAGATGTGAGACCTTATCTGCTTTACTTCATTCAAAGTATTTCTATTTCTTTAGACCCTAGGAAAACACAGGATATGGCATCATAGAGCTGAAACTCAAGGAAGTTTAGAATTGCCAACAATAGGTCATGGGGAGATGGGGAGGGTCCTGAACTCAGGTCAAGTTCAAAACTAGGCTCCTCCAATTACAAGCTGGGTGATCTTGGACACAGGGAAAAACAACCCTTGGAGTTCCTAGAAAGACTTCATAGAAAGTGCTTTCTTGGCACAAAGCTGGGCACACAACAAACCAAATAAGTGTTAGCCAGCTTATTATGATTAGGAGGGGAAAACTCCTAATAATGTTTTCTTGTTTCTGTTTTAATCTTAGTTTTCATGTTAGTTTAGACTCAAGTTACTCTTTGATACAAATTATTGTTTGAGGCTGTAAGAATTTTGGCCATTTAACAAAATGGTATAAGATATGACATGTATATAATCTTTCACAAGTGAAATGATAATGGAAATTTTACTGAAAAAAATGTCGTAACAGCTCTAGGTAAAATCTAATTATTGTTTAATATGAAGATGAATACATGTAAATCTTTGCTTGATCTAAACTTATTATTCTATTAAATAAATTTACATGAATATGGAGTAAATCAACCTCACTTCCAGCTAAATCTAGCCTGAAGCCTTCTTTGACATAGCCCTCTTAAAAATAGATATTATTTTCTAAATATTACAGTATTTAGAAATATGTTACTTTGTTCTGTGCTTAAACATATGTAAGTTACATTTTAATAGTAGTCTACAATGATGCCACAAGAAGATAGAGATATAAAATGCTTTTTTATGAGAAATAGTTCAACCAGGCTTTTTGTTTAGGACAGTTTGCTGTAGTTTTGTGTAGGGTAGTTTCTATAAATTTCTATACAGACAAATACATATTTGGTCTCTTCTATGTGCCAGGCGCTGGGGATGCATTGGTACTTCCCTCCCTTCATGGATCTTACTGAGTAAAACTAATTATTTTTAATTATGTTTAATTAACAAATCAAATGATTCCCAATGTGGTAAGTGCAGTGAAGAGCATACTACACAGAGGACTAAACTAATGTCTGTGTGTGTGCGTGTGTGTGTGTGTGTCCTGGAGATGTACTTTAGCTGGGTGGTTGGGGAAGCTGAGAACTGAAGGAACCCGTCAAGTAAAACAAGGGGAGAAGAGGATTACCTCATTTATATGGGCCTCACATTCAGATTTCCAGTGAAAGTTGGAAATCTTGAAATGATGGGTTCCCCACTGTCAATCCTTGGTTTTGGTCTTTGGCTGGGTTGTTTTCTAGCACCAGCCTAACCTCAGGTGCTAGAATGTTCTTGAGAGTCCCGGTGGGTGGGCTGAGGTCAGAGAAAGTGAACATGCTTAGGGATGGAAGGAGAGCCTTCTGGAGTAAAGGTGCCCCCAGGGTGATATGCAGGTACACATTTCTCCTCTTAATACAAAGTTTAAGAGCCCCCCAAGAGTTGACTTGCTAGGATTGGAAAGCATTTTGTATTAGGCTTAAGATTTTCATTGCCTTGCAATGCCTCTCCCAGCCAAGGAAACTATAGAAATTCCAGAAATCACTAAGAACTACTTAGCCCTGTGATCACACTTAAAACATAACACTAGCATCTGTGTTTCCTTATGGCAGATTTACCTGTATTTTAGGTAACAAGTCGCTGTTGAATTTTCTCTTGCTATGAGTTCGTAGATTTCAGTGTTCTAATACCTCTGTGGGCTACATTTAAAGTTTGAATTCAAATCGTAATTGGTAAATGGATATATGTGTGTAAAAACATGGTTCCAGCAACTGGTTAGAATAATTTGCCCAGAGGATATAATGTTGGCCTTCAGCTGATAGGAGGGTGTGTGCACCGTGACAACATGAATAGTGCAAAAGACAGAAGTTCTAACTGGTAAGACTGCTCGAGACATAAGTCGTGTTCTTTTCCCTGCCACCCTTAAGTATTTCATGAATGGGTTCTATCAGCTTCAGACAATGAGTACACTGAAACCCGTCACAAATTATCACCACAGTCATCATCCTGTGCTCATCCTCCAAGTTCTCAAGTACTTTCTGGACCAAAAAAATAATGACAAAGACAACAATAACCAAAAATAAGTAAATTAAGGTCTTAGTGTGAAATATAGCATATTGCATTCTAATTCTTTTGACAACCTAATGTTTATTAAAGGTATATGTATAACTCTCTGTTACTCTGTCAACCATAAGAGTTTGTTAGTTAGTATCTACTATTCCTTGACCATAGTGAATAACAGTTTCCTTTGCCCAGCTGTGTCTATTTAAATAGAGATGCTAATGCAGCTAAGAAGAACCACTCAAAAACAACTCCAAAATGAGCCAGAGAGAGTGGAAGGAAAAAAAGGGGAGAATGCATCCAAACATAGCCCTGAGTTCCACGGACACTCAGTAATATCTCTTTGCACCATCAAAACTTCCCACACTTAAATTTTACCACATTTTCTGCTGCCCTGATGCTTTCCATTTTTTTGATGACGGTTTTGCCTTCTTGGAATTCAAATAGTCTAATCGGGTCTTGACAGTTGATGTTTATCTTAATTGAAACTGAGATTTTCTTCATCCTTTTTCTCGGAGACTCCTACTTTGAGGCTGAAAGGTCACTTGAAATATGCACAGCATTTGGGAAACCACAGAATGAATTCAAATAAATTCATGCCTATTAAAAGGAGGCCTCTCGGGGGCTTCCCTGGTGGCGCAGTGGTTGAGAGTCCGCCTGCCGATGCAGGGGACACGGGTTCATGCCCCGGTCCGGGAAGATCCCACATGCCGCGGAGCGGCTGGGCCCGTGAGCCATGGCCGCTGAGCCTGCGCGTCCGGAGCCTGTGCTCCGCAACGGGAGAGGCCACAACAGTGAGAGGCCCGTGTACTGCAAAAAAAAATTAAATAAATAAATAAATAAAAGAGGCTTCTCTTGCTCGCGTTCCAGAGCTTATGTAGAATAAACCATTTGGGTTTTGTCTGAATTTATTTTCAAAGGAGCTTATTGTGCTTCTTCTTTAATGCTCTCATGACAGAAAATGGGAAAATTCTCAATTTTCATTTAATCTCTTTCAGAAAAATGCATTTTGCTCAGCGATTATGATTAAACTCTGAGTTTTTACAGCTGCTACAGCTGTCAACAAATTTAAGAGGTATTCTTTGGTTACATTATTTAAGGATTTCTTTATATTGTGTATCTTTAATGTAGCAACTCCACTTTAAAAAATTTTTCTCTATCCATAGGCTTGTGTGTAAGTGCAAAAATATATGTATAAAAATGTTCTGCAGCAGTTTTTATAACAGAAAACTAGGAACAGCCTAACTGTCAATCAGTATAGGGCTAATTCAACGATTTTGTACAACAGCAATGAAATACTGTGTATCTGTGGGGAAGGTCTCATGTACTGGTATGGAGCTATATCTTCAGGCAATATTTACTGTTATTATTACTGTGATAATTTGGAAAGATGGTACTCATGTTCAGAGGTCTCCACTCTCATTAGTTTTCTTTGTGTATCCCTTAGAGTTTATGTAAAAGCAAACAATGAGACTAGGTTCTATTCACTTCCCCTTTTTACACATAAAGAAGCATAGTCGATACTTTCACTGTCCTGCAGCTTCCATTTTTCACTTGACAATGTGTTGGTATGTGAAGAGGCTTCTTGCTTTTTTTTTTAGGAGATTTATTGAGATAGAATTCACATACCATATTATTCACTCATTGAAAGTCTACAGTTATTTAATTATTAGTATATTCACCCAGTTGTGCAACCACACCACAATCAATTTCAGTACATTTTATCTCCCTGGAAGAAACCCAGTACCCTGTAGCTGCCACCTTCCAAGTCTCATGTCACCTGCTCTACTCCAAGCCCTAAGCAACTATTAATCTACTTTTTGGCTCTATAGATTTGCCTGTTCTGAATCTTTCATTGAAATAGAATCATGTAATATATAGTCTTTCCTGACTGACTTCTTTCACTTAGCATAACATTTTCAAGGCTCACCTATGTTGTAGTGTGTATCAATCAGTATTTCATTTCTTTTTATAGACAACTAATATTCCATTGTATAGCTATACAAACTTTAGTTTATTCATTCATCAGAGATGTGGGTTGTTTTCACCTTTTGGTTATCATGAGTTATGCTGCTATGAACATTTATGTAAAAGTTTTCTTGTGGAAAAATATTTTTACTTCTCATGGGTATGTACCTAGTAGAAGAATGCTGGGTCCAATGATATGTCTATGTTTAACTTTTTTTCTTTTTTTTTTACTATTTTCCAAAGTGGCTATATTCTCACTCTTTTTTTTTACAGCAGAAAGTTATGCTATGGAATAACTGCATCATTATTAATTTAATTGTCTAGGTACGTTTTTAAATGACAAAGTCAAAGTACAATGTTTTGTAAATATACAAAGACTCTCAACCCACATGAATATGTTTTCACCCGCCGGCGTATTTCTGCGTGTGCACTCAAGGCAATGGCGGTAGTTGCTAGCTTTAGAGAAGAGATGGCTGCTCTGGGCATCTGAGGTGGAAGGGGGCTGAGTACTCACCATTTTGAATTAGAGGGATTTTTACTATGTGCACGGATTAATTTTTCAAATGAAAATGTGATTCATTATGTAAAAAGAAGAGATATATTTTCTTGGTACTCTTCTAACAAATGTTGGTCGGGCTAGAGACTTCTTTATCTGTGCTATGCATCAGTCTTCCTGCACTATGAGGTGTCAGTGCTACACAACCCGTCTTCTGCCCAGTCTGGTGTCAGTTTTAGTTGTTAGGGCAAAACATTAATGTCTGCTCTTCTATCTTTAAAAGCCAAGGTATCATTTCAAAAATCAAATATTGTTTAGCTCTTACTCTAAAATAGTGTTTCCGAAGTGTTTTGTACAAACCAATCCACGTCAAAGGCAACAACAACAAAAAAAGCTAGGGTGAGCATCTGGGTGAACCCTGGGATTGAGAAACAAGAGGAAGGTGGGTGAAATAAAGATGAAAGGTGTGGTACGTGCCAAAAGCAGGGCTGCTTAGTCTGAAGTCCTTCAGTTTCCTGTACAGTCTGTCCAAGTATTGTGTGTTGGTGACTGAAAGAGGGAATCCTTACTTCCTGCACAGCATCCATCATGTAGCTCTGAAACGGTTCTTTGCTTGCTTTCATCTGTGCTTGAATATCAGATTTTTTTTAGTGTGAGTTTTTCTAATTATGTAAGACAGAACCTATAGTGTTTTTTTCTATTTAATCTACGGGTGGTTAAACACAGTACATTCTGGTTTCTGTCTTTGGTTAAATGAGCTTGTCTTACTGAATGATAGAAACATGCCTGCCTGCATTTGCTTGTTGATTTGTTCATTCTTGAGTTCACTCATTTATTCATTAAGCATTTATTTCTTCAACACTGCTGTGACACACCACCTTAGTGAGCGATGGTTCCTTCTGTGGTGCTGGGAAGGCATGATTTGCAGCTGGAGAAGAATAATTTCTCATCCTTTAATCGTCAAAATCCTTAACTATTTTTTTTTTACATATACTAACAAAACCTAATTTTGAAAACTACATGACTTTGGTGCACTTAGTTCTATAAAATGAAAAAGATCATGGCAGTGATCAGTATTGATTAGCTTAAAAATATGTCAAGAAAGATAGAAAGAAGAGATTCTATAAAAATAAGTCTTTAGGAATAATGTAAAATAATTTGATTTTATCAGAAATTTATAAAACAGATGTTCCTTAGGGCTAAAAAGTCTTTTTCAAAGGAATAAAACCATGGATGAATAAATGAATACATTTTTCTTCAATCATTGTCTACATCCTGCTGTGGGGATGAGGAATATGCTGTGTCTGGGGATGGAGGGGGGTTGAGTGATGGAATTAATAAAGATGCCACCAGAACAAACATTACATCCAGTTGACTTGCCTATTAACAATCTATTCCTGAAGAGTTCATTTTTGAAGATGACTGTAACTAAAGAGAAGTCTTATTATATTTCATTTTATTTAAATATCGAGCTATCTTATTTCGCAAAATTTATTCCTTTCAAGTCATGATGCATTTTGCCTTTGGCAGGACTATTGTTTATTTTTAGAGAAGATGCTGATTAATCACAGTATTTCTTCAGAAATAAATAGGGATTTTTCTGCCATGAGGCAACTAGTAATTCATTTACCAAATGTCAACAGAGTTAGCAAAGAATTTTGTATCATAAAAACCTCACAGTTGCCTACTTTTCTCTCTCATAGTAAAAAAAAAAGCAAGATCTTTCACATTTTTATGTGTAATGTGACAAGAGAATGTGACTCCACTGTTGATCATGGTCTAATTGCAATTGCTAAGGACTGAGGCTGAGCTGGCACTGGGTTATATACATTGATTTGCAAGCACCCAGTGAAGAAAGCCATGGTGAGGGTATCGCTGGTTATTTATTTATGGATCTCTTTCTATCCGTTCCTTACTGTTGCTTCTCCGTTTACAGATTAGATGACATGAATAATCATATGAAGCCATCATTCAGTTATTAGAAAATGGGGTTGATAAGGCATCTGTGCAGGGGAAACAGTGATAGTATCTGGTTAGTCGGGTGAAGCTTGCAGAGATAGGGTCACCTGTGTACTGTCCCTGTGCCCTACGTGGTGGAGTGAAAACTCCCACCCAGGCTGCCGGACACCCAAGCCCACACCCTTGACCACTCTGCTGTACTGTCTTTCCGACAACTTGCCTTATGGGAAACTGCCTCAATACAACTTGTAAAAACAAAGCATAGCACAGTCGTGGCTTGCCCCCAAGTCAAATATGAAAGGTGTAATATTTCACAGATTCTAACCATGTTCAGTTGTTGAGGACTCCTTTATATTTTACTCAAATAGGAAAACGTTATTAATTTAAATTTTCTTTTCTATAATCTGCAAAATATTTACAATCAAGGCACACTAACCCTCACATATTTTCTTTTATTAAAATAAATTTTATTATAAAAGCAATTCATGTGTGCTCTAGGATCTTTTGAAAATATAGAAAAGTGCAAATACAAGTTACTTATAAACTCACCACTCCCCAAAATGACCACTGTGAAGTCTTAGGTATTTTCTTCCAGTATTTTTCTAAGCAAACATGGTACTGATAGCAGTCATATGACCCATGTACTTTTACTTCAGGTTTTTAAAAATTTAACATTTTATCATGAGCATTTTCCCATACCATTTAATATTATTTGAAACACTATTTATATGCATGCACATATTCTACCTTAATATATTTCATAATTTAAATATTTGACTATTGTTGGACATTTAAGCTGTTTCTAATTTTTCCCCAACTTAAAAATATTAGCCATTCTTTGAATTTTCTATTTGCCTATTAGTTGTTTTTCTCTTGTGGTCATATAGTTGTTCTTGTTGGTTGTAAAAGTTCTTTACATATTAGATATATGAGTCTTTTTCATCCCACATTTGTGGTAATTATATATTCCAGATTTTAGTTCTTTTTTACTTTTGTTTATGGTGTTTTATATAGTCAAATCTATTGTTTTTTTTTCTTTTATAACTTCTTTCTTTGCTTTAACAGTATGACTGTTTTTTCCTCTACTAAGAGCGGATAAATATTTAACCATGTTTTCTTTGTGAATTCATTTTTTACCTAATTCTTTAATCAGTTTGGAATTTATTTTAATATAAGGATCCAAGTTTACCTTATTTCCAAATAGTTAAGCATATGTTCCAGGACCATTTGTTAAATACCCCCTACTTTACTTATTTTTTTGTATCGCATATAAAATTTTATGTGTCACCTATCATGTGTACACTTGTCAGTTATAAAATTACATTTTACAATTAACATCTTAAAAGAAACCAGTAATAATTTTAAAAGCCTATGCAGTTCATTGATAGAAACATACTATATTAAACTATTATAATTGTTTAACTGTTTTTACATTTACCTTCAAGAACTTTTTATTGCTTGTGTCCATTTGCTCACCTTTGTAGAAACCTTTATCCTTTCTTATCTCACAGACTTGATAAGTTAATTATATTAGTGTAAGGCAAAATGAGAGAGATTGGAAGCTAGAATGAGCCCTTTCATTAGGATAAAGCAGAGATTGGTGGGACCTGGTGGTAGGTGGGTGGAGGAGGTAGATGAAAGCAAGAGCACTGGACCACCCAGAGGGGCTGGGGAATTCCATCTGGCAGGCATGATGACAATATCATCTACCAACTGCTGTTTGGGGACAAAACATGCTAGTGTCCTAACAAGTGGCTCAGAGCAGGTGATTCTTAGAAATATATGCCCAGAGTGTGGACAAGACAACTTAGTGGAACGTGGAAAGAAAATGGTATATGTTTTTCTCATCCTCTCAGAATTTATCTTTGTAGTATATTTCATAAAGTAGATAATATTTTGGTATAGTAATGCAAGAATATAACATAACTTACTAAAAATAAACACCAAATGGAGGTGCTTGCATTTAGAAATGTGCTCTCCCGTAAGATCGGAGATCACTGGTCTAGATCATGTGACCCCAGGGAGGTCTGTAAACCAGCTTACGTTTCAGGGATAGAATAGGAACAGAACAGCCAAGCCTACCTCTGGACGTCATATGAACTGAAGTCTCAGAAAAGGAAGACAGGCACACGGAACCAAGGAGGAAGCCAGTAATGAGATGAGGCATATATTCGAAGTGACCGTGGCAAGTGTGATGCCATCTCCCAGAGTGATGCTGAAGGGCTCCTAAATTCGCTCCTGCTTAAAATCAAAATTATTCCTAGAGAACGGGTAGGAGCAGAGCAACAGGTGAGGTTCAAGTGACCTCAGGTTGCAGAACCTGCGATCCAGGTCACCTTTCAGCAAGTTTCCATTTTTCAAGCAAGTTTCTAATATATAATAGAGGGTATTTTTGACCAATAATGTAGCCTAGGGCTACATTCCATTTCTATTTAAAAAGCATCCACCAGTCAAATGTTGCACAGCAGATTTCATGCATGTGAAAAGCCATCGTATTCAGTCTGGGCAAACTACCCCACCCTGGTCTTCCTGAAGTGTCCATTGTGGAGGCTCTGGGAAGGTGAGATTGCCCTTCGCTGGGAGTGAATATGGGCAGGACCTCTTGTTTCTGCTTTACTCCGCACACGTAGGCTTCATCTGCATGATGGTGCCCACAGACTTTGAAAATACTAACCCAGCTCCTGAAAATCAGCACTCTACTGTTTTCACAAGAATCATGCCCAATATTTGTCCTGTTTTTAGAAGATAACCATCAGGGAGAATATGCACTCTAGGGGACTTGTTTAGCTGTTGGTTGAGGGACTTTGTTTTTTCCCATTTTGATCTTGTATCAATTAAGGGTAGACTTTAAGCTGTACAATAATATATTACAAAAAAAATAAGGTATAAATCATCTTTCAAATAAAGAATCACATTTCCTGCTTACTTAGAGTTTAACTTCTGAAATAATTGATCATTATTGCAGATTAATTGTTAGTAGGAAGTAGATGAACACTTCAGCCTTCACTCTCAAGTATTCTAATTTCTCTCTTGAAGTAGCCCATGATTCAACCTAGAGTCACCACAATATATATGCATAGTGTACAGATCATGAGAACAGCTCTTTAAGAGAACTCTGTGACAAAGTATAAAACCCATAATTTTCACACTTTGAAAATTGCTTTTGCTTTGCATAACCATAAAGGGAAAATTAATATTTTTAGCTAAAATAGTGAATAAATAAACATTAGTCTTTGCTTTTTCTAGATTTTAACCACATAAACATTTTACTATAAGAAGGTATTTATACGTTCATGTCTTTATTCATTAAAACTATTTATTGAACAAATGCTGTGTGCTAATGTGACCTGTGTTCCGTTTAAAAGTAGGAGAGATGATCTGGTCATCTAAACGATATATCTGAGTGAAATATTTAACCTATCACGATGTTGCCCTTTTAAGGGATTGTTTACTGTGTGCCTTTTAATGGAAGAGCATTCACTAATTTAACAAGGGTTGCAGGACACATGTCATTAATTAGCTCAGCTAGCATGGCTGTGGGGTAGATGGTCCTGTAAATCAACGGCTCTTACAGTCACTAATTAACTGACTTAGTTTCATGGCACAGGTATGTATTTCAATTAGACTGTGGTTCCTGTTATGATCAAATGAGGTCAAGTATACACAGTAATGTGAAAAGTAGGGACACCAAAGGGGAAAAGTGGCGGGGGTGGTGGTAGTGGTGGGATGAATTGGGAGAGTGGGATTGACATGTATACACTAATATGTGTAAAATAGATAACTAATAAGAACCTGCTGTATAAAAAATAAATAAATAAAATAAAATTCAAAGAAAGATAAAATTGAGGTATAATTGACATCTAACACCATATTATTACTTGAAGGTGTGCAAAAAAATAGTAATGTAAAAAGCCATATTATAATGGTGCATGGATGTGTATGTATGTGAGTGTAGGTGGTTTTACAGGCAAAATGTGTAATACAAGCATTATGGCTTGTAACTGAAATAAAGTTTACAAATTTAATTGGATTCTCATCCCATAATATATGCATACATGTATGCACATGTACACAAACACACACACACATGCACTGTGATAGAGTATTTATCTATGTATTTGAATGATATAAATATTTAATTTTTGGAGTCCTGACAAAGAAATAAAATAGTCACACTTTATCTGGGTGAAGATCAGCATCTGGAACTATAAAAATGAGCATTCCAGATTTTTGACTAATTTCATTGCTTTTATTAGTATGTTGACTTCATGTAGATCCAGCCTTCCTTTCAAGGGGGAACAAACATGTAGAATACTTCCATAAATGGTCTCTCTTCTCTCAATAAGAGCAGCCATATACAAATTGTAGAACGTTTAGTCATCATGGTTGAAAATATCACATAATGTTAATATAGTCCTCATCTGGTGATACATTTTAAAATCAGATTTATTAAGATCAGAGTTGGTTTTGACTAGGGCTATGACATTAACCACTGTTATTTAATACGAGATAGAAGGATAATTGTCTATTTCTTTTCAGACATTTATGTGTTTTTATTAGGATAATGAATAACGAGTACAGAATTATCAACATCATTTTGTGTAGTTATTCTGTTTGTTTTTAAATAATATCTGTAACGTCAAGCTCATTTTTATTGCATAACCTAAGCACACACAGAGCCTCCAGTGAAGCAAAACAGAGGTTGAAACATATTCATTGCCATTGGCTTTTAAAGAAACCTCTGAGAAGTTTGTCTCAATATTTAAAAGGAAAAAAGATGGGTACCTTTCTGAATAGATGCCATTGTGTTGCTCAAACAAAGCTGACTCTGTAGAAGAGAGATGGATTGTTTTGCCTTTGACCAGTGAGCATTGTCACCTGAACAGAACTCACTAGGGACAATAAAGGATTTTCAAAGGTTCAGTTGTTGTTTAAGCAGATATTAGTTATTATTCCAGTCTTAGAGATATCTAAAATATATATCTACATCTATATCTCTATCTATATGTCTCATCACACACACACACACACACACACACACACACACACACACACACACATTTGACTACATCCCTTTATTCCTTGAAATGCTTTGAGAGGCCTGAAATCATCTTTCGGTCACCGAGAGGAGACTGGGTTCAAGTTCACTTGTATTCGGTCTTTGCTGTGTGCCTGGCTTTGTGCTCCATCCTTGATTCTCATTTCTTCACCCAACCTCCCAGGACCCTGTGTAGCATCAGACTGTCTATATTTACAGATGACAAAACCAAGATGCAGAGAGGCTAAGAAATCTGCCCAAAGGCACAAAGCTATTGGCAGAGCCAGGATTTGAGGCCAAGTCAAGGTTCTAATACACACGTACCTAAGTATGAACTCAAACTCAGTTGAAAATAAAGTGTTAATGAGGCTAAGTGTCCCAGCTCCATGATAAGAAGTTTAGGTTTGTTAAGATCTTTCAGGAACTCAGAGGGTTTATTGCCAGTTTTACTCTTCTCTTAAAGAAGGGTTTTCTCCCATTGCTGGCATGTGCAGTTATAAAAATAAATTAGAGGTAAACAGATAACAGTTTCCTGGCTGCCTTCATGTCTGTGAGCCTGACACAGATCCCAGAAGGAAAAATATGCTGCAAGGAGGCTTATGTGATGTTGCTTATTTAGGGATCCTTTGATCACTTATTTACGATATCCAGTTACGGCCACGTTACTTTCCTTTTTGGGCAAAAGCACACGTTCACTTGACCATTCTTCAGGCGGAAGCTGACATTGCCTACCACTTCCAATATGTCCTTGTGTGCCCAAGCTCATAATTGCGACATTTGAGTTCAGAGCTCCCATGGCAGCACAATTACCACCAAATTCACCGCCGTTGGGAACATTGGTGAGGCCTGCCTCAGAGGCCTCTTTGTTAGTCAGGAACATGCAGACATGCTTCATTTTGCGTCATAAAGGTATTCCAAAAGGAGTTTCTCATTGAATTATTTTGTAATAACATATTTTTCTAAGTACAAAATAAACACATGTTCTTGGTGGAAAAATTGAGAACTACAGAAAATACATGTTATAATATATAAATAACCTGCAACAGCAGCATGCAGGGATAGGCATCATATACAAACAGGTTGGTTTATTTCCCGAATAACTTTTTTTTTTTAACATCTTTATTGGAGTGTAATTGCTTTACAATGGTGTGTTATTTTCTGCTTTATAACAAAGTGAATCAGCTATACCCATACATATATCTCCATATCTCTTCCCTCTTGGGTCTCCCTCCTCCCACCCCCCCCCATCCCACCCCTCTAGGTGGTCACAAAGCACCGAGCTGATCTCTCTGTGCTATGCAGCTGCTTCCCACTAGCTATCAATTTTACATTTGGTAGTGTATATATATCCATGCCACTCTCTCATTTTGTCCCAGCTTACACTTCCCCCCTCCCCGTGTCCTCAAGTCCATTCTCTAGTAGGTCTGCGTCTTTATTCCCATCCTGCCCCTAGGTTCTTCATGACCATTTGTTTTTTCTTAGATTCTATATATATGTGTTAGCATATGGTATTTGTTTTTCTCCTTCTGACTTACTTCACTCTGTATGACAGACTCTAGGTCCATCCACCTCACTACAAATAGCTGAATTTCGTTTCTCTTTATGGCTGAGTAATATTCCATTGTATATATGTGCCACATCTTCTTTATCCATTCATCTGTCGATGGACACTTAGGTTGCTTCCATGTTCTGGCTACTGTAAATAGAAGTGCAATGAACATTGTGGTACGTGACTCTTTTTTGAATTATGGTTTTCTCAGGGTATATGTCCAGTAGTGGGATTGCTGGGTCGTATGGTAGTTCTATTTTTAGTTTTTTAAGGAACCTCCATACTGTTCTCCATAGTGGCTGTATCAATTTACATTCCCACCAACAATGCAAGAGGGTTCCCTTTTCTCCACACCCTCTCCAGCATTTATTGTTTGTAGATTTTTTTTTTTTTTTTTTTTTTTTTGTGGTACACGGGCCTCTCACTGTGGTGGCCTCTCCCATCGTGGAACACAAACTCCGGACGCACAGGCTCAGCGGCCATGGTTCACAGGCCCAGCCGCTCCGCAGCATGTGGGATCTTCCCGGACCGGGGCACGAACCCATGTCCCCTGCATTGGCAGGCAGACTCTCAACCACTGTGCCACCAGGGAATCCCTGTTTGTAGATATTTTGATGATGGCCATTCTGACTGGTGTGAGGTAATATCTCATTGTAGTTTTGATTTGCATTTCTCTAATGATTAATGATGTTGAGCATTCTTTCATGTGTTTGTTGGCAGTCTGTATATCTTCTTTGGAGAAATATCTATTTAGGTCTTCTGCCCATTTTTGGATTGGGTTGTTTGTTTTTTTGATATTGGGCTGCATGAGCTTGTAAATTTTGGAGATTAATCCTTTGTCAGTTGCTTCATTTGCAAATATTTTCTCCCATCCTGAGGGTTGTCTTTTCATCTTGTTTATGGTTTCCTTTGCTGTGCAAAAGCTTTTAAATTTAATTAGGTCCCATTTGTTTATTTTTGTTTTTATTTCCATTTCTCTAGGAGGTGGGTCTAAAAGGATCTTGCTGTGATTTATGTAATAGAGTGTTCTGCCTGTGTTTTCCTCTAAGAGTTTTATAGTGTCTGGCCTTACGTTTAGGTCTTTAATCCATTTTGAGTTTATTTTTCTGTATGGTGTTAGGCAGTGTTCTAATTTCATTCTTTTACATGTAGCTGTCCAGTTTTCTCAGCACCATTTATTGAAGAGGCTGTCTTTTCTCCATTGTATATTCTTGCCTCCTTTATCAAAAATAAGGTGACCATATGTGTGTGGGTTTATCTCTGGGCTTTCTATCCTGTTCTATTGATCTATGTTTCTGTTTTTGTGCCAGTACCATACTGGCTTGATTACTGTAGCTTTATAGTATAGTCTGAACTCAGGGAGCCTGATTTCTCCAGCTCCATTTTTCTTTCTCAAGATTGCTTTGGCTATTCGGGGTCTTTTGTGTTTCCATACAAATTGTGAAATTTTTTGTTCTAGTTCTGTGAAAAATGCCAGTGGTAGTTTGATAGGGATTGCATTGAATCTGTAGATTGCTTTAGGTAGTACAGTCACTTTCACAATGTTGATTCTTCCAATCCAAGAACATGGTATATCTCTCCATCTGTTTGTATCATCTTTAATTTCTTTCATCAGTGTCTTATAGTTTTCTGCATACAGGTCTTTTGTCTCCTTAGGTAGGTTTATTCCTAGGTATTTTATTCTTTTTGTTGCAATGGTAAATGGGAGCGTTTTCTTAATTTCACTTTCAGATTTTTCATCTTTAGTATATAGGAATGCAAGAGACTTCTGTGCATTAATTTTGTATCCTGCAACTTTACCAAATTCATTGATTAGCTCTAGTAGTCTTCTGATAGCATCTTTAGGATTCTCTGTGTATAGTATCATGTTATCTGCAAACAGTGACAGCTTGACTTCTTCTTTTCTGATTTGTATTCCTTTTATTTCTTTTTCTTCTCTGACTGCCGTGGCTAAAACTTCCAAAACAGTGTTGAATAAGAGTGGTGAGAGTGGGCAACCTTATCTTCTTCCTGATCTTAGGTTTCAGTTTTTCACCACTGGGGATGATGTTGGCTGTGGGTTTGTCATATATGGCCTTTATTATGTTGAGGAAAGTTCCCTCTATGCCTACTTTCTGCAGGGTTTTTATCATAAATGGGTGTTGAATTTTGTTGAAAGCTTTCTCTGCATCTATTGAGATGATCATATGGTTTTTATTCTTCAATTTGTTAATATGGTGTATCACATTGATTGATTTGCGTATACTGAAGAATACTTGCATTCGTGGGATAAACCCCACTTGATCATGGTGTATGAGCCTTTTAATGTGCTGCTGGATTCTGTTGGCTAGTATTTTGTTGAGGATTTTTGCATCTATGTTTCTCAGTGATATTGGCCTGTGGTTTTCTTTTATTGTGACATCTTTGTCTGGTTTTGGTATCAGGGTGATGGTGAACTTGTAGAATGAGTTTGGGAGTGTTCCTCCCTCTACTATATTTTGGAAGAGTTTGAGAAGGATAGGTGTTAGCTGTTCTCTAAATGTTTCATAGAACTCGCCTGTGAAGCCATCTGTTCCTGGGCTTTTGTTTGTTGGAAGATTTTTAATCACACTTTCAATTTCAGTGCTTGTGATTGATCTGTTTATATTTTCTATTTCTTCCTGGTTCAGTCTCAGAAGGTTGTGCTCTTCTAAGAATTTGTTCATTTCTTCCAGGTTGTCCATTTTATTGACATATAGTTGCTGGTAGTAATCTCTCACCTGCATAACTTTTTAAAGTATACATACACACACACACACACATAGATACACAAACATATTCTAACACACACTCATATATGTATATGTAAATAGGGAATGACAAAAAAATTAGGTCACAGAGATTGAACATTTGAAACATGTTTATTGCTATATAAATCTTACTGTCGTGTACCAAATGACTGTCAGGACTATATATATCATTTTTTTCATTCTGCATTTCTCACTTTACCATTGAAATACGTATTTTCCCATATCATTTTGTATTCTAGGAAAACCTGATATTCTGATGGTGGCATAGAATCCTTTTTACATAAAATAAAATGATTTATTTAGCTATTCTTTCAATTGTTGGGCATTTAAGCTTTCTGCCTTTTTCTCTATTATAAATAATCTTTGTTATAGAAATCTTAATCTGTATCTTTGTTATAGAAATCTTAATCTGTATCTGATTAATTAGGCAAAATTCTTGGAAATACCATTACTGGGCCAAAGAGCTTAAATGTTTATTAATCCCTCAATACACACTATATTGCCAGGTTATTTTTTTTTCTTTTCTTTTTTTTCCCCTTGATTTTTTTCATTTTTTTATTGCCAGGTATTTTAAGAAACATACTTCAAGCCTACTTAAAGAAAATTGCTTTTTCAAAAATGTTACAGTAAATTTTCTTTTTTTTTAAGGACAATCACTTGTAATTGGTATTTTTAATAAAATCTAAATTTTCATAATATTTTATCTAGTCAGACACTTTTTTTTTTTTTACAGATGGGAAATTAAGGCTCAAGTTCCATACAGAAGACAGAGTAACACAAAATCTATCTTCCATACCCCAATAAAGATGTTAAAAAAAAAAAAAAAATCTATCTTCCAAGCCTGGTCAAAAGCCGTTACATTTGTGTTATCAATTCAGTAGAGAAACAGTTTGGGTTTCAATGGTTGAGACAATTTTTGGTGGGAGGGAATATTTCAGTATTTCCTTTAAGTGTGGTGTTGTGTTTTGACTCTCATAAGTAGGGCCTCTATGGTAAAATGAGAATCATTTTATTCAATCTGGTTCATGGAGCAATAGTATTCTGTGAAATCCATGCTGCATAAAAAAATATGGTGTGCGTAAGAAATACTGTGTATGTGTGTTTTTAAATGTGGAGTCTTGGTTTTCATCCTTAAAACTGATTCACTAGCTCTGAATAAAACTTAGAACTATTCTTTTTAACAAGCAACGAGTTAATTCTGGGGCAGATGTTCTAAGGCCACACTGTGAGAAATACTGGTATGATGATGAAAAAGTCTGTTGGACCGTGGTGCTTCGACTGTAGCTCTAATCTGTCTGTAATTGACTTAACTTCTCTCTGCCTCAGTTTTCTTATCTATAAAGAGGGGAGAGAAATACTAGTTTTCTCCAGCTAGGATTGTTGTGAGGATTTAGTAACATAAGACATGCAAAAGGATTTAGCACAATTCTCAATAAACAAATCCTCAGTAAACACTAATTTATTGCCATTGTTTTCATTGGCATCATGTCTAGGTCATTATTCCTGCACTGGCAAATTAAAATGGATACTTTTAAATGGTTGGTATTGTTGGTGAATTATTGATTGTGATTTTTCCTGTTGTCCCTTCTGACATGGCTAACTAAATTGTATTTACTTAGATATTTCCCCTTTTTTTTTTCTCTTGTTTCCATCCATACACGCCACTATGGTTGAAATTGAATTGAGGTCACAGGTAGCAAGACCTACCCAGAGAGTCTGGTAGGACCAGTTGAAAAAGTATCAGTGAGTCTTGCTGCAGATAAAATAGTGATTCTGCTGCTCATCTGCTGAGAGACCCCATTAGGAAGTGTCAGTTCTCCTGAACACTGTTGAGCTACAATTTGTGCATCATATCAGCCATGGCATGTGTTTGCATAGTTAATTCCCCCTCAGCTGGTCCAGCAATAAAACCTGTGTTAAACAGAGAGATTCCTTTAAGTGGTTGTTGAAGTCTAGGTATAGCATACACATTCAATAAATAGTTATTAATTTCCTACACATGGTGTCAGAACTGTGTTTGGTGCTGGGGATACAGAAATGAATATATTAAAGTAATTTAATTCCACTGTTTCCTGGGATCATCTTTCTTTTTTTTTTTTTTTTTGGTACGCGGGCCTCTCACTGTCATGGCCTCTCCCGTTGCGGAGCACAGGCTCCGGACGCGCAGGTTCAGCGGCCATGGCTCACGGGCCTAGCCGCTCCGCGGCATGTGGGATCTTCCCAGACCAGAGCACGAACCCATGTCCCCTGCATCAGCAGGCAGACTCTCAACCACTGCGCCACCAGGGAAGCCCTGGGATTATCTTTCTGAACAAAACAGTATGATACAGAACCTTCAGGCACTATTCAATTCATGGCTACTTCCTACTAAAGCTGAATTTATCTGAAATTGCTGGCTGCTAGATATTCCAAGCATTTCAAATAGTACTAATTTAGCTAAAGAGTCTACTTGGACGAAAATAGGACACCTTAAAGCACAAGTCAAAGTCTTAAGAGAAAATAACATCACACCAGCAAAATCTCTGTATAATCCCTAAAGAAATGTCCTCTCAAAGCCTATTTATTTCAGGTCATATTTAGTTAAACTACATAACTTAGGCATTCCCCTGAGTGTCAGTAGAATTTGTCCCGGCGCTGTGAATTTGTCAAGCCAAGTTACTCTCTCTCCTGATCCATGGAAAGAGACAACATTTATTGAGAGGTTATTGTATGTCAGTCCTTAAAGTGGGTACTCGCGTGTCCTCTCATTAAAACCTTCTAACAGCCCTTTCTTATAGCTGGGACCTTGTAAAGACTATGTCAGGAACAGAACAATAGCGTTTTAAGGTTCAGGCAGCCAAGAAGCTGTTTTGCTCAAGTTCAGAGAAGCCATTGCTGCCAAGATCTTGTGGCTGGTACAGGCTGGTGCTCCTTGGAGAGAACAGAGGGCTGTGGCTGGACCCATTGTCCTGCCTCCTCAGGGCCAGGCAGGGTAGCAGACCCAGTTGTTTAATGCCCTTTTGTTGATATTTTTACTTTAATAGGACCTTGTTGCTTCCATGGTAGGTGGATTGTCCTTAGCTGGTTTTAACTCTTTCCCCATTTCATAGCAGAAATTCTGAACCTGGAATCCACAAAGAGGCTTTAAGGACCTGTAACTCCCTTAAAATAATAACAATAAAAATTTACAAAGCACTCAATGTCCCACTTCACATTATTTATCTTATTTAAACCTCATCATGGCCCCGTCAGATAGGTGCCGTTTTTATTTCCATTTTGAACATGAGGAAAATGAAAAGAGGTTAAATATCTTGCAGAAAGTCTATAACTATGTAGCAGCAGAGTAAGGGTTTTAATTCAGGCTATCTGGATCCAAGCTAAAACTCGTAGGCCTAACCACTAGGCCATACTAAACTTTCTGGAATTATATCCAAAGGGGTGTGTGTGTGTGTGTGTGTGTGTGCGTGTTTTTGTGTGTGAGTTTTATTCTGAAGACTTACATTTCTGAAGATTTTCAAGTCATTTGATTCTTAAAGAGATCTCTCTTTTTTTAATTGAATAGTTAATTTACAATGTCTTATTAGTTTCAGGTGAACAGCACAGTGATTCAGATATAGATAAAGACATAGATATTCATTTTCAGATTTTTTTCCCATATAGGTTATTACAAAATATTGAGTATAGTTCCGGGTGCTATACAGTAGGTCCTCGTTGCTATCTCTGAGCTCTAAAATTTGAAACCCTCTGCTACAGAGTTGCTATTATGCATGAACATTTATTAGAATGATCTGAGTGGAAACAGTCTCTTCCATACCTTTGGGGAGTCTATACTTGTGTTATCAGTTGAACCACTTGGTTCATTCACCAGGAAGGTCTGCAGGTCTTGAGCTGAGAGCCCAGCGCTTCCCAGACCTGCATCATTCCTTCCTTCTGCCCTCTGACCACACCTCTCCTTGGAGCACAACACCAGGTTTTATTTCGAAATAAAACCTATGCCACTCATGAGGTATCCAGAAAACTAGGAAAGCTGCAGGAAACTAAGAAGCAGGTGAGCTCAGGGGCAAAGAAATCATAAGTTTATAACCTTCCATTTAGTTTTATCATATCTTGCTGAAACTGGCATGTTAACCTAGGCGTGGATTGGAATATGCTATTCAACAGTAAAGAATTTTCAACTAGTTTATTGTAGTGAAATTCGCTTTTCTTGGAACCAGGATTAAAGTCACATCCTTTCTCTGCTCTAACAAAGCACAGCCACATAAAAGGAAAGTCTTAGAGTCCAAGTAATAACAAGATTTTGTTACGATAGAAACTATAAGTATACCAACACCTCTTTTAAAAATATAATTGGACCCCCTGAAGCGAGGAGGCTATATATTGGCCATTAGTTTCAGTCACTGGAAGGGCTGCAAATAATTTCATTTGTGTTTCACTGGCCTCAATGTGCATGCAGTGAGTCAAATTACGACCATCTTAAAAAGGGAATTAACATTTATTGAACACTTACCACCTTCAAAACACTGTCTTGGGTGCTTTAATGTTCATTAGCCCATTTTGGTTTTCTACATGTGAGTGCTTTATAATCCCTTTTCAACAAGCGTGGAAGCTCGGGCTTAGAGAGCTTTGCTTAAGGTCCCACAGCTGGCAGGGAACAGAGCCTCTTCAAATCCAGATCTGATTCCAAAGTCCATGTTGTTTCTACTAAGATATGATACTTGGGGGACCTAGTTTTCATTAACTGCATCAGTATTTTTTAATGCTGGATCCTAGAGAAGCAATGATGTATAATAGATAAAAACTTGAACTTCAGCCAAGTTACTTCTCTGAGCACCATTTCTCCAGCATAGTAATAAAAATCAAATGAGACAATGGATCTAAAATGCTGAGAATACTCTATTCTCTATTGTTATTGTCTATTGTTATTATTGTGTTATCCTTAAAAGGCCTATAGAACAGGGGCAGTAAGGTCCCCATGGACAGTGAGTCTCCCACTTGAGGACTGTCTGGGAGGGCTTGCCTTTGGGAGCTGCTAGGATATCAGCTCTGATTCTGTCAGGGATGCAGTGGCAGAGAACAGGGTTAAGGAAAGCTTGACAGATAGTCAGGTCTCCAGTATGGGAGACATGTCATCAGAGTAATCAGTGTTATCAGCTCTGAAAGATGTTGAAGACCACACTGTCTTCTAGGGACATCAGCCAAAGTTGGAAGCATCCAGGAGAAAGTATCCATATAGCAACACATAACAGTTACAGCACTGATGGTAGATTTAATACTGGGCTCCCAAAATTGTTTGCCTATTTTACTTTACCAAACAGAACTCCAGCAAGGATGGGAAAACCCTACTTCTGTGGTTCCTCTCTCTTGTGTACTGTTGCTTAAGCAGTGTTTATTTTGGTAACAGGAATACCTGGCCTTCCAGAAGCAACTTAATCTTCACCGGTCCAAAGATTATCTCTGTGCAATAAATAACGCAGGTTTCTTGTGATTCCCAAGGACACAGATCTCACATTACTTACCATCTTATAGTCAAAAATACCTTTGCTCTTCCTTCCCACTATATACAAGGCTGGAGAATGGAAGAGATGATTATATTTTGCTTGATATATTCTGGCATTACCAGTAGCGTGTACTTTTATTATTACAATTTTTAACTATGGTGAAACACGTCTGAGATTTTTCAGGTGAAATAGAGGCTGTGACGTAGTGTTCAAAGGGAATAACTCTGATTCCGGGAAACACGTTCTAAAGCATTGGCACCCTTTTTCTCCTCTCAATTCTTTCTGTTTGGTGGTGGGGCAGGGAAAAAAGAGGTAGATTCAGTCCTGTCAGACGAGAGCATCAAAGGCAGTAACTGGAGCTGTTCCACGAAGGTCAAAGGACTTTTTTTCCTACTCCATTCATAAATCCATGAGAATGGATATCTCACTGCGTTTAAATACAAAATGCACACTCCCATTTCTTTTTTCTATAGATACGTGAGTTCTCACGTGTTGTCCAGATGCTCATCTAATTACCATTATCTACTAATCCAAATAGAAATGACAAGGTTACAGTGTTCCTTTTGTTCCTGTTTTACAAGAGTTACCAATACATTTGGTTGAGAAGCATAAAGGCCAAGTATTCTCTCCTTGTGATAAGCATAGTGCCTCCCAGCACAGGAAAGAGCCAGCAATTACATAGTACTGAGCACATGCCAGCTACCAAGCTAAATGCTATCTTTTTCCATTTCATGGAAGAGGAAAGTGAGGCATGGAGAGGTTGAGTAACAGCCCAGCTCGCATGGCTAATAAGAGAGAGAGTCAGGTTTTGAACCCAGACAGCCTAGATCATGCGTTCTTTTTTTTTTAAATTAAATTAAAATTATTTTTTTATTGAAGTATAGTTGATTTACAATGTTGTGCTAGTTTCATGTGTACAGCAAAGTGATTCAGATTCTTTTTGCTGAATCAGATTCTTTTCCCTTATAGGTTATTACAAAATACTGAGTTGAGTTCCCTGTGCTATATAGTAGGTCCTTGTTGGTTATCTATTTGATATGTAGTAGTATTTATCTGTTAATCCCAAACTCCTAATTTATCCTTCCCCCCTCCATTTCCCCTTTGGTAACTATAAGATTGTTTTCTATGTCTGTGGGTCTATGTCTGTTTTGTATATAAGTTCATATGTATCATATGTTTAGACTCCTCATATAAGTGATATCATATGATATTTGTCTTTGTCTGGCTTATTTCACTTAGTATGATCATTAGGCTTACTTCACTTAGTATGATAATTAATCTCTAGGTCCATCCATGTTGCTGCAAGTGGTATTATTTCATTCTTTATTATGGTTGACTAATATTCCATTGTGTATATATATGCCACATGTGTTCTTAACCACCAGGATGTAGGGCCTTTTAATGTTTTTCCCTGAAGATAAGAGGTTAAATTCTCAGGAACAAACATACCCACCACAGGTAGGCGTGTGCACAGAACTCAGGCACAATCAACAGAATGACTGCCTCTCACACAGTGTAGAAAGCCAGCATATAATGAGTACTTGCTCTGTGCACTCTGTGCATGCACTGGAAGGGTGCATTTACAAATTTTATACGATGGAACTCACACACACACACACACACACACACACACACACACACACAGAGTATTATTTCTTCATGCGATAGATGAGGAAAGAGAAGCTCAGGCAGATTAAGTTGTTCAATGTTGTCCAACCAGCAAGTGGTGAATTCAAGATGCAAACAGGTTTCTGTGTCATCAAAGACCATTATTTTCCCACAGTGCCAGGATGCCTCCTCTCCCCTGTCATTCATGCACTCAATCATTTAATATGAATTTATTGAGCACCTGCTATTTGCTAATGCCTTGGTAGGCAGTATAGGGGAAGCACAAGATCTAAGTTCACAGGATCTAGATTCAAATCTCAGCTCCGTCATTAATCAGCAAGTTGTTAAATTTTTCTGAGCTGCAGTTTCATCATCTATAAAATAGGGAGTGACAATCATATGCATCTCATAGAAGTGTTATCAAGAGCAAATGAAATAATAGATACAAAAAGCATTTGGTAAAAAATAAAGCACCATGTAAATCTTATTTTTATTATGATAATTAAAGGAAGTGGTATGTAGGTAGCCTCCCAGCCTCAAATAGCTGGGGAGGGGCAGCTGGTAAGTGGAGAGATGTTTCTGAAGCCTGTTGCAGTACTCCAAAATAATGCTTTATTGAGGACGCGAGTAAGTTGTTTGGAATTGCAGGAGCAAGAATTGGAGGCATATTAGCCATTGTTTAGTCCATGTGGAGCTTTGAAGAATAAGAAAGATTGCATGGGTAGAAATAGGTGGGGCTCCCATAAAACTTCATCATCAGCACAATGTACTCTGGATATTGAGTACAGCGTGAGGAGAAGTATCTTTGGAGGGACCAGAGATGAGGTTTGGGAGGGAGTTGGGACCAGATTTTGAAGAAATTCAAATGCCATGACAAAGAATTTTCATCTAGTTTTATAGGCAAGAGTGGTTATCCAAGGAAGTAGCATAATCATGTTTTCCCACCACACCACGTTATCTCTGGCCCCCTCCTTCCTCCTCTACCTCTCTTCCCTTCTTCCCTTGTTTCTTCCTTCCATTCAACTATGCACAAAATCCCAACAGCAGTGTAGAGAATGGCGTAACTCAGCAGACCAGTGGGCAGGACACCACCTAGGAAGCTGATATGACAGTTGGGTTGAGAACAGCACTGGCTCTGGATACCCTGCCTCGCGAGTGAGGGTGGAGTCCAGGAATACAGGCTGAGTTCAGTGCTGTGCAGCTGAAATCAGAAATGTTAAGGCTGGAAGAGGTCTTGGAGACAAATCTGGTCTTCCTAACTTGCCAAGACATCAAATCGCCTGGACAGCTTTTTAAAAATACATAGTTGTGGGTCCAACCCTAGATCTACTGACTCAGAGTGTCCAGAAGGAGACCTAAGAATCTGTATTATTAAAAGTCTTTCTGAATTGGTATGCAGACCAATAATTGAGAGTGACTGGTAGTCAACCTTTTCATTTTATTGATAAAATTACTAAATCCCAGAAAAGTCAAGCGGTTTGCCAATGTCACAACTAGTCGGTAACAGTGTTAGAACTCAAACTTGGTGTTCCCAATAACCAACCCAGTACTATAGCCCAGGGTCAGTTCTTATCTTTATGCTAGAGAGAAATACATTTCTTTTTTGTCATATACTCCTGCTAGTATGAAATTAGAACCCCTTTGTCTTGCAGAACTGGTCTGTATTGTATTTAAGTAATTTTAACCACATGGTTGTTGGCTACATCTTCCCCCAATTATTATTAAGCATTTACCAAACATTCAAGGCATTACAGTGTGGTCAGGGTGATTAGCAAAGTTACCAGAGTGGAGGACCCTTACTTTAATTCCTTTCAAGTTTTTGTCATACTATTATTTAGAGACATGTAAACATATCCATTCATTTCAGCGAAATGTCATGTTCTACACAAAGATTTTGAAGGTTATGCTCAAGGCAGCTAGATAACATCTCACATAGGGGACAATAAAATAAGAATTTGTCTAGGTTTCAAGCTTTATGAAATTAAAACGAATCCAGTGGTACAATCCTCCATTTAAATCTTTAGTCCAAAGATCAGAGTATTTTGTTTTAAGTCATAATCCAGTCACTTAAATCAGTGAGACTCTGAATAAACCACTGCCCTCCTTCCTGAGCCTCAGTTTTCTTTTCGCAAATGAGGATGAACATCCACAGCCCTCACCCCCACTGCCATTGCCCAGGGTCACTGTGTGAATTCCACTGAACCGTGACAATGAAAGGGCTTTAGAAAACGAGGTGGGACTGCAGAGGAGAGGCACAGTTAAGGAGGGGCCTTTGGGAGAAATTCTTTTGTTTCCCCAGGAAGGCTCATCATAGTACAGGTCATCAAGAGCCACAGATGGAGCTCAGGGACATGGCAAATGGCTACAGCATCCTGAGAGATTATTTCCATGTGGCCTGGGGGCCCAAGTACGTTAGTGGGATTGGTGGCAAACATAGTATTCAAACTTGGGCTTCCCTGGTGGCGCAGTGGTTGAGAGTCCCCTTGCCGATGCAGGGCACACGGGTTCGTGCCCCGGTCCGGGAAGATCCCACATGCCGCGGGGCGGCTGGGCCCGTGAGCCATGGCTGCTGAGCCTGCGCGTCCGGAGCCTGTGCTCCGCAAGGGGAGAGGCCACAACAGTGAGAGACCCGCGTACCGCAAAACAAAAACAAAGTATTCAAACTCATAATTACATTGCAAGTTTAAAGGACAGGTGTGTACAAGGAAACCAAGAACAGAATAAGCATAAATGTGATGTGGATTTTTTTCCTCTTCTCAAATTTGATTTCTAGGTCTAAACTTACAGGAAAAGAAAAAGAAGTGTAAAAAAATCACGTTAAGATTTTTTTAAGTTCTAAAGCTAGGGAAAAAAGCAAAAAAATAATAATAATAAAAAAGAAAATAAAACAAAGAACCTCAACTGAATGAATGCTTATAAAAACTCCGATTTGGATTTCGAGAAGTATAGGTATCTCTAGGCCTATTTTCAAAATTTGGTCAAAATTAAATTTTAAAGATCAGCAAAGTATGTAATCACGTTTGGGTTTTTTTCTTCCAACATAAGTTTAAACAACTGACATCTATTCTTTTTTAGACTCTCTTAGTAGCTTAATGTATGCAAAAGAATAGGATTTATTTTATAAGGTATCTATTCTGTGAAGGTAAACACAGTTTAAATTAGATTATCTACCAGTGGTACTGATTTTGTATAGGCAGGCTGGAGAATAAGGTTTATTTACATATTTACACTATGGTGGTACAATGAAGTACTAAATAGTTTACATAACAGGAATCAAAACAATTACAGTTCCTATTAGGAAATAATATATCTGAGGATTCTGGCATGACCATCTATAGCCAGTTAGAGAAACTTTTGCTAGATTGAAAGCTTGTCCCATTACAAATGTCCTTGTTTACGCTGTACTTAGAGCTCCATGTACCATTTTGGACTCCTCATTAAAAAAGCATAAATCATTTTTTAAAAGGAATATAAATTCTACCAAAAAGGAAAAAGAAAGACTAAATATACACAGTTGGATATCAGAATCCATCCAGAAAAGAGGCCAGTTGGCACAAATGGATAATTATATCTAAATATTTGGGATCTATCATTGCATAAAAATGAAAGGAATTTTTATGGCTAAAGAAGTAAAACTTGACTTTTTAAAAAAACATAATGTCAAAGCAAAGGAGGTCAGCAGTGACAGCCATGCATTTTTCTTAACTATGGACTTGGCAAGTCAATAGGACTTATGAACCGTCTCACCAGGAGTTTGGTTGTCCTGAAGGAAAAAAGTCTCATTTTAATTTAGGAGCAGAAATTCAGTGCAACTACTACAGTCCTCGTGCCTTCTCAGAGCACTCCATTTCTTCCATGATATCGGGCAGTACTAGGTGGTTGATGAGTATCTGTGGAATCGATAGACTCGTTTCTGTACCTACTTCATCACCTTCAGTATGTATTGATCATTTGAGTTTGATCTCTAGGGTGACAATGAAATATTTTTCATACCAGAAATACATTGACACTCAGTGAAGGGAAAGAAGCCCAAACTAGACAGTACTCCATTATTTTAGAAGCCATACATCCCAGAGAATGTCCCAGGTAACTTCCTTTCCTCCTTCTAGAAAAACCTATCTGGCTCTAGAAGGGCATTTAGTCTATGAGTTCAGAACAGGAAGGATGGCTTTAGGCATTTGATTCAACTTATATCATCATTCCCAGTCTGAAGAATCAACTCAGATCTGATTCTATTTCAAATGAGGTAGAAAACGGTGAAGAGTGGTTCTGTTCTAGATTTGACTAAGCTATGAAATATTTCTAGAATTTTTTTGTAGTCTCTGGCTGTCCTCTTCAAAATGTACACATTCAGAATGTCATTTTGGTCTGGAATCCTATTCTAAGCAAGGCAAGCCTAGTTTGATCCGGTGTTTCTGAGACCTCATTGACTCCAGTGGAGCATGGATCCAAATCCGGGGGAAAGGCAACTCCTTGTCCTGTATCTCTTCTGTGATCCAGAGACAAACTCACGTTCAGCTGGTCCTTTCTAGCTTTCCAGATTGTCATCAAGGAAGGACAGAACCACGCTGGCTTTCACTCTTTACAGAACAGCCACCACTGTGTGTACTGGTTATAAACTTATTCTCTAACACTTCTTCAGCACTGGATGATAAGAAATATCTTCATGAAAATAAGTGCAATCGAGGACGATGGCGGAGTGTGGGGGGAATCTCAACCAAGTGTGAAGACGGTAGAATTAAAGAGGCAGTGGGTTTCACTTGGGCCTCTATGGGGCGCTTTTTTTTTTTTTTTTAGTCCAGAGGTAGATTGCATGTGAATGTTGACAGTTTAATACGTTTTCAGTACTGCCAACTTAGTTTGGTGTAATGTAGTGCGTTAGATGTTACTGTGAAAACAAATAAACCCCCCCAAACTGAGTGTTTTTTAAAAAGTGAGTTCATTTTTCATCAAGTAACTATCTAGGGTGGTGTTCAGGAAGACAGGGCAGCTGTCCTCCTCGTTGTCATTTGGGGACCAGGATCCTTCCATCTTGTGTTCCCACCATCGTTCGTGGCTGCAGAACCTTTGGCATCCAGCTGGCAGAAGGAGAAAGAGCACACAGCCAGGCATGTGGGAGGAGTTATGAGCCAGTCCTGGAAGTGGCATGCGGGATTTCTGCTCACATCCAGTTACGTGACCAAATCTAATTGCAAGAGAAATCTAGAAACCAGCACTTCTTGTCTGCCTAGGAGTAAGCAGAGAATGAAATTTGGCAGATGGCAAGCATAAGTTGCCACATTCACGGTCCTGATTATCGAATTCTATGCTTTTCCAAGATTGTTTTGTCTTTAGTCAGGATTACAGATAAAACCATTTCAAGGAAATATAGAAAATATCTTTACTCTTCAAAATCGTTACTGAAGTGGATCGACCCCACAGCTCTTCGACAGTCCATCCCAATGTCATAAAACATTTGAAGGATCATTTGCAAGCACATCCAGTGTAGGAAATCACAAAGGAAAGCAAATATCGATGGTCCTATAACACAATGATATGTAGGCAGTTTGGTGTGGGCATTTACATCTTTCTTTTTATTCTCTGTGATATATTTTTAAAGAATTGTGAAAGAGTGTGATTGTTTATGACCATCATAGGACAATATTACTACAATTGCTTTACCTTGGTAGAATTGAAGAAATGGTATCTAATTCAGGCCACACTGCTCTCTGAAGCCCTTCTCTGTTTGTTCCACTTCCACTAAAATGGAAAAACCCATCTGTTTGGATCACTGAGGTTGGAAACTGAGTGATATCATTTCTCCAAAATAGATTTAATAGTATGGCTTGGTGAATTGTTTCCTGACCTGTTTGAGGGAGAGTCCACACCTAGAGAAAAACATGGTGTATAAGTTTTCATATTCAGTAGTGGAAAAGAATCAGATTTGGATTATATACTTTTTAAATTTTATTTATTTATTTTTGGCTGTGTGGGTCTTCACTGCTGCACGCGAGCTTTCTCTAGTTGCGTCGAGCAGGGGCTACTCTTCGTTGCAGTGCAGGGGCTTCTCATTGCAGTTCTCTTGCTGTGGAGCACAGGCTCTAGGCACGCAGACTTCAGTAGTTGTGGCATGCTGGATCTAGAGTACAGGCCCAGTAGTTGTGGCACACGGGCTTAGTTGCTCCGCAGCATGTAGGATCTTCCCGGACCAGGGCTCGAAACCATGTCCCCTGCATTGGCAGGCGGATTCTTAACCACTGCACCACCAGGGAAGTCCTAGGTTATATATATATATATATATATATATTTATTTTATACAACAGGTTCTTATTAGTCATCAATTTTACACACATCAGTGTATACATGTCAATCCCAATCGCCCAGTTCATGACACCACCATCCCCACCCGCTTGCATCTTTCCCCCCTTGGTGTCCATACGTTTGTTCTCTACATCTTTGTCTCATCTTCTGCCCTGCAAACCGGTTCATCTGTACCATTTTTCTAGGTTCCACATACATGTGTTAATATACGATATTAGTTTTTCTCTTTCTGACTTACTTCACTCTGTATGACAGTCTCTAGATCCATCCACGTCTCAACAAATAACACAATTTCGTTCCTTTTTATGGCTGAGTAGTATTCCATTGTATATATGTACCACATCTTCTTTATCCATTCGTCTGTCGATGGGCATTTAGGTTGCTTCCATGACCTGGCTATTGTAAATAGTGCTGCAGTGAACATTGGGGTGCATGTGTCTTTTTGATTATGGTTTTCTCTGAGTATATGCCCAATAATGTGATTGCTGGATCATATGGTAATTCTATTTCTAGTTTTTTAAGGAAACTCCATACTGTTCTCCATAGTGGCTGTATCAGTTTACATTCACACCAACAGTGCATGAGGGTTCCCTTTTCTCCACAGCCTCTCCAGCATTTATTGTTTGTAATTTTCTGATGATGCCCATTCTAAATGGTGTGAGGTGATACCTCATTCTAGTGTTGATTTGCATTTCTCTAATAACTAGTGATGTTGAGCAGCTTTTCATGTACTTCTTGGCCATCTGTATGTCTTCTTTGGAGAAATGTCTATTTAGGTCTTCTGCCCATTTTTGGATTGGGTTGTTTGTTTTTTTAATATTGAGCTACATGAGCTGTTTATATATTTTGGAGATTAATCCTTTGTCTGTTGATTCATTTGCAAATATTTTCTCCCATTCTGAGGGTTGTCTTTTCATCTTGTTTCCTTTGCTCTGGTTTCCTTTGCTGTGCAAAACCTTCTAAGTTTCATTAGGACCCATTTGTTTATTTTTGTTTTTATTTCCATTACTCTAGGAGATGGATCAAAAAAGATCTTGCTGTGATTTATGTGAAAGTTTGTCCTTCCGATGTTCTCCTCTAAGAGTTTTACAGTGTCCAGTCTTACATTTAGGTCTTTAATCCATTTTGAGTTTATTTTTGTGTATGGTGTTAGGGAGTGTTCTAATTTCATTGTTTTACATGTAGTCCAGTTTTCCCAGCACCACTTATTGAAGAGACTGTCTTTTCTCCATTGTATATCCTTCCCTCCTTTGTCATAGATTAGTTGACCATAGGTGCATGGGTTTATCTCTGGGCTTTCTATCTTGTTCCATTGATCTATGTTTCTGTTTTTGTGCCAGTACCATATTGTCTTGATCACTGTAGCTTTGTAGTATAGTCTGAAGTCAGGGAGTCTGATTCCTCCAGCTCTGTTTTTTTCCCTCAAGACTGCTTTGGCTATTCGGGGTCTTTTGTGTATCCATACAAATTTTAAGATTTTTTTTCTAGTTCTGTAAAAAATGCCATTGGTAATTTTATAGGGATTGCATTGAATCTGTAGATTGCTTTGGGTAGTATAGTCATTTTCACAATGTTGATTCTTCCAATCCAAGAACATGGTATATCTCTCCATCTGTGTCATCTTTGATTTCTTTCATCAGTGTCTTACAGTTTTCTGAGCACAGGTCTTTTACCTCCTTAGGTAGGTATAATCGTGGTATTTTATTCTTTTTGTTGCAATGGTGAATGGGATTGTTTCCTTAATTTCTCTTTCTGATCTTTCGTTGTTAGTGTATAGGAATGCAAGAGATTTCATTTCCTTTGGATATTATATACCCAGAAGTGGAATTTCTGGATCATGTGGTAGTTTTATTCTTAATTTCTTGAGGAACCTCCACACTGCTTTCCATAGTGGCTGTACCAATTTACATTCCCATCAACAATGTACAAGAGTTTCTCTCACTAGGAAGCTAGGAAAGGCTAGGAGATTAGGATGGCAATTTTAAATAGAGTAGCCTGGGAATATCTCACCGTGAAGGTGAGATTGAGCTGATACCTGGGTAAAGAATATTCCAGCAGAGGGAACTACAAATGCAAAGTCGCTGAGGAGGAAGCGCTCCTTGAACATGTGTTCAAGGAACAGCCATGGGACAAAGAGGCCGAGGCACAGTGAGCCAGAGGGAGAGAGGTACAGGGTGGGATCAGAGAGGCCTCAGGGGCCCAAATCCACTGAGGAGGGCCTTAAGCCCCCGTAAGGACAGAGTATTTTTTCTGAGTGCAGTAGAAAGCATTGGAGGGTGCTGAGCCGGGACTCCTAGGGTTCTGATTAACATTTTAGTGGGATCACTCAGTCTGCGATATAAAGAATAAAGAAGTCGGGGGCACACCATTAATTACCAGTGTTCCAGTGTGGGCTTATCAGAGCAATCTTAGTTGCTCTGTGTCACAGAAGAAATAAATATACACAAAACATCCTCACCTCCCCCTTGTTAACAAGACGCTCTTCCTCTCTTGGGCTTTAGCTTAATGAAGCCCAGGTTTGATGAAAACTGCATTTTGGAAATAAAAGAGCTCAGACGTGGTCTCAGAGAGCAAAAGGCTGGTGGTAAGGTTGGTATTTTCCTTGCACACAAAGAAAGTAAAACCAGGGGAAACCTTGCAGGACTGCATCTGATGCTCACGTCCAGCCCAGCCGGGAGACCTGTGCTTTACTCTTCCCGTCCCCTCCATGCTCTCAGTTTGAGATTAGCACCTGAAAACTGGATATCAAGGAAAGGAACACGTGCTTACTTATTTTATTCTCAATCACAGTGAAGCCTGGATGAAATTTTCAGAAATATTAAGGTCTACCAACAACTACAAAAATAGACACTTTCGTTGTCAACATATATACAGGTTAAATATATGACTTGAACCATTCATTATTTTTAGAGATTGACTGCAAGTATGGACCTCACTTTGCCACCGCAGGCTTTGCCTCTAACTCCCAACACTGCAGCCCCATGTTAGGACCTGTTTGAGGACCTTTGTTAACAAATTTTCAGCCATAAAGAATGAAATAATGCCATTTGCAGCAAATGGATGCCACTAGAGATTATGATACTAAGTGAAGTAAGTCTCAAAGAGAAAGACAAATACCATATGATGTCACTTATAAGTGGAATCTAAAAAGTGACACAAATGAACCTATCTGTGAAACAGAAACAGAATCATGGACAGAGAACAGACTTGTGGTTGCCAAGGGGGAAGCGGTTGGGAGAGGGATGGAGTGGGAAGTTGGGGTTAGCAGATGTAAGCTTTTATGTATAGAATGGATAAACAACAAGGTCTTACTGTATAGAACAGGGAACTATATTCAGTATTCTATGATAAACCGTAATGGAAAAGTATTTTTAAAAAGAATGTATATATGTATAACTGAATCACTTTGCTGTACAGCAGAAATTAACACATCATAAATCAACTATACTTCAATAAAAATAAATTTTAAAAAGAAATAAACCTCAAGTAAAACAATTCTGAGTTTGAGCTTTTTAAATTTTAGATCGAATCTTTTAGAAAAATCAGCCTTTTGCCATCTTGTTTGGCAAAAACCTACTAATCAAGTCCGGCTTATTCCTTCTGGCCTCCAGTGCAAACATCAAACTCACACCATCGTTTTCATCTTGAATCTCTTTATTGGCCTCTGTGACTTGAGAGTGGCATAGACATGTCAGAAACAAATGTTGTGTGTTCCCTGAGATCATCTGATATTTTTACTCATAAATAAGCATATGCCTATACCCTTTTTGCCAGGCTTTTGTTTATAAAAACCATGTGTGAAAACAAAGGGTAAAATTACATTCTCCATGCAAATATACGTATTATGCAAGATAACGTGCACACTGTCACCTCTGTAATCCACTAATGTGCTAAATACCATGCCCTCTCACGGTGTCCTATTCAAATTTGAGATGCAGTTTTGGGATTGATTAGAAAAAATCGTCATTTATGCATATCACTGTAAAATGCATTTTTCTACAGTCTCATCTCTATAGATAATCTGAACAAAGTAAATATTAAAATGGGGAATTGGAAGAAGCAGTATTTATTTTCTTTACTCCAGAGAAAGTATTTGATCTTGCAGGAAAACTTTGAATGTTAAATATCACTGGCGTTGATTAGAAACAGGTTTCATAGCCTCGTGGTATTGATAACAATGGTAAAATACTTATTATAGAGAGAAAAAAATTTTTTTTTACATCTTTATTGGAGTATAATAGCTTTACAATGGTGTGTTAGTTTCTGCTTTATAACAAAGTGAACCAGTTATACATATACATATGTTTCCATATCTCTTCCCTCTTACGTCTCCCTCCCTCCCACCCTCCCTATCCCACCCCTCCAGGCGGTCACAAAGCACCGAGCTGTGCTATGCGGCTGCTTCCCACTATCTATCTACCTTACGTTTGGTAGTGTATATATGTCCACGCCTCTCTCTCGCTTTGTCGCAGCTTACCCTTCCCCCTCCCCATATCCTCAAGTCCATTCTTTAGTAGATCTCTGTCTTTATTCCTGTCTTACTCCTAGGTTCTTCATGACATTTTTTTTTTTCTTAAATTCCATATATATGTGTTAGCATACGGTATTTGTCTTTCTCTTTCTGACTTACTTCACTCTGTATGACAGACTCTAGGTCTATCCACCTCATTACAAATAGCTCAATTTCGTTTCTTTTTATGGCTGAGTAATATTCCATTGTATATATGTGCCACTTCTTTATCCATTCATCCGATGATGGACACTTAGGTTGTTTCCATTTCCAGGCTATTGTAAATAGAG
Source organism: Pseudorca crassidens (assembly GCF_039906515.1). Classification (NCBI taxonomy): domain Eukaryota; kingdom Metazoa; phylum Chordata; class Mammalia; order Artiodactyla; family Delphinidae; genus Pseudorca; species Pseudorca crassidens. The sequence goes on along the minus strand of NC_090298.1, from coordinate 46,444,972 downwards.
CTGCAATGAACATTTTGGTACATGACTCTTTTTGAATTATGGTTTTCTCAGGATATATGCCCAGTAGTGGGATTGCTGGGTCATATGGTAGTTCTATTTTTAGTTTTTTAAGGAACCTCCATACTGTTCTCCACAGTGGCTGTATCAATTTACATTCCCACCAACAGTGCAAGAGGGTTGCGTTTTCTCCACACCCTCTCCAGCATTTATTGTTTCTAAATTTTTTGATGATGGCCATTCTGACTGGTGTGAGATAATATCTCATTGTAGTTTTGATTTGCATTTCTCTAATGATTAATGAACTTGAGCATTCTTTCATGTGTTTGTTGGCAGTCTGTATATCTTCTTTGGAGAAATGTCTATTTAGGTCTTCTGCCCATTTTTGGATTGGGTTCTTTGTTTTTTTGTTATTGAGCTGCATGAGCTGCTTATAAATTTTGGAGATTAATGCTTTGTCAGTTGCTTCATTTGCAAATATTTTCTCCCATTCTGAGGGTTGTCTTTTGTCTTGTTTATGGTTTTCTTTGCTGTGCAAAAGATTTGAAGTTTCATTAGGTCCCATTTGTTTATTTTTGTTTTTATTTCCATTACTCTAGGAGGTGGGTCAAAAAGGATCTTGCTGTGATTTATGACATAGAGTGTTCTGCCTATGTTCCCTCTAAGAGTTCGATAGTTTCTGGCCTTACATTTAGGTCTTTAATCCATTTTGAGTTTATTTTTGTGTATGGTGTTAGGGAGTGATCTAATCTCATTCTTTTACATGTACCTGTCCAGTTTTCCCAGCACCACTTATTGAAGAGGCTATCCTTTCTCCACTGTACATTCCTGCCTCCTTTATCAAAGATGAGGTGACCATATGAGCGTGGGTTCATCTCTGGGCTTTCTATCCTGTTCCATTGATCTATCTTTCTGTTTTTGTGCCAGTACAATACTGTCTTGATTACTGTAGCTTTAATTTCTTTCATCAGTGTCTTATAATTTTCTGCATACAGGTCTTTTGTCTCCTTAGGTAAGTTTATTCCTAGATATTTTATTCTTTTTGTTGCAGTGGTAAATGGGAGAGTTTTCTTGATTTCACTTTCAGATTTTTCATCATTAGTGTATAGGAATGCAAGAGATTTCTGTGCATTAATTTTGTATCCTGCTACTTTACCAAATTCATTGATTAGCTCTAGTAGTTTTCTGGTAGCATCTTTAGGATTCTCTATGTATAGTATCATGTCATCTGCAAACAGTGACAGCTTTACTTCTTTTCCGATTTGGATTCCTTTTATTTCCTTATCTTCTCTGATTGCTGTGGCTAAAACTTCCAAAACAATGTTGAATAAGAGTGGTGGGACTGGGCAACCTTGTCTTGTTCCTGATCTTAGTGGAAATGCTTTCAGTTTTTCACCATTGAGGATGATGTTGGCTGTGGGTTTGTCATATATGGCCTTTATTATGTTGAGGAAAGTTCCCTCTATGCCTACTTTCTGCAGGGTTTTTATCATAAATTGGTGTTGAATTTTGTCGAAAGCTTTCTCTGCATCTATTGAGATGATCATATGGTTTTTCTCCTTCAATTTGTTAATATGGTTTATCACATTGATTGTTTTGCATGTATTGAAGAATCCTTGCATTCCTGGAATAAACCCCACTTGATCATGGTGTATGATCCTTTTAATGTGCTGTTGGATTCTGTTTGCTAGTATTTTGTTGAGGATTTTTGCATCTATGTTCATCAGTGATATTGGCCTGTAGTTTTCTTTCTTTGTGACATCCTTGTCTGGTTTTGGTATCAAGGTGATGGTGGCCTCGTAGTATGAGTTTGGGAGTGTTCCTCCCTCTGCTATATTTTGGAAGAGTTTGAGAAGGATAGGTGTTAGCTCTTCTCTAAATGTTTGATAGAATTCGCCTGTGAAGCCATCTGGTCCTGGGCTTTTGTTTGTTGGAAGATTTTTAATCACAGTTTCAATTTCATTACTTGTGATTGGTCTGTTCATATTTTCTATTTCTTCCTGATTCCGTCTTGGCAGGTTGTGCATTTCTAAGAATTTGTCCATTTCTTGCAGGTTGTCCATTTTATTGGCATATAGTTGCTTGTAGTAATCTCTCACGATCTTTTGTATTTCTGCAGTATCAGTTGTTACTTCTCCTTTTTCATTTCTAATTCTACTGATTTGAGTCTTCTCTCTTTTTTTCTTGATGAGTCTGGCTAATGGTTTATCAATTTTGTTTATCTTCTCAAAGAACCAGCTTTTAGTTTCATTGATCTTTGCTATCGTTTCCTTCATTTCTTTTTCATTTATTTCTGATCTGATTTTCATGATTTCCTTCCTTCTGCTAACTTTGGGGGGTTTTTTTGTTCTTCTCTCTCTAATTGCTTTAGGTGCAAGGTTAGGTTGTTTATTCGAGATGTTTCCTGTTTCTTAAGGTAGGATTGTATTGCTATAAACTTCCCTCTTAGAACTGCTTTTGCTGCATCCCATAGATTTTGGGTCATCGTGTCTCCATTGTCATTTGTTTCTAGGTATTTTTTAATTTCCTGTTTGATTTCTTCAGTGATCACTTTGTTATTAAGTAGTGTATTGTTTATCCTTCATTTGTTTGTATCTTTTACAGATCTTTTCCTGTAATTGATATCTAGTCTCATAGCATTGTGGTCAGAAAAGATACTTGAAACAATTTCAATTTTCTTAAATTTACCAAGGCTTGACTTGTGACCGAAGATATGATCTATCCTGGAGAATGTTCCATGAGCACTTGAGAAAAATGTGTGTTCTGTTGTTTTTGGATGGAATGTCCTATAAATATCAATTAAGTCCATCTTGTTTAATGTATCATTTAAAGCTTGTGTTTCCTTATTTATTTTCATTTTGGGTGATCTGTCCATTGGTGAAAGTGGGGTGTTAAAGCCCCCTACTATGAATGTGTTACTGTCGATTTCCCGTTTTACGGCTGTCAGTATTTGCCTTATGTATTGAGGTGCTCCTATGTTGGGTGCATAAATATTTACAATTGATATATCTTCTTCTTGGATCGATCCCTTGATCATTATGTAATGTCCTTCTTTGTCTGTTCTAGTAGTCTTTATTTTAAAGTCTATTTTGTCTGATATGGGAATTGCTACTCCAGCTTTATTTTCATTTCCATTTGCATGAAATATCTTTTTCCATCCCCTTACTTTCAGTCTGTATGTGTCTCTAGGTCTGAAGTGGGTCTCTTGTAGACAGCAAATATATGGGTCTTGTTTTTGTATCCATTCAGCCAATCTGTGTCTTTTGGTGGGAGCATTTAGTCCATTTACATTTAAGGTAATTATCGATATGTATGTTCCTATTCCCATTTTCTTAATTGTTTTGGGTTCATTATTGTAGGTCTTTTCCTTCTCTTGTGTTTCTTGCCTAGAGAAGTTCCTTTAGCAGTTGTTGTAAAGCTGGTTTGGTGGTGCTGAACTCTCTCAGCTTTTGCTTGTCTGTAAAGGTTTTAATTTCTCCATCAAATCTGAATGAGATCCTTGCTGGGTAGAGTAATCTTGGTTGCAGGTTTTTCTCCCTCATTTAAATATGTGCTGCCAGTCCCTTCTGGCTTGCAGAGTTTCTGCTGAAAGATCAGCTGTTAACCTTATGGAGATTCCCCTGTGTGTTATTTGTTGTTTTTCCCTTGCTGCTTTTAATATGTTTTCTTTGTATTTAATTTTTGACAGTTTGATTAATATGTGTGTTTGCATATTTCTCCTTGGATTTATCCTGTATGGGACTCTCTATGCTTCCTGGACTTGATTAACTATTTCCTTTCCCATATTAGGGAAGTTTTCAACTATAATCTCTTCAAATATCTTCTCAGTCCCTTTCTTTTTCTCTTCTTCTTCTGGAACCCCTATAATTCGAATGTTGGTGCGTTTAATGTTGTCCCAGAGGTCTCTGAGACTGTCCTCAGTTCTTTTCATTCTTTTTTCTTTATTCTGCTCTGCAGTAGTTATTTCCACTATTTTATCTTCCAGGTCACTTATCCGTTCTTCTGCCTCAGTCATTCTGCTATTGATAACATCTAGAGTATTTTTAATTTCATTTATTGTGTTGTTCATCATTGTTTGTTCCATCTTTAGTTCTTCTAGGTCCTTGTTAAATGTTTCTTGCATTTTGTCCATTCTATTTCCAAGATTTTGGATCATCTTTACTATCATTATTGTGAATTCTTTTTCAGGTAAACTGCCTATTTCCTCTTCATTTGTTTGGTCTGGTGGCTTTTTACCTTGCTCCTTCATCTGCTGTGTGTTTTTCTGTCTTCTCATTTTGCTTATCTTACTGTGTTTGGGGTCTCCTTTTTGCAGGCTGCAGGTTCGTAGTTCCCGTTGTTTTTGGTGTGTGTCCCCAGTGGCTAAGGTTGGTTCAGTGGGTTGTGTATGCTTCCTGTTGGAGAGGACTAGTGCCTGTGTTCCAATGGATGAGGCTGGATCTTGTCTTTCTGGTGGGCAGGTCCATGTTTCGTGGTGTGTTTTGGGGTGTCTGTGGACTTATTATGATTTTAGGCAGCCTCTCTGTTAATGGGTAGGGTTGTGTTCCTGTCTTGCTAGTTGTTTGGCATAGGATGTCCAGCACTGTAGCTTGCTGGTCGTTGAGTGAAGCTGGGTGCTGTTGTTGAGGTGGAGATCTCTGGGAGATTTTTGCCGTTTGATATTATGTGGAGCTGGGAGGTCTCTTGTGGACCAGTGTCCTGAAGTTGGCTCTCCCACCTCAGAGGCACAGCAGTGACTCCTGGCTGCAGCACCAAGAGCCTTTCATCCACACGGCTCAGAATAAAAGGGAGAAAAAGTAGAAAGAAAGAATTAGTAGAAGTAGAAACAAAGAAAGAATGAAAGAAAGGAGGGAGGGAAGAAGGAAGGAAGGAGAGAAGGAAGGAAAAAAGGAAAGAAAGAAGATAAAGTAAAATAAAATAAAGTAAGGTAAAATATAATAAAGTTATTAAAATAAAAAATTATTATTAAGAAAAGAAAAGCAAAAAAAATTTAAAAAAAAAAACGGACGGATAGAACCCTAGGACAAATGGTGGAAGCAAAGCTATACAGCATAAATCTTGCTCTCAACGTCCACCTCCTCAATTTGGGATGATTCATTGTCTATTCATGTATTCCACAGATGCAGGGTGCATCAAGTTGATTGTGGAGCTTTAATCCGCCGCCTCTGAGGCTGCTGGGAGAGATTTCCCTTTCTCTTCTTTGTTCTCACAGCTCCCAGGGGCTCAGCTTTGGATTTGGCCCCGCCTCTGCGTGTAGGTCGCTGGAGGGCGTCTGTTCTTCGGTCAGACAGGACGGGGTTAAAGGAGCCGCTCATTCGGGGGCTCTGGCTCCCTCAGGCCGGGGGGGAGGGAGGGGCACGGAGTGCGGGGCGGGCCTGCGGCGGCAGAGGTCAGCGTGACGCAGCAGCCTGAGGCGCGCCGTGAGTTCTCCCTGGGAAGTTGTTCCTGGATCCTGGGACCCTGGCAGTGGCGGGCTGCACAGGCTCCCCGGAAGGTGGGTGTGGATAGTGACCTGTGCTCGCACATAGGCTTCTTGGTGGCGGCAGCAGCAGCCTTAGCGTCTCATGCCCGTCTCTGGGGTCCGCGCTGTTAGCCGCGGCTCGCGCCCGTCTCTGGAGCTCCTTTAAGCAGCGTTCTTAATCCCCTCTCCTCGCGCACCAGGAAACAAAGAGGGAAGAAAAAGTCTCTTGCCTCTTGGGCAGGTCCAGACTTTTCCCCGGACTCCCTCCAGGCTAGCCGTGGTGCACTAACTCCCTGCATGTAGTGTTCATGCCACCAACCCCAGTCCTCTCCCGGCGCTCCGACCGAAGCCCGAGCCTCAGCTCCCAGCCCTGCCCGCCCCGGCGGGGGAGCAGACAAGCCTCTCGGCCTGGTGAGTGCCGGTCGGCGCCGATCCTCTGTGCGGGAATCTCTCCGCTTTGGCCTCCGCACCCCTGTTGCTGTGCTCTCCCCCGCGGCTCCGAAGCTTTCCCCCTCCGCCACCCATAGTCTCCACCCGCGAAGGGGCTTCCTAGTGTGTGGACAGTTTTCCTCCTTCACAGCTCCCTCCCGCTGGTGCAGATCCGTTCCTATCCTTTTGTCTCTGTTTTTTCTTTCTTCTTTTGCCCTACCCAGGTACGTGGGGACTTTCTTGCCTTTTGGGAGGTCTGAGGTCTGCCAGCCTTCAGTAGGTGTTCTGTAGGAGTTGTTCCACATGTAGATGTATTGCTGATGTATCTGTGGGGAGGAAGGTGATCTCCACGTCTTACTCTTACGCCATCTTCCGGTGAAAAAAATGAGAAAAAATATTTTTGAAATAATTTTCCAACTTGCTTACACTTCATTAAGCTTGAGGGCGAACCATCCCCCTCATCCTGAGTGGTAAAGCACCAAAATGGATTCCGTCATACGGCCAACAGCATGGGCTACCATACATACAGCAGAGTCAGGTAAAGGAGAGTAAACAGCACTGTAGTTGTGTCTCAAGTACCGGTACCAAGCTAGACCCAGTGGCTGGAGGCCTGAGGTCGGAAGGACTGTTCCTGCTCATTCTATTCCACCGGAACCCCACCCAGGTTGTTGGGATCTCCATGCCTTCCATGTTCCTAGCAGGAAATTGTTCTTTCTCCTCGGTGAGGAATATCTAGAGAAAAATCAACAGTCTCTACTCTCTCCCCGGATGTTATCACACTGGAATGATGGAGTGGAGTGGAGACAGCAACTAAGTTGTGAAAGCAGCTCAAGCCGTAAGAGCAATGTGGCTCTAGCACCTGTCACCTCATTGATTGCCAAGGTTGATTCTGGTGCTTTGGCTGACCAGCCCTCAGTTCCCTCCCTCTAGATTCTTCCCAAGGCAGTGTGCTCAGGAAAAATCTGGATGGAAAGTACCCCTTAAAGAAAAAGGGTAATAATAGTAAAAACAACAATAGCTGCTAAGTATATGGAATGTGCTGGCTGCCAGGCAGTGTGCTAAATGCTTTCCAAATATTATATAGGGCCTTATAATTGCTCTAGAACTAGATACTGTAATTGTTCTTATCAGGGAATGGGAGCTTAGAACGGTACAGTAACTGCCCAAGAGCATGCAACTAGAAGGTGGCAGAACCACGATATGAAATTTAGACGTTTTCTAATTCCCAAGTGAATGTCTTTGGAATATTTTTGGTATCTCCCCATCTCCCAGCGGGAAGATCTCTGTTGTCAATGCACCATTGTTAATACACAGCAACAGAAGCAGCTCTCAGATGCCCCTGACTTGAATAGAGCCTTCCAGGGTCCCCTCCAGCGTTCAGCAGATGCTCGTTCTCTCCAGGGTCTTCCCCGTGGGAGCTCTTCACAGATGCTTTGATAATGGGACCTCTGTTGATCGGGGCTTCCCGCAGCTGCTCCACTGGAGTCCTCATGTGTCTCACCTTCATCAGACTCCACACTGGAGGTCAATGTTGAGTGTAAGGTCCTGATGGCCAGGTGACATGAGATGAGCTGTTCACCCGGGATGATAGCAGGACCACGGCTCAGGAGAGAGTCCACATCATGGGCAAGAAGGGATGCAAAATATGTAAACCAGAGAAGCAGGGTGTAGCATCAGGCCAAAAAACTGAGAAATGATCCCAAGCGGACAGATGATTACAAGGTCAGTAGACACAAAGTGTGGGAGCAGTGGAAGAGGCTGAATGGAAGGTGGATCACGACAGGTAGTCCAGTAATTCTACTGATTTGGAACAGTGTAGAGAGCTGGGGAGCAGTTTGGTTGGTTGGTCAATTTGCTTGTTTTCTCTTTGGTTTTTAAAGGGTCCTGAGTGGAGTGAATGGTCCTGAGTAGTGCTAGATGCACACAGCCTTCAGTAGTTCTAATTGCAACAGGCTGGCAGGGCCATTACTCTTTACCGCCCCCCACTGGGGACCATGCACAGCTGCGTTGCTGCTTCTCCACTAATGACTTCTTGGTAAAAGCCAACTCTGTCAGGGAACATATACATCATTGAACTGCATTAAGGACAGCAAACATGTGGGACAATGGAGCATCTCGCTTAGTTTCATTTGCTAAGACCTTCTGCAGACTCACCATCCCTCCTTATTCCAAATGAACTCTAAAACTCTGTAACGAAACCCACCCAAAAGGTTTCAGCAGAGACTGTTTTGCACCTTACTGTTGTATTCAAAACTGAAAAAACAGAGGATTTGGAAAATTCCAAAATTGGGGGTCATATAAAGACCAAGGCCCAGAATTAGCCTTGGCAAACGTGATCCATAAGTTGTTCAGAATGTTAACATTTGAAGTTCTATCCTGGTGAGGAAGCTAAGAGATGTTTCTCTATTTTTATAATGAATAAGAGGAGGCTTTGCAATAGAGAGAGAAACACAGGGGCCATTCTCCCAGGCTCTGGAATCAGTGGGTTGAGTTTAAAACCCACTGACAAACTGTATGGCCTTGAACATGTGACTTAACATAGAGCCACTTCTTTATGACTCAGATTCCTCATTGGTCAAATGGAAAATATAGTGGCTACTTCAAAGGGTTATTGTGGGGATTCAATGAGATAATGTACATAAAGCACACAGCACAATTCCTAGCGCTTGGAGAGTGTTTCAAATGCTTTATTATCATTATTATCATCATTATGATTATTATTCTCACCATCATTATTAGTCTCAGACATTCTTACTCTCCCCAAATCTATACTTCCTTTCCTAAACTTCTGCTAATCTTATACTTGGGCTTCATCTAATTGGCAGTGAGTCAAAAGAGGATTCATTATATCAAAGTGTTTGCCAAAGAGTGTTTTTGGCAAATTCACAACTGATCTCTTTGGTCCCAACGTCTAAGGTTAGGGTTACCCCTCATCACCTTCTTGTCTTGTTAATAATACCATGACATTGACTGTTTATAAAGTTACGTTTCAAAAATGAACAGCTTATTTGAAGCCATCCATATTTTCAGGCTAAATAAAGTCTCAGTTAATATACTATCCACCGAATGAAGTACTGCCTTGAAGTGTTCCCAACCTAATCTCTCCCAAGAAAAGATCCTTAGTTCTAATATTTGAACAAAAGAGCTCATTTTTTTAAGTAAGCATAAATGTCTAATAACAGATCAGTGACCATTTTTTAGATCATTCTCAATCTGTTTGTAAAGCTAATACTAATATTTCTTAGGCTAATATATTTTCATCAATATTTGGTAATCACTTCCTATAAATTTTGAGGTTTTATTTTTTGGATAATATTTAAGAGGTCGTTTTCATGAGTCTTTAAGAAATAGATAGTTTTGGCCTTTATTTACAGTAGATTTTCCTCAAGAAAGTGATCTCCATCCAATGGCCAACTTGTTATATTACAACCTGCAAAGAAAAGTATCAAAGCCCATATACTCCCATATCAAGCACTTTATGACCTACTAATAACTGTTTGGTTTTAATAGGTAATACTACCGCAAAAACTGTTAAATATTTTAAGATACTTATCAGTATTTGTTCCAAAACTGATAGTGGAGAATTTTTTTTGTTAAGTCAAGACTTGCTTAATTTAATTGGAAAGATTGCAATAATAAAAAAGTGCAAATTTCTGATTTGGGGGTAATATTGGTATTTCCTCAATTGAACTGAGAAAAACTAAGCCAAAAATCGTACTCCTGTATCTCCTATATTTCTGTTTCTGCATAACATGAAAAGGATACCATATTTTATTTTTTAAAACAGTAACAACATTTTGATATTGGAGGGGAATCAACATAAACATTTTTTATGTGTTCACATTAAGACCTCTTCATGCTGAAGAGTGGCCATCACTATCTCCTTAGAGCAGAAATCACCCCTATCCTCTCCCTATGCAGAGGTCTTTTATGTCTTTCAACTGTATACTGAATGCCTTCAAAAGCCCTCTTTAAATACTACTTTTCCATGAAGATTTCTCAGATATCCCAGCTTGGATTAATCTCATCTCCTTTATTTTTGTACCTCAATGTGCTTATGGTAGGTACTTAATAAATGCTTATTGAGTTAAGCATATCCAAGTAGAGCCTGCCAGAGATCCTGAATAAGTCTCTTTAATGATTAGAGGTCCCTTCCCTTTGGCCTTTCTCAGGATTGTTAAAGTCCCAGATGCATGAAGTATCTGTCCGCAAGAAACAGATGTCCCTGTTTGGGTGTCATAGTTGCTGGTTTACAGGATTATGCATTACAGCTGGGAGAACTTCAGGAATAGTAGATAATTAAATCCAGTTAGTTCAGTAACTTTGGTCAATTAACCTTTCTAGGAGCTGGTATCCTTGTCTGTAAAATGAATCTGCTCAAGTAGATAATCTCTCAATGTCCTGTAAGGACCAAATGAATATATCTGTAAAGTGACAAAATTCTAAGAAAATTTTAAATTGAAAAACATGTTTATGACTGGCTAAGCTAGATTATGAGTTTTCCCTTTTTTTTTTTACTAGACGGATTGATTTGGAGTCAATGTTCTACTTTGGTCATAGATTCATAGGTGATTCATGAAACATGAAAAGCATTCGTTGTCTTTGAGAACAGATGCTTAAGACTCTGTCAGTTCAGCCAAGAAATGTGAACTTTATCTTGAGGACAACAGTGAGCCACTGTAAGGTTTTGAACTGATGAATAACACAGTCAGGTTTAGATTTTAAGAAGAATCATACAAGGTGGAAAATGGATTCAAGAGACTAATTTAAAGGCTCTTATAATAATGTAGGTGACAGTTGACAGAATCCTGAACTTAGTATACTGGCAGTGGGGATGGAGGGAAGTGGCCACAATAGAAATTAGTGATTGGGTAGGTGTAGGTGGGAGTCGAGAAGCCCAGGTTTGGGGAATCAAGGATATTAGGCATGTAATGGGCACTTGTTGAACTGAACCCAAATATTTAGTGAATTACTGTGTAAAAGGAATTCTGTACTTAGGAGAGCTAGTCTTTGCAGAATGGCTCCTTGTAAACTGAAATTGAGTTCAGAGAGACCTATATATTTTGTATTTGGTCAGTGAACAAGGTACTCAAAGGTGTAGGAAGACAAGTATATAAAGTCAGTGTTTTTTTTTTCTTTTGTGTATTTTGGTATTACCATTTTTTTTGACAGCAGGAATCAGCTGTAAGTTTTCCTATTGTCAGTTCCTAAACTGAAGTCTCCCTTTACTAAACTATCAACATGCAATTCACAGCAATGTCATTCTTTCTCCTTAATTGACAGCTTCGATGTGGACAATGGCACATCTTCTGGACGGAGTCCCTTGGATCCCATGACCAGCCCGGGATCTGGGCTAATTCTCCAAGCAAACTTTGTCCACAGTCAACGCCGGGAGTCCTTTCTGTATCGATCCGACAGCGATTATGACCTCTCGCCAAAGTCTATGTCCCGGAACTCCTCCATTGCCAGTGACATGTAAGTGTGAGGGGGAGCAAAGAGAAGAGGGCGTGCTTAGAGAAAAATCAAGTAAATTTCCCTCTAGAGTTGATAAAACCAATGATATTTGTTCAACTGCATCATTCTCTAATTTAAAAAGGATGGTGGCTAAAATTATACAAGTTGAAGATAAATGGTAGATTGAATCTGTCACTCTTGAAAAGAAACATTTATTTTCCCAGAGAATACATTGTCTGGGAAAAGAGAGAATTAAATTTGCAATGGAGACATTTACACTTAAAACTTTAGCTTATATTCATGTAAGACCTGAGTTTAGCTACCCAACCATGTGAATATTTTCGAATATTTTGACAGGCTTTAAACTCAGTTTGCAAGTCCCTGTGATATTAGCACATAGAGCCCTTTGAATATATCTCCATTGACGTACTGTGCAGATGTTAGCCCTGGTTTGCCAGTTCATTTGAAATCTTTGTGAAGGTTTGCCTAAATTAAACCATTTTGGGAATAGTAATCACGGGAGGCAAGTACAGAAAACATTAGACAGACTTGAATATCATTTTAGACATGCCACAGCTTGGAAAGTAATTAAAACTGATAAGCAGATTCGCAGATCATACACCATCATTAGCTCATTTTCTTGTGCTTACTGTAGTGTTCATTAGTTTCCTAGTTTCTGGAGGCTTCTAAATAGGGTCTAACTCTCACTCAATACCTGCACTGTCGTTGGTGGTCACTCTGCCTCTGTGTAGAGTTAGTGTCTACTTTCCTCCTCTGCATCTAGGCAACTGTCTGATAACATCACCATCTCCTCATGACACCATCTCAAAAACTCAGCACAGGTTGTAGTACATCTTAGAGGAGCTGTATGGGGTTCCCGAGGGTCTACTGTTATTCTTGGTTTTCTAACAGACCATCAAGGTATCTTAATAGGTCTCTGTGGGATTCTAGAAATGGACTTATGCTTTGCTCACTTCCCAACCTATGGCTCTTAGTTGCCATTTATTAATGGTTGTAAAATGACAACATTGTCTTCTCCCTAGGAATGAGCAGCTAAAGTACAATCACTTTGATTCAAATTCTGAATTATGAAATTCACATTGTGTAACTGTCTTTGAGAACTGCAGGAGAGAGAAGAAAACTGTAAGACAGAGTTCTTGTCTCAGATAACTAATAATCTTATGAAATGACACGTTTTAGATCAAATAATTAGTGAAAAAGACAGTATGTAAGTCCTAATTTCTGTCCTTGTGGTCTACAGGCAAAAGCATCTCATCACATGCACAGGTCTCCACCATCTTTCAAAAACTATCCAATCTACCCTCCTTTTTTATCTGTTGTTTTTGGTAATAAAACTTCTGCATAATCATATCTCTGCCCATCCTTCCAAGCCCACCCCAAGATCTACATCTGTTCTCTATATTTCCTTATATGTTGTTGTTGCCTTAATATTCTGAAATCTATCTTCAAATCATACTGACCTCTGAAAATCCATGAATTCAAGTAATGTTTATTGGCCACCCATAAAGCAGAAGGCATGGTGCCAGTTATTAAAGGAAATACAAGGTGCATTTCATCTCCTAGCTGCCATCACTGTTGTGTGCTCTCTTCCCTACTGCTTGCAGACCTCTTCTTCACCAGCTTCTCTTATCACCCCTTAACATATTTCCCCAAAGTATAGCCCGACCCTCTGGGCTCTGCTTTAGAAAACTCTTTTGTATGTATGTTCGACTATCAGCCTTCATCAGATGACTTACTGCTCAGTATCTCTGGCCCTGCAACCTCAGTTGAGCTCCAGATCCATAGCCCCTAATTGCCTTCTGGAAATTTAGACTTTCCCGTTCAACTGTTCCTTCACACTCACTAATTAGTACATATTCAGCATGAATTCATTGTATTGATGGCGTCCACCCTCCTTCACTACAAAACAACTTCTTTTTCCCATTGGTTTTATTTCTATGTTATTTTTATCCCATTTTCTTAGGTTTGAAAATTAAGACATTTGTTCATTCATTCACATGTAATAAAAATACGTACTGAAAAGCTATGGTGTGTTTAAAGCTCCCCGTCTGCATGGGGGTAGGGGGAGAGGCAGGGCAAAAGGGCTGACCTTTTAGACCTTTGGAATAAAATCTGGTGAGCGCCATCCTTGAGGCATTTATGAGAGAAAAGGAGAAGAGAAGGAGAGTTTGCCAGCCAGGGATAGTCAGGTGAAGGGGGCAACATTTAGATAATGTGGGGCAAGGGAAGTCATGGCTCAGTTAAGGAATGACTGGTTGGTGTGAGTAGGGAAATGTGGCAGGAGAAAAAGAAGGTCGGAATACAGCGTATGGGACCTCAGAGCCACAGGTTTTTAGCTGGGATCACGTGATCGCATTCTTGTTTTTATTGCTTCTGATTACTCTGTTGTTGAATGATTGTATAGAATGAAGCGATTACAGGGAAATAGATCATGTTGAAATTCATAGAAGCAAAGCAGGCTGAATATGATGGAGGCCCAGGTCAAGGGAGTGGGGGTAGGATGAGGTTAGTCCAGATGCAAGAAGCAATAGGCTTACAGAATGGTGCGTGTGTGTGCGCGCGCGCGCGTGCGCACGCGTGTGCATGTTGGGAGATAGCCAGTGGGCAAGGAGAATCAGAGAGAATGTTGACGTTTTGACCCCGAACAAGTAAATGAATGGTGATGTTGACATGGGAACACAGGATAGAGTGGACAACATAATGACATTACGAATTTGGCTTTTACACGTTGAGGCCAGAACTCTAGGAGAAACAAGACAACAATTAAAGGACAAGGACAGAGAGCAGAAACAACAGTGCAGAGGGTGAGGGGAAACTAGAAGAACCAATTCCCTTCTGTAATGACTCGATTTGGGATGAACAGTGGGAGAAGCATCTTAGTGGGGTAATAGAAGAATTAGTGAAGGAGTGAATTGAAAGTAGAGATAGCAGCAAGTGCAACCATCTCTTTAAAAGTTTAGTAAGTTAAAGAGGAAAAGAAAAACTAAAGCTGCTTGAGGGAGAATTAGGTTCAAGGGAAATTTTTTTTGAATTCAGAACACTTAAGCTGAGGGACGCAGAGGTTAAGTATGGAGTTGTAGCTGCTGATGAACATATGATCACGAGCCTAAGTAAAGGGACTAACCTTGAAAAAGTAGTAGAGACAAGTACTGCATTCTTTATAACAATGAGAAAAAGAAGTGAAAGGGGGAGCTATAAATTTGGAGATGGATGGCTGAAATGTTTAGAGAATTGATGGCTTCTGATCTCTACTTTTTCGTGCAAGTAGAAAGTATATAAAAAAAGAACATATATATGTGGATAACTGAGTCACTCTGGTGTACAGAAGACATTGGCACAGCATTGTAAATCAACTACACTTCAATTAAAGCAAAAAAAAAAAAAAAAAAAAGAAAGTATAGCCATCGATGATTAAAGGAAAGAGTGATGGGGCAGCTTGAGAACGGGGAAAAAGCTTAATAGAGCCACACTGCAATTATAAAAAGAGAACAGAATAGGGGTGAGTAGAAAAGAAAAATGCTGAAAAGCCCTATAGATAATTATATATAATGTTGAATGGATGAACGACCAGGTTGAAAGTCATCTCCTCCAGCTTCATCAAATGTGAAATAACTGGGCTTTTGATAGAGGCCAGGGACAAACTCACAGTGACTTAGTAGACTCTGTTTTACATAGTTATGTATTCTATTGGTATTTTCTAAAATTATAGCAAATTGATTTTTGGATACCAGTGTGTATCCGTGCATTTTATGAAAAGGCTACAATATTTAACAGCTAAATAGTGCTTTTCTTTCCAAAGTAAACTTACGAGGATGACCTCAGTTTTCCCTCTACCTATTCAAGAGTTCCTTTATCTGATTGGACTCACATAAGAGTGACAAATCTAATTAGACCGTGATGCAACTCTATATTTTGTTGAAAAATAATGTCTTGACATGTTCAGCTTTCTCATTCCCCCTGGGTATTTATATTGCAGCTATACGGTTTTCCTTTGACAGTAACTGACTCCTGAAAAGCATTCTTTCTACTATGGAGATGTTTCTATGAGAAGCAAGGTGAATAGAATAAATAACTACCATTTCAGTCTTCAATCTGATACTATACATTCCATCTACAGATAAAGTGTTATCCTTTCTCTTCATGTGGCCAAATGTAAACCTCCATTTTCTTACCTAGTTCATGATAATGCTGGGAAGATTGTTCGGTGTCTTTAATTCAACTGCGCTTTATAGAGAATGACATTATTATATATTTTAATCACTTTTGATGATTTTATACTTAACTGTTCTAGTTAAGTTTTCCTATTGAGAAAATCCCTTAGAAATTTCAAATACAAACAGTAGCAATGAAAGTTTGTGATTATCTATTTGAATGAAGTGTTTTGGAAAACCATTAAATGCTCTTTAAGTTGAAATATAATTGTTTAATTTGTTGGTAAAGAGAGAAGGAAGATAATTACCTCCTATAAGACAGGATGGCATTATCTTATCTTCTATAAATAGATACTGATTAAATAGCTGAGGCACAAGAAGAAAATAAGATTAATAATGGTAGTAATAATAATCACAGCATACGTTGCATGTGTACATGACTCTTCATTCTTCTAAGTACTTCACATCTGTAATCTCATTTGATACTTTCCACAGTCCTATGCAGAGGGATATTATTACGCTGTTTTACAGATGAGAGACCCAAGGGCCTGAGAGCTTAAACTTCTTGAAAAACACAACACACATTTCGATCATTTCTACGAGAACATTATTTGCAAATGCCATAAAGTGCTGTGAAATATTGTGGCAAAACTGCTGAGAAGCAGAAGTACCTGTTCACCAAATCCAGTTGATCAAATGAATGACTTGGCATTATGAAAATTTAGTTTCCATTTATAGTTTAAGAATAAAAGAAGATACAAGCTCACATTGGTCAGAGAAGTAATAAAGAAAATATGCAACTGACTCTTGGAAAATATGCAACTGACTCAAGTCTATAGAACTAGGCTAAACTCAGCATCTAAAAAAATTAGCTTGTACAAGGCAGAAGAGAAGTTCCTGGCAGCCTCTGCTCAGAAGACTGTTACATAGTTTGTTAAATGTAATCCCGAGAAGCAACTTAATTCTTAAGAATAATAAGAAATAGAAATAATTTTAATGATTAGCTTGAGTACAGTAAAGAAATAAATACATGAAAAGTAAACTTAAACTATCATTAAGGGCTTCCCTGGTGGTGCAGTGGTTGAGAATCTGCCTGCCAATGCAGGGGACACGGGTTCGAGCCCTGGTCTGGGAAGATCCCACATGCCACTGGGCCCGTGAGCCACAACCACTGAGCCTGCGTGTCTGGAGCCTGTGCTCCGCAGCAAGAGAGGCCGCGACAGTGAGAGGCCCGCGCACCACGATGAAGAGTAGCCCCCGCTCACCGCAACTAGAGAAAGCCCTCACACAGAAACGAAGACCCAACACAGCCAAAAATAAATAAATAAATTTATAAAAAAGAATTAGTATTTTTTTAAAAAAAACTATCATTAAGAGTAAAAAATTATTTTATAAGAATAGAAACAACTAGATAACAGAAGGTTGCCCAAGTGCTGTCATGAAGAAACATGAAGAAAATTACAGAATAGATGGATAATTACATTAAATATGTGCAGGTTTTTTTCCCTCTTAAATTCTTCAGAATGCATTTAAAACTACTTTAACTTCTGGATAACAGTTACTTCTGTTGCTGCACTTCATTCAATGATATGTTATTTGTATTTACAAATACATAGATACAAGTCCCTGGAAAAATTAACAGGAGAATTATCAGTAACAAAACAAATAGAATTTAATCATAAAACTATGAGTTTATTGAATACAAACTGCCTGTCAAACCACATCAGTTGAAAACACGTTTCAATTCATCTGGATAATGGACCTCTAGTCTCCGTCTTCTGCTGAATAAACACTAACACAGAGAATCCAAAGATGATCCAAGTTGCTCTTTACTCATATCTACATACTGATACATACGGGGGAGGGCGTGGAAGGGGCAATGAAGAGGAAGTGAGCGGACCCAATGTACCATAGAAAACTGGGGCGCACTTGGCAGTCTAGCTAATTAGTCCCCGTCACCATACAGAAGGATAGGACCTCATTTATCAAGGCTTTGGGGTGCCCCATGTGGGCATTCTTTCAGCTAGGAGACACTATCCCCCATCCCCAACTCAAATTTCTACCCTTTCTTTAGCAGTTAGGAAGTCCCTCACCACCTCTTGAGCCTTTGTGAGTTTTCGGTTGTAGCTGTTCCTGGCCTCTTCCTATGACTATGGGGTAGAAGGTGGTATTGCCTCTAGTCCTGAGTTTGAAAAAGGAAGAATGATTGCTTATATACCTATTCATCAATTCTATTGCAGGTTACATTATTCTTCATTAGTCTTACTAAGGCATCTCTGAAAATAAAAATAAAAAGAAATGTTGCACCACAAAGGTTCTAGTCCTCACTGGATCTACATGAAAAGTCTGTAACCCCACCTAACTATATTTTTAGATCTTATTAGCACTGATGAGCATCTGTCTCTTTTCTAACCTTGATCTGCCATTTGAAAGTCCTCTACCATCATGTAAACACAGAAAGGTGCTGTGGTCAAATAATTCCTTCCTCAATTCCTGAGTTTTCCCAACTGAGGGAGTGTCCTCACCCCTCACTCAATGGTTTAAGAGTAATGAAACTAGGGCCAGGACATGTGCTGAGGTACCCTGGACCACCACAGGGAACTCACACGGGTTCCAGAGGTATTTTAAATTTTCAGGGAAAATTTAAACGCAGAAACATCTGTCAGTCACCTGGAGAACTAATAGCTTGAAATAGTTCCCAGTTTCAACTTTAGATCATTCCTTTTCTTTCCATGACATCATATCTTTGCAAAACTGGGTTATTGACAATTGCTGTGATAAGAAGCAAGCAATGCACAAAAATCAGCGTGGACCAGGAAGTGAGGGAGGCAGAACATCCAGGCTCATTCCGGAGTGAGAAGTTGTGCAGGACTCAACGAGTGCTCAGTTGTGGAGGCAAAACCTTATTAAATCGTTTGAACTAAATTATTAAGAATTGCCACTGGTAGTTATTTCTTTTGGCCAGTGAGGTGCTGTAAAAAACTACTGAGGTGCTAAGAGTATCATGAATTGAAGAAGTTTGAGAACCTCTGGATTAGGGTGTTTATTTGTGTCCTTAGGATTGGAGCTAAATCAAATCTTTGTGTGAAGAGAAATTTTGTTAAGAGAAAGAAAAAATTCAGCAGATTTTGAAAGCCATGAACTTCCGGATGAGCTCTAGAATTGAGAATTTATCCTATCCTTAATTCTGTTAGGACCCCAGGTAGACAAATAATTCATTATTATCAAGAGTGATATCATTTTGGTAGTGAGCCAGATAAACTAGGATTTTTCTTCCACTCCTTGAGGGTTGGCAAGTTACTACTACTACTATTATTATTATTATTATTAAGTATTGATACAGACACTAAACTTACACTAGCCATTAAATCCCAAGAAGTCTATTGACAGAATATTCTAAGGTCATTGGCTATTACAGTACTACTACTAGTTGTGCTACCTTTTCTCATCTTTCTGTTGTTTTAAAAATTCCACTTCTCTGTTCAGTCCCTGGGGCTGTTTTATTTCTAGCTCAAAAAACAGGAGGGCCATAAATGGTTAAAAAAATACTTATAAATTAGGTAAACATGCTTATTCAATTTTTGAATTAAGGAATTAAAAATAGCAGCTGAATACACATTTTATATTTCTAATCTCATACTTAAAAAATCATAAAAAGGAAGCTCTAATGTTCTGACATTTTGAATGAGCATGTTTGTTAATGACACAAGGTAAAAATAGTGGATTTTAATGCATTACCACAGCATTTGTTTAGTATCATTGTGCTATGCTCCAGTCTTTTAAAACAACAAATTAATTATGTGTTCTAATATCCCTTGCTTATCACTGCCAAAGTGATATATCCTGAGGTCTTAGGGGACATGAAGAGATAAATATTAGTTATGAAAAGTTCTTAAGGCAGAGGGAAAAAGAAATTGAGATTGACAAAACTTACCAGTAACTCATTATTTTCATGCTAAGGTTACTAAAATGCTATTACGTCTTTAGGAGAGTTTGCCCTAATATTTAGCATCCAATTTCCTTTTCTGAATTTCCTTCATACCCAGTATGCTCCTCAGTGTTTGGACTCTAGTTTTAATTGTGAAAAAAGAAAAAAAAACAGAAAAATAGTCACCTGAGTGTTTCTCAACTCCCGTAACTTTAGAAAAAAAGGCACTGTGAAGGTAAACTATTTAAACTTGTAAATGATTGACTATGCAGTTATGCTTTTACCTCAGACTTAATACTTTACACAGGGTAACATCTGCTTTTTTAAAAAATGTGGGAGAATGGTAGCTTAATAATAAAAGTGATTACTCCATAATTTTGTGAGATCAAATCCCTGCTAGAGAGCAAACTCATATCAACCTTGGTCAAGGAAGAGCTGGCTTATTATGCAGTGTATACAATGAACATCATCTCTAAGAGCAAAGTATGAATAAAATTAACTATGCAACTAAAATTAGGAACATTTGAAAACCGTCTTCAATGAAAAAAGCACAGTAACCTGCATAGTGCTCTCAGTGCAGTGTGACCCTAGATGAATGAACCAAGTTGAAAATTATGAGCTTTTCCTGCTTCTTGTAATGGACAAATGGCCATTACACAAGAGGATCTAGTTCTGTCAGTTATAGATACCGTGCCTGGGGACTCTCACTTGCTTTTTTTAATCCCAATGCTCTTTCCTCCATGTACTAAAGGAGACTAAAGTCAAAACCATGCTCTAGTGTTATAAAATGAAAATTTTCTGAACTTTAAATCTTGGTAGTAGGTGGTGGGAATGGAGCGAATGGTGACAGGTCAGGAGAAAGGAGAAAGCTGATTTCCAATGGAGGTAATCTGTGTCTTCTACCACATTTTAAATAAGTATATTGATTGGCTGCATTTTTGAATGAGAGTGTCATGCTTTCACTCAGCAAATATTGACAGTACCTACTTCATGTCTGGGTATCATTTGAAGACACCATAGACCCATGGAAACAAGACAAAAATTTTGTTTGGATGATGCATTCCTGTCATTTAAAAAAAATTCTAGATACTTACCCAGATAGAAAAGGACATTTACCCAGTCAATATTGATATTCCTATGTAAATCCCTGTTTCCACTAATACATCAATCACTTTAGCTATTGATTTTGTTTGACATTCTTAGATCCTTAGTGAATTTTTCTCAGTGTCTCCTGTACAGTTGTATGAGCCATATAAGGAAAAATAATCACACTACTGGAACATTTATGTGATGTGCTTCTTGAGATAAGATATACCAGGGATTGTTAGTAAATCATCCTCACTAAATCCCTGTAAGATGAAAATTTAAAGATATGCTATTTACAAATATGAAGAAAGCCTTCAACCATGCCTGTGGTTTTTCTTCAGAAAAAGGCAAGTCAAGAATATCGAACACTGGGCTTTGCTATCAGATTCCTGGCACTTTGTGGCATGGTTGAGGTGAGATTCACTGAAGAAATATCCCCAATTATTCCATCCACCTATTGCGGTTTCTCTCAAGCTTTGTGTCAGCTTCCCATTCATTGTCTTGAGACTTCAGGGTTTTCTTAATCTTGGATGAAGAAGAATTTGTTGTCATTGACTACTGGATAGTTATGTCTAGACATATGTAAGACCTTAACTCCTACAACCTGTCAATGGAAGTAGAAGAGTTAAAAGCAGAAAAAGAGCTGCATGAACTGTTTGTATATTTTGGAGATTAATCCCTTGTCGGTAGCTTCATTTGCAAACATTTTCTCCCATTCTGAGGGTTGTCTTTTTGTTTTGTTTATGGTTTCCTTTGCCATGCAAAAGCTTTTAAGTTTAATTAGATCCCATTTGTTTATTTTTGTTTTAATTTTCATTACCCTGGGTGGTGGATCAAAAAAGATCTTGCTGCAATGTATGTCAAAGAGTGTTCTGCCTCTATTTTCCTCTAAGAGTTTTATAGTGCCCAGCCTTACATTTAGGTCTTTGATCCATTTTGAGTTTATTTTTGTGTATGGTGTTAAGGAGTGTTGTAATTTCATTCTTTTACATGTAGCTGTCCAGTTTTCCCAGCACCACTTGTTGAAGGGGCTGTCTTTCCTCCATTGGATATCCTTGCCTCCTTTGTCATAGATTAGGTGACCATAGGTGTGTGGGTTTATCTCTGGGCTTTCTATCCTGTTCCTTTGATCTATATTTCTGTTTTTGTGCCAGTCCCATACTGTCCTGATTACTGTAGCTTTGTAGTATAGTCAGAAATCAGAGAACGTGATTCCTCCAGCTCCGTTTTTCTTTCTCACGATTGCTTTGGCTATTCAGGGTCTTTTGTGTTTCCATACAAATTGTAAAAAATTTTGTTCTCATTCTGTGAAAAATGCCATTGGTAATTTGATAGGGATTGCATTGAATCTGTAGATTGCTTTGGGAATATAGTCATTTTCACAATATTGATTCTTCCAATCCAAGAACATGGTATATCTCTCCATCTGTGTTGTCTTTGATTTCTTTCATCAGTATCTTATAGTTTTCTGAGTACAGGTTTTTGCCTCCTTAGGTAGGTTTATTCCTAAGTATTTTCAAATAAAACCAAATAAGCCAATCAAAAAATGGGGGGAACATCTAAATAGACATTTCTCCAAAGAAGACATACGGATGGCCAATAAACACATGAAAAGATGCTCAACATCACTAATTATTGGAGAAATGCAAATCAAAACTACAAGGAGATATCACCTCACACCAGTCAGAATGGCCATCATCAAAAAATCTACAAACAATAAATGCTAGAGAGGGTTTGGAGAAAAAGGAACCCTCCTACTCTGTTGGTCGGAATGTAAATTGATACAACCACTATGGAGAACAGTATGGAGGTTCCTCAAAAAACTAAAAATAGAACTACCATATGATCCAGCAATCCCACTCCTAGGCTTATACCTGGAGAAAACCATAATTCAAAAAGAGACATGCACCCCAATGTTCATTGCAGCAGTATTTACAATAGCCAAGACATGGAAGCAACCTAGATGTCCATCAACAGAGGAATAGATAAAGAAGATGTGGTACATATATGCAATGGAATGTTACTCAGCCATAAAAAGGAAGAAAATAGTGCCATTTGCAGAGACGTGGATAGACCTAGAGACTGTCATACAGAGTGAAGTAAGTCAGAAAGAGAAAAATAAATATCGTATAATATCGCTTATATGTGGAATACAGAAAAATGGTACAGATAAACTTATTTGCAAAGCAGAAATAGAGACACAGATGTAGACAACAAACTTATAGGTACCGAGGGGGTGGGATGAATTGGGAGATTGGGATTGACATATATACACTACTACGTATAAAATAGATAACTAATGAGAACCTACTGTATAGCACAGGGAACTCTACTCAATGCTCTTTGGTGACCTAAATGGGAAGGAAATCTAAAAAAAAGAGGGGATATATGTATACATATAACTGATTCACTTTGCTGTACAGCAGAAACTAACACAACATTGTAAACCAACTATACTCCAATAAAAATTAATTTTGAAAAAAGCAGAAAAAGAAAGGACATCTGTTTACATCTCTGCAAATGTGGGAGTCAACACTGTGACAGAAAATCATTTAAGCAGTTCAGTGCATGATGTTGCCTGCTAGTAAGTGTTATGAATGATCCCAAGACCAAGCCCTTTTAGCTCCTAGTTTTCTTTCCAGGGAGAACAGGGCCGCATGCAGATCTCATGTTTCCGTGTCTCAACATCGATTCCTCCTTTGGGACTTAGAGAACTCCAGACTGAATTTGTTCTATCCACCAGGGCCAGTTTTGTTTGTTTGGCTGGTTATTTTTTGTTCCTTTGTTTGATTTTTGGTTTTTTTGCCAGGAAAATCAGAAAACAAGCATTATGATTTATGTGTTATCTAAAGGTTCCTGTGGTGATCTTTAAAAAAGTGCAATAAAACTTTCATTCAATCACTGTTATTTTCAATTATGAGTACATTTTTACAGAAGCTAAAAAAGAAGGCAGTTGGTAAAAAGAACTCTTTTGCATCAAATCATGGAGTTAATTCCATGTGTTGACAGCACACTTTTGTTTTATGTCTTTTCATGCTCATTATTTATCTTCAATACATTGAGTTTCCATTCATTTCTCCCACCTACTATAGAGATTAGATAAAATTTCCTACATGTTTCACTATTTCTTGGTGTTTTTTGTTTGTTTGTTTGTTTGTTTTACATTTGTTTAAAGGTAGCCCATCTTGTACTATATTTATCCGGGAAAGGAACCTGATGTTTCCCAGACAGACAGCTTATCTATAACCCAGCACTCCAAACACCAAAGCACTTTGAAAGTGGTGAAAGGATGTCTTAAAGGTTCATGAACAAACCTCGAAGACATCAGTTTAAGTTCAGGATATTTACAAGGTCCACCATGTTTTGCCCTTTGTGGCTCTAAGTTTCGGTACACTCTTTGGGAAGTGATGTATATAGAAAGGAATATATTCTTAAAATTGCCTGAAGTCTGTATAATCTTTATAGCTGACATAGAATTCTCCTCTGAAGTTTAATACTTGATCCTCAAAACAATCATGTAAGGAAACAATGGAAAATATTAACTCAGTTTCAGAAATACAAAATTCTGCTCAAAAATGTGTCTTGCATATGCACACACATGCACGCCATGAATTAGAATCCAGGTATCTTGACCCTGAACATACTGATTTCGATCAGCAGCTGCTGCTAGACCATACTTTTTGGCATTTGCTGGCCGGCACAGTAGCCTCTAGGTGAGAGTATAATAAGCAAAGCAATTAAACTAAAATCTTTATTTCCCTTTCAGGGGTGGAGAATCTTGATGGCCATTTGGGCAAATCTTTCCACTTAGGGTCTTTGCCAAACAATCAAGTATTTTTGTTACGTTAATATATCAATGCTCTTCTGCCCCCAAGCTTAGAGTAGATTTTTGTTTTTTTCAGTTATATAAAACATTGTCTTCCCTTGGCAAACTTAAAACTGAAGTTTTGTAAAGATTGCTCAAGAGCTGCACTGGTCAAGATGATAGCCACTACCCCAGGTGACTTTCTCTTAATTTAAATTAATTAAAATTAAGTAAAAGTGGCATTCAGTCCCTCACTTGCACTAGCCACATTTTCAATGCTAAGTAGTAACGGTGGCTAGTGGATACAGTATTAGACAGCACAGAGAGAGAACATTTCCATCACAGCAAAAACTTTTGTTTGACCGTGATGTTCTAGAGTCTAGAGTATGTACTTTTATGGGGCTTCGGAATAGCCTGAATCCGTTTGTGCCTGCAGAAAGCAGCATGATGCAGTAGAAGCGAAACGGTATTTAGAGCCTGGGTTTAAATCCAGCTCCACTGCTCATTTTCGTGCCTTGGGATTTCATGACTCACAAAGACTTCAAAAACCATCTGGGGGACTGACCCAGGGTTACTAAGTGCTTACTTTGCCAGATAAATGACTTTATTTATTTAACAAGGAAATTCCCGTCGATACACACAATCATTTTATTTTCCAAAGGCATTTCACTAGAATTCTTTACAAAGGGAGTGGCACATATTCTCAGAATAAAGGAGAGTTTTCCAAAGGAATATGGTTAGCTTTTGTTTTTTAATATGACTTTTTAAAAATCCTTACTCCATGTTTCATGTTTATTCTCACCTTCACAAGGACCAACGGGCATTCTCTTGGGCCAGTGCCAGGTCTCAGCCTGGCATTTGGAAACCACTGAACTCTGCCACTTGCCAAGGCCATGACCACCGATGAGTTACTTAAGTTCTCAGAAACCAGTTCCTTATCTTAGGATGGGAATATGAGCAACCATTTAGTGCAGAGGCATCAGAATTAAATACCGTGTTAGTAGAGCAGGGTCTGGTAATAGTAGGCATGCAGAAGACATACTGCTGTCACTCCTCTCCCCATTTGATCACACCCTTCCTTTTAATCTCCTGAATCATTTTACCTCATGCAGATCTTAAAAAATTGTTGTTCTAGCTACCCAGAAATCTTTTCCCTGGGAACCCATCCTAGAGAAAAACCAAGAAGGCAGAGCCACTGACGGTAAGAACGGGCCTGTCAAATAAGATAAACTAGAAAAGAAGAACCTGTTCCTACAACAGAGTGAGGGCACTTGTGAAAGATTGCAGTGTACTTGGTCCTTTCCCCGTCCTCCTTCCCCCTCCCCCCGCCCATGGAGGTCAGTCATCAAAGTTCTGTGACAATAATTTGTGACATCAACATGCCTAGAAGGACCCCTTTCTTGTATTAGCTTTTATTAAACAAAATAAATAGGCTTAGCAAGTGTGTCTCTACATGTGCAAAACACTTAACTTCTTACAACTGGAAAATCTTTTGCTGAATAATTCTGAAAACAGATGACCTTTCATGCCATCATTTAACTAACAAATTTGAGGCCATTTATTGGCATCATGTACGTTCTCTAACGAAGCCTAAATTTTTGTTTTATGACAAATAAAGAAGAGATTACACTTCAGACTAGAGAATTTTTGCTTATGTTGCATTAGCTCCAATTTCATTTACTTTCTCATCAGTGTATGTGATATGAGCACACATGGGCCAAAAACTGAGGGTTTTGTTTTTAGAATGTTTTTGGTCAAATATCAGGCCAAGGCCTTAATTATTAAAACTGTGAATAAGAAGTGAGCAAATGATTTAGATTTCAGAAGACTAAATAACTTCCAAGGTCACATCCCTTTCTAAAGTTATACGATATATTTTTGTCTTTTTAATTTTTTAAGACTTCAGACAGCATTTCTAGTTTCACAGCAAAATTAAGACGAAGGTATAGAGATTTCCCATATACTTTCTGCCCCCATAACAGAGTGGTTCATCCGTTATAATTGATGAACTTGCATTGACACATGATTTTTTTTTTTTTAGATTTTTTTTGATGTGGACCATTTTAAAAATCTTTATTGAATTTGTTACAATATTGCTTCTGTTTTATGTTTTGGTTTTTTGGCCACAAGGCATGAGGGATCCTATCTCCCTGACCAGGGATCGAACCTGCACCCCCTGCATTGGAAGGCGAAGTCTTAACCACTGTACCACCAGGGAAGTCCCCCCATGATATGTTTTTAATCTTAGGAAGTATACCTTAAAATGTAATATTTGCAGAGCAGTTGGTCTTTGAAGGGTTTTTATATTGAGTAAATATAAAATATAGTAAAAATATAGCAAAATAATATAGTAAATTTTCTTTATGCGGATAAGTATGGTGGTGGGTACAGTACCTTTATCTCCCTCCCACCCCATTTGAAATACAGAGGCAGAAAATCAAAATGCTTTCCCTAGGATTATACTCACATGCACACACAATATATACATAAATACATTTATATGTAGATGTTTACATATACATGTATATATGCACATAAATGCCATCTCCAGAGGCCTTTGTTACATATGATATGCATGTAGTCTTGCTACACCCTGAATATGGACATATGATATTAAACTCTCAGCCAGAATTATCACCTCAGTAGGAAACCAAAAATTATTTTATTTCATTTTATTATTTTAGCTTAGGGTAGAAGGACATGAAAATCAGCAGGTGGGTAGAGATTGTTTAGTTTTGTAAGTCATTTTAGTAATTTTTTTGTTTTAATTTTTTTTTGCATTTATATGTTAACTCTTCCATTTGTTGTCTTTATGGTACATATCATCTTTATGAAATGGAAAATGCCTAGAGATTAGGCATTGTTTGGGATGTGCTTTTGGCATTGATAAATGCCATTACTGGTGCAGAATTGCACAGTGTTTAAGCACAGACCCACCAGAGTCATATTGCCTGCCTTTGAATCCTGACCCCATCACGCCATGGGCATGGTGATTTTTTTTGTCCTTCTTGGGCCTTCCATTCCTCATGTACAAAAAAAATTAAATAGGAGATAATCAGTGAAATGTGCTTTGCACAGTTCCTGGCACAGAGTAACCATTTGATAAATATTGGTTATCATTATTGTTTTATAAAAATTATAACTGTTTGAAAGTAATACCATTATTATTTATCAGTTTGTTGGATATTTGTACTCTGATTTTTTAAAATAATTATATTGAAAGCCCATTTAAGAAATAAAAAATACTGGGAACATATTAAAAGGGCCCCCAGAGCTGAAATAAACAAAACATTGAGTGACTTTCCTGGGCATCAGTGAAAGGGATGCCAGGATTAGTTACCACTCAAGCCTATTAGGAAATTACAATTCAAGGACAAAGAAAGCTGTTTCCTCATAAAGTTAAGAACTTGGATGACTTCAGTCACCTGTTTTTGTAGAATAAGTATTAGTTTATTTGTCTGTTAAAACTGGGGAAAGGGCTGTAATTGGTTTCTTCTTTTGGTGCTGATTTGGAATATAAACACAAAGGTGATCTTCAAGTGAGGGTAATCATTTCAACCTGATGATTGATAACTAGTTAGCATTATCAATAAACTATCAGAGTTGTGTATACAGACATGCACAAATGGCTTGGAATTTGACATTGAAAAATTTCAAATTGAAAGATACTACTGTACACAATACTGAACTGCTTTAGTTTTGATCTTATATTAATTTACATTATTTTTAGTTCTCAGTAAAATGTTGCTGGACATTCTTTCCAAAATGCAAGTTTCTGTAGTTGTGATTTTGACCACAGGACCAAGCTTTTGTGTTAAAGGGATTACTTTAATTCTAAGTGGCAGTAGCATCAAAGAGGAAGATCACTTTCAGGTATGGCTGAGGTTGGCTTTGTGTTATAGGAACTTCAGTCCCTGGGGTTCCATAAGGCGAAAGGACTAGTTAATTCTTTTTACTTACAGTGGAGCTAGTTCTAAACTAAAAGGCCAAGCAATGCAGAGAAGCCATATCCTCAGGTGAATCTGCTACCGATGAAGCAGAGTTTTTCATTTGTGTTTTGTTTTAGTAGTATTTTGTTTACTAGAAGTTTATGGAAATCATAATACCTCCTTCAACAGTAATTTTAAAAGCCTCATTATATTCTTAAATGTGACATTTACATTTTCTCAGAGCCCACATTATTTTTTTGGAAAAAAACAAATCATTACAACAGTTATCTTTGGATGGCTCTTAAAATTTTTCTGTATTTCCCGAAGTTTCTACAGTTAATATGTGTTTTATATTCAGTATATGTATAAATGTTAGCTTTTACAAGATCAAGTACATTGTGTATGTATTTGTTTGTTTATTTTCTATGTCTGTACTTCTGTGAACATGGGAGTAAAGAGTGGTGAGTAGAAAAGTTCCTCCTGGGGCGAATTCCTGGGTGTTGTCAAGCAGGGCTCCCAGAAGCATTTTTATGCTTCTAAATGCATTTTTTGTGTTGGGCTCCCAGTAGCATTTTTATGTGCATATTAAAAATAAGAACATACTTGTTCTCTAATGACTCTCTAATTTTAAAAGAGGTGGATCAAAGATGGTGATGAATGGGTGATAGTTTTGAGTCTAAGGGAAGAAAGACACCAGGATTTCACAATACCACTATCTTAATCCTACTGACAAACTCCAGAGGAGAATGTCTTTCTGGTTTTATAGCCAGAGAGAGTGAAGCACAGAAGATCAAAAAGTTTGCACAACATTCAGGAAGTAAGCCTCAGACCATGGCGTCTCTTCAAAGCACTAGTTCATCCAGCCACTTACCATCCTGAAATTTGCAATGCGTGATATTCAGAAGCAGCAGATACTTTGTGGCCTCTGATGCTTTTCACAGCTTCGTAGGATTAGAAATCTTCTCTCAATAAAGTATAAACTTTCTTCTAATTAACTGCTGGTTTGGTAAAAATAAAGCGTGGAAAGGCCCTTTTCCTTCTGGTTTGGTAATAATAAAGCGTGGAAAGGTCGTTGCCTCGTGTGTTTCAAACACAATTTTGAAATGAACTAGGTTACAAATCGGTATTTTCAGGCGCTGCTGTTGGTTGAGTTTATTTTGCAAGAGGGCAAGAGGCTTTTCCCCATTTAAGTGCTTAAACAGTTTTCTGGATCCCAGTGAGATGTCTGTGAGGGTTTGCTTTTTGATTTCTCTCTTTCAGTTTCTTGCCAGTGTTTCTGGCTTCTTATTACAGAAAGAATGAGGGTAGAAATGAAAGCACTGTAGTAAATAATACAAAAGTAGCGGAAGGATGGCCAGAGGCATAGGGAGTAGTTCTATTGTCATCCCTCCCTGGAAGAACAGGAAGTTCAGTGGTGTGCTACTGTACTGAGCCTCCTATCCCCACCTCCAGTGGCCAGCAGTGCAGGCTCAGAACTCCGCAAGCTTCTCTTTGAGGGAGGGGAGAGGCTGCCCCTGCCCCAGGGGCCAGAGTGGGTGGCTCCAGTTCAGCCCATGGTCTCGAGGGCAGGCTACCGACAAAGGCTTGGACAAAGATTCTGTCATTATACATTCGGTATATATTCAGAGATAATGTATTTTTTTTGAAAAATTTATTTATTTATGTAAGTATGTTTGGCCGCGTCGGGTCTTCGTTGCTGCGTGCGGGCTTTCTCTAGTTGCGGCGACTCGTTGCGGTGCACGGGCTTCTCATGGAACGGGCTCTAGGCGCGCAGGCTTCAGTATTTGTGGCTCGCAGGCTCCGTAGTTGTGATGCACAGGCTTAGCTGCTCCATGGCATGTGGGATCTTCCCAGACCAGGGCTCGAACCTGTGTCCCCTGCTTTGGCAGGCAAATTCTTAACCTCTGTGCCACCAGGGAAGTCCCTATTCAGAGATAATTTAAACCTTACATAATTTTGAAAAGAAAAGGATAGGTTATTTATTGAGGACATTTGCCACTGAATTGCTAGAAATAATTCTACTGTGACTAAAATGAGACGGTCTTGAGATATTTGGCAAAAACAATTTCTGGGTAGGTCAAGAGTGAAATATTTCCATCACTAAAATTATAACTAATTTTCTTTATGCTTTGACACGGAAAGAAAGCAAGACTGATAAATTACCCTAAATATTGTATATTCTAAATAAATATTTTATAGTGCTTGGGAATGAAATACAACCAAAGATAGAATTAAGTGTTTTAATACACATGCACATGCTTTTCAGTTTAGAGTGATTCAAGTCCAGTGTAATTCATGTGAAAAATTAAAAGACTTATTTCCAGGGATTGATTTCAGAATGATACTGTGCCTTGGCCAAGATGACTAAGTTCTTAGAAAATAAACTTTGTAGTCGGGAAATTATAAAGAATAAAATGGAAGCAAAGACTGTACCTCAGGAAAATATCTAGATTTCGTATTAGTTAAATTTTGGCCCTCTGAATGATCTCTCCAAAGAGCAGTGCCCCTCAAAAATGTAACTGTGGAACGAAGAGGGTGCAAAATAACACACGTTTCCTTTAGAGTGTGTTCCACCCCTTTTCTGCTTTATTTTTCCCACACTTTGAATTTCAAGATCTCTGTGTAATTTGATGATGCCCTTAACAACTGGTCTAATTATTGGCAGCAATCCATTTACTAACGTCATCCATATGCTGCCTGGGCCGAAGCATATTTCATGAATGCTGTTGTAGGTCACTCAAGCCCTTTCCAGAATTGTTCATGAGTGAGTGAACCATTTAGTTGCAATATTCTCAGTTAGGGTCATGTCCGGAAGCTTTCTGTGTAGAATAATTCCATTCCCTTTTGATTAAAGAGTTCCAGCTAGCTAGATCAAGAAATATCCCGTGGAGAGTTTGGAAATCCTTCTCATGAAGTATTCATACTAAGAAACACCACGAAAGAGCTTTGGGCCTGGGTATCTTACTTTCTTCCAAGCAGAATGTTCACAACTTTCCTTGCCTCTCCCTGTCCCTCCAAGACACGTCATGCTGACACCTTGCTCCTGCATCCTCGGCACAGTGTCACTGAGGTTGCTGTAACAACAGCACACACGGGGTAACATTCCCCCGTAACTACGGCGGCTGGGACGTGAGTCAGTTGAAAAGTTTCACTGGTTTTTATTAGAGTATGACGCAGTCTTATGTCATCCACAGTTCCAAGCCCATCCAAGGCTCACACATGATGATGCAGAGCACCTGATGCTCATCACCTTCCAACGTTAGATGGTCCAGGGACCTCTCACCAGAGCCATTGCCGTTGCTGGCTCCTTCCATAGTGCCCTTCAGTAATACTTACCATAAGCAGCAAAGAGTAAAACTCAGGCCCCGCTGCTGGAACTCTGTTTCTACTGTTATATATCCCGTGTGCATAATAAGTGCCAGTGACCTTGGCTGATGATCAAGAAGCCCCTCTTTTCACCCAGGGAACTGGACAGTGGTTAACATCCCAGAAGACACATCTTCACGCCCATGACTGAGAAGAACATGTGTTGAAGAATAAGGATGGAATTACTGTAATTCTCTGTGGGGATTTATGAATGAGAAACTTACTGTTTAATATTGCTTGAAAGTGGTCCTAGAGTGATCAGTGCCATCTAACGTGGGCTTTGGTTTGTTTTTCAGACATGGAGATGACCTGATTGTGACTCCCTTTGCACAGGTAAGCCCAGCTTGCTGAATGGACAGGTTTCTCACTCATCTGAAAATTTAATTGTGGGGGTTTGTTCGGGTTCTTCATTTCATTCTAAATCAAACACAAGTACAAATACAAATTCTGTGGTTCATTCCAGTAATTTAAAAGCCACGCTAGAGAATGTGACCTTTGCCATATTGGTCTGTTTCCTATAAACCCATAGACCCAATGAGTATCTTTGCTTCAAATTACAAATTACCCAAGTGACATACTTAAATGGGACCACATTTCCTTAACTGACATAAGCACTAAAAGAGGAAAGCTATATCATGGATTAAGTTACATTTAGTATAATTAGGTGCATGGTCAGTTCTTGAAATTCCGGATTCCACTTCAACCTGATGCTTTATTGACTCTTTTTTTAAACACGTTATTTGTCCAAAGATTTAACTGAGTGACACATTTGTGTTTATTTATTCCTTTTAGGTATACAAATCATGAAAATACTTTAACCACATGACAGAAATGCTAGAAGGTGAAAAAAACATCTAAAGAATTTTGGAATATATATGAAGTGGTTGATAACCCGATATTCTTTGTACAAACCAGTGCTTCTCAACTCTAGCTATGCAGTAGAATCATCTAGAAAGATTTTATCCCATGCTGCACCTCTGATCAATTGAATCCAAAAATCTGGGGGTTGGACCCAAACACCTGTAATTTTTAAAGGCCCCAGTATTTTCTGAGGAAAAGTTGAGAGCCACTGGTATGGACAGACTATGGATAGAATGGGATAAAACTGATTCAACCTGGGGCATGAAGCATGTTTAAAGCCAACACTGACTGTTAATAGGAAATGTTAACTATTGGAATACAAGTGATCTAGAGGGTTATAAAAATCATAATCAAGGCTACATCAAAACTAGCTCTACTGCCTTGGGCAACTCACTTAACTTGCCTAAGACTTCTTTTTTCCAACTGGTAAAATTGGGGACTCAGCTGGATTAAGATAGCCAGGGCCCAGTCAAAGCCCATCACCTACTCTTGCTAAATGAATGAACTTGGACAACTGACTGAACTTGGGCAAGCCTGGTTTCCTCCTCTGTGAAATGACACTTACAAGACTACTCACCTCATAACATTGTCAAGAGATTGAAATAGTACCAAGCTTGTAAAACGCTCAGCACAATTTCTAGAAAATAAAATACTTACTGAATTTTGTGTTGTTATCAGTAAGGGTTCTTTCATCTCCAAAACGTCATAATACGCATTGTTTTTAAAAAACGCATAATGGCAGGGTTTGGATAGCAGTATTATGTATGATTCTTCCACTTTTTCAAATTTCCTGAAATTTTTTAATTGCTATAATTTAGACCAAAATTTTAATGAGTCAGTAAATAGCGAAGTATATAGTGATCTTTTTCATTGATGCAGACAATTAAAGATAGAATGCAACCACCATCCTTTTAGAAGGTTAATGTCTCATTTGCTTCAAGTTTTGCTGGATATCATTAGTTCTTTCTAATATCTATATTTCTATGTTCAAAACATTTACAATCATATGTTTTCATCATATTTTGTGATAGCAAATCTTACGAAGCTAAGGACTTTTAATTGGTTGCTATTGAGGACCCATAACTTTATATCTAAGAGCTCAGAGCTCTTAGATATAGAGCTCTCAGTAGACAGAATAAATCAGGCAAAATAATATATAAATGACCATCACCAAATGTAGAAACAATCATTCCAACGTGAGTTTATTTAGTTTATTATTCTCGCTTCTAACTAAAATCTCTAGGTATTGTTGTAAGAAAAATATATAGAAAAATATGGAAAAAAATAATCTGTATATGATACCTTATCATCTTACTTCAGGTAGTTTGTATGAATCTCCAATTAACTGGTCAATAAATTTGACTTGAACCTTGCTATTAGCACCCTTAAATTCTAAGGAAATCTAGTCTTTTACATAATTAGACTTTTTTTTTTAGTGTACTTACAGTCTCCCAAAAACTAATAGAATTTCAGTATACTGAGAAATATATATATGTAAAATATCATTTAGTCTGTGTTAGTGAACTGTTTAAATAAATAAGATATATACTTAATGCCCTTGAAATTGGAACTTTGAATAAAACCAGCTCTGTGTAATTTGTAAGCATATACGATGCCTGAAAATAATCCTGGAATCTATTTAGGAAAGTTTGCTTATGATTAGCTTAATGACTCATGACACCTTATAGAAGGTGATTATTGCCCCAGAGGCTGCAGATTCTTTTTCAGTGGCTTTGTCACAGTTTTCACAAATGGCCTTTTACTAGGGTATATGATCTAGAAAGCTCTACTAGAATTTTTTTAAAAAAGCCTGTTTAACCCTGAACAATTTTGATAGAGTATCTTTGGGGAAGCAGGTAAGAAAGAAGGCCCAGTTAGTGGCAGTTGTCTATGGCCTTCTCTTCAGCCCGATTGGGCACCACTAACTTATTTCATTGACCTAATCAATAACTCCTCAAATTTTTAATACAGGCTGGAGTATTCACCATTTAATGCTAAATATTATAATGCTTAATCTGTAAGATGTTTATGTCACTTGAATTGATACCAACATTATTTGGTCAAATATACCAATGGACAGAAGACAGTGGACATTAGACAGGTCACTTAGGGAAGTGTTCAAATAGGCCAGAGAATTCCCCCCTTTCCCCAGCATGCTTTGGGGTTTGGAACTTCACTCTAGATCATTCTGGTGAAAAAGCCATACTGCTTTCAAAATAAAATCTTTTGCATAGAAAAGAAATATAAGCAGAAGGAAGAAAAAGAAAATTTCCTATAATTCCAAACCCCAAAATAACTACTATTGACATTTTACTTCTATCCCTTTCGGTTTATTTTTCTGTGCCTAATTTCCTTCCCATAATTCTTTACAATGGGCCTCCCACTCTAAACTGGTCAAAGTCTCTTCCCAAGCCCATCTTATCTTCTGCCTCCTCTTGAGAACTTATTTCTTTATGCTTGCCTTCATCTCCAAAACACGAAAAGATCCCTCCCTGTTGTTTCCCAGTCCCAGTTTACTGTGAAGCTAAGAGAATAAAATCTTAAGTTACGAGAGAATTTAGGAAGACGTGCAAGGTCATATTCCACTTTGGTGGATAGGGCTGAAGAATCGTGCACAGACGTAATCTTCAGCAAAGATCCTACAATACAATATCCTACAATACCCCTCCATATTGTATTCCCAAGTCTAAAACACTGCCAGGGTTAGAAATTCTTGCTGGTGTTCAACCTAAACACTTTTCCACTTCCAATTTCTTATGTTTTCCCCTATAAGCTCAGAATCCTTTTGATCCCCAGGAAAATAAATATTTTATTGGTTTCCATTTTGAACTATTCTCCTGTGTTTGGGTCAAAATCTTTTGGTTTGGATATTCCCTTAGGATAAGTGTTGACAGGGATGATGCCGTGTCACCTGATGCCAGTCGGCAGGTGGCCTTTTCCTCCCAAGGGTGTAGTCACAATTTGGCCAGAGTTCTTGAGGGGACCAAGGAGGCACGACACTGATGAAATGTAGGGAACCCTGCTTTGTAGTCAGTTGCCTTCAGCCCCACCTGTCCCATTATTTGTGTTGCATCATTTGTGACTACCTTGTAAAACTCTAAGTCAACTAGAATCCTCCTCTGGAGGTGTGCAATAAAAGAAGTGGAATCTTTGGTTAAGGAAAAGGTAGGAAATATCCAGGTATTATCCTGGATCCTTGAAGAGACCTTCATGTCATTCAGACTGAGCAGATATGCCTGATTTAAAAATACAGGGTAGGAACAAGCAAGTCATTTCACCTTTACTCTCACCAATATACAGCACGTGGGATAATTTTAGGAAAAATGCAGTGGTTATTAACCCTGTAGAACATTACTGTTCCTTGGTACTTGGACATTGTCAATTTTATAAAAATGCCCTTGCGTGTCTCTTCCCCATTTCACCCAGAAACAGGAATCTTGTGGTCTCATCATTGAATCCAACAGGCTCTCCCTGCCGGGCTAAGAAAGAAGAAAATCATCACATTTCAGTTGCTTATACCTGTTAGGTTTTTTTTATCCTTCATTAAAATAAATTTCAGTAGCATGTTCTAGGAATCTAAGTACTTTGGGAGTTGAACTATACGAAACTATCAATATTCAACCTTGGCTGACATATAAAAACAGCAAGTTCATATGGTTTAACCAAAATGTAACTTGGAAAGAGGTTTTCTATCAAAATGACCTCTTTGTCTTGTAAATAATCATAATTTGGCTCCAGGTTTTTCTGGAGGTAAAACCAAGGCAAGGAGTTCTTTCTCCCTCCTCAGCCCCTCCCACCCCACCCAACCCAAGTCCTGTGGCAACTCATGGTCTGTGTTTTAGTGCCATCTAGTGGCATAAGGTGTATTTGGAATCAAAAACAATCCTCAAAACAATTTTTTGTTTCTTTGTTTTTGTTTTTTTTGGTTATTTTTTAAGCAGGAGTTTTTTTTTAACACGGATGTTATTGCCACATCTTTTTTTTTTTTTAAAGCAATCTCCTCTTCAAATCTTTATAAGAATTTATTATTATATACATACACATTTCTTTTAGACTAGTGTGTTCAGATGTTTAACTTTTTAATGAAGTCCACATTTTCCTGCCATTTTCAGTGAATCTTATTGGTTAATAAATGTTTAGGGATACCTAAGAAAATCTGAGATTAGTGTGTGCAAATAGCATTTAATCCCTCTCACAGACCGGTACAACTCTGTGCAAAAGTTTTCCATAACAATGTCATCATTTCTTTCCTGAAGTGTATTATTTCTCCTCATTCCCAATGTATTTTGACCTTGACTGATTATACTTTTGCTTGGAGGGGCAGAAGAGAAAGAAATGACCTTCATTTTCTAACGGTTGAGCTGTGTGGGAGAAAACTTCAGGGACCTTTTTAGGTAGCAAGCATTAAAGAGTGAAGAAAATTATAGGAGCGTCAGAGCCCTGACTATAGCTCTTAGAGGGCTGAATTCAAGAAGGGTGAGAGCTGCCCTGTAACAAAAGCGAAGAAAGATTGAACCCTAACTAAGGGGCTTGTGTAAAACTGTTTCTAGTTCTTCCCCACAGCCTGTAGTAGTAGATGCCTCACTCTTTGTGTCCTACAGTGCAGGCGGGAACAGAAAAGACTAACACAGTGCCTTTGGGATGTGGTCACCCAGGATCACTCAACTCGGCCTAGGGCAACACCCCCTTATAACATTTGGTTGAGACTTTTATTTACACTTCTTGCCAGTATCATGTGTCATAGTGCAGGCGAGAATAGTTAATACTTAACATAACATGTATAAAATATTATTTGTCCTACCACAAAAACAACAATATAATACTTGCACACATAGGGAATGACGTAGCTGCAAGGTTATTTACTGCAGCAGTGTTTGTAAACGTGAAATTTAGGAGACAATCTAAAAGTCGATGAGGAGAGGGCACAGGCAGCTGAATGGAGAAGGGGCTGAAAGGGAAATTTCTTTCTTCACTTTCTATTTTGAAATATTTCATCCATATAAGAGAAGCTATCTAGTGACTTTCTAAAATATAAAGAATAGTACTCAAATCAACAGTTTAAGAAATAGAACAGTGCCAAGATTTTAATGCCCTGAGTGTCCTTCCCTGATTTCATCTATCTGCCTCCTCTCAGAAATCACAATAATTTTGCTTTTGTCTTTGTTATTGAGAAAGAGACAGTCTACTTTTGCTTAAATTCTGTACCATGTGGGGATAGAGATTATGCAAAAAATAAATATAAAATTTAAAAATTAAATTTAAATTAAAAACCAAAATAAAATCATCTAATTTAATATCTTTATTACCACAGAGGCAAAAACCTGTATCCAGAAAAGGAAGTGGAGTAGATCTTTCATGAAGTAATGCTTCCTTTCAAATGAGCAGAGAACATGAATTACCTGCGCTACCATTTCTGTTTGCCCAGCTGTCAGATGCAGCGCACTTACTATAATTTATTAAAATAAAGTTCTCTGAATTCTGAGGTTAAATTTTTGCCTAGAATAAGGATCGATCGGGGGGGTACAATAATCTTATTTAAAATGCTTTATTAGTGTATTTGATATTCAATTCTTAAAGCGTAAATTCAGCCTGCATGATTTGCCAGATTTCTTTCTGCATCACTCAAGATTTCACGCCTAATGAAAGACATCGTGGTTTGATGTCAGCAGTTGGCTATTTGAATACTCCGTCATAGGCAGCGTGACCTTTCGGCAATGTGAGTTGTTTATATGTGATAATGAGCCAGATTTTTCCAGTGACTGAGTTAATCGTGGTTGGCACCTTAGGAAACACCATTAACTCCTTCAGGGGATAATGCTGTAGGTCACTGTCCCAGGGCATAAACAGTATCCCAGTGACTTAGAAGAATTAATGCCAGTTTCAAAAATGTCTGAGACATTTTGTCTTAAAACAAAATTTAGGCTGACTTTAGTCTAGGTCAGTGCCAAATGACAAAATTCTGGAATCGGCTCTGGAACCCTTGGAGCAATTATAAAAAATTTGCCCTGCTCCCACTGCCACCGGCATATTGTCAGTTATAGGCATTAAGTGAATTCCCTGTGCGCACGCCAAATCATTAAATGGAATGTTGCCATAATGGGCTAATATTCACTGAGTGCCTTCTGTTTGCCAGGCACTGTTCTTGGCACCGAAACTGTCATTTAATCTCATTTTCACAGCAACCCTGTGAGGTAGATGTCACTATCCTGGTGTACAGATGAGAAACTAAGGGTCAGAGAGATGATGAAACTTGTCTAAGTTCACACATTGACTATATAACAGAACTAGGCAGTCTGGGGTATTATTGGTACCTAATAAGACATCTGAAATCTATGTTTTAGGTAAACTTAACATTGTCGTTGTCACCCAGATGACCCATAACCTCACCTAATATAGGCTCCACCCTGGGGGAGACTTGTCCATTCTAGGAGAAAGTGAGGGGGGTAGAAGGAGACAGTGCTCTTGTCACTTTTCTCTCCTAGTCTTTCGATTCTTTTGCCACTTTATAGTTTCACTAGAATTAGAAAAAGGAGGGGCTATCAGAGATAGTGGGACCTATTGGTCCAGCCTTGTGTATGTGGATATGCTGTGTCTATGTATTCATTTATTCAATAAATTCAACTGAGTGCCTTCTGTGGGCCAGGCACTGTGCACGTACAGGACAGTCTCACTTTATTTGAGACCATGTAATTCATGATTCAGATAACCTTAACGAAGAAAAGAATCTGTTTACCAGCTAGAATAACCATGTGGCAAAGGTGAAAAAACAATTTAAAATTTACTTTGTTTGCCAATTTCAAGATTATGGCATCATTGGTGAACGTTTGAAGAGAACTTGGGGGTCATTTTGTTTGACATTTTGCCCCTATAGTGAGACTTTATTAATATTTTATATTATGCTATTTCAAATATGCATAAAATGCAACAGCACGCTATCCATATTGCCTGGGATACTGTTTTAGTGGCTGGGGAATCCAGGAATACTGTGGAAACTGCTGCTATTGTCACCATATTCATAGACGATGAGGAGAAATAGCTGGAAAATCCTTAAGTCTGGCCTCTCTGGCTTTCAAATGGATCCACGTAAACTTTACCAGGTGCTGGGAGATTCTTCAGTACTGTATGAAACTAAGTTGCAAGCAATATCAAATTTTCACTTAACAAACCATTTTTAAAAATCACCAAACCACTTCATAGTGCATTAAAGAGGGCCTTATTTCAAGAAGTTTAAAGAATCATTTTTGTTGTAGGTCTTGGCCAGCCTGCGAACTGTACGGAACAACTTTGCTGCATTGACTAATTTGCAAGATCGAGCACCTAGCAAGTAAGTTATTCATTTTTCCCCCCTCCTTCTGGCTGAACTTTTTATAGTGTTTTTTCCATTTGATTGAACTCAAGGCAGTGTATTAGATTTCTCTGAATCATTGCCATGCTGTCTAACCATTTACACTAAGTCATATGAAGTCCTGTTAACTTTCTGTAAATACTTTGTAGTGATGGTTCTCATAACAGAAATGAATCAGGATGGCAAATAAATATGGTGATTCCATCTGTCAGAAATCACCTGGCAGGATCAGTCCTCTGCCCAGTTATTTACACTCAGGGTAACTTTATAGGTTTGTCTTAATTCATAAATTTACCATGGGCAAATAACGTCATCAAGCTTTGAAGTCAACCCAAAGTTATCCTCTTACTTCTAAGACAACCATTACTGGGAGAAGTGTCCTATCATAGGGAAGATCTCTAATTCTCTTGCTGTTACTGACTCAGATCGGCAGCAGCATGGAAGAGTTAACAAGATGGGGATTTATGGCATAACAGGGGAAGCATTTGAGAGAGAAGGCTCAGATGGAAAATAACTATAATTTGGGGGTCCTAATAAAGATGGAAAATGAAAAAAAGAAAATTAATTTTCTAAGATTAAATGGAAAACTGATTATTCAAATGCCATAGTTTTGACACTCTATTATGAATAATACAATATTATCTTTAAAATATCAACTCTGAAGAATTTTCCAGAAATAAAACCATTTCTTTTTTTTTTTTTTTTTTTTGCGGTACGTCAGCCTCTCAGTGCTGTGGCCTCTCCCGTTGAGGAGCACAGACTCCAGACGCGCAGGCTCAGCAGCCTTGGCCCACAGGCCCAGTCGCTCCGCGGCATGTGGGATCTTCCTGGACCGGGGCACGAACCCGTGTCCCCTGCATCGGCAGGCAGACTCTCAACCACTGCACCACCAGGGAAGCCCAAAACCATTTCTTTAAATCAATATTAAGAGGACAGTGAATAGAAATTTATTTGAACTTATCTAAGCATATAAAATTTTGTTGTAATTACTACTTCTTAAAGAACACATGCAAAAAATCTAAACTTTCCATCCCATAATAATAGAGTCTACCTCCCAAATTCACATTTTCCATGATTAAAAAAAGCTCTGGCCATTATGCACATACTTCTTGTGATAGAACAAGGTTCTTTTTTTAAAAAAAAAATCAATATAAATGCCACAATGCAAATAATTGGAATGGAACCCAGAGGTGTCAGTTGACTGTTGTGTGTTGCAGGTAATGAAATTTTGCAGTCCCGTTCCCTTAGCCTGAGCATTTCTCACCTTCTTCTTCCCCTCCTCATCCACTGGGCTAATTGTAATTCATTCTTTAGGTTACAGCTTAAATATAATTTCATTTGGGGCACTGTCTCTGACTAACACCCAACATGCATGCACACCCATAGGCCCCAACCTGGGTGGTATGCTTTTCCATTGCCATCTGATTGCATCCTGTCCTTAACCCCTGCTTTAGCATGTTTCTCTCAGTGTCCAGTTACCTATTTGCTTGTCTTAAGAATGTCAGTTCCCAGAGAGCAGAGGTCGTATCCAGTCCACATTTGAATTCCCGGTGCCTAGTGTAATACCCAGCACAGCGTCATCACTCTGCACGTGCAGCAAACTGGCTAGAGGGGTGACGCCAGTATGCAGAATGGGAAACCTGAACGTGGGCTTCAAGCTGTTTGTTCATAACCAAACACATCTTCCATGTTCAGTCGCCCCTTTGGGGCTTTCGGCATTTGGTAGCTCCTAGGTATAGTCACCTCCTCTTTGGAAAGTCTCAACCCTGCAAGAGAAATGAAATTACTGGTGTCCCTTACAAACTTTTTTAGCCTCAACTTTTGTCCATGAAATTGAGATTTTTGTCTTTGAAAGGTGAACAAAACTTTTATAATGAATTCCTTTTATGCTTCCTTCAGACTTGGTCACTTGTGTAGCAGCATCTCTACCTGTGGCAGACACATAGTTGTTCAGCAGGTGTGAAGGCATCAGGCTGGCCTTTCTGTCCCCAAAGAGATGATCTGAGGCCCATTCTATATGAGACAGAGGTTTTCAGCTGACCTACAGGGACAAAACAGATTAAAATGGAAAAGAGCATCTAGAGGAGGGTAGAAAATCATCTTTATGCCTGAACTTGACCTGTTTTATAATGCCCTGGGTGGAGTCTAACCAAACAGTATTATCTGGCAGACCCTAAGTACAGGTGTTTGTGGTCTCTCTTTTGGTCAGTACAGATTTGTACCTCCTTTACTGATTCAAACCCAATCAGCCTTTTCAGGTATCAGAATAGTAGGACTCAATCTACACACAGATAAACTCTGTTCTTTTCAGTGATAGCAAAATGGATATGGATAGCAAAATGGTGCATCACGTGATGACCCCAGGGAGCCAGAATTCCCCCGCAGGGTACTCACAGTGCCACTAGAACGCTCCCAAGCTTACCGCTGGATTTTGTGGAAGGCGTATGCTAGCTTGCATGATCCACCTTTACTATTTACTACAAGAAAGGAACCTACAATGGTGTGTTAGTTTCTGCTTTATAACAAAGTGAATCAGTTATACATACACATACGTTCCCATATCTCTTCCCTCTTGCGTCTCCCTCCCTCCCACCCTCCCTATCCCACCCCTCTAGGTGGGCACAAAGCACCGAGCTGATCTCCCTGTGCTATGCGGCTGCTTCCCTCTAGCTATCTATTTTACATTTGGTAGTGTGTATATGTCCATGCCACTCTCTCACTTTGTCACAGCTTACCCTTCCTCCTCCCTGTGTCCTCAAGTCCATTCTCTGGTAGGTCTGGCAGTTCCTTAGTAAATTAACATGAAATTACCATATGACCTCATAATTTCATTCCTGGGTATACACCCAAAAGAAGTGAAAAGGTGTTCAACAAAAACTTGTACATAAACATTCTTAGCAGGACTATTCACAATAGCTAAAAGGTGGAAACAACACAAATGTCCATTAGCTGACAAATGGATAAACAAAATATTGTTTGAATAGAGTACTGATACATGCTACAACACAGGTGAACTGTAACATTACACTACATGAAAGAAACCAGTCACAAAAGGCCATATTATATAATAAGTATGAAAATAAATATTTTATTTTCACATGTTAGAGAAAAAAAAAAAAAGAAAAGAAAGGAGCCTAGAAGGATGCATCTGAAGCCCTGAGCCCTGAAGGTGCTCACTTGCACGTGGCTGACTTTTGCTAACTCACTGCTGGTTCCTGTCCCCTTGCTCTTCCTTGCCCTTGAGATTTTCCATTCCAGAAGTGAGTTCTGGCTCATTCTTCAATAACTGATTTATCACTGTAGCCATGGATCAAATGATTGATATTTTCTGCTTGTCATTACTTGTTGAAATATCAAGTTCCCAAGTGCCCGTTATAGGATTGAAATCAAAAGAAGATAATAAGAAACAAGTCCATGATGTGGTTTTCAAAACTATAGAAAAGTTTAAAAATATTTCTTTGATGCCTTTCCTAGACAAAATAAATGCTTTCTAAATTTTCACAGAGCAAGGACTAGAAAGGAGTAATCATTATATAAATGATTTGAATGATAAACTCTCAGCAAGTAGATATCTATTAGTATATAGACCAAAACTATTTCAGAGTAGCAGTTTTAAACATTAACCTTTCTTTTTTATAAAGCATGAGTTAAGTTTCAAATTCCCTCATTTTATTTCATAATAAAAACTGAAATAACTCAGAAGTAAATTTTGGTGCATTTTCAATCAAATGCAAATTTTCAATCCCAAACTGCTATCAGTAAATTTAAGAGCAATAAGACAGAGCCAGATGCTGACTGGAACCAAGGCAGTGGGAATTTAAAAAGTACCAGACTGCTTTCCCCATGTATCTTCCAGCTCTGCTAAGAGATTCATCATCTCAGGAAGGCAGATTGGACCAGGGCTCTGCAGGAACCTGCCATCTGCAGAGGTTCCACGAAAGCAGCCTAAAAATAAGGCAACATAGCAGGGTGCAGGCCCTAGAATCACATTGCTTTGGTTCAAATCTCAGCTTTCTAACTTTGAAGAAGTGATTTACATTTCCAAAGCTTGTGTTTTCCTCATTGATAAAATGGGAACCATGAGTCTGCCTGCCTTAAGGTTTGTTATGAGGGATTAAATGAGATAATTCATCCAACGTGCTCATTTAGCACAGCATCGGACACACAATAAGTCCTCATTAAAGTGTTAGCCACTACTAGAAGTACCAAAACAAACAACCCCCAGAAATGAAAACAAACATTTTTCTGACACCCTTGCATGTATCTATTTTCTAAAATGTTCTTAAAGATCACTAATTTTAAGAGCTTTCAATTGTAAGTAAGAACTTTATAAAAAATTTAATAGAGATTCCATAAATGATATTTTCTTCAGCATAATTGATTAAGCAGTGGATACATTGTGCTGGGCTCTGCAGGGAATACAAGTTAATCAAATAGCATGGGGTGTTTTTTTGTTTTTTTTTTTTTTACCCCAAGGGGTTTATAATCATCGTGTGAAACTTCGCCAACATCTGAAAA
The DNA here is from genome assembly GCF_039906515.1 of Pseudorca crassidens. Lineage (NCBI taxonomy): Eukaryota > Metazoa > Chordata > Mammalia > Artiodactyla > Delphinidae > Pseudorca > Pseudorca crassidens. Next base: position 46,400,621 of record NC_090298.1, on the reverse strand, counting down.
ATTAGAGAATACAAAATAGAATTGGTATAAGCACCTTTAGTTTATAGTGTTTCTAAAGTCCCCATAGCATCTATTCGGACCCATCGTTAATATACCTCTCTAACAAATGGATCAGAGATGTTTCTTCATATAAGAAAATAGAAAGGAAAAAGTTGAAGTACAATAGCTTCTCAAAGTGCAATATAGTTTGCAAGGAGTCATTCACTTCTGATGATGTATAGGCAATCGTGAGAATTTATGCCAAAAATAAAAGTTTCTTAACACTGTATTAGAGAAACCAATTGTAGACTGACTGCTTTTTCAAGTTCAGAAAGTCTGTGTTTGCTCTGTAAGCCCGGGCTTAATTGAATACGGTCAATCAATAAGGACTTCCTCTTCTCTCTTGTCTCTGTGACATTTACATCAGCTTTATTTACCCCAAAGTCTATCACCATGTGATTTAGCTTTTTTTTTTGACACGTGATCAAAGGGTACCTAGGAACTTGACTGGCTAGTCTGAAAGAAATCTTCATTTGCATGTCCTAACTTAAAAATAATCCTTAAATTTAAATGGCATATCTGAAATGACTCAGAGAGTCCTCAGACCAACAAAGTATCATATATTTACAGCTCTGTATTTTTCTCTCTTTGTCAGAAGATCACCCATGTGCAACCAACCATCCATCAACAAAGCCACCCTAACAGGTAAGAAGGACCTGGGAGATTATTCTTCTCACATCTAGGAAAAAGGCATATTTTCCAAGATTCAACCTTATTAGCACCAGTTTTTTCTGCAATTCTAAAATCGTTAAGAAATTAGTCCTTTCTTCTCTATATTATCATTTCTCTCACTGATCTCACAAGCTGTCCATTTAACCTATTGGAAAAACTTAACTGTTGTGCCATTTTTTTAAAACAAGTTAAATTTTTGCTCTTACTCGGTTGAGTGTTGCTCTGGGCGTTTGTATTTTGAGAGATAGCATTACCTTCGAAATGCTGACCATGTTTCCAAGCTTGTGTTATCAGCATGATGTTAATATATGGTAGCTTGGTTGAATGAAAGTCAAAGCATAAATAAAAGATACCTTCTTGGTTAATGAATTTCCCAGTTGTGTGTAGGAAGGAACACCATTCCAGTACTCCTGATTTGGACCCAGAGAGTTGAGATTAAATTCAGTCTGAGATTAAATTCTGTATTTTACAATACAGAAAAGTTCAATGAGATCAAAAGAACAGATGTTTGGGGAAGAGAAGTGGATGGAAGGATGAGGGGCGTAGAGGTCAGAAGAATAAAATTACTCCGATTCCTATTAGTCTATTTTAGACATGGGGCTTGACCTCAGCTGAGCCAAAAACAGAACAGATGATCTCATTTTGCTAAACCTGAAACCAAATTGAACTCATTTGATCATTTCTTGAAACCCCAATTGATTCATTAAGATAATTGCCTGGAGAAGAAAACCCATGTTTTCTAAAATTATTACCAGAAGACAATTAACATATTCTCCAAACTAGACGAATACTTCACTTGATTCAAGTGTCTTCCTGGGACTCCAGCTCGTAATATGCAGAGGAGCTCATTATTACATTATCAGTGACTCTACTTTGCTTGAAAGTTAACTTCATCATGTCCAGTCAGGACCTTTCAACTGGGCTCCTTTGTGGTCACCACATCAAAGTGATTCTGGGACAGCAGTTAATGTTGGTCTTTCCTGAATGCCTTTCAAATGGGACTTGTGTTCCACTGACTATTACATTATTGGTTCTCTTTTCCACGTGTATCTTTCAAGATCTTATTGGTGATGATTTTCAACTGGCATTTCATAGTCTTATATAAGTCTGGTTTACCCATTTTCTTCTTGGCATTGGTCAAGAGATGAACAATAATTGAAATTCCTACGGATTAAAGTAAGTTCTCTGAGTAACAGATTTCTTCTTCAGAAACCCCGATTTAATATGAAAGAGCCCAAATCTACCTGGGGCCTCTAATGAGAGAGACCACATGGAACCTGGTCCCCAGCCCTGCTCCCAGCACTAGACCTGACCCATATAAAGAGGGAGACCATCACCCCCTTTATCTTTGCAATAAGTAAGACTCCTCTAACATCAGTTTGTGCAGAACTCAGTGCTATTTTGGCCCCTGAAAGCTTGTAGCTTGAGGTCACATATGAGCCAGCCCCACAGAGCATCCTACCAGAAGAGCAGCTGCAGGTACCAATGGAGGCTGCTGTGTCCACCAGGAGGGGGTGGGTGCTCCGTGGTCAGGGCAGCTGTCCGGCCACCCTGGCCAACGTCTGGCACTGATTAGAGAAGGAGTAGCTGCACTCAGAGGGCACAGACTTGGCCTTGAACACATATGAGAGGCCCCGTCGAAGCTCCCAGAAATTTCACGTAGTGCTGAGGCCCGGAAGCAGTACCAGAGGGGACTGTGAGCCACAGAAATCTGGGCTAATATGGCCTCATTTGTACCCACATGATCTTGACCTGAGGCCTGGGGACAGTGGGGCTCTAGAAATATCTTATTTAGGAAGGGAAACTAATTAACTGTCATTAAGGGCTTTGTGCGGCTGTGTTCATCCCAAAGCACAACAGGAAATTAAATGACTTGTGAATGGAAGCCTTTTTCCTTGCCCAAGAATAGCAAACCAAGGTGAAAAAGTCAGATGAGGGGGTGAGGGAATGAGGGCAACAGCAAGGGACATTCCTCTCTCTGAGCTCATTCTGGAAAAGTATGCCCTTAAAACCATAAATCATGAAAACAGTAGTGGTTGAGACTTCGATGGGAGACTTCAGACATACAGAAAAGGTGGTGCTTGTGAATTCCTGCCCTCAGCAGCTGACTGCTCAGGACTTCACTCCAAGTTTGCTCCCTGGCAAGTGAGTGCAGTGGAGAAGAGTGTTAAAAAGAGTCAGTGGGGCACGCTTGAAGAAGAACTTGGCCTTCTTAGAAATTTTTCTCAGGTTCTAGAGGAACAGTGTAGTATGCTGGTAAGTTCATGTTTGGTCCAAAAGGCCGCTGTGGTGGACAGCACCAGGGGCCTCTGGAGGACAGCTCCATAGAACAGCACTGACAGGGCGCTCCTGGAATTGGGGGGCAGGGGGCGGGAAGCTGCTCTGCGTGTCCAGGATTCAAGCCATGTTCTATCATGATAGCTGTGTGGCTCTGGGCAGGTTACATAGCCTATCCCTGCCTGTTTTCCCATTTACAAAACAGCGATCATACTTCATACAGTTATTGCTAAATAAATGAGTTCATTTGTACAATGCTCTTAGCATAGAGTAAGCACTCAATGCATCATTTTGTTTTGCTTTGTTGGTGTTTTTATTGGTTTTTGTTTTTAGGATTCATGCTGTATGTCACTAGGGGTGATGGAAAGAACAGGCCAGAGAGATGAGAAAAGGAAAGGGAAGAGTGCAAGACAAACTGGCAAGGTCATAGGAGTAAAAGTTATGGATCCCCCCCAAAATGGTCAAAATGCACACACTTCCTTTGTGCCTGTTGTAAGTGGGGCCTCTAATTGCTCCCAGCACTGTATCCCGGCCTCTCATCACAGCCACAGGCATTGGCGCCTTTGTGGTGTGGATGATAAACTATTGTTCAGGATTATTTTCAAAGTTGAAGAACTTATTTTTGAGTCACAGAACTTTGAAGACAGAAAATTAACTCTCCATAAGTCAACTTCTTGAGTTTTACAAAAGAAGAGTTGAGAACTTTCACTCTCTCTGTCTGTCACACTACACCTTCTAAAACTTGCTCCCATAGAACTTAGACTAGTCTTTTTTTCCCCTTAGAGGTTATTCCATTTGACATGCGTTAAAGCCAGGAAAGTTTGATTTTATATCATTAGGGCTAAAGCATGTTAGTTAGTTGCCAGATTTTATATCTATACATAGTAGGTAAATTCACAGCTCTACAACGATTTAACAATTAAAAAAAAATAAAGTTTCCAAATGCGCGTTTAGAAGAGAGCCTTCCTGCTAAATGGCTCTCTGTTCTTTAGTGTGATATAACAAACAGACTGGCGTGTGGCATTTGGGGCCTGAGTGCAAACCCTGTATCTCTCATTCACTTTATTCCCTCGTTTGAAAAATGGAGATAGGAGCTCCTCTCAGTGCTGTTGCAGGAATTCAAGGAGGTAAGTTAGATGAGGAACAGAAGCCTGTCATGAGTAACTCACCAAGTGTTTCTTCCTACAGCCCTCCTCCATGCCTGACATTTTGTTGTTGTTCCTAAAGCTATTTTAAAAACGGATAGCGTAGAGGAGGACCTTGCTGATGTGTCAGCTTCACTCGTGCACTTCATTTATGATTTTGTTTGCAGACAGTAATGATGGGGCATTTTTAGGAATCCCTGTACTTAGTGCAAGGCTCACGTGCATAGGTCCTTAGCGGATGGTGAAGAGCAGAACTAAAGAGTGTGTTGAAACATGAGAGGGCAGCAAAGAGTCAGAGCTGCCCAAGCCATACCTGCATTGTGACACTGAGCCCTGGTTTGGGTGCAGAGCCATGTCTTTGGGGGCACAATTGGTTCTCTTGAGCATTGCATTTTCAAATGATATTCACTCAAGAAAAGAGTTCTGTGGCCATCTCATGAGACCTTGTCACATCTCCACGATATCACTTTACAATGTTTGTTATTTACATATTTTCTGTCCCTTTATTAAATCATATTTAAACTGAGGATTTTCATGTGAGAATGTAACTGAGAGAAAATTTATTTAAACTTCTCTATTTTAAAGATGAGAAAACTGAGACCTAGTGAGAGAAAATGCTACTTAGAGGCAGAGCCAGGAATAAATGCAGGACTCCTTTTGGCCAAGTCTAGGATCCTTCTTATACATAACCCTATAAAATTATCCATCAAATTAGGGTAGCCTTCAGACCCACCATGGAAGTATATGTTTTGGAGAAAGTAAAAGAAATCTTACAGGATATTGATTTCTGGGTAATAGATATAACATTGGATTTTCTTTGTATATGGACCCAAAAATTTGAAAATATCCTGTCCCGATTTCTCACTGGACAGGTCTTTGTATTTAGAGCTATTTTTATTATATCCACAGCCTATATCTTAGAGGCCCTCAGGTAAGTAAAGATTGGCAGACTAAGGAGAAAATACAACTTCTATCCATGCAATAAAACTAGTACAATTGCCTCCTCTTTACCTGTAGAGGGAGTGCAGGGACAAGCGTAAAATAACGCAAAAGTAGTTTTAGTCCAAAAAAAATTTTGGTGTATCTCCACTCGTATTTTTGCCCTGAATATTCCTAACTCCTTTAAAAAAAAAAAAAAGAGTGCATTTTCAAAAGAATTTAATCAGTTGGTAAGCAGAGGATTTAAAAAGTAAACTATCCAAATATACTAGTTAGTCAGAATACAATAAGACACTTACTCTTGTTTGTTTATTGTTCTTCTAAAGCACAAAGCAATTTATAAAATCCATTGAAGAAAAAAAAAAGCAAAGATTTTTAACTGGAACAGTTATTTTGTTATTACCGGGACTAATCATTTAACACTTTGTGCCACTAAAGAAAGGAAACTAAACAACTACTTTATGTGACAATAGCAATGCTAGTGACTTATGTAGGTTTGCCTTTTAAATCTGCGCGTGCGCGTGTGCGTGTGTGTGCGTGTGTGTGTGTGTGTGTGTGTGTAATAAAAACATCTAGCGTACATAACGTGAAAAGAAATATATATATATGTATATATATATATAGTAGTTGGAAGCACGAGCCGCTAAAGAAGGCAAAAGAGACCTCAGTGAGAGCAATACGCGAAAGGGCTGAGGGGACATCGAACTAAAAATGTATGTTAGGGCAGCGAGTGTGGGAGGAGGACGAAGACCCAGCCATTGCCCTGGAAGTCTCACCCTCTTCATCAGCCACTAGCAGGCACTAGTTTCATCATGCAGCTCTTTTTCTCCTTTCTTTTAACAAGAGCAAAGATTGTGGCAACGCTTTAATGATTGCAGAGAATGAGTGCGCAGTAAGCTCTTTTAGGAATGTGATTGAAGAATGCTGAGTACACATTATGCTTAATAGCTTTAATAAAAAATAAAAATTGTGTATGTGAGTGTTAGACATTGGCTTTTGTGGGGAGTTTTTTTGCTTGTTTTACTTTTATATTTAATACATCTGATGAATGTGGAGTATTCTAAATTTTTTGAGCCAGAGGAGTTTACTTTTACAAAAATCCCCACATTAAAAAGACCTCTCTGGGAAAAACATTGAACTAAAAGATTTGCTCAAGTGCATGGAGTATGACTACTTGTTACTTAAATATATGATCTTTTAGAGGGTCAAAGCCTGTTTTCTTCCTTATAGGCTAGCTTGTTTTGACTTCTTATGCTTTCACTAAATAAGTAAGAGTTATCTCTATTAATTTGTAAAAAGACCAGGTCTGACAATCACTTTTTGACCAGGAATTGATTAAAGTTATATTTGGTTTTCTAAACAGTAAGAAAAAAAGTGAATGTCACAATCATGGGAAAATATAATCAAATTGTAACTGTATTGCCTGAATATCTGCTCTGGGTATTTTGTTATAACTTTAATTGAAACAATTAAACAAAACTGCATATTCATTGAGTCAGAACAGCAAAAAGGTTATGAGTGAAACCATATAGATTGAAAACCCAACTTTCCTCTTACTAGCTATGTAATCTTGGTCAATTTACTTAAATTCTCTAAGCTTTCATTTTCTAATCAGTAAATTTAAGTCAGTGATTAGCATAGTGCTTGGTACCCAGAATGTACTCAACAAATGTTAACTGTCATTATTCCTTCAATTTTATTATTACTATTACTATTATCATTATTATACATTCGGTCAACAAATATTTTCTGTGTACCTTATATGTGGCATGCAATAAGGTAGGTGTTGGAAATAAAAAGATGAGTGAAAGGTGACTACTGGCTTCAAGGAAGTCACATGGGGACACCGAACGGAACCAGGAATAATTAACAAGCTAAGTGCCACGACTGAAGCAAATTCAAATACATATATGTATTTGAAGGAGAGGGCAAGTGATTCTACCTAGGGGAAGCTCCCTGCTGAACTTAGAAGAAGGTGGAGTTCTCCATATGGTTAGAAGGAGAACACCTCATGCCAAGGGACCAACAACAGTGAGTGCCGGTTCAGCTCAGGGGACTGGAGACAGTAAAGAACAAAAAGAGTTCAAAATGTATGGGAGCAACAGAACATGATCTCCAAGCGTAGATTAAGGCAGTAGCATGAAGAGCATTAGAAGTCAGTGTAAATAACAGTGGACTATATTTTACGGGCAATGGAAAATCATCAGTCATTTCTAAGCAGAGGAACAAGTACATATGTTAGAATGACAATGTTGGATGCTGCATAGAAAACAGATTGAAAGGAAGAGAGACTCGCGGCAGCCTCATACTCATCCAAAGGCCATTACAGGCCAAGTACCCGCTGAAGCTCATGTGAATCTGGACTGGGGTGGTGGTGTTGGGGGTGGAGATGAGGAAATGGATTCACAAGTCTTTTCAGAGAGTTGAGAAAGCTTGGTGGGTGATTAGATTGAGAAGTGAGGGAAAAGAAGAGAAAAATGAAGTCATACACACAGGTGTTCATCACAGCATTGTGCATTTGTACAAGAGACTGAAAACAACCCAAGTGCTAAATAATATGTGAGTTCTATTTAAGTATCAAAAATTCCATAATAAAAAAATTTAAATAACTTATTCATGAGAAAAATTTTATAATGTAGAAAAATGCACCTAATTTAAAGAATATATGTTAAAGTTCTAAGTAAGCAATAGCCACACATTTCATGTATTTTAATTATGTATATTGTATTTAATTTAAGACACTTTTGGATGTTGACTGGTAACTAGCAAAGGCCCATTTTACATAGAATCTGGTGACAAACTTGTAAGTATCTCTCAGATCAAGATTTCTGTTTGCCTCTCCTCACTAGAAAAGGTACTAATGAGACACTGCCAACTGATCTTTCAGTATTATTGTGCCCCAGTGAGCATTCACTGTATTTTCAGATAATAATATGCCTTGGATAGGGCAGCACTCATGGTGGTTATTGAGCTTATGACAAGACAGCTCTATTATCCTCCAGTCGATCAGAAAAGCTACCATGAAAATAGAGGCATTAAAGTCACCAAAGTCCCCTTTAGCCTGTATCCCTTCCTCACCACCTCGAGTTAGAAAAATGCAACATTTCCCAAACCTGCCTGATCTAAGGAACCCCCAAGGGATCCTTGAAAATAAACACGAAAAAACAGATCCCAAGACAGTGCAGGACGAAATCTTCGGGATAAGTCTCAGGATCTGTGTTCTCAACAAGTGCTCCAAATTAACGAATCAGCCAAATTTGGGAGAATAATCGGATACTGGGTGAAGTAGGCAAGAGTGCTGCTCTGGACAGTGTTGACACTGCGTTGCTGGAAAGTTGTTGGAAAATCATTGTCTTTCTGGAAAATGTATATAGTGACCCCCACACCCCCATCCAACAAACAACGCAGCCTAGGAAAAACAAGATAATATGTGTGAGGTGCTTTGCGATTAGCAAAGGAGATACAAGGTGACCTTATTATCTGTGCCATCCTCATCATCATGGTCATCATCAGCTGGCCCATCATCCCTCTTATCTCTCCAAATGTATACAAATTTTAATTAGGCCAGCTTGCCCCTCTCCTAGAAGAAAATGAAGTATCATGTCCATGTTTGCGTATGAGGGTGGGAGTGAGTTTGGGAAATGTTATGTTTAGTAACTGTATTCTTTTTGTCTTCTCACACACTGTACCAAGTTTCCTTTAAAAAAAAAAGAAAGAAAGAGAGAAAGAGAGAAAGAAACAACAAAAGCTGCATTCTTAAGTCACTCCCTTTATCCACAAAGGGCTTCCCACCCATGTATGCCTTAAAAAGTATTCCCCTGGGCACACTCAAATACAAGACTGTGGTAGGGCAAAACAATGAAAATTCCTTTGGGTCTAATTTCCCAAATTTTCCTAGTTGAGTGTTACACTGAGTTATTTAACTCTATGAATAAATGAGGATTTCACTCACAGCATTCTTTCTTTCACTATCTCAGAAAATGCTTTTTTAAAAATTGGATCTATTATTAATACTAATATTAATAAAAATTAACATTTTCTGACATTTGATATCAGACTCTACATGCATAATCTCTTTTAAATCTTATGATAATTCAATATATAGCTTCAAATGACAAAGTGTAGATTAAGTATGACTCAAAGGCAGAACCTAGAGGCTTCCCTCCCTTAAAATGTATTGATCCATGCACAGAAACACACACAACCTGCTGTCATCTTCTCCCCAAAGTTATTCTTTTCTTTCTTTCTTTCTTTCTTTCTTTCTTTCTTTCTTTCTTTCTTTCAAAGAAGAGACAGCAGAAAATGAACCTACGTTGTCTATTACGGAACATGTATGAATGGAGGGTATGATGGAAGATGGATTAGATCTGTGGATACAGAGCAACCCTTTGGGAAACCCAAAGGAATCAGTTTTATAAGCTAAGGAAAGGACTTTTGCTTGTGGGGTAGAATTCCTCAAGGCTTCAATTCTCACAGTTCTCTTCCTGACTCCTCTGAAGTGCCTGTGTGACAGCGCCCAGGGCAGCAGCATCAACAAGGAAAGGACCCCACAGTGTGTGTGAGCAGTGAGGATGTAAGAAGGTTCGGCATAGGGCAGTGCTTGAGCCTCTGTGCTCACCTTGCTTCTAGGACCAGTCACTGTTAACCCCTGAGATAACAGTTTCTATCATGGGGTGATATTCATCTTCTCTTTGTGCGTAGACTCACCGTAGGCTCTTCATCTCCATTATCATTTGCTTGGGTACCAGTTCTAGCCATGACATTCCCCAGCTCTCTGTGCCCCAAATGCACTTCCTCTAGATATTTCTGATGTCTACATATCCAGTGCTTTTTAGTGCGCTATCTTCTCTTTTGTGGTTCTTTTTCGGCCCTGTTGGCACTCTGAAAGCATTTCTAATTCACTGGACTGTTTTCTTCTACCTGCCTAGCAAAACAAATGGATGTTCACGTCTTTTTTTTTTTTTTCGGGCATGTTTCTGGTGTTTGCATATTGCACACTGAATTGTCCATGTGGAGAAGTTCATTAATGGGTTTGCTCCTTCACTCATTCAGTCACTTGGATGTGAAAGACTGTGCTTGGGCTCTCAGGACCCATGAGGTATAAGATACCTTCCCCGAGCTTTACGACCATTATCCTAGAGGTTTGTGGAATTTAGAAAGATAAAATATGTTCTGTTGAATGACGGAAAGCATTAAGTAAATAGAAAACAGAGGGTTTGTAAATGAGTAGATAAATGAGTTGATAAAATAAGGAAAGTAGGAAGAAAGGGAGGAAGGAGGAAATTGATCAGGCTGAGATCGTTTTCCGAGAGAGCCAGGAGGCTGTCTACGGTGTCATTTAGCTTAGAGACTGGAAAAAGTCTGGGAAACCACTTGAGGAACTTAGGGAAAACTTAGCAACACAAGCATGTAGAGGAGTGAGAGTAGTAAAAGAAAGGTTTTCTGAATCACCAAGGAGGAAAATAGCAGACGATGGGTCGGGGAACTGAGACCTCAGTTGAGGAAGATGTGACAGACGGTCTCTAAGATACTTCTTCTGTCACTGACTGTGCACTGACTGTGCTCTTTTAAATTGTTTATGTGGAAAGAGATCTAGGTTTTCTCTTCCAACAGGTTGTAATTTTGTAAAAAAATTCAAAATGTTGTATGTTTTGTTTGCTTGTTTGATGTACAAGTTAGAACGTACATAGAGGACTAAGAGCAGGGCTCAGAAGTTGGGAGGTCTGGGTTTCATTGCTGGCTCACCTGCTGACCCACGTTGTGACCTTAGAAAAGTTCCTCAAACGCTGTGAGTCTTTTCTGTTAAAAGTGTTGAATAATAACAACAACAACAACAACAATAATAATTGTGATAATACTTTCCTGATCTTGAGGAACATACAGGACAATCCATGTAAACATTTTGTCACAGTGTCTGGTTGTGTCATTCATGCTGATCCTCAAAGTTGTCATCTTTGTACACCGTACACTTTTTTGGCCCTGCTGCCATTGATAAAAGCATTGGGGGAATGGCTTTAGAGACAGTTTACAGGCCATACAAGAAAAAGCCATCTTATTGGTTTACCGTCATGCTTCACTTTTGACCAAAAATATTATTTCCAATATGATTACCAACCTTAGTCACCAAATAAGATATCAGATTAGCCTGGATGAGGCTAATTCTAAAAATGTAGCCATTCCAGGGGATGAGACAATTTTGAGGCATTTGAGAGAAGTATAATGTGGACTCTGAAAGCAGTTCCAAGACAGAGTGTCACATCATTAGAGTGATGGCAATATATGGAATAAGCACACACACACACACACACACACACACACACACACACACACGTTTTCCCAGTTGATACTTTGAAAGAGATAACTTCCTCTGAATTCTATGGGGTGGAAATGGTCTCATCTCTAGGAGTCCTTTTTACTTTTCAGCCACACTTCATAGAGTCTGTGTTTCTCCAGATCTTCACAGCCAGGTTCCATTCCCTGGGAACTGCCGAAGGTGCCATAGATAAAGGAGAGGGCTGGTGTGCCCCAGCCCACTGGCCAGGGAAGGCTTCACCCCTCATCATTTCCACAGAACGGGCAGCAGAGGAAATGAGCCTGGCACTTGTCGCACTATTATTTCTCACTGCCTCTATTCAGTTATTACCGGGCACCTATAGAGCCTCAGCATCCTGTTCTTTGAGCGTTCCATACAATTCTCTCCTAGGCTGGCTTATAACCCCGCCTTCGATAACAGCGTATCAGCAGTGATCCTCTGGTTGCAAGATTAAAAACCAACTCTGCTCACTTAAGCAAAATGGGATTTAGTGGAAGAATATTGGGAGAATTTCCAATTCCCTAAGAATCAGTGGGGAAGCTAGAGGATCAGAGTTGAAGGAATCAGTACATCTTCAGAGTAGTAGAAAGCCAAAGGGTAAGGGGAAAATCTCATGGCAGGATCAATCAGGTGAGATCCCTGCAACTGCTTTTAGTTTCTTTGTTACTCTGTTTAAGAGTCAAATTCCAGTGAAGGGGTCCAGTGGGTCTAGTTTGGGTCTTGGGCCTTGGCTAAAGGAGAACAGGGCATCAGGCTATTTCACCAGACCACGTAATAGGATGTAGGGGTGAGAGCCTAAGTGATGGGGCCAGATTACGAGGATTCGTTTTCTAGTTCTCCCACTTCCAGATGTTTCTCCTCAAACGATTCATTTAACCTCCCCAAACCTCAAATTTCTCGTTTTTGAAGTGGGCAGAATAATAGTAATTATCTCCTAGGGAGTTCGTGAAAATTATCTGAGATGATATTAAAGAAAAAGTAAGCACAATGCATGGGCACACAGTGAGCACTTGATCATTGTGGGCTCTTTCATAGTTAGGATTATCTAATGGAAATGCCAAGTAATTTCCTGAAAGAAATTAGAGTGCTGTTAGAAAGGGGAAATAAATAAGTGCTGGTGGGCCAGAAATAATTATTGATTATAGTGGAATAAGAGGGTTGGCCTCAATCCACTATTTATTTTACTAATATATTTCTCAGTAACCTACCCTTTATGATATTAAGGTTCTTAGGGATGCAGGATGGTACCTGTTTGTTAAGGTATCCCTGGGAACTCAGTTCCTCTGAAGGCATGTGACTTCCTGATCATTTGATCCACACCCATTTATTGATGCCTCCCTTATGCTTAGATCTAGACAGGATGCCATGGTCTGTGGCTTCTGGTTTACTCACAAGTGTAGGAATCAAAGTAAGGCATAATTTGCCTTCCTCTGATCTTTGTTTAATAGTCATCTAAATGGACTGTTGTCTAATAAGTCACCACCTAATTAGGTTTACTTTAAGGGATACAGGATTATAGAGAGAGAAGGATTATTTTTTAAGCCTCTCCACTTCCTGAGAACAACATTGAAGTAGGCCCCAGCATATGAAGAAGCTGGCATTCTAAATTCATCCAAAGGTTCATTGTTTGAACTTTAGAAAAGAGTATCCACACGCTGGCACTCATCAAAGGCCCCTTAGAACCAGCCTATATATCTCCATTCCAGGAAAGTGCAGGTTTTCCAAGGAGAGAGAATCTGAAGGAGAATTTGAGGTCCCCGAGAAAAGGCATTTAGGTCCATCAGTGGGATGAGATGGGCTGCAATCTCTGAAGGCCAATGGAAGGTCACTGTGGAACACTGCACAGCCTACCCACTTGGAGAGTCAGAGTCATTGCGAGGAGGAGAGCCCAAGCCCAGGCTTTGGGAAGCTGGATAGACAGAGTGTCATGCGCCAGGACAGAATCAGTCAGGCCACACCTCACTGCCCCATGGCTGCTGCCTCCAAAGCCATGGAGGTGCTGACCTCTGACTACATGCCGCCACCTGCCCGCCACACCCCTCCACCTCACACTCTGACTGAGCTTCTGAAGCCACCCAGCCTGCAGCAGGCCCTGGCCTCTGTCTCTAGCATCTCAGCCCTGATCGCCGTCTCCATTACCCCTCACCCAGGACCAGTCATGCCATCCTCACTACACCTTTTCCAGCATCCAGCCTTCCCCAGACCTGACCAACTCTGGCCTCTCCTCCAACCTCACCACACCATGTCACCCAACACCAGAAAGGCATGACAGAATTGAAACCGGAAATGGAGCCACCCTGAGTGTTAGTTTCTTACAAAGGTATCTGTCTTTTTCCAGGGGTGTAGCTAGTAGGCATTATAAGAGGGTGGGCTTTGGATTCCTTGAATCAATACAGAGAATTCTAGCTATGCCACCTCTTAGCGATTTGACTTTGGGCAAGTTATTCTGTAAGCCTCAACTTTCTAATCTACAAAATGTAGGTAATAACAAACCTACCTCAGAGGGTCACAATAAGGATTAAATGAGATGTATATGCATCAAGCCTAGTACCTGGCACATTAAAGAAACTAAAAATGAAATGCTAATTCTTGAGTAAACTGTTCTTTTTTCTTGCGTGTACTGTGACCCTTCCATCAGTGAGTTTCAGAGGCAAATGAATCCTCTTTAGACCTGGAAGCTTGACACAAGGAAGAATGAAGTAAAGAAAACAACTGAATTTCTCTTAAAAGCATTTTCCCTTACTGACTTTTTTTCCGTTGTCTGTGTTCATAAGAAACCCGCTATGCCTGCAGAAATGTCTGCCTGTTTCCTTTTCTACGTGTTTAAATTCCTAATTGTGCACACAATCTTAGTCACTGTATTTTCACGTGCAAGCAATTAAGGACTCATTTAACAGCCTTCCCCCTGGAAGGTTTTGTTCTCCATCTGCCACAAATCAGATTCCTTAGGAACATGTTTGATTTTGAAACAATGTGAAAGTACTGTTCATTTTGTTCAAATTTCATTTATGTACCATTTTTTAAAGTGATGTAAATGGACAGCCACAAAAGCTCAGCAGCTGGTCAAAACAAGACTTCAAAGAAACCATTGAAATGGGGCAAAAAGAAATTTTTTTTTAAACTAATATGCTAGGACAAAGCCAAATAAAACCATAGTATGATAAACAGTCCTCAGACATATTTCACTCATAACAAATATTTACTTTACAACAGATTTCAAATACAGGAAAATGGGAATGCACCCCAGTTCCCATTCTGAATCTTGGAAGTCTTGAGCTCACAGCAATGAATGTGAGGAAAAAGGGCAGAAGAAGCCAGGAAAGGGGAAGACAGGAAAAGATTAGATTTCTTGGGCTTTTTGGAGAAACATGGTACAAAGATACACATTTCAATAATATTAACCAGAAGAATCAAACAGATTTATATGACTCTTTGTTGCTGTACACCTGAAACTAACACAACATCATAAAGCAACTATACTTCAATTTTTAAAAAAATCAATTAGATAACGAATTGCTCCCTCACCACAGGTGAAGTCCATTTTTGTTAATTTGTTCAATAGGTTTCCTTACTTTAGAACATCAAATAGAAGCTAACACTTGGTCAAATTAAAGGCAAAAAAAAAAAAAATGGTTAGGTTCTGAACACAAATAAGTGTCTGTGAATTGGTAACAAAAATTCAGCAAACATTTAAAAAGGATTAGATTTTCTAGAAGAGTCTCAAAATTAGATATCGCCATTTGAAGGCAGCTTGCAAAAAATATTAGTTTTCGCTACTTACATTTCCCGTTGTTTCGGGACTTGAAACAAAAAACCAGCAGAGTTAATGCAGTCAATCCCTATTTATATATTAGTTGGATATTTTGTCCACCATCTTCCTGAGGCTTTATGAGCTGAATTGTTTTGATATCATTCAAGGAAACGTTCTGTAAATGTTCAAAGTATTGCTGTTATTTTGGGCAGTCACACCTGCACGTTTAAAATGCCTTTTGTGCAGAATGTAGCCCAATTTGCTTTCAAATCAGACCTTCAAAGAAGGGTAGATTTATACCTGTGACAGATCCCCTGAGGTGCTTCCCTACAAGGAAAAGTTAAAGCTAAGAGAGCCACTCCCACCCACCATCTTTGTGTCTTTGTGCTTAGGCATCAAATGGCATCTCTAAAAAGAAGAGCAGAGAAAACATGAGTACCTCTCTGCTGGAGATCCAAAGCAAGATACAGGTCTTCTGGAAGAAATGGCACCTAAGAATTTGCGAGTAGTTGGTAAATAAATAGAAGGAGAAGGTGAAAATGGAGGAGTCCGCACCTTTCACAACAGTGAATATTTATTAAAAGGCAACTGTTCTGTAAGAGCAGCTAAGCTCAGAAATCAGAGACATCTAATGCCTGCCATTAAAGGAGTTAGTTCTACTGTAGGGTGTAATTAAGAGTCAAATGAAAGGTGTGCTAAGTATTTAGGATAGTGGTTCACAAACTTATCTCTTCATTGGAATCACCTGGGAATCTTTTAAAAGTTCCAAAAAGTGAAGGTAGAAAATGTCAAAGGTTTGGAGACCAGTTGGAGGACAATAACACTGTTCAAGAATAAAGTCCAATAAAGGCCCTACACCAGCAAAGTAGCTGGATGACAGGAGTATAAATAAAGGAAGTGGAAGAGATAGTTGTAAAAGATGAAAGGAGGACCCATGTGTAGGATTTAGTAACTACCAATTGTATGATTTTATTGAGTGGATGTAAAATGTTCTGAAATATATGAAGATTTATAATCTTATATATGGGATATATAGGATTATATATAGGATAAAAATAGGTTGACACTTGGATTCCAATGTAGAATTGAAGCCTGATTTATCTCAGTGCCTAGATTACCTACATTTCATTTAGGAGAAAATGTTCTATATGTCAAATATTCTAGAAAACCAAGGATCATAATCTTACATGAACTATTTGGAATAAAAATCTTTAAAAGGTGTTATGTTCCTTCTCGATCCCTTAAAGGCATGTACTGAATGTACTTAAATCATTTTTCGTGGCTCTGGTCGTCATTGTGCACATCTGTTTTATACTTCTGTGTCATTCACAGGTGCCCCTAATGATCTGTGGACGTTTCCCCCGACTGTAGAGGCCCCCAAACTTGGCTGCACTTTAATTTCTCATCGCCTGCTCCCAGTGGCCATTTCTTGATGTTGG
The DNA here is from genome assembly GCF_039906515.1 of Pseudorca crassidens. NCBI lineage: Eukaryota > Metazoa > Chordata > Mammalia > Artiodactyla > Delphinidae > Pseudorca > Pseudorca crassidens. Next base: position 46,384,046 of record NC_090298.1, on the reverse strand, counting down.
TACTGAACTGGCCTTAGTGCCGTCTTTTCTGATCTGCTGCTCCTTTCTCCTTGACAAACCAGTTTACCAAGCCGTTGCATTGAGCCTAAAATAAGAGCAAATTAACTCAAAATAAAAAAGGGGTTTGGGGGCAATCCATTTCAGAGGAAAGGCTTTAGGATATCTAATGCATATAACACATATGTCTTTAAATTCATTTAACTAGTATTTTGGAGTACATTTCACCTACTTAACTGGTGTTGAATAGTATAAATTTCTGGATAATTAATCTCTGGACAAGTAAGTTGTTACTCTACTCCTAGAGCTAATAAAATTAATACTGGTTTATCTTTAACCAGTCCACAAAAACATGTTTAATTCTGTGCTCTGGGCTTCGGGGCAACAGAAATGAATAAGATGTAGTCCCACCACCCCCAAGGACTTGGCAAGATATAATCGTACATGGGTACATGAAAAGGTACCATGAATCTAAGTCCCAGGATTCCACAGAGAGTAAGTATCATAAGAATTCAGAAGGAAAAAAAAAAAAGAATTCAGAAGAGCCAAAGATCAAATTCAGACAATAAGCAGTGATGGACCTTGAACATTTCCCAAATACTTTAGAATTAGTGAAATGTCCCACCTGGCCAGACTTTTATAATGGGAGTGTTAATGGATGATCACTACCTAACCACAGAGATTTAGGACTGCTTCCAGCATCCCAGCAAAACAGCCCTTTTCACCCAGGACCATTTGCTATTACAAAAGAGAGGTGATGGCTTGTGATTTATTAACATTCCTTCATTTTGCATCTGACACTGGGCTTGTGAAACTTGTGGAAAGATCAATGACCTCAGGGTTTAGGGAGCAGAGCTATAATTCCAGCTCCGTCCCCAGCTTCCTGTTTAACATTTGGTCAGTAATTTAACCTGGTTATTCTTCAATAAGATGAGGATATTAGGTTAGATAATATCTAAGGACCCAACTAGCTCATTTTATAGTGTTTTATTATTTTAAAAAATACATGCTTCTGATTAATTGCCTTGATTTTCTTTAGTTCTATTTCCCTAAGACGTGAATATAAGGTGCACTAAATCAGTATATGAATTCGCTTTTCCCAATAGATAGAGGCTATCCCTGACACCATTTGCTGTTTTGAGTTTTCAACAAAGAGTTAAAAGAAAATTCTGGCTCCCCTGGCTATCATCCTCTCCAGTTGGCAAAAGTCTTCATGCAGACTTGATGGTTGCCTAGAGCAACAAAATATTACGGACAGAAACATGTTTAGGGACTCGATTGTATAAGTGACTCAGAGCTGAGAGACCTTTCCCAGCTTGAAGGGAGCCCATACTTAGCTAGAGTGGGTATTTGTCTATGCCTGTCTGCACTACTCTTCTGACTTAGAGGTGACCATAATTTTGCTTACTAAAATATAGACACCAGCCTTGAAACCTGCAGAGAGGAGTTATATGGTCAGAAGGCAATCTTCTTCATTCAGCATGTCTCACACATGAAAGGTCATTAGGACGAGTGAGTATACACAAGATGAGGAGACCAATCGGGCTTTTGAAGAGCACATACCAAGAACATTATGGGAACTCAATAAAAATTCATTGTCAGAGCCACTTTTCAAAGCCAATTATCTCTTTTTCTTTTTTAACATCTTTATTGGAATATAATTGCTTTACAGTGTTGTGTTAGTTTCTGCTGTATAACAAAGTGAATTAGCTATACACATACATATATCCCCTCCCTCTTGCATCTCCCTCCCACCCTCCCTATCCCACCCCTCTAGGTGGTCACAAAGCACCGAGCTGATCTCCCTGTGCTATGCGGCCGCTTCCCACTAGCTATCTATTTTACGTTTGGTAGTGTATCTATGTCCATGCCACTCTCTCACTTCGTCCCAGCTTACCCTTCCCCCTCCCTGTGTCCTCAAGTCCATTCTCTAGGTCTGTGTCTTTGTTCCTGTCCTGCCACTAGGTTCATCGAAACCATTTTTTTGTTTTTTTTAGATTCCATTTGTTAGGAGAACCCAGTGGAGGAGCTACTCCTGAAAATTCAATACCCTTTTCCTTCCCTCTGTTGGAGCCAGACATCACTAACTATGCTCTGAACTAAAATGTGAATTTAAAAATAGTTTTTCTGTTCCTACACTCCTTAAATCTGAGGTCATCCCCTCTCTGTTCCATCAGTCTGTCTCCATGATAACCAATTACTCAAGCTTGTTCAGGGAGTTATTAGCATCCGGGAGTTCAGTCTTTTTTTTTTTTTTTTTTTTTTTTTGCGGTACAGGGGCCTCTCACTGCTGTGGCCTCTCCCGTTGCGGAGCACAGGCTCCGGACGCGCAGGCTCAGCGGCCATGGCTCACGGGCCCAGCCGCTCCGCGGCATGTGGGATCTTCCTGGACCGGGGCACGAACCCGTGTCCCACTACATCGGCAGGCGGACTCTCAACCACTGCGCCACCAGGGAAGCCCCGGGAATCCAGTCTTTTGCTTCTAGTCAATGTTGCCTAGAGCAAGAATTAGAAGAGGATTAGCCAAATCTCCATACTTGAAGTCCTTTCTCTTTAGCTGCTTAACTAGGTTTCATTTTAATTATGTGTTTGGTTGGTGTTGTTTCTCTACCCAGTACACATTCTTCCCACTTGCACTTGAACAAGTTCATTATGATAATAATCACAGTTATCAACTATTGCTTTTTATCCTGTTTGAATACTTACTGAGTGTCAGTATAATTAGAAACTGGACTTCTTGGTTTGGACCTTGTGATTTGTAATGAATATTCTTTTTGAGTGATTGGAAACACAGTCCTAAATTCAAATGGTTTACAATAGTAACCCTTACCCAAATAACCGTAGCAGCTGTTTGGAAACATGGCTTCAGATCAGTTGTTTGCAAATGTCTTTTTCAGTACAATCCTGCGTGGAGTGGAACCCATATACGTTACTTGACATGTGAAACACATGTGACCCAGGCAGATGATTCGGCTGACCTTAAAAACTACAGCTGCTAGTGCCTTTAAAAACAACGCAATACAAGTGATTTACTAGGCTTGGGCTTAAACCATTTTATGCTGACTGAAGGGAATTCTGACCCTTCAGGGAGGGGATAAAAAAAGTATAAGACAATGGAAATGTGTCATCCTGGGTGTTAATGTTGTCATTCATTTTAACACATCTCTTTACAAAAAGTGCAAAGAAGACTGCTTAGTGTTACAAGCAAAAAAAACCCAGTAATATCCATGTGGCTTTATTTTGCTTTATTTTATAAAAATTTAATGAAGCCCAAGTTTCAACTTTGTTTCCTCCCCATCCAAATCAAGAGCAGTCTATAACCTTCTAAAAAGGGCAACGCTTCTTTACTTACGTCCCTGCTTAGGAATTACGTCGTGGAGCATTAACATTCTCTTCTAAGCTGGCCTTATCTGTGCTCCAGTTGCTATATATACACACTATTTTAGCTAGAATTTTGTTCAGCTAGAGTGAAAGAGACCTGAAAAATTATGCTTTAATAAAGACAGAAGTTTGTATCTCTTCCCTATAGATAGCTAGTGGGAAGCAGCCGCATAGCACAGGGAGATCAGCTCAGTGCTTTGTGACCACCTAGAGGGGTGGGATAGGGAGGGAGGGAGACGCAAGAGGGAAGCGATATGGGAACATATGTATAACTGATTCACTTTGTTATAAAGCAGAAACTAACACACCATTGTAAAGCCATTATATTCCAATAAAGATGTTAAAAAAAAAAAAAAAAAAAAGAGAGACACAGAGTGGGGAGTCCAGAGCTGGTATGGATGTTCTAAGACTGTCAGGGACCTATGGTTCTTTCAGATAATTCCTCCATCGTCCTAGATTATGGACTTTACATCCATGGTCCAGAATGATTTCCAGAGCTTTAGCCATCACATCTAAATTGCTAGCAGCAAGATGGAGGAAGAAAAGCACACACCTTCCTTTTGAAGAGACTTGCCAGAAATCCCACGTAATGCTTCTGTTTACACCTCCTCAACTCAAATTCCATCACATGCCACATCTAGCTGCAAAGGAGACTGGGAAGTAAAGTATTTTTTTTTCTGGCAATCCCCTAATTTGAGGATTTCAATCTCCCTCGAGTACCCAAGCCCTCACCCAACCTCTCCTTCTCGTCTACCCAGTCTCTCTCATCTACCTTGCCGTCCTGTTCTTATACCTCTTGGGAGAAACCCATCCCTCTGTCAGTTTCACAATCAGCCTTCTCCACTTCCTTAGCTGAACTCCTGGTGGGGAAAATCCCATGTCACAATACTTTAAACTGGAATTCCGATTAAGTCAAGAGCGCTCACCTCAGCTGGATCCTGAGATTCACTTGACTTTTTTTTGGTTTTTGGTTTTATTGGCCATGTTGCGCGGCATGTGGAACTTCCCCAACCAGGAATCAAACCCGCGCCCCATGGCATGGAGGCGCGGAATCTTAACCACTGGACCGCCAGGGAAGTCCGCACTTGCCATTTTAATCCTTGCTCTGTTCCCTCTCTCAGCCACCTTGATGCTTATTCCAAAGCTCCTCCCCATTCTCAAGTGTCCTGAACCAGCAGCTGCTCATCACCATTCAGCAAACTATTTTATTTGTTGCTCAGTGAAGAAACTCATTGTCAAGACAGGAACTTCCTCAGTTCTTACATCCTCTTCCTGCCATCCGGACCCATCCTTGCCTCCCTCCTCCCGGTCTCAGCAGATGATGTGTCCCTCTTCCCGCTTTAAGTCAGCCCCTGCTTCCGTGCTCCTGATTTTCTCTCCTCCCAGCACCTCCAGGTCCTTGCTCCATCTATTTCCTTTCTTTTTCTCACATCTTCAATTTCTCCTTTTCTTCTGGCTCTTTCCCTATTCGTGTGTCTCTCGATCTTAAAAACAATACAAAACCAAACAATAGCAAAGTCTAGGAACAGACCCTTTTTTGATCCTTTAGCAAGTTCTCAGCAGTCAGGTGGCTTCACATCCTCACCGCCCATGAATTCCTCAACCCATCGTAGTAGGATTTTCTCACACACACTCTGCTTCAACTGCTTTGCCTTCTCCTTGCTTGTGTTAGAGGCCTTCCTCTGAAACTCTCTCCTCATTCATTTACTCAGTAAATATTTATTCGACACCTTTTTATGGGAGCCATTCTCTCCCAGGTGATGCCACTCTCTTCTTGCTGCTCTGCTACTCTTTCACACCATCCTCTGTGATCGGTCTTCCTCCCCTCATCCCCCCACTTAAACATGAGTCTTCTGGATGTGACTCATTGCTTTTCTCAGTCTGTGCATTCTCTAGATGTTTTCATGTACTTCAGTAGTTTTATTGCCCGTCCTGTGAAGGTGATTCCCCAAACTCTATCTCTACTCAGACCTCTTCCCTGATTTTCAGACTCCTATATACAATACAAAAGCCCAATGCCAGATGGTGTTCTAGTATTTTCAAAACTGGATTCATGCATTTCTTTGCAGATCAGTGTCTCCTGTCTCCATCAGAAGCACTTTTATCCTGGAATGAAACTTGGAAACCATACACCCATCTATGAACGATATTTTTATTTTACTTTCTAAATATCTCTCAGATCTGTCCTCTGCTCTCCAACTCACTAATACTTCTCGAGTCCAGGACTCACCAGCTCTCCCCTGGATTACAGTGGAAGTGCCCCAAATAGTGTTTTTATAACTGTTGGTTGCATGTAGCATTTTATAAAAAATATTATATAGAATTGAATTGAAAATAATGGAATAGCAAACCACATCTGTAATATCAAGGATAAGTATTGTTTTATGAAAATGTTCAGATACACACACACACACACACACACACACACACACACACACACAGCCATTTTGCCATGAAAATGTATTTCATACTATAAATCGAAAGATTTGAGAACCACTTTCCTAAATAGTCTGTCTCTGGTATTCTCTCCTCAGCTCTGTCTTCCTCAGTGCAACCAAACTGATGTAGCTGGAAAATGAGACATTCTGAAAACGTCATAAAACCCTTATTAGTCACAAGATGAAATCTAATCTCCTTGGCATTGGTACACGAGGCCCCTGCCCAGCTGTACACCATCCCTCCTCTCCAGGCAGTCCCTGCCACCTGACGCTTTCCACCCACACACTGTGCCTCACAGCTCACTGCGTTTGCTTGTTCTCTTCTTCCCATCTAGAACTCACTTTTATCTCTTAATTGCCTGGTTCACTTCACCTCATTCTTTGGGTGAGGTGACACCTGAAATCTAAGTCCTATTCCCTTCCTCAGGTTGGGTCAGGCCCTTGTCCTCTGTGTTTCCATGGCCCCGTACCTACCTCTGGCGTAACTCTAATGAAATTGTTCTAAAATTGTAGTCTATGCCTCTGTATTCTCAAACAGCCTGCCCAGTGCAACGTCAGTTCTTTGCTGTCTTCACTGTACAGTGTGTGGTACTAGGAAACCACTATGCTCAACTTGTGTGTGTCCAGTAGACCGGAACTCCGGAAAGTCCTCGCCTTATATTTCTTCTCAGAACTTCCTAAAATGATAATTAAGGAGACTACAGAAGGAAAACATAGGGCAGTAGACGCCAACAATGAAAACTTTTTTTTCTCCTGCACAGCAAGGAAAAGTGGGATGAAACTGTGCTTCTTGAACCCTTTGATAGAAGGCAATACCTTGAAAGAAGTGGGTGAAGGATGGTCTTCTCCATGGTGTCACACTTATGAATAGAATGTGAGAAGCCATGCCGTTACTGGCCTATTGTTTCGTTGGCCAATATGTTAAATAACTCAGGTGGTTCCGTAAAAGGACAGGTTTTTGTGAAAAGAATAGAACTCCTTTTGCTTTGTTCTGAGTGGCATTTAAGAGTAGCCTTACTCATGGTCAGTGAGGGTTGGGCTCTCACCCCCTGGTCACTGGTGAGTTGATGAGCACACTATTTATTCAGCTTTGTGGAAATGCTAACGCGGAATGTCTGTGATCTGCCAGCGTGCAGCTCCGTGCCAAGTGCACCTTGGAGCATTTCTGTGATGAGCGTAATGAGTTTTTTCCTTCTGATTTGGTCTGTAGTTTCATCCCTCCTCCCCAGTGTAAGACTAGACCTCTTTGATATCTCTTTTCATACTTTGGCTACCCTACCCCTCCACTTTTCCTTCTCCTTTTCTCGAGAGGGCCAACTCCGTAGAGCCTTCCTTTTGTGCTTTGGGCCAGTTCTGTTGGGTTGTTTTATGGTCTTGGACTTAGAGCTGCCTCAGCACTCAACACTAGCCCCTGGACTGTGAGACTAATGAGAAAAGCAAAATAACCTCAAGTAAAAGGAAGTGGTTTGTGTTGTGGAGAGAAACTTGGAAAGATACACCACCAAGAACAGGAGGGGCTCTGTTTTCCCTACTGTCTACCACTGGGTTAACACATTTCAAAATAACCAGTCAATTTAGTTAATTCCATCAAATGGCTAGTCAATACAGTCAAGAGGAAGGGAAAATAAACAAATGGTTTTTTGGATGACTGGTTTAAGCTTTGTGTAGCTTTAATCTTACTCACTTCCAGGGAATAATTTTAACTCTTAAGGAGATGCAGACTACTACAGGTTAGTTCAATACAAAAATACATTTTAAAAGGTATTCATATTCAACACACAGGTGGTTTTCCCAAGAATCGTTAAAACAGGTAGAAATGAGATAGTGGGCATAGAAACTTGGAATGATAATATGAGGAAAGTAAGGTTAAAATCATTAACAGAAATTTACATCTTTTTCATTCTTCCACTGTCTGAATATCTGTCCTCCCTACTTCCTTCATTTCGTTCTTTCCTTTGTTCTTCTGTTCCTCCTCTTTAAACCTCGGTAACGGTGACACAAACCCTGTGCCAAGCATGGTGTTAAGAGTTGACATACATGATCACATTTAATTCTCACAACAACCCACTGAGGTAGGTAGAAGGATTACATCATTCTACAGGAAAGGAAACTGAGGCTCAGGGAATTTAAGGACATTTCCCTCAGTTGGAAATTCTGGAAAGTTGTAGAGCTGGGATTCAAACCTTGGCAGTTACATTTCAGATTCCACACCCTGAACAAAATTCTGCTGTCCTTCTCATTTCATTGACGTTCACTTTAGTTTTCTCCACATTCTCCTCTTTTCTTATCTTTTGCACTATACTGTCTTCCCATTTCCCTTTCATTATATCCTCTGCTGCTTCTTTTTCCAGTCTTCTCTCTCACTTTCCCCCCTGTTTCTCTGGGACCTCCCATTTCTTATCTAACATCTCTTTCCTTACCTTCTTCTCAACTCCCTAATCCTGCATCACACTCCCCTCAAGATGTCCCCTCATTCCTCACTGCAGTCTTTCCCAGGTCCAGACCCTGCCCCATCTGTCATTTTTCCGCCTCTGCTTTCCTAACATCTCTCTCTCTAAGTTAGAAGTGGTGCCCAGTTTTAAGCACAAGACAAAGCATGGTTATGTTCAAGAGCCTGTGTCCCTCTGCTCCCATACACAAGGAGTACTGTCTGTGATTATCAAGTGATTATAAAAAGGAATTTCATTCCTGCCAGAGATCTCACGAATTAGGTTTCTGTTGAACTCCAGATGGTCTCTAGTGACTAGAATGCCTCTCGCTCTGATCACTACCAGGAAGTGAGCTCCAGGCAACAGATAGAAACCAACTCAGAACTGTGAGATCCAAGACGAGTAAAATTCCTATGTATAATTCAATTTCAGTAAACGCTGAGGGGAACACCGTGATGTAGTACTTTGAACAAAATTATATTTTACTCAAGTGACCATATTTTCAACCAGTCAGTACAGAAGAGTTTCATTTCCTTGAATCAAAGCTGTTTGGTGACTTTTCCTGGAAATACTCTAAGAGTTCCAAGAAAGGACTCCAGATTCCCAAGCTGCTGGCAAAGAGCAGGCATCTTCTCTTCACACAGTAATTCACAAAAGTTCCTCATCAGCATATGGTAACATTACGATCAGATTGGCTTGGTTATCAGAAATAACTAGGTCAAAATAAAAGTCATTCTTAAATGAATGAGGGTGTTAAAGTTTTGAGGAATCATCACATTCTAGAGACCTTCAACTTTCTCTTTTGCTTGTACGACATACAGTATCTTTCTTGAGACTCTGCCGTTTGTTTGTTTGCTTGGTACGTCCAGTGTGTTTTCTTTTTGTGGACTCGCTTCCACTCTTCATCCTCTGCTTTTTTGTTATCCCAGCTTGCACATGGCTTTTGCCAAAGCTTCTCCAGCCCCAGTTTTACTACAGACCACCTAGAGATGCATTTTTTTGGACACCTCCTAACACCAACTACCTTACTGGCAATTTCTCATTTATAGTTACAAGTAAACAGAACCTACAAATTTACAAATACAATAGGACAATTTTTCATTCTCCTCGTATATTATAGGCCATTGGTTACTAATGAGCCCGTGAATTACCTGGCTTTGAGTTAGATCTCCAGACTTGGTCTATTCAACAATTTGGACGACATTCTCTTAACAAATAATTTCTTGATAGTCTCCCACGTGCCAGACCTAAGCAAGGCTCTTGGGATCCAGTGATGACCCAAAGAGGCTTTATCCTTGGTCTTAGTCCCTATAATTGGGGGCCAGGAGAAGGGCCAGTATTAATCAAATAATCACAGCACTGAGTATAAAATTCCAAACTAAAGTATGTGATATGAAGGAAAATTTTTATGAGACTGGCAGGCTAGAAGAAGCCCAGTCTGCCCATGCTCCCGGCATCTCCTGCAAAAATAAATACTTACGTCCAGCAACCTGAGTGTTCTGAGAAGATTCCAGAGGCATGTCACCCAATCAAGAAGAATGAGCAAATTTAGCCCAAAAGCCATTTCTTCTGTTTGTGATGATCCTACTTCGGAGCTTCGCTCCCGGCTGTCCCACCCAGAAAAGGTCTCTCTCTTGGAAAGGTGGGCACTGGCTTCTCTGCCTCCATCAAAACAACTGGAACGGGCTGCCCTGGTGGCGCAGTGGTTGAGTGTCCGCCTGCTGATGCAGGGGACAGGGTTCGTGCCCCGGTCCAGGAAGATCCCACATGCCGTGGAGCAGCTGGGCCCATGAGCCATGGCCACAGAGCCTGCGCGTCCGGAGCCTGTGCTCCGCAACGGGAGAGGCCACAACAGTGAGAGACTTGCGTACCGCAAAAAAAAAAAAACAAACAAAAAAAAAAACAAAAAAAAAACTGGAACATCTTCCTTTCAGCTCGAAGGCTCTGAATTTGGACCTCCCACGTGGTAGGACTCTAGACTAATCCCTTAAGCCTGCTAGATTTCCAAAACATTCATTCAGATTTGGAATGCCTGGGGCCTCTTGGGTAGCCCTGGCTGTGTTCCTTTCTGCACTTGAATTTTAAACCCCTAGAGTCAGGATTTCACCTGAAGACTTCCAAGTAATTGCTTAGATGGCACCAAAAAGATATCCAGGTTAAAACAAAAAAAATTCTATACGAATGAGTCTGTTGGGTTTGTTTTGCAAGATACAATGATGGGGGAGGGACGGGCTTCCTTTTGGACAACTCTGCCAAAGCCATTCTGAGTTGTAGTCATGCTTGATCCCAAATCTATTGACAAGAAAAATTCCAGGAGCTGGGGAAAGACGAAGTTTACGTTTGTCTTTTAACTAACCAGTACAGCCACAGAGAACCAGCCATAAGAACCTGACATGAAAATCTTAAGGACTGTTTTTTTCAGACTCTGAAATTCTCCTAAATCCCCATCCCAATATCACTCAAGGTCTTAAAACCTTTATCTGTCCCTAAACTGTAACTTGTGCCTGGAATTCCTACTCTAGGGTTCCCTGGTAATTTTAATAGTGTGGTCTGATGTTGCAGCCAGCTTCTCCACGGTTTGGGAGTTAAATGGAACGCACTGATTTGGTGTGCTCTGATAGCTCTTGGAGGAATGTTAGGACAAATTAAATTCCAAATAAGGTAGCACCTGAAAGAACCCAGTCACTTAGTGAAAGGACTTAATACTACAGAAAGGAGGGCTTAGCAATTTCTGTTGACCCCTAAATGATTAAGAGGAAGTGCTTACTATTGATCAAACTGAATTTGGAATTGGCTTTGGACTCAAATGCAGACCATTCACTTAGATTCACTGATCATTTGTGCATCTAGTTCTTCTGTTCGCTTCTCTGCCTAGTTAAGCCTGAGGATGTGTGTTAAAGAGAAAGTGGTATTCTTAAACTAAGGGGTACCCGTACAGAAATGGGGGAGGGCAATAATTCACACCTTTGCTCAAAGCACCAAGTTCTGTGAGCTGATGATGGCCCAGTTTAGGCAATGATTACTGCCATTACTACTCAAATAGGTCTGGCATTTCTTACACATAATCTTGATGCCCAGGTCCATGCTGAGCAAAAGCATTACAGGATTTCACAGCCTGATGTTGGGCAGCTTTTCTTTTGAACAATAGTTAAACATCATTGGTGCGTTTGGATGGTGTGTGGTTTTAGAGTAATAGAAATATTTTTTAGAACAAACCAACTTTAAAAAAACATATATATATATACACATATACTTTATATACTATATATTTCTATACATTATAGTATACATGTGCATATGTATTTTGGTAAACAGTTTTATTTCCTGTAGATCTTTACTATAGGTCCACTGAATAACCTATTATCTATGGAGTTCCTTTTAAAAAGTCTTCATTGGGGATGGATTTATTCCAGGGAGAACAGGTTACATGTAAAATACAACGAATACCTAATTAAAATAATGACAAATAACTTGCATTCTGAGCTTCCTATGCACGTGCCGGGCTAAGCTCTCTACCTGCGTTGTTAAGTCTCACTTTCATACATGTGAGCTTCAGGTCTGTCGTTATTATCTCTATGATACAAATGAGACACAGAAGCTTAGAGAAGAGGAATAACCTGAGGGTTTAGACAGTATTTGAGGAGTTACAGTAAAAAGAAAACAGAGAAGTCTCCTTCAGTTTTTGTAAATGTGCTTCTTGCCCTACTTGTCATATATAATTTTTCTCCTCTCCCCTCAATTGAAATAAGGGCACACAGCCTGTACATTGTAGGACCAGGGCTCTAAAGTCACTGCCACCAAAATCCCAACAAAGTAAAAGTCAGCAATTTAGGAAAATACATTTTTTTTCTAATTGAGGATACCTCCATTTGACATGACTAAATTACCAAGTTAAGATTATTGGCTTGAGTACCAAATCATCTCTCTGCTAAGAAAAACAGGAAATAACTCAGATACGAATGATGCAAGTGACTGCTGAGTTAGGAAGACATCCGAAAATCCCCTCATGCCAATAAATTACACATTGGTGGCCTAATGTAATTTAGTGGGCGATATTTGTAACTGGCTCTCTTATTTGAAAGATTATGGAGACTAGAGAATGGGAAGGCCAAGAAAAAACTCTTCAAATAATAGAATTTTATGGGAAAAAATAAATACCACATCTCACTGGACATTGTTGGAGAGAAGCATAGAAATTTTGGCAAAAAGAAACCAACAATAAGAAATAGAGTTACTAAGTTAAAGCTCTTGAGTTTAGTTTATAAATATTTATAGAGCCAACTAGAATTGTGGAGACAAAAGCAGGACTTTAAGAAATTCTAAATGCCATTTATTTAGAGAATCATTAAAGGACTAGAGATTTAAACAGTGTCAAAACTTGTGATCTTCAGGGGTCACACTCAAGGTGAGATTGTAGACCAGTAACACTGTGTTCCAATTTAGCCAATTTGGTCTTCACACCACTGCCCAACTCATTGAAAAATGTAGGCAGCTTGGACAAGCAATTAATTTTTTCAGTATTCAAAACTGACTCCATCTTAGGAATAACTTGAAGATTTAGACAATATTTGAGTTTTTAAAAGTCTCCCCCAGTCCAACTGAAAACTCTTGATAAGTATTTCTTTTCTACTGCTCAAAATAATTTTTGTCCTCTAGTCTCAACCGTACCATAAGAATTTATCTTTTGTTGTGTTGTAAGGAATATTTAAAACAGAAGTATCAAAGACACTCGATTTTTAAAATTTTACATGGAACTGTTGACATCATGGCCAGAGATGTGAAAGCATTGTTCAAGGGAAATATAATTCTAACCTGAGTATATCCTTTATGACATTTCTATTTATTTTATTAAGGTAACTTTTTTACTCAGGAAATAAAGCTGTAGGCAATTGTTTTCTGCAGTTTTCCTGTAGAAAGCCTTATCTAATTATATTATCAATTTAAGTCCTACTGCTGTGCTCTGGACAGAATATGGATAAGGAGAAACTCTCCAAATCCAGTTTGGAAATAAAAGTATCAAAACTCAACAGTTTGTGCTGGACTGAATTATTTGATCTGGAAGAAAGTGAGTCAAACCATTTCCATTTCTTTTTTTAAAATTTATTTTTGGCTATGTTGGGTCTTCACTGTTGCACGCAGGCTTTCTCTAGTTGTGGCGAGCGGGGGCTACTCTTCGTTGCGGTGCGTGGGCTTCTCATCGTGGTGGCTTCTCTTTGTTTCGGAGCACAGACTCTAGGTATGTGGGCTTCAGGTGGGCTCAGTAGTTGTGGCTCAAGGGCTCTAGAGCGCAGGCTCAGTAGTTGTGGGCATGGGCTCAGTTGCTTCGCGGCATGTGGGATCTTCCCAGACCAGGGCTCGAACCAGTGTCCGCTGCATTGGCAGGCGGATTCTTAACCATTGTGCCACCAGGGAAGTCCCCATTTCCATTTCTTGATGAAACAACTAACTCATTTACTTGCTTTAAAGAAATGACTCTCTTCAGTGGCTTTGAACATGTTACATTTCTATCCTACACTCCCTGTAGTAATTACCCCTCACAGTTAGAACTGTTTTTTTTTTTATAACTGAAAATAGATAATAGATGCTCATGCTTCAAAATTCAAAATGTGTCCTAGCAAGGATCAAATGTTAACAGTATCTTGTGTATTATATAAATATATTTTATGCATATACAAGTAAAAAATACATATTTTCTAAAAACCTTCTAAAAACATAATAGGAAAGTGTTTAACCTTATTTAGTATTTTGAAAGGTATCATTATGGGGAAAAAAAGCTTCCTGCAGTTTTTTTTCACTATTATTTTTTTAAATAAGAACAGGATTTTGCTTTTTGTTAAAAACCTATTAAAATTGTCTTCAGACACATATTTTAAGTTTTTCTTAAAATATATTTGTAAATATATTTATATTCATTAGACACTCTGCATAATTTGCCTGGACATGGAATTGTGTGAATGCAATCAGCAATTTTCATTTAGGGCTTAATATCATTAGACAGAATATATCTTTCTTTCACCCTTTGCATCTCTGGCATAATGTTTTTCTTGCTTAATTCAGTAGATTTCTTATACCTCTAGGAATGGCTTATACCTAGTATATTCTTTTTTTTTTTTAATAAATTTATTTATTTATTTTTGGCTGCGTTGAGTCTTCGTTGCTGCACACGGGCTTTCTCTAGTTGCAGAGAGCAGGGGCTCTTTGTTGCGGTGCACAGGCTTCTCATTACGGTGGCTTCTCTTGTTACGGAGCATGGGCTCTAGGCTCATGGGCTTCAGTAGTTGTGGTGCACGGGCTTAGTTGCTCCACAACATGTGAGATCTTCCCAGACCAGGGCCCGAACCCGTGTCCCCTGCATTGGCAGGCGGATTCTCAACCACTGCACCACCAGGGAAGCCCATACCTAGTACATTGTTTGCTGGAGAATGTAAAATTGCATTTAAAATTCATTCATTGGGAATCTGATTTTCTAAAAATCATACTAGGAAGGTGAATGTACATTTTTAGTAACGCAAGCTGGTCAGTAAATCTCATAGTATTATTTTCTCATAATCTTTGTCCATAAGATGTGAACCGGGACTCCCCACTCTGCCCCCGCCTACCTCACCCTAAGCCCAATTCCAGACAAGCACTGAGGATGAAAGGAAGCATGAAAGAGTGGAAGAGCATGAATTTGGGAGCCTGCCAAACCTGGGTTTAATTCCACCTCCCCGATTTATTTACTGCGTGAATTCAGGAAAATCACTGGCCATCCATGAGCCTCATTTCTATCATCTGTCACAAAGTATGGTGATAATACCATGTGTTATTACAAAGATTAAATGAGACCATATGGAGAATGCCTAAGACAACTTTGTACTTGAAAATGGTCATTCGATTAAATCCACCCTTTGTTTTCTTTAAGATTAAAATATATTTTTTCTGCATTTTCCAACTTCCTATCTTTCATGGTATATATATTCTCTAATAAAAAACCACATATTTTAACATCTCTTTAAAAGAACAAGGACATCTATAAAATAACAACAACAAAAAGTAACTTCTGGATAGGAATCTTTCATTGTTAAAGGGGGAGAGTCTCTAGCAGGGAAATCTGAAGAACTGTGTTAAACATATAAACTATTTATGTCATAACCCTAAGTCAGTCTAACTAGGCTGATCCTTTGTTTTGATGTGATTTATATATCACCTTTTAAAGAATTTATATTAAATCTGCATTTTTCTTACCTGCCTACTTGATTGCATGCTGCTGCAGGATAGAATTTATTGAAGCCAAATTTTGTCAAAGTCCGAGACACTTAGATACAAGCTTTATACACTGTCACGTGCTCAAAAATGCTTGCTGAAGACACACAAATCCCTGTTATATGCAGCCAATTAATTATGAAGGTAATTTTAACAGCTGAAATATTGTGCAGATTAACATTCAAAACACCACTCATCTTTTTTTCTCATTGAAGAATCTAATGAATAGCGTTCATTGATTTTTTATTTTTATATTTTGGTCTCATTCTATCTTCTATGAGTATACCATTTACAGCCTTCTAGTTCATCTGGAAAAGTCACTTGGTGTGAAATAATGGGCTGTTAGGGCAGGAAAGGACCTCACTGATCATCGATGCAAGGTCCAGATTAGAGACAAGGCAAGTGACTCATCTCAATAGTCAGTGGTCACAGCTGGTCAGTGGCCGAAACTCACATTTCCTTACCCACAGCACATTTGGATTTCCACACAACTGGCCGTCTTGGTTAAGGATAAGAGAAGAATTATTTTCTCTTTACCAAAATAAAATTAGACTAATAAAGTCATTAGAAAGATGTTTCCTTTTTATTAACCATAGAGAAGTTCCTAATGGTTCCTTTTTTTGGATTTGTGATCTTCAAAACATGCAGCAAACCTCTATAATTGGATTAGAGTGAAAGCACATGATCATGAGGAAATTGAAGTACCTTTGCCTAATTCTCCTTTGCTAGCCAGCTTCAGGGATGGAAGCACACATTGTGACAAGCAGTGAACCAACATTAACCCTGTGCAATTCTTGAGACTGAGTTGCACCTTCCCAAGTTCAAAGCCTACCAATTCATTATTTTTTTTTGAATTTTTGAATTTTATTTTACTTATTTTTTTATACAGCAGGTTATTAGTTATCCATTTTATACATATTAGTGTGTACATGTCAATCCCAACCTCCCAATTCATCCCACCACCCACCCCCACTCCCGCCACGTTCCCCACTTGGTGTCCATACATTTGTTCTCTACATCTGTGTCTCAATTTCTGCCCTGCAAACCAGTTCATTTGTACCATTTTTCTAGGTTCCACATATATGCGTTAATACACGATATTTGTTTTTCTCTTTCTGACTTACACTTACTTCACTCTGTATGACAGTCTCTAGATCCATCCACGTATCAACAAATGACCCAATTTCATTCCTTTTTAAGGCTGAGTAATACTCCATCGGATATATGTACCACATCTTCTTTATCCATTCATCTGTCAATGGGCATTTAGGTTGCTTCCATGATCTGGTTATTGTAAATAGTGCTGCAATGAACATTGGGGTGCATGTGTCTTTTTGAATTATGGTTTTCTCTGGGTATATGCCCAGTAGTGAGATTGCTGGATCATATGGTAATTCTATTTTTAGTTTTTTAAGGCACCTCCATACTGTTCTCCATAGTGGCTGTGTCAATTTACATTCTCACCAACAGTGCAAGAGGGTTCCCTTTTCTCCACACCCTCTCCAGCATTTGTTGTTTGTAGATTTTCTGGTGATGCCTATTCTAACTGGTGTGAGATGATACCTCATTGTAGTTTTGATTTCCATTTCTCTAATAATTAGTGATGTTGAGCAGCTTTTCATGTACTTCTCGGCCATCTATATGTCTTCTTTGGATAAATGTCTGTTTAGGTCTTTACCCATTTTTTGATTGGGTTGTTTTTTTTTTGTATTGAGCTGCATGAGCTGTTCATATATTTTGGAGATTAATCCTTTGTCTGTTGATTCATTTGCAAATATTTTCTCCCATTCTGAGGGTTGTCTTTTCAGTCTTGTTTATGGTTTCCTTTGCTGTGCAAAAGCTTTGAAGTTTCATTAGGTCCCATTTGTTTATTTTTGTTTTTATTTCCATTACTCTAGGAGGTGGATCAAAAAAGATCTTGCTGTGATTTATGTCAAAGAGCATTCTTCCTATGTTTTCCTCTAAGAGTTTTATAGTGCCCAATCTTACATTTAGGTCTCTAATCCATTTTGAGTTTATTTTTCTGTATGGTGTTAAGGAGTGTTCTAATTTCATTGTTTTACATGTAGTTGTCCAGTTTTCCCAGCACCACTTATTGAAGAGACTGTCTTTTCTCCATTGTATATCCTTGCCTCCTTTGTCATAGATTAGTTGACCATAGGTGCGTGGGTTTATCTCTGGGCTTTCTATCCTGTTCCATTGATCAATATTTCTGTTTTTGTGCCAGTACCATATTGTCTTTATTACTGTAGCTTTGTAGTATAGTCGAAGTCAGGGAGTCTGATTCCTCCAGCTCTGTTCTTTTCCCTCAAGACTGCTTTGGCCATTCAGGGCCTTTTGTGTCTCCATACAAATTTTAAGATGTTTTGTTCTAGTTCTGTAAAAAATGCCATTGTAGTTTGATAAGGATTGCATTGAATCTGTAGATTGCTTTGGGTAGTATAGTCATTTTCACAATATTGATTCTTCCAATCCAAGAACATGGTATATCTCTCTATCTGTTGGTATCATCTTTAATTTCTTTCATCAGTTTCTTATAGTTTTCTGCATACAGGTCTTTTGTCTCCCTAGGTAGGTCCATTCCTAGGTATTTCACTCTCTCTGTTGCAATGGCAAATGGGAGTGCCTCCCTAACTTCTTTTTCAGATCCTTCATCATTAGTGTATAGGAGTGCAAGAGATCTCTGTGCATCAATTTTGCATCCTGCAACTCCACCAAATTCATTGACTAGCTCTAGTAGTTCTCCAGTGGCATGCCTAGGACTCTCCATGCACAGTATCATGTCATCTGCAAACAGTGACAGTCTCACCTCTTCTTTTCCAATTTGTATTCCTTTTATCCCTCCTTCCTCTCTGATTGCCATAGCCAGGACCCCCAAAACCATGTTGAATAATAGTGGTGAGAGTGGACATCTCCGCCCTGCTTCTGATCCCAGAGGAAATGCCCCCAACCCTTCACCATTGAGAATGATGCTTGCTGTGGGCGTGTTGCACATGGCCTCCATTATGTTGAGGTAGGTTCCCTCCATTCCCACTCTCCGGAGAGCCTTCATCATAAATGGGTGTTGAATTTTGTCAAAAGCCCTCTCTGCATCCATTGAGATGACCATATGATTTCCAGTCTTCAGTTTGTCAATATGGTGCATCACATTGATTGATTTGCATATATTGAAGAATCCTTGCATCCCTGAGACAAATCCTACCCCATCATGGTGCATGATCCTTTTAATGTGTTGTTGCATTCTGTTTGCTAATATTTTGATGAGGATTCTTGCATCCATATTCATGAGTGACATTGGTCTGCAATTTTCTTTTTTTGTAGTATCTTTGTCTGGTTTTGGTATCAGGGTGATGATGGCCTCATAGAATGAGTTTGGGAGTATTCCCTCTTCTGCAACCCTCTGGAAGAATCTGACAAGGACGGGTGCTAGCTCCTCTCCAAACAACAGAATTCACCTGTGAAGCTGCCCAGTCCTGGACCCCTGCCTGTTGGAAGATCTTCAATCACAGTTTCAACCCCACCACTTGTGATCGGTCTGTTCACACTTTCCACTTCCTTCTGGTTCAGTCTCGGAAGCCTACACCCCTCCAAGAATCTGTCCATCTCTTCCAGGCTGTCCATTCCACTGGCATAGAATCAATTGTAGTAGTCTCCCAGGTTGCCCTGTATTTCTGTGGTATCTGTTGTAACTTCTCCTTTATCATTTCTAATTTTACTGATTTGAGTCCTCTCCCTCTTTTTCTTGATGAGTCCAGCTGAAGGTTTATCAATTTTGTTTATCTTCTCAAAGAACCAGTTTAGTTCTTTGAGTTTTATCGATCTTTGCTATTGTTTTCTTTGTTTCTATTTCATTTATTTCTGCTCTGATCTTTATGATTTCTTTCCTTCTGCTAACTTTGGGTTTTGTTTATTCTTCTTTCTCTAGTTCCTTTAGGTGTAAGGTTAGGTTATTTATTTGAGATTTTTCTTGTTTCTTGAGGTAGGCTTGTATTGCTATAAACTTGCCTCTTATAACTGCTTTTGCTGCATCCCATAGGTTTTGGATCGTCGTGTTTTCATTGTCATTTGTCTCTAGGTACTTTTTGATTTCCTCTTTGATTTCTTCAGTGATCTCTCAGTCATTTAGTAATGTATTCTTTAGCCTCCGTGTGTTTGTGATTTTTACGTTTTTTTCCCTGTAATTGATTTCTAATCTCATAGCATTGTGGTCAGAAAAGATGCTTGATGTGATTTCAATTTTCTTTATTTACTGAGGCTTGATTTGTGACCCAAGATGTGATCTATCCTGGAGAATGTTCTGTGCGCACTTGAGAAGAAAGCGTAATCTGCTGTTTTTGGATGGAATGTCCTATAAATATCAATTAAATCTATCTGGTCTATTGTGTCATTTAAAGCTTGTGTTTCCTTATTAATTTTCTGTTTGGATGATCTGTCCATTGGTGTAAGTGATGTGTTAAAGTCCCCCACTATTATTGTGTTACTGTCAATTTCCTCTTTTATAGCTGTTAGCAGTTGCCTTATGTATTGAGGTGCTCCTATGTTGGGTGCATATATATTTATAACTGTTATATTTTCTTCTTGGATTGATCCCTTAATCATTATGTAGTGTCCTTTCTTGTCTCTTGTTACATTCTTTAATTAATTATTTTTTTTTACATTCTTTATTTTAAACTCTATTTTATCTGATATGAGTATTGCTACTCCAGCTTTCTTTTGATTTCCATTTGCATGGAATATCTTTTTCTGTACCCTCACTTTCAGTCTGTATGTGTCCCTAGGTCTGAAGTAGGTCTCTTGTAGACAGCATATATATGGGTCTTGTTCTTCTGTCCATTCAGCAAGCCGGTGTCTTTTGGTTGGAGCATTTAACCCATTTACATTGAAGGTAATTATCGACATGTATTTTCCTGTTACCATTTTCTTAATTGTTTTGAGCTTGTTTTTGTAGGTCCTTTTCTTCTCTTGTGTTTCCCACTTAGAGAAGTTCCTTTAGCATTTGTTGTAGAGCTGGATTTGGTGGTGCTGAATTCTCTTAGCTTTTGCTTGTCTGTAAAGCTTTTGATTTCTCCGTCGAATCTGAAGAAGATCCTTGCCTGGTAGAGTAATCTTGGTTGTAGGTTCTTCCCTTTCATCACTTTAAGTATATCATGCCACTGCCTTCTGGCTTGTAGAGTTTCTGCTGAGAAATGAGCTGTTAACCTTATGGGAGTTCCCTTGTATGTTATTTGTTGTTTTTCCCTTGCTGCTTTCAATAATTTTTCTTTGTCTTTAATTTTTGCCAATTTGATTACTATGTGTCTTGGCATGTTTCTCCTTAGGTTTATCCTGTATGGGACTTGCTGTGCTTCCTGGACTTGAATGGCTATTTCCTTTCCCATGTTAGGGAAGTTTTCAACTATAATCTCTTCAAATATTTTCTTGGGTCTTTCTCTCTCTCTTCTCCTTCTAGGACCCCTATAATGTTAATGTTGTTGCATTTAATGTTATCCCAGAGGTCTCTTAGGCTGTCTTCATTTCTTTTCATTCTTTTTTCTTTATTCTGTTCCGCAGCAGTGAATTCCACCATTCTGTCTGCCAGGTCACTTATCCGTTCTTCTGCCTCAGTTATTCTGCTATTGATTCCCTCTAGTGTATTTTTCCTTTCAGTTATTGTATTGTTCATCTCTGTTTGTTCTTTAATTCTTCTAGGTCTTTGTTAAACATTTCTTGCATCATCTTGATCTTTGCCTCCATTCTTTTTCCGAGGTCCTAGATCATCTTCACTATCTTTATTCTGAATTCTTTTTCTGGAGGGTTGCCTATCTCCACTTCATTTAGTTGTTTTTCTGGGGTTTTCTCTTGTTCCTTCATCTGGTACATAGCCCTCTACCTTTTCATCTTGTCTATCTTTCTGTGAATGTGTTTTTTGTTCCACAGGCTGCAGGATTGTAGTTCTTCTTGCTTCTGCTCCCAATTCATTATTGATACTAAGATCTAACTTGGCAGGAGCATCCAGTAGTTTTTACAAAATTATCTCACTTGAGTGAGATAATTGTAAAACACAGTAGAAGCACATGAATTAAATTATTGCATACTCATTTGCATAATTAGGTGGAATACTGGAGTGTCCTTTGCTTTATTACTTTGCAATGATATGAATAGTATATTATAATGTTAATACTATATTAATTATATTTGTTGAGTACTTACTATGTTCCAGGCATATCTAAGCTTTTTATGAACACATTATCATTTAATCTTCACAATTACACTTGGAGATGGATAGTTTTATCCCCATTGTTTGTAGGAGGATGTGTAGTTTAACTCTCTCAAGGACATACATGGTGGAGCTGGAGTCCAGACTGCATCTGGCTGACTCAATAACCTCTTAATCCCTGTGCTAAATCAATTTCTCTGCCCATGCTATAAATTTCCTTGACTCTTTAGTTGATTTATTGATGGTGACATTGAAATTTAGTTTTCTTCAAAGTGGAACCCTTTTACCCTTACTGTAAAAGCAAATCAAATTGACTGGAGTTTGAATTTGGATAAATGTTTGGAGATAACTGAGCATTTAAGGGTTCTAGGAAGGATGAAGGATGGAGAAAAAGAGGGAGGGTGGGAAGGGGAAGAAAGAAAGGGGTGAGGGAAAAGGAAGGGAAGGAAAAGTAACTTAGTGCCTCTTTAGGCACTAAGTGTTTTTTATGAATATAAATTTTAGGACATGTTTCCCAATCCTACTTTCTATTCCCATGTAACCCCCAAATAATCCATTACTTACAGATCATTCTTTATAATCGTTATTAAATCCCATTTTAGTAGGAAAAATTTCTTTCGTATTCCCCAAGCAAATACCTTCAGGAAAGACTTCTGAAAAATGGAGACACTAACTTTAAAAAGTCTTATTCTATGGAAGATCTTTTAATTGCGATGATCTCTGCGAACGAGATTTTGGTCTTCATGATGGGAGAAGCATAATTTTTAAAGATACTTATTGAAGCGAAAATATACATTAGAAAAGCGTTAATGGAAAACTTTTCTCAGACCCCCACGCAGCTTGAGAGCCACTAATTGGTGTGGTTTCTACCCTTTGTATGCTTCTAAAAAGGGCCCACCTTTAGGCAAAACTTAGCAAGAAAACAAGTCACTTAGTCACTAATTGCCTGAGGTCAAGTATCTCCCCCCCACCCCCCCACCCTCCCACCCCCCACCCCCCACCCCACCCCCCGGCAGTAAAACTGTGAAAAGGACTTTAAATTTGAAGATTACAACCTGGAGTTTGCTTTGAGATGGAAATACTACATAAAGTCTGGGACTGTTGTAAGCCTTCTTGACCTAATTTGCAATTAGAATTGAAAGAGGAAAGAAAGTGAGGTTGGAGAGCTTGGAGGTTGGGAGAAAGAAAATTTAGACTCTCCTTATAGGTAGGAAAAGATGAAATGTAGCCCAGGAATAAAATAGTAAACAAAAGAAGAGAGAAAGCAATCATAAAAATTTCTAAGACTAGTGGAAAATGAGGTTGAACTCATTTACCTTCCTAACACATCAGGAATGCTATGACCTTGTCATTTCATCATTGTTACATTTACTATCTCTTATCTCTTTCCCTGCAGTTATTATCAACCCATATTCAGTCAGTCAGTCGGTCACATGAGTTTCAAGGCTTGTGCAGAAACAAAAAGGTGGGTCCAGTTTAGGAGATTGTGTCCCTAACCTGAAAGTAGGTGTGTCACAAAAAAGTCAGGGCTGGCTTAAGAGACACAAGCTAACCACATCCCATGGGCCTGTGGAAGAAAACAAGAAGATAATTAGAAAATCATCTGAGGTCAGAAGGGATCCCCTGGAGGTATAACTACAAGAACCTCCAGACCTTATAACAATGAGGCCCCAAGACACCAAGTTAGATTCTGGGGGAAAATCCAAGATGAGTAGGACAGGGTTCTGGCCTTCTGGAACATGTAGAGTGCCCACAGATGTCGGGACATCTTCTCTTCCACATGCCCAATCTATCAGCAAGGTCCTGCATGTTCTCATTTAAAAATTTCATTTAGCAGAAGATGTCTTCCTTCAAATCAGTGTTATTCAGAAAGAAGCCCGGTATATAATTCTGTGTAACACAGTAGACCTGCTTGAGGTGAAGTGTGGCCAGGGGCCACAAGCCCCACCTGGTTGCCTCTTTACCTCATTTACTTTCCAGGACAGGGCCCTCAGGAACTGCCTCAGGACCAACAAAACATCAAAAAACAAGATCCCGAATTTGTCCATAGTCTTGATTTTGTTAATGACAGATTATGGCTTTGTGACCTTGAAAAAATTGTTTTACCTCTCTGGGCCTCATCAGTGAATTACAGGTGTAGCCGAAACTACTTTTTAAAGATGGTTTTAGGTGTGAACTTCCTGAAAATTGCTGTCAAGCTCATTTGGGCAAGCAGGTTAGTTGCAGAAAAGGAACTGAAAGATTATTTAGACTGTGGTATAATTTACCTTGAGGGATATTTCTATTTTGTAGGTGCAAAGAAATGATTATCTAATTGTGAGTTTTCAAGTAACAGTGTTTGTAGGAAATGTTTTTTATTAGAAGTTTAAAGATCACCAGACTGGTTGCCGTTTTACCAGTTATATTGCATTTTTTTTTACTACCTGTAGATACTGAAACCTCTGGAACTTTCTTTCTGCCACGCAAGTAAAATGTCCACTTACAGTATGTGTAAACCACTTATACTTTATAGATGGAGGATTCTTTCTGATTTTACAAGTAGAATACGTATGCATAGGTATAATTTTTACCTTCAAAGGAACAAAGTTTCCCTTCAAAGGAACACTGATTATTCCTGAATCTAGCCAGACTTTTGCAACCTTCAAAGAACGACTGTCTCCTTGACTCTGAGATGTAAATCTGGTAAAGGTTTTAACCTTGTATGACAGAATCACGTCGAGGAATATTACTACTTCTTTAGTTCCTGTAACCATATCTTGATGATAAGGATATTTGCTTGCCATCTCAAAATCTTGATCCTCTGGTGCAAACACTTTTGCCTACTATAAAGTACAGATGTCTGTGTATATCTTATATATATACAACAGAACATATATTTCTGAACAAGATCAAGCCGCAAAATTTTCACTGAAAAATGTTTTTCTAATTCTTTCAAAAACAATTTCTAGCCTTCTGGACTAGAGCTTATGACAAAGCAGTCTTTAAGAACAACACTCTGATTTTTGGTTTACCTCCTTCATTTGTGCAAAATCAATGTATATCTGAAAAAGATATATTTCCAATCCAAAGAGGCATTATAATACTGTCAAATTTTTAATTCAAGAAGTAAATTAACTTTGCCAGCCCTGAGTGAAGATCCCAATCCACTCCCCTCTCCTATTCCTGAGCTCTTTAACTAGACCTAATTTGCAGGACATGACTTGATGGAAATTTATAGCTACACTGAGACATACTGCTAAAGAAAGCTCTTAGGCCAGCCATCACCTTAAACTTCTAAAGTAGTAGGATCACTTAACAGGAGTATAATAACCCTTGGCATTAATTACGTCAGTGCAAGTTGCAACTGCTTCATCTTTTCCCAGTGTCTCCAGCTGTTGCCCTTAAGAAGAATGGATGTCTTCTGCCAGCCCAGCCATCTATATGGGACTGTATCTGTATGCATTTTGTGTTTCTCAATTTTGGAAATTTATTATTATTTAGCCCTCTAACCCCTCCCCCAACCCCACTCCCCTTTAAGATGGACCAGAGTTTCCAGGATCCAACTTCATCATCTCACACTTGCATTTTCTAAACATAAATGCAAGAATGACCAAATCAAGTCCTAAGAAATCCTCAACTTTTCTGTACGAGCCACGAGATACTGACCTTTGTTGCAAAAAAAAAAAAAAAAGAAAGAAAGAAAAAAAAATGTTCTCTCTCTCCTCCTGGGAAAGCTCCCTCCCAGTTTTCCCTGGCTTCAATTCCCCCTCCTGAATGTAACTGTCAGAGTAATTTTTTTCTAAAGTGCAGTTCTGATCATATCTCTCTCCTGCTGATACCGTCAGAGTCCTCAGTGCCTTCAGGGGAAGGTTTAGGCTTCTTTACCTTTCAGTGTCCTGTAATAAAATGACCAGGGGCTTTGGTATTAAATACACCTGACCTCAAATTGTGGGTCAGCCCAGGTGTATAACCTTTCTCATCTTCTGTTTCCTCATCTGCATGATGGAGTAACAGACGTTGTTAGGAGGTTATTGGAATAATTACACGAGATACCAAATATAAAAAGTCTGGTACAAAATGAATTCTCAGTTAATGACTGCCCTTTCTTCCACCTTCCCCTCACTGTCTGCTCTCACTTAAACCGGTTCAAGTTCCTTCCTTCCATCCTGTGCCCCTCTGCCCCCGATTCCAGTCCACAGTTTGTAGTTTCCTGATCAAGCTCTGCTCTCCCACACCTCTGTAGCTTATGCTTATACTGTTCTGCCACCCTTGGAAGTCTTCCCCACCCTCATCTCTTACAGAAACTGGAGGGTCCCTCCTTGCCCCTTAAAATGGCGATTTCTGACTTCTTCCTGAGTTTAAGCTTTCCTCTTCTCTATGTCCATAAAATCAAGGACACACCTCTTTCATCTTACAATGTCCTAGTATTAGTTGTCTTGTCTTTTCCTTCATGTACCATTACCTCCTGGGACTGAAATCTGTGTCTTCCTCATCTGTGAAATTCCAGCGCCCACCCCCTAGCAAATATTAGCTAAAGGATTGCATGGCTTTGAAGAAGTGGCAGAGGCTGCTGATATATCAATGCAAAAAGCAACACACCCACCCACTAAAGGGCAAAAGTGTTGAAGGCCGGAGACTAGATAGCTTGTAAATCACAGTGAGCATTTTTTTCTGTAGGAAATCTTAGAAAATGCAACCAAGCTGAAACGGCTTCAGCTTTCCTTCAGTAAATGGTTACTGCGGGGACGGGACATACACGAGAGGAATACCAACATCGTCATGAGAAACACATGCACTGAATAGCTATGCTTCTGATGCCCTTGTTCCCAAATCGGAAACATTACCCGCTTTCAGGGACCAAAGGGAAGTAACATGTGTCCCCAATGTTTGGCTTCCCTCTTGCCATGGACACTGTAAACAATGAGATTCCCCAGGGACTTCTCCTTAACCCTTGTTAGGGTTGATGAGGGCCATCGCGTGCACACACCACGGCACCTGCCACTGGGGATAATTTAAGTCTTCTGCTGTTAGTTACTCCCTCCAGAGTGTCCTGGGTCATATAGATAGTGTCAGAAGAAGCATCCACATTGTTAATTACATCCAGTGGTTCCTAAGGGTTGGTGTGTTTTGTTTGGAGAGTTTTCCCCTAAGATGACCCCCATTTTTATTTCATTTAATTTCATAGATATCAGTTCACTTTTTCTGATGAATATGGGTTTATCCCTTCCCATCCATACCATGAAGTTTTTTGTCACCTTGAAAACCTCTTTGGATTTATTATTCCCAGACCTACAAAAAACTTTTTTTCCCCCTCAGATCCAAATTCCTTCCCTCCCAGTTCTTTCACAACAGCTTCTTTTTTGCTGGAAAACTGTATACAAACTCCAGAAAACCCCCAGTTTTAGATCCTAATCCCAAAGGTGACATCACCAAAGCAAACTCAAAATTCTTGCACCAAAGGATAGAGGTGGAATTCTGGGATAGGGAAAATTGTGTGGACCCTTTGACATATAGGTAGAGGTACAGGGAAGCTGGAATGTGGGCAGGAAAGAAAGTATGTCAGCTTCTCCTATGCCTACAGTAAATGCATAAGTCTCTGTAGTAACTTCAGGGTTGGCTCCGGAGACCAGCAGTTCCACATGGCCTGGGACTGAAGAGCTTCTGGCATGTGGGACATTCAGGACTAAAACTAGGAGAGTCCTGGGCAAATTGGGATGAGTTGATTCCCCTACCTACCCTTTGTTACTATGCTTCTCTCTCTCTGTCTCTCTCTCTCGGCCCTCTTTAAGTCCTCATTCCTTTAAAAACATGTATTGATCTTCATTTCTTCCTGATTCAAGCTGTATGCAAATCTTCAAAGATCTTGGACCAGCACATCCTTCAGAGAGAGCCCACTTACAGTAAACGTTATCACGTGAGAGAGCAGGAAAGCATATAGGTGTCCCTTGTACCAATTCTAATTGATGGGTCATGACGGTCTAAAGTGTTACTAGTTTCTTGCATATCCTTCCAGATAGTACTACGCATACTATTCTGCACCATGCTCTTTTTAATGTAACAGTATATCTTCCGGCTCTTCTGTTTGTGTTTATATAAATAATGATCTACATCTTATTCTTATTACCTGACACATGGTATTTCCCTATGTATGTGCAATAATCCACTTAACGCTATTGATAGACCTGTAGATCATTTCCAGTTTTTTACTACTACAAATAACACTGAGCTTCCTTCTACCTGAACATTTTTGTGTCCTTTTGTATGTTCATTGAATAAGTGTTTAGCAGTGAAATTGCATCTAAAAATTTCATGGATATTGCCAAGCTGTCTTCCAAAAATACTACTTCAAGTTAGAATCCCAGGATCAGCCTAAGAAATTGTTGTATTCCCACGCCCACTGACTCTGGAATTCACAAACAGAATATTTTGCCAGTCTAATTTAATCATAAATGAGGTTGGTCACGTTTTCATATATTTATTGGTCACCTTTTTTCCACTTTTTAAAATGAATGTAAAAGATTCTTTAAAACAGGTATCCTTTCGGGAGTTTTGTATATATTTTTTTATCAACATGTTAATGTTTTGTTAAGAAAATGAGCCTTGTATGCAAACATTTTGTTTTCCTTATTCTAATTCAACTTTGTTTAGGGTGCTTTTTACCAGTTAGGCTTTTAAAATATTTCTGTAGCCAGTCATCTTTTTCATATGATCTCTGGATGCCTCAGTATCTTTTATCCTTGTTTCCTGGCACTTGGTGTGACATCTATTACATGGTAGATCTTTCGTAAATTTTTTTTTTTTTTTGTCTGCATTGGGTCTTTGTTGCTGCGTGCTGGCATTTTCTAGTTGTGGTGAGTGGGGGCTACTCTTCATTGTGGCACACAGGCTTCTCATTGAGGTGGCTTTTCTTGTTGCAGAGCATGGGCGCTAGGCACGTGGGCTTCAGTAGTTGTGGCACACGGGCTCAGTAGTTGTGGCTCGAGGGCTCTAGAGCGCAGGCTCAGTAGTTGTGGCGCACGGGCTTAGTTGCTCCGAGGCATGTGGGAACCCGTGTCCTCTGCGTTGACAGGAGGATTCTTAACCACTGCGCCACCAGCGAAGTCCCCAGTAAATGTTTCTTGAATGAATGGATAAAAAAAAATCTGTGAATAAATTGAGGTTATTTGCTTCTTCTTATTCATCCTTTGGTACATAGAGATTTGGAAAATGAATGCTAAAACCTCTATTTCAACAGGATGTTACAGTGGGTCATCTTAGGGCAGGGATCTTGCTCGACATGTCATCCCTGTCACATGTGTCACAGTGCCTGGCACACAGATGATATTATATGTGTTGAAAGAATGAATGAACTATCAGAATAGTGAGATCAATAAAACTTGAATGGACTTTATCCTCGTATACCAATGACAGGCCTTTCTGGAAAATGAGCCCAGACCAGAGAGGGTTATACTTCCTGGCCCAGAATTTCAACTTATCTTAATATTGCTGGAGTTTCACACTTCTTTCCTTGGTTCCAAGTACATTAAATGGAGTGGCAAGAAAAAGAAAAAGAGTTCTAACCATCATCCTGGGACCAGGGACCCTGTTTAATTGAATTTATAATGCCTATAACATCTCTGCTGTGTTTGAAAGGTTAGAAATTTCCTAGAGAAAACAACTATTCCTACTGCTTGCCAAAGTACTCATAAAAAGGCCTGATTGCTAAGAACAGAAAACAAACCAAACCAAAATAAAATGAACCAAATAGCAACAGAAATAAATGTGCCTTAGTGTCGTTGGATGATTACCAGATCTGGTCTCCACAGACCACCATCCTTCAAAGTAAGGCCATGTCCTTCAGGATAAGTGCATCCCGGTCAGGGGATGTTTAAGGAGGTGCAGTCCCTTCCGTGCGTCAGTTTCCTGGGTCATTTGGGGTCTTAGGAAAATCCTCTTGTTAGTGCACTGAACTGCACATGCATTATGTAACTCATTGCAACCCAATAGCTGAGCCCATGGTTTCATAGCTCTTAAAATATGCCACAGACCAAACCACCTGTGAGGCGCCAACTCAGCAAATGTGCCTATGTGAAAAACAATCATAAAAAATACAGAAAATGAGGATGAAAGAAGACTGAATAACAAGCTAAAGCTCATATATTTGATGTCATGAGGCATGAGAGGAAAAGTGCTCCATGTTAGTTGAAGGAAGATGGCAGCCATGGGCACTGGAATTGAAGACCATTGTCACTATGTGAAAGGATCATACAGTGTGGCATGAATCAGACTGACCACTGTGGGTCCCCTGTTGGAAGAACTGCAATTATGGATAATTATGTGCAAACACTAGGAGAAATGCCAGCCGTTAGAATCTATGTTTAATGTGAAAATTGCATTTCGTTTTTTGTGGAACCTCAATATATAGCTTACTCTATAAAATGCGGGCATATTTCTGAAGGAAAGAAAAATGCCAGAGTTGCATTTTAACATCCTTTTACATTTTAGTTAAATACAAAGGAACATGGCTTTTCAAAGAGAAAAATCTCTCAATATCTCTCTCCTTCTCTCTCTCTCTGTCTCTCCTGCAAGACAGCATTAAGTGATTCCAAACATCTTATCTTGGTTTATAAGTTAAACTAGACTCTATGGAAGAAAAGGAATGATGGGTTGTCCTCAAAATCCCCTTGTTCTACTGACTGGATTAGTTATTCTTTGTTAATAAGGTGGGAGTGTGGCCTTAAGAGCTTCTACTGTTGAGGGAATCCAAGGAATTATAAATAAGTTGAATTGGTGTATTGATGAATTTTGAATTTTCTCTCTCTCATTCTTGTAGTATAGTTGCCTTGTTTTTCCTAAACCTCAGTCTTACCCCAGATTCCCTTAGAGATAGCTTACATGCTAACATTTTATGGGAGAGGGAGAGTCGTGTATCTCAAGGAAGCAAGAACAGAGTGGGGTTGAAGGGAATAGCAGGAGGGGAGAAGAGAAGTAAATACAAAGTAATGTGTTACCAAGCTTGTCACATCTTTACAAGAAATGCCACAGCTAGTTGCTAAGTTACAAAAAATATTGCTTATGAGGTTGTATAGAACCTCATTTCCACTTGGGGGAAGAGGGGTGAGCAGATTTTCTGCCCCAACATCTATCGTCTCTCATTGGTCAGTTTGCTCTACAGAACCTTGACTCCCTTGACACTCCAGAAGTCCCTGGGGAAGCCACAGGTTCCACATGTCTTACATGGAGCCAGATGGTTCCTGTCAAGTCAGAGACTGTTGCTCAGGCCAGGTCCTCCAGAAAAAGGATGGGGAAGCAGAAAAGATGAGGCAATTGCAGTGATGGTCAAGACCTTACTGGGGCTGCTCCCATCAGGAAGCTGGGAAAGTAGTCTGTGCCCAAGGGGTCAGCTGGGGAGAGCTAACCTGGGAAGGCCATACAGGGCGCCCAGTACACTTACCTACAGTTTACTGTCAGAATTAGAATGGATCAGACCAGAGGCTTATTAAATTAAGCTTCTCTACTGTCCTGATATCGCGCACTGTAGTTTAGTGCTGTATCTCCTGTTGTCTGAGTGCCTCATTTGTATCAGGTGTTGTGCTAAATGCTTCAAGTAAATTATCTTTCTGAACTTCCACAACTCTATGAAATCTAGTTTACAGACGAGAAAACTGAGACCGAAAGAGGTTAAGTAACTTGTCTGTGTTCACATAGCTAGGAAGTGGCAGAGCTGGAATTTGAACCCAAGTCTTTCTAATTCTAAAGCTGCTGATCTCCTACACCATGGAATGAGTATCCATTTGACTATTCCTACTAGAGGAGTATGAATTCTAGCTATGAGTCACAGTGAGGAGGGGCACTCTCTTCTGCTTCATGTTATCAAAATCTTCACCTTTTTCTTTTTGTGTTTCAAAAACACAAATGGACATGGCAAGATTATCATAGATTGTGTGAGAGAGAGACAGAGAAAGAGAGAAAGAGGTAAATTTTTCAGGTGAATTTTCCAATTCTCCAAATAACACGAGAATGGAAAAACAGATGAGTGATGAGCAGAATGTCTGATGCCAGCGTGTTCTTGGACATAGACTGATAACGATGCTAACTTCAGCCAAAGGAATTAAGAAATTCCTGCTGCAATAGGAAGATCTCCCTTCACTAGAACAGTGAAATTGTCAAATTTTGTTAAATCAGGCTGAACATGTGTAACAACATGATCATTTTTCCAGCTCGTGGGGTTTGACTCACAAGGACATTTCTAATAGATCATCTTGAAATCAGGTATTAACTCCAAAGCAAAGCTAAAAACCAATGTCGCTTCCCACAATCAAATGGAAATGTTAATCACATCAACATGCCAGTAAATGCCATGAGGTCCCATGCTGTATATGTAACAGGAAGAGCAATAGGAACTTTTTTAAAAGAGAGGGTAAAGCTAGTGTTATCTTCATTTGTTCATTATTGTATGCTTCGCTCTGTTACCTGTTTTTTAAAGCTATAGCTGAAATATAAAATTGGAAATCTTATTCCATTGAATAAGGTCATCTGAATAGTTTTGAGTTGTAGTGTGCTCAGTTTCAACTTACGTGTACATTGAATCATGTAAAGGTCATTTAGGTCAGTGCTTTCCAAATGGCACATTTGGAATTAGATTTCTAGTGAAGGCTAAGTATATTTCTAGTGAATGCTAGAGTAAGTAAGGAATGTGGCTTGTGTTCCGTCTCCCACGCGTTTGCCTCGAAATCCGAGAGGAATCACTATCTTGGCTCAGTTTTGATCCCTAGCCCTTGGCACACTATTAGGAGGTCTAATGTATGTAGAGAAAACTTAGTCTACCTTACCTTTAAAGGTTATACCTTTAATTATTCCAGTGGACTGTGGGTGAGTGTATCAGACCCATCTTTATAAGGTATATAATTGGAATTTTAAAATAACTTCTCTTAAAGTGAAATAAACTGTGTAGTAGATTCGGAAGACCTAAAGTGGGGACAATCATTATACAGAATTACACTTTGAAAATAATAAAGTTAGGAAATAGTATGGTTGTAGGAAGCATCCGAAAAGTCAAAATATAAGGATTGGGAAGTAAAAGAGGGAAGGATCGTTAGGAAATAGTATGGTTGTAGGAAGCATCCGAAAAGTCAAAATATAAGGATTGGGAAGTAAAAGAGGGAAGGGTCGACGTAAGCTGGAGCCGCGCACAGTTAGAAACAAAGACGTGCATCACAAGAATCCTCATCTGGGTTCCGATGGGAAAATGCTGCTGCCAATGGTTCCCAGACTTTGGAATTTCAAAATAAAAAATTCAGAGGTCCAGTATAGGATTATCAACTCATCAACTCTGTTTTTAGCCAAATAAAGCTATTTTCAACAGAACAACTGCCATATATGAGAACCATGATTTTATACGAGGGTATTTATATCCTACATCCTACATACATGTAATATCAAAAAACAGGAGAGGACAAAAAGAGCAGTCATTCCCCAAAAGGGGACTTTTGAAACCTTTCATTAATGTATGTGTGCGTGCGTGCGTGTGCGCGCGCGCGTGTGTGTGTGTGTGTGTGTGTTTAACTATGTTACATTGACCTTACTTTTTTTTTTAATCATTTCACCAGATGCCCATAATGTTTTGGTGTGACCATGATAAAGTCATTCACGAGGGTATGGAATTATTTCATATCCTCTCAAAAATAACTTCTAGGGCTTCCCTGGTGGCGCAGTGGTTGAGAGTCCGCCTGCCAATGCAGGGGACACGGGTTCGTGCCCCGGTCCGGGAAGATCCCACATGCCGCGGAGCGGCTGGGCCCGTGAGCCATGGCTGCTGAGCCTGCGCGTCCAAAGCTTGTGCTCCGCAGCGGGAGAGGCCACAACAGTGAGAGGCGCGCGTACCGCAAAAAAAACAAAAACAAAAAAACGTGACTCTAATACCTTGAAAATATCAATACAAGTTGCTGTGAGAGTATATAGTCAAATCAGCATTGAACTGTCCCTGACACGACGGCCCCTGTGCCTTTTGTATATTTAAGTCATCTTTTGTGTATTTTTAAAAGGCACCATCTGTCGGCAGATAGATTACAAAAGGGCCATCCCCTTGGATGGATGAATTAGAAAGTGACTCTCTTTCCTCAGGTTTATACAGACCTGCCCGCTGGGAGCATGGCTAGATGGATGGAGCGTCTCTAGTGAAGGGTTTTAGGGGAGGGAAGAACATGATCAAATTTACATTTTAACTTATTAGTTTGGGTAGTTAGAGGTGACTAAACCCTTTCCATTTGCTTGAGTGAAGTGGAAGCGATATCAAACATTCACAGTTGGCTAAGATATCGATTGGGTACAAAACTTTTATTAGGTTGGTGGGTAAGACCTAAGGATTCATTTAGAAAGGAGAGTGCTTTTTCTCTAGTCCCCCAGGCAGAATTGATTGATTCAGGACTAACTCACCAAGATGGACACCCTTTTCTGAATCACACACAGGTCTTTTGACATCTGAGTTTCCTTGATTCACATCCAACCTAGCATTTACTCAGATCACTCCGGTTTTGCTTATGAAATTTAGGTGAGTCACCTTATACAGGCGTGGCTGTAATTTGTTTCTGAGTTAAACGCTATTATCGTTTTATATTAGATTATTGATTTCTCCAAAGAGAAAGCATTTAAATTTTGATACATTATGATGTTAATTAAATGAACTAAGTTTTGCAGTAACATGGTATACAGTGAAAATAGGCTTTATGGGAAGCTGTGGCTTTGCTTACAAATGGACAGCTAGGCTTTCCAAAGCCCTTGCGCTTTTCCTGTGGGTTTGCCTTTAGGTTTAAGGCATTACTTAGGCTTCTTATCTCAGTGTACACAAAGCTAACTTATTGCCTAGATGAGTACTGGTAGTTTGTCTCAGAGAGAGGAGAACCAGAAAGTGGCTCAGCCCCTAAGCACTTCCCTTTCAAGTCTCTCTCACAGACCAGTTTCAAAATAACCCTTGAAGAATTTTTAAGAACACAATTAGATTTTGTAGCTACTTGGCATTCAATTGCAATTAAATGCTCAGTGCAAAATGCATTTTATAGAAACTCATCGTGTGAGCCTATGCTCATATATTTGGTTCGGATAATGTGTTTTTCACTAGAAGAATTCTTTAAAGGAATGTAGCCTTCTAGTTTTCGTGGCACTTCTCAGCTCTAACTCTGGTCACAGGGGAGGAAATGCTCTCTGTCCTCTGTCTACTGTTTGCGCTACTTTATTAGTCCTGACCAATTTTATGATTCTCCCCGTTCATTTTTTGGATCATCACTTGTATCATTATCCTTTAATGAAGTTTCTCTTATGTGCTAGGCATTGTGCGAGGAGCTCAGTAAGCATCATCTCTAACCCTTTCAATAACCCTGTAAGGTAGGAATTATTATTCCTATTTTACAGATAAGGAAACTGAGGCTCAGACAGGTTGAGACATGCCCTAAATTTTTATAGCAGCAAGGGGTTAAGCCAGACTTCCAATTCAGGTGTGTCTGACTCAGAAGCCATCATGTTTCAACTCTGTCCCATCTCTTCTCCTTCATTCTGGACCAGAATATGATACATATCTGTCAAAAAGAAAGTGCCAAAAGGTGACTTAAAAAAGTACTCAAAGTCCTGTGTGGAGAAGGCAAAACTAATGTGGAGAGTGCTGGGGGGAGGGGCGTCATGAAGAAGGGGGCTCTAAAGATCTTGCGTAGAAGTGAGGAGACAGTAATCCAATGGCTTGAATCCGGGAACGAATGAATTCCATGAGGATTACAACATTACAATCAGGTGGCTGCAAGCTAGGTAGTAAATGAGGCAGAATGATGGCTGGGTGCAGGGGGTTCACGTATTTGGAACCCAGATAAATCTTTGCTCTTTCTTCCCAGACTCTATCATTACTTTTTTTAAGACCACCTGAATTTCATGCATATATTATTTTGTTCCATTCTATTTAATAATCTTGTCTTGGGACTTCCCTAGCAAGTTCGGTGGTTGGGATTCCACATTTCCACTGCAGGGGGCACGTGTTCAATCCTGATCCCAGTTAGGGAAATAAGATCCCACATGCCTCAGGGTGTGGCAAAAAAAAAGGATAATAATAAATAATCTTGTCACTAGTTGTGGAACTTACTGAAAACAAAAAAGAAATTTCATAGAACTCTGTTCATCCAAAAATTCCTGAAAACACACTTTAATAAAGAAATTCAGAATTATTCTTCAAGTTTGTATGAAAAATGGAAAGGTCCTAGGCAAATGGGTTTGGGCTTTTAAATAATCAGGAGCAGTGTTGTAGTAGAGAGAACATACCATTTCGCATGGGATAGTTTGAGTTTATCAGGCCTGACACTTAATAGTTGTGTGACTATGAATAAGTCATGAACCACCTCTGAGCCTAGTTTCCCCACATGAAGCTGGAAGGGTTAAACCAGATGTAAGCAGGTGCCCTTTAATTTTGTGACTCTAAATAGTTCTAGCTGGAATTAATGATTGTGCATTTCATATGTTGCTAAGTGGCTTCTTTCCAGTACAGTGGCTCCTAATAAGTTTATTATGGATGGCTCAGTAATCTTCAAGAGGAACCATTGTTATTTGGATACCAAGACCGTTTTGATGTGTCCCTCTCAAAGACTGGGAAGATGAAAGCTGCCTAGATGTGTACCATTCATTCTGCCATCGTGTTAAATGACCTTGAGTCTTTAAACATCTAGATTTGAACTGGAGACATTTCCGAAATGCCTGGGGGTACATTTGGACCATAATAAACTCCACTGCAAATGGAAGTTTCATCATCATCATAACATCTTCCCCCAAACTTCTGGGTGGGAAATGAATGATGATTTTTAGCATCTAGGCTACCTTATAACATCAACCTTTGAGATCAGGTCTCTTAAGTCAGGAGTATTTAGAGGAAAATGTTAAATTCTCAATGATGCTTTTTTCACACTCAGCTATTATTATTGCTATTACTGTTGTCGTTCAACGGTGATTCCTTCCCCTCTCTGCTCAACCTCCTAATGTTTTCCTTATGATAAAAAGAGGAGAGGAGTGCTTGCTGCAACCTGGAGAAGTGAAAATGGGCTTTTACTTTTTGGACCTGGGCTCAAGTTCTGACCTAGAGAGTAAGCTAGGAGCACTTAACCGAGTGAGTCTTGTCCATGGCACGTTATAGGGGGAATCATCAAAGGCTTTAGCAAAGCCTAAAGAATAATCAGAAGTAGGTCAACCAGTCTTGCCTAGGTGGAGGTACACACACACACACACACACACATACATGCGCAGATCTCTGAAAGCTGGGACACAGAGAAGGCCCTGTGATCCACTTAGTCCTC
The DNA here is from genome assembly GCF_039906515.1 of Pseudorca crassidens. Classification (NCBI taxonomy): domain Eukaryota; kingdom Metazoa; phylum Chordata; class Mammalia; order Artiodactyla; family Delphinidae; genus Pseudorca; species Pseudorca crassidens. The sequence goes on along the minus strand of NC_090298.1, from coordinate 46,347,085 downwards.
TCTTCGCCTTTGGGGTCTTTGCAGGCGAGACCACTAAGGAACAGCCTTAACTGTCAAGCTCCATCCAGAAGAAGAGGGTGTCTGCCTGAGGCTTGCTAGGAAAGAGGAGTTAGTCCCTTTCATTTCAGAAATCCATTCCACGTTTTACCAAGAGCCCAGACCCGGTGAATAAGAGGAGCCTCTGAGGGCTGGTTTCTGATGTCGCACTAGGCACGATAAGAATGCCATTGACGTCAGCAGAGTCATCATCAGGGAGAATGGCACCCCAGCTCTTGAAACCACACCAAGCAATTGCAGTGCTTTTGAAAATTAAAAGCCGGTGCTCGGGGGGGAGGGGGCATGAGGGGAGGAAGGGAAAAAAAGCATAGACGGGGGAGTGCTGGCTCCCGCTGAACTCTTTTCTTTCTTTCGTGCATTTCCTGTATTTTCAAAAGACAGGCACTCGGGCGCTCCTGGGTCCAGCACACAGACCCTTGCCTCAGCTCGGCCTCAGTGGGCACTTTAACCTGAGTTGGTGGGGGAGGAGCGGGGGAGAGGATGGGAGAAAGAGGGGGACTGGAGAGAGAAGAATTTAATTTGGTTAACATTTCTGAATTCAGAGAAGACAAACCGTGCCACCCAGGTGCTGGACAGAGGCCCTGAACCACAGGAGAAAATATACACAAGCCTCGGGAATGAAACGGTTGAGCTAAAACTGATATGCTTGAAATGCCTGTTGATGAATAGATTACAAAGGAGGAATTAAACACTTCAAAAGAGCTGCTACAAAGCAGCCTCCCTTCCCCACCCCCACCCCAGCATCACTGTGGGCTCGTGAGTGTTTGTGCATCTGCCTGAGAAAATGACAAAGTCGTGGGTTTGCAAAGGGAACGCTGTGGGCAGGTTGTGATTGCAGCTTTCAGAGGCCGCGCCAAGAACATCACCTCCAGCTGCAATTCAAAGGGTCCCTCCGCTGGAAAACGTCTTGGAGGTTAGGAAGTCTTTGAAAACAATTCTTTAGTGTAAATGGTCCCCACTTTCAAATTCCACCATTAATCTAACCCTTTCATTCTCTTTCGCTCTCCCAACTGTTCTGCCAGATTCACCCTCACTCCAGCGCCACCCGGGCCCCTCCCCTCCCCTCCCCGCGCAGCGATGTTAAAACCCCATAGAGTAGACTTGATGGCATCAGTGCACAACGTGCTTTATTTTACAGCATTGATTGGCGGCTTCCCAAAGCCATAACATCTTTTGCTGATCTGATTTTAATATCCATATCCTTCAGCTATACCAGAAAGAATGGTTTCCGAGTTGGGGAAATGTTAGGAGGGAAACAAAAGAACATATGCACATAAACCAGAATCTGGCAGAAAACGTGGATTTCATAAATTGCATTATTTGAAGCTCCTATTTTAAAGGGACTGGTAAGAAAGGAGCATGAAGGAGAAGCACAGTAACGGATCTTTCTTTTCAAAGACCTATTTCTTTTTGAAAAGGAAGAAGCGGCCAGCAGCACTCCTTTCAAATGCACAAATAGTACTTGGGGTGGAACCCTCTTCCTCCCTCCCATTTGTTCTTGAAAATTGTACAGGTTACATTAAGATGGGCTTCCTCCTTTCATGTGACCGAGTAAATACAGGAAGAAGGAGTTTAGCACAGCACGTTTACTAGGTACACTTAGTGCATCCATGCGGTACTGTTGGTTGCGCCCTCTGACAGGTCCCACGTAAAACATCGTAACCTGGCTCATATTGGCTGTTTTTGTTTTGTTTTGTGTTCATTTTTGTTTTGTAACAGACCTCCCTCCCTTCCACCCTCCCTTCCTTCTTTCCTTTCTTTTTAAAAATACTGAGTACTTTTTTTTTTAACATAAAAAAAAGAAAGAATTCTGAACCTGCAGTCCCAGCATCTTACAGGGGCCTGAGGAGAATCAGAGCCCCCGCTCCAGTTGCAAGAGGTTGAGTATGTGAAGGTGCACCAGGTGATGGGGTGAGGGTGGGGTAAGGATGAGGAAGCAGGGACCACAGCCTTCTCACACGGCTTTGTCCACAAAACGGTTAGAAGTACTGACTTTGATGTTAAGCCTGTTAAACACAACGCAGACCAACGGTTTCCATTCTCTTCACCTTTTCTGCTCCGTTGCCTTGATTACAAGCATTCTGACCTGTCTCCCCAAGTTGTTCCCGTTCCTGTCGGTGTGTCTGTCATCCCCCACTCCTGCCCCAGCCCTCCCCCTTCTGTGGTTATCCGTTATTCTCTGTCCAGATCATTTCCTCCAGCAAAAAATGGCAAACGCCTTTCTCCCTCCTTCCTACCTAGAGATTCCTTTTGTCTCTTGCTATATTCCTTTCTCATGGCTGGAACACTCCCAGACCCCTGTGATCCACCATTTCCTGGCGATGCTTAGGTGAGTTTTGCACCAGGCACCCTAGCAGGAAGCTCAGAAGCCCCCCGGAGTCTGGGTGTGTTTTAGAGATGTCAGGCTCCAATTCACTGAGCACTAATTTGCAACGGGAAGTCCTAGTGAGCCTGATGAGGGATGGGAATTAGCAAATAGGGTTGGCAGTCAGTTGACAGAGGAAGCTTAAGGAAGGGGCTCATTTAGAAAGGAAAAAGAATTTAATCCTTTTCAGGTGTGTTAATTTCCTTTATGGGCAGAATTACCATGGACTTAGGGTATTTTTTAGTCTTTCTTTTCCCTAAGGTCTGGCCTCATTTCATAGGAAGGAGGAAGGATAAATGCAGTGAATTTGATTATGGACACTAGCCTAACCCTGGCTTAATGAGCCATGGAAACAAAATAGCTCAATCTCCCATAACTTCTGTAATCCAAAACTAGAAGCACTGAGAGCAGTGTGGCTTTGGTTACACATATTTGTAGTGTAAGCCTTGCCCCAGCATTTGAAATGTTCATCAAGAGATCTGAAATGTCTTAGTTCTTTGAGTAGCGGGTATAAATGTTTTTAGAATTAGTTTAGAAAAAACAATACCAGAAATGAAGAGATCTAAAAAAAAGAAATCCACAACTTAGAATTAACAAATATTAATATCTGTCATAGCTGCCTCTGACTTTTTTTAAATAAAAGAAATAAAACAATAGAGATAAATTTGAAGATCCTATGTCCCCACCACCAGCAGCAGCCCCATTCCCCTTCCTTCTCCAGAACAACCTCTGCCATAAATTTGGGAAATAATCTCAAAGTTTTATCTTTTTACTATAAATATTTTATTCATAAATAATATACTATAATGTTAAAAAATACCAATATCTTTTAGCTTAAAAAGTTTTATCCAACTTTTATCCAAAAAAAAAAAAAAGTTTTATCCAACATTGTGTGTTGGATTTTTTTCTCTTTTCCTTTTCACTATGTAATTCCCATTAATTAACTGGTTGCAATAGATCAGCAGTAAAGTAAGTGATATGAGAAGGTTAGTAGAATTACCACTTTCAGAAGGGATCTCAGATGGGGGGGCTAGTTAGGCTGCAGAATGATCAGGACAAAATTCAGCGAAGTGGCTTCGGGTCAGGCTGAGCTGCGATAAATGAGGAGAGGGAGAAAGTCGAGTCAAGGGGAAATCAAACTTGCTGGGGACCAGCTTAGGATGGGCTGGTTTTACAGCATGCTTTTCTGTGTGACCTTGAGCAAACCACTGAGCATGATGGCCTCTCTCTACTCCTTGGTGGTTCTCAAGTTTAAAATGCAATCCCGGAATCCCAGAGTGCAAGTAATAGAACTCTTCCTCCACCCTCCCTGAGTTAATAACCAAGGAATTGAAGACCTAGAAAGGTGTTATGATTCGTATATACCCATCAGAGTGAAATCGGAAGCTGGGCGCTGAGTAGGAAAAGTTATTCCTCTTTGAGTACATTTCCAAAAGTTATACTTTTTCAGCAGTTTCCAAGGTAATAAGTGGATTGACTTGACAGTTGGTCAAATACTGAAAGTGGTGTAAAGGCAAGGCCTGTGCATTAAACAATGCTGCCTTACTACTGTGTACAGCTGACGCTCAGACGATTTAAGCAATGTGTTGAGGGTTGTATAGCTTATAAACGGTAGAGCAAGATTTGGCTGCAAGTCTGTCCACCTTTCACAAACATGTTTTTGTTTTTTTTTGTTTTTTTTTTTGTTTTTTTTTGCGGTACGCGGGCCTCTCACTGTTGTGGCCTCTCCCGTTGCGGAGCACAGGCTCCGGACGCGCAGGCTCAGCGGCCATGGCTCACGGGCCCAGCCGCTCCATGGCAATGTGGGATCTTCCCTCACCGGGGCACGAACCCGTGTCCCCTGCATCGGCAGGCGGACTCTCAACCACTGCGCCACCAGGGAAGCCCCCACAAACATGTTTTGAACTGCTGTGCCAGTACAGGCTCCTTTCAAAATGCCCTTACTTCCATACATCTCTGCCACTTAAGCTGCCCCACCCAGAAGGTTTCAGATTTATAAGGACATTCCTGTCTGTAAATATTAGGGCACAGGGTGTCTGGAATAGAACCTCAGAAGGAGGGTGAAAGATGCTGGTATTAAAAACTTCAATGTCAAGAGAAGGAGCCTTGGCAACTAATACTTTCAATGAACTGGAGAGGTCACAGGTTTTGGAATCAAATGTTTTGCTGGCAAACAACAGTGTAAGAACCAAGGATTGGAAGCGTTTAGAAAAATAAAGAAGGAAGAGGATTTGTAAACCACAGGCTATGGAAGGGAAACCAAGATTACCTGGAAAGAGTTTTGCTTTCTTAATCAACTAAGTTACCTGAGTTGGCAGTAAAAGTAAATATCAAAGCATTTACTGACAGAATTGCTGATAGAAAATTAAACAAAGAAGATGCAGTGGAGACATTTTTAGAAAAAGCTGAACTGCTGCTTATGGCTGAAGACAGAAAGAAGATTGTGTGGGCTTTAGACATGAAGTGCTGAGGCACAGGAGATAAATCAACACACAGATCTGTGAGTTCTTCACGTTGATTGAGCTTTAGAAACTGTGTCATAATACTATCAATACAACAGTGCCTTAGCTACCAGCCCGAAGGAAACATCTACAGGCTTTGGGAAATGAGAATCTGGAAAATTGACCAAGACTGAAAACAAAACAAAGAAACAAAATGACGTATGCCATTTAAAAAATCCTAAGATAGAAGACTGACTCTGATTTTAAAAGGCTCTTTGAAGCAGTATTTTCTCTCAATGTCATTATTTAAGTTAGAGTGATTATTGACATAGAAAAGTTTTTCCAAAATGTGTTTTTAAATGAAGTCTTCCCACACGTTGAAATTTAAAGTGGTCTTGGAGGAAGAAACTGCTTTATAAATCAGGGATTTTATTGGAATGATAGAAATCTTTGGAACTAGGTAGAGATGGTGATTGCACAATGAATTTCACCTCACTAAATTGTATTGAGAGAGAGAGAGAGAGAGAGAGAAAGAGGGAGAATTTAGCACTACAGCTTTATGAATTAAAAAAAAAAAAAGTGATCTTGGCCACCATAAGCCTGTGATGTTCTTGAGGGTTTACTTTGTGTCTTATTGACAGTGGAATTCGCAGTACTCAAAGTGCCTGGCACATAGATGGGATTCATATGTGTTAGATCAATGAATGAATGAATGGATGATCCTGACCACATCATAGCCAGTGAAGGCCACTTCATGGGGTGATCACTTGACTCTATTTTGTGGGATATATTAAAGGAAAATAGGACACAAAAAAATGAAAGTTACTTTCAACTTTTTTCTTAGGTTGGTTGGTGGAAGAATAATATTTTCAGATTTTAGATTGTTGTTGGTTTGATCTTGTTCTGCATTTTTCTCCATCAGCTTCTGTGGAACAATAGATCACAAGTAGGATTTTCTTCTGTCCTGCTTCTCTGTCTCAGGCCCTTCATATCCATTTCTCTGAATATGAACAGTTGGAAAGGTAGTGGAATTGAAATGAATCACAAGATGTTTCCACCCTATCCTTCTTGGAACATGGTTGAACAGCTAATGTCAAGACATACAGCAGAGCTCCACGATTGAAAAATAGTGATACTGAAATGAAAATCACTGTATCCTAAGTTTTCTTTATTATAAGCTTCTGTTATTTTCTTTGTCATATTAGCACCATTGAAAAATACAAGTTTGAGGTGGGATGGAAAAAAGTAATGACAGTCAGTGTTTTATAAACAGTAAAAAAATTCAGGCTTCATAAAATTCATCTATATCTTCTGCTCTGGTGTTCGAAACTTTCTACCTGAACTCTCTCAAGAATTATTTCAATTCCCCAAATAATATACTTCTGTAGATAAAGCCCACATGTTGACAGCCCCTATATATTTTTTTTCCCACACACACACACACTGTATTTTATTTTTACAAGAGATAAATAGACTGACATCAAGCATTGTAAATGGATGACCACAACAAAAGCAACAATGACTGCAATTACCACACACGAAACACACTCACACTATGTCATAATATTGACATTCAGTCCAGGAATCCTCCACTGTAACAGCTCCTTTACTTTGCAGTGAAAATTGATTTGTATATTTTTTGCCTCTGAGTCCTTGTGGGATTTTTTTTTTTATTCAAACAGAAAGTCAAAGAAATTATAATCATCCTCATCAGTTCACTCAGTCCCATGTAATTTTTTTTCATCTTGATCTTTTGTTAGCACTTTTATGAATTCATCAGTTTTCCATTAGAGTTCTGAAAATGCTTATTCATTCAGTTCAGCAGTATACTCAGTTACCAGAAACCTGTGCTTGTCAGAGTCTTTTCCGTGAGTTCCTTGAAGATGAAACCCTTTTATAGGAACATTTTTACAAAAGCATCAGAGTACACCCAAAACTGTCTGTAAATGACAAAAGACTTAAAAATGACCACAGTTATAGATTTGATGAAAGTTCATAATAATGCAGTTGACAAGGAAATTTAGTCATTTCTGAGATATACATTTTAAAGTAATAACTAGAATTATGACTTATAACATTACACCAAAACATATAAGATTTTTAGAAATTTCATGTAATGTCTGAAACATTTATATTAACATATTTCCATACAAATAACCCAAAGAAAGTTTAGTATTAGTTGTTTTTTTGGTTTGTTTGTTTGTTTTTTTATACTGCAGGTTCTTATCAGTCATCAATTTTATACACATCAGTGTATACATGTCAATCCCAATTGCCCAATTCAGCACACCACCATCCCCACCCCACCGCGGTTTTCCCCTCTTGGTGTGCATACGTTTGTTCTCTACATCTGTGTCTCAATTTCTGCCCTGCAAACCAGTTCATCTGTTCTAGGTTCCACATACATGCGTTAATATATGATATTTGTCTTTCTCTTTCTGACTTACTTCACTCTGTATGACAGTCTCTAGATCCATCCACATCTCAAAAAATGACTCAATTTTGTTCCTTTTTATGTCTGAGTAATATTCCATTGTATATATGTACCACAACTTCTTTATCCATTCTTCTGTCGATGGACATTTAGGTTGCTTCCATGACCTGGCTATTGTAAGCAGTGCTGCAGTGAACATTGGGGTGCATGTGTCTTTTTGAATTATGGTTTTCTCTGGGTATATGCCCAGTAGTGAGATTGCTGGATCATATGGTAATTCTATTTTTAGTTTTTTAAGGCACCTCCATACTGTTTTCCATAGTGGCTGTATCAATTTACATTCCCACCAACAGTGCAAGAGGGTTCCCTTTTCTCCACACCCTCTCCAGCATTTGTTGTTTGTAGCTTTTCTGATGATGCCAATTCTAACCGGTGTGAGATGATACCTCATTGTAGTTTTGATTTGCATTTCTCTAATAATTAGTGATGTTGAGCAGCTTTTCATGTGCTTCTTGACCATCTGTATGTCTTCTTTGGAGAAATGTCTATTTAGGTCTTCTGCCCATTTTTTGATTGGGTTGTTTGTTTCTTTAATATTGAGCTGCATGAGCTGTTTATATATTTTGGAGATTAATCCTTTGTCCGTTGATTCATTTGCAAATATTTTCTCCCATTCTGAGGGCTGTCTTTTCGTCTTGTTTATGGTTTCCTTTGCTGTGCAAAAGCTTTCAAGTTTCATTAGGTCCCATTTGTTTATTTTTGTTTTTATTTCCATTACTCTAGGAGGTGGATCAAAAAAGATCTTGCTGTGATTTATGTCAAAGAGTGTTCTTCCTATGCTTTCCTCTAAGAGTTTTATAGTGTCTGGTCTTACATTTAGGTCTCAAATCCAATTTGAGTTTTTTTGTGTGTATGGTGTTAGGGAGTGTTCTAATTTCATTGTTTTACATGTAGCTGTCCAGTTTTCCCAGCACCACTTATTGAAGAGACTGTCTTTTCTCCATTGTATATCTTTGCCTCCTTTGTCATAGACTAGTTGACCATAGGTGCGTGGGTGTATCTCTGACAGCCCCTATATCCTATATAGAGGGCATAACTTTCCTCTACTCTCTTGATATTTAATAGTAATTAGGATTTTTCTAAAAGCATTTTATTTTTATTTTGCTTTCCCATTGTTAGAAGGAGTCCTGGATCTATGAAACAAAAATAAGATTTTGACAGTTTGCAGAGAAATTCACTTCTATGAATAGGGTAACATCAGCTATCTTCCTTAAAGAAGGAGGCAGGCAGTAAATTTGAATTAAGAATTTTAGAATATTGGTACCTTATTTGGTTCTCAAAAAACTTTAAAAAAAAATTTCATCCTTTCCACCCCAGTTTATACAATTCTCTTATGCTTTACTTCACTCTAGTATCGTTTCCCCTTTCTTCCTTAATGCCTTACCTCCCCCAAGTCCTGCGGCCTATTTTTCATTTGTAAGGCATTAAGCATAGAACAATAGAACGACAGTGGAGACTTCCCAGGGATAAACAAGGTATCATTTGGATTGTGGTGCATCTACCGTGGATGCTGAAGAAGAGGAGAAAGAGGACAGATGCATGTGCACAAGAAAGGACATACAAACTAGAAGACAAAACCATGATCCTGAAGAGACAGGAGAATGCGGTCAGACACACTGGATGGTGCATAGAAAGAAAGCAGTGCTGGGAGTGCTCATTGAGATGTGAATAAACTCTCTCTTTGAAATTCATGTCCTGACAGTTACTTTGTATATTTAAAAAACAGTGTAGCAAAGTCACTGAGGCCTATTCATTAGAGTCATCAATGCTGTGAACAAGTGCCAAAGCAGACCTACCTTATATAAATGGCTTTATTCATTTATCTGAATGGCTGTGTTCCCTGTCAACAAATATTTATTGGAGCACCTTCTACGTGCCAGGCATCTCAGACCTGGGGAAAAGATAGGATTTAACATTTACACAGCTTGCTGTGTAGTGGAGAGATAGACAGGTCAACAGACAATGAAAATACAATGTGTTTAAAGTGGAGTTATTAAAGTCACAAAGGCCACTCAGTGGAGGTAGGGCTTCAATGGCTTGGGCCAGCCAAACTGGGGAAGTGGCCTGTGGAAAGTTACAAACTTAAGAAATACCTAAGATGTTTGGGGAACAGCTCCAAGGTTCTAAGGCTAGAAGTGAAAGGGCAATGTGGAGCCCTGGAAACTGAAGCTAGAAAGGTAGAATGATCTGCTCTTCATTATATACTGTGCTGGGCACCATAAAGAATACAAAATATAGAGGAGATATAGCTAGCTACTGTGGAGTCTACAGTTCAATTTTGATCCATGGATATACGTCCACGTTGGAATTTAATTCCTTGGGAAGTCATGGGTTACTTAGTCCTGGAAGTATTTAAATTTATATTGGCTCTCTATAATAGGGAATTGACACAATATTTTAATTGTAGTAAGGAGAGTTAGATTGGAGAGCCTGTTGCAGTGGTGTGCTGGTAGACCAGTTCTCTCCTTTTCGCCTTTTCCCACCAAAAAGCAATCAAACAGACACAACAAAACCTGATCGTAGTGTTGGCCTATTGGCATCATTTAAATACTCCCACCATGGCTGATTTCAAGCTACCATTGGTTTAACAGTCCTTTTGCAAAATTCTTGAGTAGTTAACAATTGACAACAGTCAGTCCCAGAATATCACTGCAACAGTAATTCTGTAATTCTTAAGGTCAAATAAATAATAGAACCAATAAATCATATAGATATGAAGGAAAAGAGGAAGAGGAAGAAGAGGAGATCTTTGAGAGCTAGATTAGTCAGGATATGCTCCATGGAGGAAGCAAGGCTTGAGTTGGGTCTTATGGATAAAGTATTTAAATAGATAGAGAGGAACAGCCATCCCAAATGAGATGGACAGATGTTGAATCAGGGATGTATGTGACAAAGTGACAGTCTTGTAGCAGAAGTCCAGATGAGTGAGGTTAGAAGGGATTTAGGTTGTGAAAGCCTTGGCTAGTCAAACTATGATGTTTTGGACATTAACCTAAAGTTAGTAGACAGTCATTAATGGTTTTTGGACACAGATGGGCATAGCAATATTTTCACAAAAACAATATTTTAGAAAAATTTATCTGACAATGAAATGAATAACTGATAGCAGTGAGACCCCAGAATAGAGTAATATGCCAATGAGAGCTACCTTGTGCAAATAAGAGTAATTCAACTCAGCTGCAATCTTGGAATTTTGCTTTTGACTTTTTTTTTTTTTTTTTTGCGGTACGCGGGCCTCTCACTGCTGTGGCCTCTCCCGTTGCTGAGCACAGGCTCTGGACGCGCAGGCCCAGCGGCCATGGCTCACGGGCCCAGCCGCTCCGCGGCACGTGGGATCTTCCCGGACCGGGGCACGAACCCGTGTCCCCTGCATCGGCAGGCGGACTCTCAACCACTACACCACCAGGGAAGCCCCAATCTTGGAATTTTGTAACAACTCCCATGTTGAGAAATTGTAGCCTAGAGTGTTGGGTAAAGTCACTGTGAAGGCAGTGAAGTAATAGTGACTAAGTGTAGAGAAACTGAATTCAGATGGAGTTGGCACACAAACCCACGGCATATGTAAAGTATTTTTATTGGTATTAGTCTTGCCATTATTGTTGCTAATGATGATATTGAATAATTATCAACTGTTGTTAATTATTTAAAACCAGGTGCCTAAAGCAAGCTCTCATCTTGCAGAAAGTTGTCTTTCTTTGAACTTTTAAAAAAACTTGTTTGAAACATGGAAACTTAGAATAGGAGGTCTACCCCAGCAGCACATCTGCAACCTGTCTCATTCCTGTTGTCTTTTCTTCCCTTTCATCTTACACTCCTGCCCCCATCCTTCTCCGGGCCAATGCAACTTTCCAAGCTTTCCAATCCTTCTCCCACCTCTTGCCTGGCTTCACAATCATCATTCAAACAGCTCTGGATCTGTATCTCCTTTCACCAGAATTCCTGCAGCCGTGGAGTACATGCAGAGCATCTTTCTTTGGACTCTCTTAAAAACTCTGAGGGTGTTTTCTGACACACATTGCTTTATAATTCAATAACAGCGCAGTCGTGGCTTTTTTTTTTTTTTTTTATGGCTGCGTTGGGTCTTCATTGCTGCGCACGGCTTTTCTCTAGTTGTGGCGAGCGGGGGCTACTCTTCGTCGCGGTGCACTGGCTTCATATTGCAGTGGCTTCTCATTGCAGAGCACAGGCTCTAGGTGCGCGGGCTCAGTAGTTGTGGCACGTGGGCTCAGTAGTTGTGGTGCACGGGCTTAGCTGCTCTGCAGCACGTGGGATCTTCCCGGACCAGGGCTGGAACCCGTGTCCCCTGCATTGGCAGGTGGATTCTTAACCACTGAGCCACCAGGGAAGCCCTGTGTGGCTTTTTTAATTGCAGTTATGCTGATTTTTAAAAGCACTCAGAGTGAGAAAGAAAGGAAAGGCAGTAAAACACGTGTACGTAGATGTTCACTGAGCACGTTTGCACATGCTCTTGGCAAATGTTATTTTCAAAACCTGTCTGAGCAGGTTTGAGCTGCATTTTGGTAAATCAGGGTCAGAGGGCAAAAATTTTGCTGTGTCCCCACTGTAGAATGTAAATTACACATCTCATGTACATTATAAAGAAATCCAAGGGATGAGCTTTCTGAAATTTGTTCCTTCTTCTTTACTCTAATTATACAGTGGGGAATTATATGCTTTATGCCATTTTAATTCCTTGAATATATTTGCTCAAGAAAAGTACATTATAATACAGCTTAGTACTGTACATGCTGAAAACAGGTTGATAATGAATCTGGGCAAAAATTCCCATTTCATTTCCTGAACTTTACACAGTTTTTGGCTATATATTTATTAGTTAGGACTCCAGCAAGCATTAAGGCACCGACTCTCTGAGATAAGAAGTGTGTTTTCCAATAATAATTATAAATCTGCCAGAATATTGTAGAAATTATGTTGTTGGGTATCTAAACAGAACCAAAATCATTGCAAATTTATTTTAAAACTGTTGTTAATTATTTATGTAATCATAGATTATGGCTTGCAGAAGATGCTGATGAGATCGTTCCACAAACTAGCTATGTAAGTTTTGTAGAAGGGCAGTAACTCTTGATAAATAAGCTCAGAGTATTCCATCAGCCTTTTCTCTATATACACACTATGTTTTGGTAAACATGATATATACATATACCTCAATTATTGACAGCAATATACATTCTGACTATTAAGAATTCAGCTCCCCAGCCCTCACAGCATCCCTTTTCTCCTATAATAGAGATCAGCACCAAGAAGGAAGCAACACAGGTCTCTGAGTACCCAAAATAGATGTTCGCAACTTCACCCGGTAAAGATAACGCACTTCATTAGCAAGAGAAATGTATACCCATGTTTTAGTGATGATTCATACACACTTGGTTATGTGGTTCCAAGCCTTCCATAATCAGATGAGCAAATTAGAAAAGGGTGGGTAGGAGATTGCAGGGAAAACCACAACTCATAGTAGTCAAGTGACAAATGATAGCCTGAAGCAGAAAGTCTATCAAAATCAACCAAAAAAGCACAGCTGTCTGGGGCCTTTTGGAAAGGGACAATAAGGTCAACCTGTTTTGAGAAACAGTAACAGCATCTCTATCTGGACAGCCGAGTATAACAATTGATGTTCAAATTGATGACACCAAGTCATCAAAAAAAGGCTAACTTATATTCTGCTCAATCTGTATTGATTTTCTATGTAATATGATAGAGAGATTTCTATTTTATGCACTTAATAATAAGGGGGAATACTCCAAACCTAAACCTGTCCCCTTCAGTATTTCCCCTGGCTATTGCTCCATCCATCATATTCTCTCTTTGACCTACTCTCTACTGGTTTCTTCTTCTTCAGACTGGTTGAGTTCCTCACTTCCTAAGGAAAAAAACTCCCTTCTCCTTTGATTCTGTGTCAACCATACCTCTATTGATTTTCTCACACACACTTTTAGAAAGAGTTTATACTCACTACCTCCATTTTCTTTCCCTCCCTTTTATTCCTCAATTCACCTGCAGTCAGCTTGCTGTCCTACAACTCTATTGCAACTATGGTTCCTCTGATCTAACTGCCAAAACAAATACTTTTCAGCTCATTTCTTACTAGGTTTCTCTAAGGCACTTGTCTGTCTGTCCTCCTGGCTTGAGGTCTTGCATTCTTTCTGTCTCCCTCCTTGATTTCGATTCCTCTTCCTCCACCCTTCCACCTTGGTGGAAACACCTTGGTGTTTCCAGGATCCTGTTCTCAGTGAGCTCTCCTCACTCTTCATGTTCCCCAGGATCTACTAATTCATTCTTGTTATTTTAACTACCACCTCTATGCTGATAACTCCTAAATTCACATCCAAGTCTATCTTAGCCTCTTCCATAAAGCTTGAAAACTCAACTATTTATTGGAATTTCCCACCTGAGTATCTCACAGGTTTATCAAATTCTTTATATCCAAAGTCAAATTTAGCTTTTCCCCTAAATTTCTTCCTTTTTATGTATCTCAGTTGGTCTCACTACTCAGTCATCTGAGCACTTCACTCATGTTCAGAAAATGAAATAAAAATGAGTCACAAAAAATATTAAAACCTCTACAGACCTAGACATGCAGAGATAACCACTGTTAGTATTTGCTTTATAGCCTTCCAAATGTTTGTGTACTTCTGCATATTTTTAATGAAATCATAATATTTGACCATTTACCATTGCAACGGTTTTTTCATTTAACAAAAAAAATCTTTTTTTTTAATTTATTTTTTAAATTGAAGTATAGTTGATTTATAATGTTGTATTAGTTTCAGGTGTACAGCAAAGTGATTCATATATATATATATATATATGAATCTTTTTCAGATTCTTTTCACATATAGGTTATTACAGAATATTAAGTATAGTTCCCTGTGCCATACAGTAGGTCCTTGCTGTTTATCTATTTTGTATATAATATTGTGTATATGTTACTCTCAAATTCCTAATTTATCCCTCCACCATCCGCACCTTTCCCCTTTGGTAACCATAAGTTTGTTTTCTATGTCTGACAAAAAAATCTTGAACATTTTTCTGCTTCAAAATTATTTTTGAAGTTGTTTGCGTTCAAGCCAATAGTGTTACTTTTTTTAAAATTTTTTTAATACAGAGAAATTCTTTACCTTTTTCTTTTTCCTTAAATTTTATTTATTTATTTTTGGCTGTGTTGGGTCTTCATTTCTGTGCGAGGGCTTTCTCTAGTTGAGGCGAGCGGGGGCCACTGTTCCTCGCGGTGCACAGGCCTTCTCACTATCGTGGCCTCTCGTTGCGGAGCACAGGCTCCAGATGCGCAGGCTCAGTAGTTGTGGCTCACGGGCCCAGTTGCTCTGCAGCATGTGGGATCTTCCCAGACCAGGGCTCGAACCCGTGTCCCCTGCATTGGCAGGCAGATTCTCAACCACTGCGCCACCAGGGAAGCCCCTAATAGTGTTATTTAACCAACAGTATTGAGCATTTATATTGTCTTTCTCAACTTTCTTTCCCTCCTTGCTCTTTCCTTAAGAAAGAAATTATTGCAAATGAGAAAGAAAAAAAGGCATATAACATCAAATACAAAATAAGCTCCTGCGAAGGGAGGAGAGAATTCCTTGGTGGATGGTAGTAGCAGTAAGATTAGCCTAATTACACTCAATAAGTAGTACCATCAATTGAGTGCTTTCTGTGTGCCCCACTGTTCTAAGGACTTTGCATAATCCTCACCATAAATCTGTGAGGCTGGATAAATTATTGTTCTTATTTTATAGTTGTGGAAACTGAGACACAGAGAGGTTAAATAAGTAGCCCAGGGACACATAGGTAATACAAAACAGAGCCTGGAATCAAACTTGGGCAGTCTGTTCCAAAGATCAGTCTCCTGACAGCAGTGCTAAGCTGCCTTTTGTTGTACCCTAGGGCGTCCTTTCTACTAGAATGTACCACTTA
The DNA here is from genome assembly GCF_039906515.1 of Pseudorca crassidens. Taxonomy (NCBI): domain Eukaryota; kingdom Metazoa; phylum Chordata; class Mammalia; order Artiodactyla; family Delphinidae; genus Pseudorca; species Pseudorca crassidens. The sequence goes on along the minus strand of NC_090298.1, from coordinate 46,331,790 downwards.
GCAGTCAATTTCTTAGAATAAAACCAGTAAATAATGTAGTTAGTTGAGTTCTTGAAATCTTTAATGGATAGTGGAGAGAGAAACAAAAAAGATGCCATTTCTATGAGATAGTAATGAATGTTTCATTCATATCAGTGGTTATTCTGGTTGGTTTGTTTTTGATAATATGGTGGGCAAAAAAATGTGCCAACCACTTAACGATGGAACCCTAATTTCAGGTTTAACATAATTTTCTAAGTAGAATCGATATGGAAGTTTTGCTACATTTTCCAAATTATGGTTAAAAAATTGTGACTTCCTCAAATCTGTTAATATCAGAAGCTAAATTTTTAAGAGGTGAGTGATAGAATGCAGGAGGTGCCCTGCCATCAATTCATCACTGCCTCATTCTGTCATTCACATTCTGTTTGCTGGTGAGATGCATTGAGTCTGTTGTATCTCAAGGTATAATGTCTGGCATTTGTAGATGTGCATGGAAAGAAGGAAATAAGGAAGAGTGGGGTGGAAGGAATAAAAGAAGGATGGAGGGAAGGAAGGGAGGAAGGAGGGAAGGAAAGAAAGAAGGGAAGGGGAGGGAAGGGGAGGGGAGGGGAGGGCTGATCTCCAGATATTCCCAACCTCTTCCCAATTTGCTCTAATCATATCTTCCCCATCTCTCTTGCTCAGACCAAAGTTTGGGGATATCTTTGTGTGTCTTCTTTCTTTTCTTTTCTTTTTACTATTTATCTATTTATTTGGTTGCACCGGGTCTAGTTGCAGCAGGCAGGCTCCCTAGTTGCAGCACATGGGCTCCTGAGTTGCGTCAGGTGGACTGCTTAGTTGCAGCTCCAGGGCTTCTTAGTTGCGGCTTGTGGGCTCCTTAGTTGCAGCTTGTGGGCTTCTTTTTTTTTTCTTTGCGGTACGCGGGCCTCTCACTGCTGTGGCCTCTCCCGTTGCGGAGCCCAGGCTCTGGACGCACAGGCTCAGTGGCCATGGCTCACGGGCCCAGCCGCTCTGCGGCACGTGGGATCCTCCCGGACTGGGGCACGAACCTGCGTCCCCTGCATCGGCAGGCGGACTCTCAACCACTGCGCCACCAGGGAAGCCCTTGTGGGCTTCTTAGTTGTGGCATTTGAACTCTTAGCTGTGGCACACATGTGGGATTTAGTTCCCTAACGAGGGATCGAACCCGGGCCCCTTGCATTGGGAGCACGGAGTTTTATCCACTGTGCCACCAGGAAGTCCCCTTGTGTGTCTTCTTTCTGTTGCATCTCATTTCCAATCCATCAGGGGTCCTGAAGCCCCTACTGTCAAAATATACCCAGAGCCCAAGTCCATCTCCCCACCTCCAGTTTCTTTTCCTGTTGCAAGCCATCATCTTGTCTGACCTGGATGATTGCAGTGGCCTCTTAATAGGTCTGTCTGCTTCTACCCTTGCTACACTACAGTCTGTTCTAAGACAGCAGCCAATGCGGATCAAAGTGCTTATTGTGGCTTACAACGTCCAACCTGACTTGGTACCTCTTTCATCTCTGACCTTCTTCCCCATTCTTCTCCCCTCATTCACTCAGCTCCAGCCACACCAGCCTCCTTGCTGATCTTTGAGAACATCAGGCACTCATGTGTCTTAAGACCTTGGTGCTGTATGGAATGGTCTTCCTTCCACTACCTTCAGGGCAGTTCCCTAATTTTCCTCAAATTTCTGCTCATGTCTCATCTTCCCCATGAGGCCAACCGTGACCATACTATTTTTAACTGCATCCTGAATTTTCTCCATTCCCTGTCCCTGCTCTACTATTTGTATGTTTGTTGGCTTTCATACCATGTCTTTCCTTCTGACATAATTTACTACATTTATTATTTAGTGTCTCTCCCCATTAGACTGTGAGCTCCTTGTGGGCAAGGATCTTTGCCTGTTGGGTTCACTGGTACAGACATATATAGAACAGTGCTTTGGTCATGGTAGGTGCTCTGTACATTCTTGAATAAGTGAATAATCACCCTACTCAGTGTCTCTTATAGAAATGATTTGGCTTCAGTGGCTTCCCATTAAGAGCATTGTTCTCATTGCCAAATCCATGTCCCCAGTCAAGAGGTTTCACTAGGAGATCAGGCACATCGGGGACAGCCCTTTGGTGCCTGAAAGCTGTGGTCTTGGTCTCTGGCTGCCTAATTCCCTCTGGATTTAGGATAGGAAAATGGAGGTAGAGAACACATTCAAATACCCCAAACTTAATAAATATTTTAAAAGAAAGGATGACATTTTTTGAAAAATAATGTCTTAGTACTGATTGACGTTTGTGTAAATGACCAGTCCTGCATTAGGGCACTTACACAGTAGGAGGCATCCAGGGGGATACTCATCACCCCAAGAACCTCTCCAAAAGTAGCTTTCTATTATCACCTTAGGAAACTACAGAAAGTTCCCCAAGGATAAGCCCGCATTTTGCTGACCGTCTTCTAGTTCCAGCCTCATGCTCGCTCAGTCGTAGGTTGGGAGGAGCCAAATTGAAACAAATTAAAAATATGCAGGAACCATCCCCTGTGAGATCACAGAAAAGCCAGAAGGAGAAAAGATGGGATTATGGATAGGGAGCTGGGCTACTTCTCTCTGATTTGGGTGAAGCATTGGTGAACCCAGAGGAGAAAACATCCAAGTCCTGTGTGACGCCAAGAAAGGTGCGTAGATCATCAAAGCATACAGGTAGCGGTCCTTTGTTCTCCCTTCTCCCTTCAAAGAAAACAAACTTCACAAGCTAGAGTTTGGAGACGAATGCACTTCTAGACAATCCTCCTTGGTCCATCGGCATCAGCAGGAGGCAACATCCTATAGTATTGGTCCAAGGTGCCAGCCCTGGAGTCACACTGCTCTGAATCCCAGCTCTGTCATCACTACTCTTGACACCTCTTGCCTCCTAACCTCAGTTTCCATTGTCGGAAAAGAGGAATCATAATAGCAGCACCCTTAGGAGGAGGATTAAGCCAGGTAATCCACACAGGGCTCGGCACAATGCCTGGTACGCGGGCAGCGTTCAGCAGCAGGTGATGTGCTACAGAGCTGCTGGAGCTACTCTCCCTGTAGAAATTTGACATGAAAAATGGTGTGTGTGTTGGGGGCGGAGGATTATCTAGGGTTACTGCCTGGGGAGGGACAGTTGGCCACCCAGACAGATCCTTACAGAGTAGTATTTTCCTTGGTGAATTAACTATATTCCAGGGTTTGCCTGTCAACCATGCAGTCTTAGAAAGGTGATCTTGTGCTTCTCAGGAATGCTGACTGCCACTTTCAAAGCCCAGAAGATTTAATTTATTTTATTTTTTTTATACAGAATGTTCTTATTAGTTATCTATTTTATACATATTCGTGTATATATGTCAATCCCAATCTCCCAATTCATCCCACCACCACCACACCCGCCCCGCCACTTTACCCCCTTGGTGTCCATACCCAGAGGAGCCTTAAAGCTAGAATTATCAGTTGATTAGTGCACACGTTCTCCCTCTACAGGTAAGTTCCAAAGGCCAAGCGCCTACACAGTGTGGATTTAGAATAAGCAGAGTCACACATGATCAGAAGGTTTACTGTCTCCTGGTTTTGAGGACCTAGGACATGCAGGTGAGCAGGAAGGACAGTCTTTCTCAGGAGGACAGGCTCACTCCCTGGGCCCACACAGGCACCCCCTCTTCCCAAGGGCAGCACAAGTCAAGTCGCCTTTTTCTCCAATTTACTTGCTAGCCACCCTCCCTTTAATGGGAGCATTCTTTCTCCAGACGTGTCAACACCTTGAGCAGTTACTGTCTGGGTTCAACTTGGGTGTCTCTTGCAGATGATTTTGCATACCTCTGGATCAATCTCGTAATTCCATCCTGAAATATGGTAGATGATTTTATTTCATCCATTTCTGGACTCTAAGAGGAATACTTCAATGTTGCCCCCTTGCACTCTTTTCTCCAGACCCAGCAGACCAAGAATTGACAAAACGCTGAATAAAAGCTGGGCCCAACAAGCTAAAGGCCTGTGCCAGCACTGCACCCAGCTTTAGGACTGGATAGAGCTTCAGCCCGGCCTAGGCCCCCTTTGGCTCTTTCAGCACCTCCTGCTGTGCTCCTCTGCTAGTCCTTGGCAGGCCAGAAAGTCTGGAAATGCTTTGTCTAAAGACTGACCTCTATGGCTTTGGCCTTGCCCTCACTTGGCATCCATGAACAGATCCACTTCCACACTCCACAGTCAGTGGAGTCTCCTTATGGCTTTTTATGGTACCCATACTTTTCCTTCCCAGCGTTTATCACAAATGAAATGAAATCATCCTTTGTGCATATTTTGTTGTTGTTACTGTTTAATGATTAATTTGCCCATGAAAGAAGAAACTATGTTTGTTTTTTTACTGCTGTACCCAAGAGTTAAAACAATGCATGGAACATACAGGGTTTAATGAATGTATATTGATTGATTAATGATCCTCAGGACAACTGTCTTTCAAACTGAGGGGCTTAACCTACTTATGCATTATGAAATCAGTTTAGTGGGTCACAACCAGCAGGAAGAAAAGAAGAAATGGAGTAGGATAGAAAAGAAGAAATGGAATAGGATAGAAAAGATGATCATGTATCACACATAAGGAATTCTTTACTCATTCCATGTGAATATGTCTAGACAACACAACACATACACACATGCACAAATGCACACATACTCTGTAATCTGAATAAGGTGCTGTTGTCTAGGACAGGCAGAAGGAAGGGTGATGCAGGGAGTGTTGTTTGAAAAGCCTGCTCACTTTTATAATAATTTTTATTTGTAAAAAAGAAAAAAAATCCTCGAATTTTGTGCACTCAACTCTAATAATAAGGTTCAAAACCAGTTTTGACTAGTGTGTGTAGAAGGACAGGGCTAAATCTGAATCTCCAGGTAGGTGTATGAGTTTTATATTCATCAAAAGAAGGTGCTGGGCTTCCCTGGTGGCTCAGTGGTTGAGAGTACGCCTGCCGATGCAGGGGACAGGGGTTCATGCCCCGGTCCGGGAAGATCCCACGTGTCGTGGAGCGGCTGGGCCCATGAGCCATGGCTGCTGAGCCTGCACGTCCGGAGCCTGTGCTCCGCAATGGGAAGAAGGTGCTGATTTAAAATATTGATATATGCTCTGTTTCAGTTTTCTATGGCTGCATAACAAACTCTTCCAAAGAGTGGTGTCCTAGAAAACAACCATTGTATTCTGCAGTCAGCCCTGGGCTTAGCTGGGCAGTTCTTCTGGGCTTCCTGTAGTCCTGAATGTGGCTGCATTCAATTGGCTGGTTGACTAGAGGCGGGGGGCTCAGCTGAGATGACCTTACCTCCGTGAAGCTGTCTCTCTTCACCGAGTCTTGGGTCCTTCCTCTCTCTCCATGTGGTCTCTCCAGCGAGGTGTGCAGACTTCCTTACTTGGCAGCTCAGGGCTCCCAGGACTTCTTAATGTGTAAGCCCAGAACTGGCACCTGGCCAACTTTGCCACCTTCTGTAGGTTAAAGCCAGTCCCAGGCCCAGTCCTGATTCAAGGAGAGGAGACTATACAAGTAGTAATATTACGACAAATGTAATAGCATATCATACTCTCCTTGGTCCAAACTGCATATTCCTCCCACCCCACCTCTGTAATGTTTTGCTAACGTGAGCCCCATTTCCTGCAGTGCCTTCCCTTGACTTCTCCATTTACTGAAATCCTATTCATTCTTCCGGGTCCGGCTCAAAGCTACTTCTGCGTCTGTTTCCTTGACACATCCCCTTATCTCATGCTGGAAAGAATCATGCCCTTATCAGTATTCTCAGTAGTCAGTACTCTCATGGCGTCATGTCTGTATTTCATATCATGCCTTGACATAGAGTTTTACAAACAACGCACACAGGTGTATCTCCCTTTCTAGATTCTTAGCTGCTTATCTAAGATTAAGTGATCAATAGCTTTTGAAAAATAAACTGGTTCTTTGTGCCTTTTCCATGATAACCCTACATATTTATAATTTCTCACTAGTATAAGGAGACAGGTAGTGAGATGCTTAAAACCATTCGAGTAAAAAACCAATATGGAGCACCAGCATAAAACAACAATTACCTTTTACATCTTTAGAAATCCCTTTTCTAGACAGTAATTTTCACACCTGGATTTTTTTGTCTTGCGTTTTTCCAAAATAGTATATACTTAATTTCTTTATATGGTGATTTCCCTTTGCCTATCACAAAGAAGCTTCATCTCTTACATTGGAAAAATATACATTTCCACCCATTTATATTTTATGGAAATGATTGAAGAACCAACAGCCTTTACACAATAGTATCATCGATCAAATACATAGCAGATTTGAAGTTACCCTCTATTACTGTTAAAACTATGGATTTTTCCCCTGCCCCAACTATGTACACTGGTAGTCTTAATTTGTGATCTGTGGGCCCCATGGTGGTTTATGCCATTCAGAAGGAAGTTCAGTGAACTTTCTGAAATTATACGTATGAATGTGGGTACACATTCATATCTGTATTTTTCTGCGGAGTTAGTCCAGTCATCATGTTTTTAAAGTTGAAGAACCCCAATTATATATTGATTGTAAATCTGCTTACCCTCTTAGCATTCCTCTCTTACTAATCCAGAAATAAGATTATTTGTGTACTTCATAGGCAATCAGTTTCTTCTGGAGAAATTGGACATTTACATAAACGCTTCACTCTGTCTTTCATCTTTGCCTTATACTTCTAGTTAACACTAACATTATGCTACCAACTCTCCTACCTGAGATTCCCTGTCATCTCTCTGGAAACTTCACCAACATGAGCTTTCTTAAACTGGTGGACTTGCTACCTCTCATGTGAACCCTGGACCAGCAGTGTGAGCATCAGCTGGGCACTCGTGAGAAACTCGAAAAGGCAGACATGTTAAATCAGAACCTGGGGACTTCCCTGGCAGTCCAGTGGTTAAGACTTCCCCTTCCAGTGCGGGAGTGTGGGTTCGATCCCTGGTCGGGGAGCTAAGATCCCACATGCCTCAGGACCAAAAAACCAAAACATAAAAAAAACAGGAGCAATACTGTAACAAATTCATTAAACACTTTAAAAAATGGTCCACAACAACAAAATCTTAAAAAAAAAAAAAAATCAGAACCTGCATTTTAACAAGATCCCTGGGAGATTCCTAAGGACATTAAAGCTTAAGAAACCTAGAACTGGTGCATCTAATATCTCACTTTCCTGTTTTTCAAACTTTAAGGATTTGCGTTTTAAATTTTCTATAATTCCATTAACAATTACCGTAAGATTTATATTTTAACATCACCTAACAGTTTTGAGTAAATCTCTTAACTTCAGAATTTGCAAGGGGCTAGGAGTGGGAGAGTGAGTTAATTAGTTGGTCTGAGTATTAAACAGCACTACTATTCAGGACATATGTATAGTTTCTGTGATTCCCAGCAGAATTTATGGTACCTACAGCCTCTACTCTTTGTTTTAGTGACTGTGCTTCTCTACTGTATTTTAAAAACATTTACAGGGAGAGGCCAGAAAATTAATTATTTTAAGATGAATATTATGGAAGAAATAACTTTACTAAAAATTGAAAATGCAGTGCTTATGTTGAATTACATTGGAAAAATCCAGTTTATAATCTGAGAATTTTCTAAGGCAGAATTTTCTGTCCCAGTTTCTCATGGGAAATCTAGCAGTACCAAATTAGACATCTTTTCTGCTCTATGGTGTGTGTACCAAACACTCTTTCTCTCCAACATTGGACTTTCATCTCTAAGAGTTTAGGGAATTTATGGCTTGGTGCATTTGATGTGGCACCATTCCACATGTGAGGCATGGTAATTTGGATAGCACGATAGAAGTGTGTGCCAAGAATAATTGGCTTCTGTATTGCGGAACAACTCAAATACTCTGTGTATCACAGCATGTAATTTGGGTGTACAAGATGCCTGTAGTTCAAAGTGCTTTACTCCTCTGCAGTGGCAAGCCGGGCTTCCTGTTGGCTGGCTCCTTGTGTTTGCATTCAACAGCCTGGGTGCAGTTAGAAAGAAAGAACCCATCTAGAAAGTGCATTCTCATTATCCTGCAAATGGATAGACCTTAGCTCCAAGATCCTTTCCCTCCCTCCTTCCTCCCATTAAAAATAATACAAAGCAGTTCTTTCTCTGCTTACTTTGACTCTTTGTCAGCTTTCTCAAGCAGTGTTTCCTTGCTATTATTAAAAATTAGCTGAGGCTCTGATACAACATGCAGATTCCCAGGCTACTCCTCTTCAAATCTGATTGAGTAGCTTGGGAAGGAATAGAAGAACTTGCATTTTAACTAGTGTCCCAAGCTTAATAAGCAAGCTAGTTTGAGAAGCACTAAAGTTCTCATATGGAAAGGCTTTGGAGTAAGATGGACCCTGGTTATCAACACCTGCTGTATGACTTTGGGTAAATTACCTAAACTTTTTGAGCCCTGGTTTTTAATGTGTAAGAGAGGGGTAATGCTAACTCATAGTATTGCCATAATGGGACAGTCTGTATAAAGCACCCAACATAGTGCATGATTTATAGTTTATAGTCAGTAATGTTTATCCCTTTATCTCATTGCAGAGTAAGGCTTTTGAAGGGTTAATTTTGAATTTTCCCAAAAAGTTTATATGTGTTAGGTATAATTTCTCAAGTAAAACACAGGTAATGAAACACATCCAAATTTTAATTCAGCAAAGGTTTTTGAGGGTCTATGGTATGTCATGAATTTGAACATACAATTATCTAATTTAATCATCACAATAAACCCTATATGTGGTAGATATAGTCATTCCCATATAACAGATATATCAACTGAGGCTCAGGGATAACTTTACACTTAGTTAAGTGGCAGAAGCACATCTAGATATTAGAGGCCCAGTCCAGTAGTCTTTCTCTTCTATCACGACAACTTTTGCCCTCGATATTTTGTCTGTTTTTAAAATAACTAATGTCTACACCCTTGTCCACATATTTACACAAATAGCTATGAAGGTACAAAATAAAGTTAATTTTCTGAGTGATTTTTTTTTCAGATCATCTCAATTATTTATTTCATGAAAACTATTTATATGGATCAGTGGTCCTCAAACTTAAATGCATGAAGGGTCGGGTAGGTAATGTAAAAGGACGAGCTGGGCAGCTCTCAGACAAGAAGGAGTGGTAGGGACTATGGCAAACTAGAGGGAATAGCCCATCTAAAGGAAGCAACTTCTGTTCAGCTCCAGGCTCTTGTTGAAGGGCCAGGATGTGGGTTCCCTAATGTCAAATCTTTAGCTTTTTTAAGACAGGAAGAATTCCAGAATTTTATGTGAAATTTCCCAATTTTTAAACAATGTGTGTGGGCCAAACCACATCTGTGGACCACATCTGGCCGGAAGACTGCCAGTTTGCAGTCTTGACCCAGCTGCCCTTAATTCTCCACTTCTCTTGACCTGGTAAATAGTCCATTTAAATAGCTTGGATACATAGTGGGCCCTTCTGGGTAGTGTCTTCACAATATACATAAATTTCAGGACTGACCTTTAGTTTCCCAGGTTCAGAATTTCTATTTTCTCAGAACCCAGTTAGGTTGAGTGCTCTTACTGATATTCAGAACTCAAGAACTTCATGCAAAAACAAGGACACTAATGAAGTAATTTACAGTGAGAAATATATTGCTGAGTAGATAGGATACTATATTAGCCTGATCAGTTAGTTCTCTCCTTGTAATTCATCCACCTGGGAAGCAAACTCCTAATCAGAAGCTGCTTTCATGCATAGGGAGTCAGAACCCAGAAACAGACGGACTTGAAAGAAGTACCTCCCTGTAGTGGGTCTTAAAATCTTCCTCTCCTTATGGGAGCCTTGCCAGTGGGTTGAAATATTAGGACTCTGCCCCCACCCCGACTCAGATATGCCAAATACACACTGACCAAGTGCCTTCTTTACTATTATAGGACTGGTTCTCAAACTCAAGCCCAGAGATTTTATTAAAACACAGATTGCGGGGCTTTATACCCCAAGGATTGTGATTCAATACTTCTGAGGTCGGACCTGAGAATTTTGCGTTTCTAACAAGTTCTCAAGTGATGCGGATGCTGATGGGCTGCTAGGTGGGGAACTCCCTTTGAGAACTATTGGGTTGGCCAAAAAGTTCATTTGGGTTTTTCCACAAGGTGTTATGGGAAACACAAACGAACTTTTTGGCCAACCTGATACTTCGCTCCAATTCATCTTCACCTACTGCTCTTGTCTGTGTCTCTGCTATGCTAAGATAGTCACATCCTAATGCTGGGGATGGAACCCGGATGTTTGGACAATTTTAGGTTGTCATTTTTACCTTTTTAAAGTATTTCACTTAAGTGAAAATATTTGATTAATTACTTTAATTTGTCAAATCCAAAATGCCATTGATTGTTAAACACACCTAGAGTTTAGAGACATTAAAATTGCGAAAAAATGAATGCACTATGGGGCAATCTCCCTGGATTATGTTATATAAAGCTCAACTGGGTGGATACATTTGAAGAAAGGACCTGTATCTTCTTTGAACAAACACAAGATGAATTTGAAGCTTACCTTTCCCAGTTCTTTTGTTTTTTTAAAAAATTTTTATTGGAGTATAGTTGATTTACACTGTTGTGTTAGTTTCAGGTGTTCAACAAAGTGAATCAGTTATACATATGCATATATCAACTTTTTTTTTTTAATTCTTTTTCCATATAGCCACCTTTCCCAGTCCTTAGTAGAAAAGACACTGCTGGCACAGTGATCTATGGCTGACTTTGTCATCTAATTGAAATTTATTGTTATTGTATTTGTCCTCTGCTGCTCCAATCCGACCCTGGAATGCCAGATCTTCACTATGGAATGAATGTCTTTTTGCCTTACTAGATTGGTAGGGCCATGCACCTTTTTAAAATGGTTCATTATCAGACTCACTGTTTCCTTGGCCACACAGGAAAGGACAGTTAGGACAAGGGTTGCTCAACTGTCCTAATCCTACCTTGTCTTTATGGTCATAAATTACTGGTCCTACGAAAAACGGACTTGGAAAAAATGACCGTTAACTTTAGTAAGCATCTTCATGCATATGTAAGAGGATGACTTGAGAGGCAGAAATTCTGACTGTATGCTTGCACTTCTCAGTCTATTATTGGAAACCTCTTGGGGGTTCATTTATTTATTAGTTTTTGAAAAAAATCACTAAGTGAAATCCCTTAGTTATGTAAATATTAGGCCAGGCATCTCTTTCTTCAGAGAAAGAGTGTGAAAGGAGCTCCCCCTTTTCATTAAAACCTGCCCCTCTCCTTGGCAATATTTAAAGAGAGAGTAGACCAATTTACCTAAGAATTTGGGAGTGTACTAGGAGAAAAAGAGACTGAACCCTCAGCTTTCTCTCTGAAATGAGAAGTAAAGGAAACACATTAAATGGATCAAGGTGGCATCACGCGATCTGTGGTCAGGAGAGAATGTTGATACAACAGGCCTTGAAGGGGTTAACACATCAGGATGAAGGGGAAGCCTGAGCTGCCTGCTCTAGGCAATGACCTAAGGTTGATGATGAGGGCTGATTTTTGTCTAAATAAGTGAGAGTGATCAAAGAGCTACAGTCTTGGTGTTTGAGGCTGGTCCATCCTAGAAGCCAGGGGAGTCCTGAACCAGCAGATCATAGAACTTCACAGGACCAGTGTTCAGCTGTGATACCACATGGCGATGGCAGAAGCCTTCATGCTAATTGGCAGTCCTCTCTCCACCTGAAGTTTAGAAGCAAGGCTCTACTTTAGACTGAATAACCAAGAAGGGGGAGTTTTCAAGGAGGGTGAGACTGGATTTCCTACTGAAAGGCTCCAGTAATTAACTGGAAAAACAAAAGAGATGTGACAATATTTACATCTAAGTATTATGCCAGCCTCTGTGGATATAGAATCAAGTGAGACAAGATCTATTATGACAAGCAGGTAGACTCGAAAGAAAAGTATTCAAGGTTAGTTAGGGAAACTGACAGTTATTCATTTAGCAGACTATTGAGTATCTCCTGTGTGTCAGAACTGGGACCCACAGCAAGATGAAATAACACAGCCTCTACACTCAGAGGGTTTTCCAAACTCAATGGAATAGCTGTAATACTGGAAGTGCTTATAAAGATATACTCAAGTTTGCTGTCCAAGTTTCCCTGTCTTCTAGAAAAGGCTGGATATACATACTGTAGATAGTAATTGACTTACACCCTAGAGGCCATTTGGAACCTCTCCATAAATAAAAGAAAGAAGGGCATTTCAGACAGGGAACAGCATTATAAAGTCAGACATGTGGAAAAAGAGATGATTATTTCTGAGTAGCTAGTAGTATATAGGGTACAAACAGATGGAAAGGAAAGGAGTGAATGCAGGTGGAGGCCACCTTCTAAATTTTTTAACTTATGAATGCAGGTGGAGGCCACCTTCTAAATTTTTTAACTTATATTTACAGATAGTGGTGCACCACCAAATATAAGTATAGCTTGCTGTGTTCTATATTTTTGAGAAATCACTTAGGTGACCTAGGTGGAACAGGTAGTGAATGAGACTGAGAAAAAAGGATCAGTGAAGCCCCTGGAAACAGGGAGGGAGACCAGTTTGGGAGAGTATTAAAACGTGCTAAGCATGACATTGTGAAAGAAAATTGGAATCTGTACCATATGCTGAGTGTTATGGACAATAAAGATGGTATAGACCCTGCTCTCAACACGCTTAAGCCATAAAACAAGTAAAACATGAGAGCAGGAGGCTATGTAGTTCAAAGCACTGAAGAAAGTATACAGTAATGACTTACCATCCTGGTTATATTTGGTTGAGAATGCTGCTGGGAGGAGAGTGTGAGGAAGTGATTGATGACTGTCGTGGAGGAAGAGATAAGAGGATTAGAAGCAATAGCTTAAAAGAAAAAAGGCTTCAGAACATTCAAACCTCCTTTGTATAATGGTGGACACTATTTTGAGAATGTCAATTTCAGGAGACACCATAATAATGTGTTTGTGTGTGTGCTTAAAAAGCCACCACCATAAAAGATCTGGAGTCCACTCATAAAGTTCAAGTACCAATTTTTGCCTGTGAATGAGGAACATTCTGCTTTCCTACAAACATAACTGTCACATTATAAGGCATAGCTCTCATTTTCTTGGTAATTTAGTGTCAATATAAACACGTATATGACTTGTGGTAAATATGGTGATTCTCACTTTATAACCAAAGAGGGTGGATGTTACAGCTTGTGAGCAGTTATAACCGTAAAGCCTGCAGTGTGAGTCACCAGGTTGGCCCAGGAATTAAGATGTGTTATTATTCATGCTGGTTAGCTGAAGTTCCTGTGCTAACCTCGTTGGAGTTTGCATTGTTGTCAAAGGACGAGATCTTTAGTGGTAGATCAAGTGTGTGAATTCTGCTCCTAGTTCTTTTGCTAACTGGTTCTGTAGTTTGGGGCAAACTTTTTAATCTTTCTGTTCTCAGTTTCTCTATCTGTAAGCAAGGGATCAGACCAAATTCCACCCGATATTGAGAAATCAGCGATTCTGTGGTATGGCAGAGACTGCTAATGATGACTAAATATCCTCAACAGATTTGTTCAGTTGGTGACCAGTATAGTGATGGTTACAAAGTGAATCTTAATTATATTGGGTGGCATCTGCCAAGCCTAAAGACAACATTTCTTAGCCTCCCTTAGAAATAGGTATAGCTAATGAAATGTAAGCAGAGGGAGCTCCTGCCCAGAAGCACTCCCTTTTACCCTTGCTCCTCTTCCTGTAGCATTGACTTGGGATAGTTCATGTGATGACTGGAGCACCAGTGGCCATCTTGCAACCTGAATGGTCTAAAGAATACGAGGCATATCTTAAGGATGGTGGAGCAGAAAGATAATAGGAGCCTGGTTCTCTGGTGAAAATAGTGTCATCATTCAACCTTGGCCTACCTCTGGATTTTCTTCATATGAGACAAAAATAAACCTCTCTCATTGAAGCCACTACTAGCCACCTAATTCAATTTCTAACTAATGTATTGGTATCAGGTTACCTTTATATAATTTTACATCACTAGGTTCTCTCTTTGCAATTTTGGAGACAATAGCTTATAATAAACCTGGAAGTTTTTGGTGCTATGAGGTACAACATAATTCACCAAATATCTAAAATTAATTAATGAATGAATTTATGAAAACACAGCCACAAGATGTAAAGAATTGCCAATGTTTGGTACAAACTGGGAGGGAGAAAATCAAGGGAAGTTTATTAATCAAGGAAACTGCAGAATTTTTAAAATATTGGAAGTTGTTGGGATTTGGGGAGCTAAAAGTACTTTTGATCTTAGTTTGTAGCAAGTTCACATTTTAATAGAATGGAAACCTCTAGTTTTCAGTACACCTGTGCTTTGATCTCCTTGTCTGTCATTGCAATGTGATTATGAGGATTACTGGGTCATTCTCAGACTAAGTTGTTTTTATGATTTAATTTTCTGGGAGAGGAAGGGGATCATTAAAGGATATCATTAAAAGGAGAGACATGAGGCTTGTAATTGACCTTCCTTGAAAGTAGTCCCATCTGGAAGATTTTATCGGTAAACATTTATCAGTGCATTTGGCTTTTAAGCAGATTCTTCTCCTCTATTCTTTAAAATAAGCAGGCAAAGTCTAAAAAGAAACCACATGAGTGCCCATAGGTTGCTTTTGTGCATACTCATTGGGAAGAAAATTCTCTCCTAAGATAATTATACGATTCTTTTTTTAAGTTTTGCTTCAGTGATTCTCTTTCTCAGATTATAATTTGCAGGTAATAGTGTTCTTCAATGACAGTGCTTTGTTGTGATTTGTTTTCATGTATGTTCAGAGTGGAGGTGTTAGGAGGGATGGGATATTTGTGAAATCTAGTGTGCAGGTGCTTTGAAAATCTGTTAAAACTCTGTTAAGCCCAGCACTAGTCTGAAACTTCATATTGTACTTTTCTGAAGTACCGCAACTGTTTTTTAGGAAGACAGACGTTGCTGTGGTTTAAATAAAAGTACCAACATGACGTTATCACCTACCAGTCAGAAGACATAACCCAGGCAGTCTCGTAAAGTTGTGTTTTGCAGGTATCAGAAGAGTTGCTTCCATTTTCACATATCTTAAAGTTTTCCTGTTTGGTTGGTTTTGCTTGTTGACTTGTGTGTGTCGATAATCACAACCTTTGTCATTTTCCAGTTCCATATCCACTTTCAGAGAGAGAAAATTTCTTTTTTAAAAATTTTGAAGTTTTACATTTCCTGAAATATTTCCCCTCATTGATAGCCAACTCTGTTTCTTCCATTCCCTTGAGCATACTCTCTAGTGAATTTAAAAAGCAACATTGACATATCACACACCCATAAGCAGTTGTTACACACTTGTTTTCACACTCAGTAAAATGTCCTGGCTGCATTTCTCCTACATGTTGTATATTAGTGACGTCATCTCTCCACTTAATGGGGTTCCATGAGGTTTTAGGTAAAGTATGGGTACCATTTGGATTAGTCTATGGGTCCTATTATCAGAGCTCTCTCCAATTTTGGCTTCATCCCATTTCCATACACCTGGGGACAGCACCAATGTCAGAATCCTAGAGCTGTATCTTTCCAGGTTTTTCATCCAACAAAAAAAAAGAGCTTCTCTCTCTAGTAGCTCCCATACAATAAGGTTGTAGACACTACAACCAATCACAGTGACCCCACCTAACAGTGAGCAGGTTCCCTGAAGGGAATCAGGGTATTGTTTTCCAAGGAAAGGAAAACCGAATGCTGGGCATCCGTAACGACCAATTGCTCACTAGTGATACAGGCCTATTTCTTCATGAGATAGCAGCTTCTCATTGTGTATGGACTTCATGACAGATCTATCATAGCTAACTAGTAAATTCTGAAGTCTTATTGCATGCCTGAACTCTAGGCCAGTTACATCTGTTTATAGCTCAGAAGGACTGCCACAGCAAAGGGAGCAGGGCAAACAAACCCCATTACACTAATTATCAAGTTAACCATCGCTAGGGCCCACCTTTGTTCACAACTTGATGCCCCTACAACAGACTCCCACACAGATCACTTATCTCCATCTTGAAGGAAAACACTAGATGTTTTTATCCTCTTACTTTTCTCTGCAGTAACCAGCACAGTGCGTTGTACATGATACACAATTAAGTAACATTTGTGAAATGAATAAAGAACATTTGGGGGAAATAAAAAGCAATCATTCCTCATCAGGAATGAGTTGAGAACCACCGGCATAGCCTGTTTGACAGCTTGGACTGGATTCTGTTTCAGGTTTGGTTTTTGGAAACTCTCCTTATTTTAAGTAGGAATGATTACTAAAATGATTTCATACTTATTAATCTATTATTATCAGTCTTAGCCAATTATAAAAATGGCATGGAAAATTAGGCAGGAAAAACTTGAATGTTATAAACAGTTGAGCATATTGTATACATAGTGAAGAAAATATTTTCTTCATTTTTTTTTTTTCTGGTAGCTGAGGTAATACCAGAAGAACTCTAGAGTAGACTTGAAGTGATATCAGAAGAAGGTGGTTACCCAAGTTTACTGACTGCTGGTAGGTGGCCAGAAATAACGAGAGGGTACAATAGATATGTTCAGTTTTCTTGGCACACATAACTATTTAATTATCTCATTTCTGAAAGAACTATAGCTCCACTGTTACCTAAGTTTATCCTTTAGCCGCTTAATATAGTAATACCCCTGGTGTAAAAGAGGGAATCAATTACTGTGATAACCTGGATCCTTTGTAAAAGAATACTAGCATACCAAGGAGGGTTTTTGTTTTTTGTCTTAGTCTATTTTTTGTCCCATTCCTTTTTAGGTAAGAATTAGCGTCTAAAAACACCACATTATGGGATTGTAAATACAGTGTTTCCGTTGTAACTTAATAAGCATAAAAATAAACAGTCACTTCTCCACTTTTGCCATACAGGAGAGTTGAATGCTGGGTCATTAGTTACTAGCAAAAGTCCTTCTTTTTTATTTTTTTAATGACTTGCAAAATTTGCTGGTAATACACAAAGTCTAAGCGAAACTGACTTCAGAATGAGTATTGGGCTTTCATTGTTTACTGCATATTGCTCACTGACCCATCTTTTCAGAGGTATCAGCTGTATGAAAATAATAGTATACTTTTTCAGAAGCATAAAGTCGGTCAGAGTTCATCACTTTGCTCAGCCTCTTGAGACCCTGACCCAATGATGTTAGCAAAAAAGAAATTGTCTCAGGACTCCAGAGTCTCAGAGAAGTGCTAAGAGTACCCATCATTCATTCCTGTGTTTCTACATTTAGTTTCAAAGTTAAGGATAAAACCTAGCTTCTGAGATTCCCTCCTGGGGCATCTTTTGTGTCTACTTGGGTTTCGCCAGTCCTTCATTTGAACACTCAGGCATCTCAGGCATGGTTTAACTGTAATTGAATTGTAAGTTACAAATATATTTTCTCAACATTTTGCAAGCATCCTTCCATTGTTTTCTAACATTGGTGACATCCCAATGTCTATTCAAAACCTATTTTTCTTTGTAAAAAATTTTTTATGAACTTCTCTTCATCCCTGATATCTCTACACTTCATGATCAATTGTCTTGGTCTGGGTGTTCATCTGCTGTCCTGGGCGCACACTAGATCTTTTCACTCCAGACATATGGGTCCTTTAACTCTGGATTTGTTTTCTTTTCTTAGTTCATTCATAATTTTACCTTTTCCATTTTCTCTGTTTTCTCTTCCTGGGATTCGTTAGTTGAATGTTGGACCTCCTAGATCAGATCCTTTAATCTCCTCACTTTTTTCTTCTTCTTTTTCATCTCTTTGGTGTTTTGTTATACCTTATAGAAATTTCTTCAAATTTATCTTCCAACCTTTCTATTAAAATTTTCATTTTGGCCATTTTATTTTTCAATTTCAGTACTTTCTTGTCCTCTGCTGTTGCCTTTTTAACAGCATCTATTCTTATGTCAGGAATGCATTATCTTTGTACACAAATGATAGTTCTTTAGAGGTTTTCCTCTGTCTGTTTCCTGTGGATTTCTTTATTCAGTTGATGTGGTCTGCTTATACTAGTCTCTCTTCTTTATTCTGGATAATTTCCTCAAGAGGCTGTCCATTCATATTTAAAGATCTCACACCACACACACACACACACACACACACACACACACACACACACACACACACAAAGACAATCAAACAACAACGATGATAACAGCAACAAATATACCACCAAAGTTCTTTGAACATGGATGGGGCTTGTCAACTGCAGGGTTTCACTATAGCATGATTGGTTGTTCAGTTGGGTTATTCTTTGGGAATTCTGAAGTGTCATCATGACAAGATTCTCCAATTTCTGCCTGGAAGATATGCAACTGAGGGCATATACCTGACTGCTAGTGTTTGGAGAACATGGCTTATAAGGAGGTTGTGTGTCTTACTGGGAACTCTGCAGTTAAGCATCTGTTTTTCAACCTTGGGTGTCACCTTGTTTGCCACAGTGCCTGATGTCCTCAGTTTGATGTCTCTCTAGCTTATTTTCTCCAAAAAAGGTAAGATTTAGTCTCCAACAGGAGAGGGAAATAGTTGGGGTCCAAAGTCTCCATATAATTTTCATGCACTTTCAGCCTCTCACTAAACTCCTGCCTTCCTTAGTGTATGCTGCCTCTGAGCTCTGCATCTCTGGGTTGGGTAGAACGTGTTGGTTCACTTTCCCTTGGAATTTGCTCTCTGTAATCATCTTCTCAGTTGTGCTAATGCAGTTTCTACTTCTCATCCACTCTCTCCTTTCTAAAAATCATTGAAATTTCTCCTTTGATGATCTCTCCTCCCTCATTATCTATGCCTTTGTAGATCTGTGTGTTTTTATTCCCTTACTTTCATTTTAGTGAGGTGTCAGAAAGAGAAGATAAGCATGTATAGTTTCCCCATCTTTGCTAGAAATCCAGGGAAACTATAGCTGAGGAGGAAGGTGGCTTGGAAGAGGACTTAGAAAAAAAGTGATCAAACAAGTTGAATGAAAGATAGCAAGATTCTAGAAGGTCCTGCTGCTGACGATAGCTAACATTTATTGAGTGCTCATTATGTGCTTGGAGTTTTGCAAAAAGTTCTTTATGCGGGACATTTATTTTTGTCCTTGTAAGAACACCAGGAGGTAGGCACTGAGAAATAGAAAGGTAATATGACTTGTCTAAGTTAGTAAATGGTAGAGCTGGGATTTAAATCCAAGTCTGACTCCAGAGACCATCCTCTCAACCACTAAACTATCTTGCCTCCTGTAAATGGCTTAAACAGGGATTTTAAATGAAAATGTATCTGAAAAAAAATATTTTTCATGTCTATGATTTAGGAGACTTTCTTTTCTACCAGAATTATTAATTGACCTATTTAATAATGTTTTAAGACTAGAAAATTCTTTCAGGTTTGAAAAGTAGTAAGAGAACTTTCTTCAGATGAATAGGTACTATCTGTAGGACTTTATGAGACTTAGGTACTCATCATTTTACAAACCTATAGACCATCTATTTGAATTCTGACCTCTTACCATTTTGTAAAATAAATATGCTCTTTACAACTGTGGTTTTACTTTTTTTTTTTTGCGGTACACGGGCCTCTCACTGTTGTGGCCTCTCCCATTGCGGAGCACAGGCTCTGGATGCGCAGGCTCAGCGGCCGTGGCTCACGGGCCCAGCCGCTCTGCGGCACGTGGGATCTTCCCGGACCAGGACACGAACCCGTGTCCCCTGCATCGGCAGGCGGACTCTCAACCACTGTACTACCAGGGAAGCCCTGTGGTTTTTCTCTTAATATTCATTGGCATATAGTTGCTTTATGACATCGTGTTAGTTTATACTGTACAGCAAGTGAATCAGCTATATGTATATGTATATCTCTTCTTTTTTGGATTTCCTTCTCATTTAGGTCACAGCAGAGCATTGAGTAGAGTTCCCTGTGCTATACAGTAGGTTCTCATTAGTTATCTCTTTTATGCATAGTATCAATAGTGTATATATGTCAGTACCAATCTCCCAATTCAGCCCACCCCCCCCAACTGTGTTTTAAATCATATGTAGAGAGATGGAGGTTGCGTCTGTACAACACCAAACATCTGGAAGAAAAAAATCCCCCACCAAAGCTTGTTAAAAGAGATTCATAAGCAAAGCATGCTTTTGAATTATGAAAACAGATTCATGTCCAACATCTTGAAGAACTCTCACATGTATGTTTATGTTTCAAATATAGCTTAGAGATCATTAAGATTAAAATTCAATTGTGTGCTCTGTTGTCTTTGCCATCAATTTCAGTTAAACCAGACTTGCTTGGCAGTTTCGGAGAGAAAGGTCTTCAGTGCGTTTCCTTTTGCTATTTTGACTTCGGGTTTTTTTTCCCCCCATAAGTACATATTATTTAAGGAGACTCTTTATGTTAAACTTCTAAATCATTCACCAGGTGGTCTTCATCAGCACTTATACAGATGAAATAGAACTAAAAGTTTCCATAAATTAATCTTTTTTAGGCTTTGTAAAATTTTTGTGAACTTCCAAGAAGCCACATGTGTTCAGGTTTTTGTCTTCTGTTTTTATTTTTTTGTTTTTTAAATAGACTTTATTTTTTAGAGCAGTTTTAGGTTGACAGCAGAATTGAGTGGAAGAGATTTCCCATGTACCCCCTACCCCCATACGTGCATAGCCTCCCTATCATCAACCCACCCCACCAGAGTGGTACATTTGTTACAACTGATGAACCTACACTGATACATCATTATCACCCAAAGTCCACAGTTTACGTTAGGGCTCACTCTTGGGTTGGGAGAAATGTATAATGACGTGTATCCACCATTATACTTTCATACACAGTATTCTCACTGCCCTAAAAATCCTCTGTGTTCCACCTGTTACGCCTTCCTCCCCTCCCTTCCCCCACTGGCAACCACTGATTTTTTTTAACACTGTCTCTGTAGTTTTTGTCTTTTCCAGAAGTCATATAGCTAGAATCATACAGCATGTAACCTTTTCAGTTTGGCTTCTTTCACTTAGTAATATACATTTAAGTTTCCTCCATGTTTTTTCAAGGCTTGAGAGCTCATTTCTTTTCAGTGCTGAATAATACTCCATTGTCTGGATGTACCACAGTTTACTGATCCACTCACCTACTGAAGGATAGCTTAGTGCTTCCAAGTTTTGGCAATTATGAATAAGGCTGCAATAAACATATATGTACAGATTTTTGTGTGGACATAAGTTTTCAGTGTTTGGGGGATAACTACCAAGTAGTGCTATTGCTGGATCACATGGTAAAAGTATGTTTAGTTTTGTAAGAAACTGCGACACTGTCTTCCAAAGTGGCGAAACCATTGTGCATTCCCACCAGCAATGAATGAGAGTGCCTCTTGCTTCTCCACATCCTCTCCAGCACTTGGCGTTAACAGAGTTACAGACTTTGGCCATTCTAATAGGTGTGTAGTGGTATCTCATTGTTTTAACTTGCATTTCCCTGATGACTTATTTGGAGCCACTTTTCATATGCTTATGAAATGCGCCTCTTAAGGAATTCACCTATTTTTTAATCAACTTACTTGTTTTCTTACTGTTGAGTTTTAAGATTTCTTTATATACTCTGAATGACAATTCTTTATCAGATATGTCATTTGCAAATATTTTCTCCCCAGTCTGTGGCTTGTCTTCTCATTCTCTTAACATTGTCTTTCACAGAAGAGAAATTTTAATGAAGTCTAGATTATCGATTATTTCTCTCATGGATTATGCCTTTAGTGTTGTATCTAAAAAGTCATGATGAAACCCAAGGTCATGTTTTTCTCCTATGTTATGTTCTAGGAATTTTATAGTTTGTGTTTTACATTTAGGTCTGTTACCCATTTTGAGTTAATTTTTGTGGAGTTGATTTTAGGTCTGTGTCTAGATTATTATTATTATTACTATTTTGCAATGTCTAGTTCTTCCAGTGCCATTTATTGAAAATAACATCTTTCCTCCATTGTATTGCCTATGTTGAAGATCATGCTTCTTTGTCAAAGATCAGTTGACTGTACTTATATGGATCTGTTTAGGAGCTGTCTGTTCTGTTCCATTGATACATTTGTTCCTTCTCCAATACCACACGCCTTGATTACCATAGCTTCCTAGTATCTTTGTAAATTTTAAAATCATGAACTATAACAAACATTTATAGAAGTACATAAAACATAAGTGTTAAGTTTAACCAACAATTTTAAAGTAAACACCTATTTTAATCGTCCCTCTGAAGCACCCTGTTTCTGTTTCCTATCTCCAAAGAGATAACTACTGTCCGAATTTTTTCTTTTCCTGCTTGTGTCTATGGTATGGTTTACCACTTATGCATCCATCCCAAAACAAAGGAGTTCAATTTAGTTTGTTTTTTGTATTTTATGTAAATAGGCTTATCTTGTGGATACTTTTATGTTTTGCTTCTTTTACACAATGTTATACTGGTAATATTCATCAATATTGCATGTAGCTGAGGACCACACATTTTCATGACTATATTGTGTTCTGTTGTATAAAGTAATCACAATTTATTTGTCCAATCTCCTCTTGTCAGGAAGTTGGGCAGTTTCCAGCTGGAAAATATTATGAATAAAGATATTATGGATTTTCATTTACATGTATCTTAGTGCTTATTAGCATGCATTTCTGTGGGGGAATGTACCAAGAAATGGAATCTTGGGTCATGCATGTCTTTAACCTTGCTATGTAAGGGGAAAGTATTTGATAAAGTGCATAAACAGTGTATGAGAATTCCTGTAACTCCACATCTTAGCCAAAAAACACATTGTATTGTCAGACTTTCTAATTTGTTTCAAATATGGAGATTTTATAATGAGATCATTGCATTTCCCTGATTACTAATGAGGGTGAGTGCTCTTTCATATGTTTAGTGGATATTTGAACTTTCTTTTTGTTGTTGTTATGCTTCTTCATGACAAGTGTTTTCTAAAAGGCATTTTCAAGCACCGTTTAGGAAACCAAAGGCCCTGTAGATACAATCTGTGCCACAACCTGTAAATGAGAAAGGCTAATAATACTCTAGAGGACTCAATGATGGAAACTTCTGAGAATCTATAGTATATAGAATGCAAATATTCGTTTGGATTCAGTGTCATTGTTCTTGTTTCCTATCCTATAACATTTTGCATCCCTTCTCAACATTTTTATAATTTGGGACTGCCTTAGAGATATTTTCCCTTATTGTTGCTCTTGTGTATAAAAGAGATGGTAGGGCTTCCCTGGTGGCACAGTGGTTGAGAGTCCGCCTGCCGATGCAGGGGACACGGGTTCGTGCCCCGGTCCGGGAAGATCCCACTTGCCGCGGAGCGGCTGGGCCCGTGAGCCATGGCCACTGAGCCTGCGCATCCAGAGCCTGTGCTCCGCAACGGGAGAGGCCACAACAGTGAGAGGCCCACGTACTGCAAAAAAAAAAAGAGATGGTAGTAGTGCTTCTCAGGCCAGTATGTCTGTGTATAGCTTATCTTGTAAAGAGTTTAAAGAACTTTACATTGTCTTACCAATCTTCAGAACATCCTTCTGAGATAGAGAGGTGGCCAGGGCATTAACATGCTCCTTGTCACTGGGGGAGACAGATCTCCCCAGAGGGAAATGGCTGCTGCTTTATTGACATGGGCCCAAGCTGTGCACAGAACTCAGGTTTTTTAACTCCTAGGCTAACGCCAAATGCATTAGACATGGCACCAATTGTTCTATGCATAAAACGTGAGCAGTGTTCATCACCCAATTGCTAATGCCAATTACCTAGAACATGAATTTTTTAAAAGAAAGATATATGATGAAACTATATATGATTTTATAGATGTTTCTGATAATTTTTAACAATTTGACTGTATTTTTGTACTTTAACTCCTTCTCGAAACCCCATTAACTCTGCTTATCCTATAGTAGTTGTTAACGTCCTTAAACTGATCAAGAAAATAATTTATATTCCTCTCTAAATAGCCAGGCTTCCTACCTTCTTGCTTCCTACTCTCCTCCCATCGAATCTCTCCCTTGGGTTTAGCAATAAAACATGTAGCTTAATATGTTTAGTGGGAGCTTAAACATTCCATGCTGGTGTCTCACCTCATCTCTGCCTTCATGTGGACTTTTCTCGAAGACTCTTTTTTTTTTTTAGATTCTTTAAAATGATTTAATGTACTGTAAAAAAAAAAAATCCTTGAATTTATGACACTTTTCAGTTTATAAAAGACTGTGTAAAGGCTTCTCCTCATAGGCTGTAAGGAGTGCAAGGACAGTGAAACTCAAATAATCAAATGATATCCTTAAATTTATTTCACTATTATTTACATGGCAAATTCAAGATTAAAGACCTGGTTTTGTAACAATCCATCTAGTACTGCTTTTATAGGCAGCACAGTACAATTGTAAAAAGTACAGATTATCTGTGCTTAAATTCCAGCTCCACGCTAACTAGCTGAGTTACCCTGGGCAAATCACTAAGGCTCTCTATGCCTCAATTTCTCCAGCAATAAAATGGGTATAATAAGAGTTGTTGTGAGGATTCAATGAATTAATACCTATAAAGGTGCTAAAGGGCTTCCCTGGTGGCGCAGTGGTTGAGAGTCCTTCTGCTGATGTAGGGGACACGGGTTCGTGCCCTAGTCCGGGAAGATCCCACATGCCGCGGAGCGGCTGGGCCTGTGAGCCATGGCCGCTGAGCCTGCATGTCCGGAGCCTGTGCTCCACAACGGGAGAGGCCACAACAGTGAGAGGCCTGCGTACCGCAAAAAAAAAAAAGGTGCTAAAAACAGATTATCCAATATAAGTGCTCAATAAATGTTAGCTCTGTTGCGATCTTTTCTGATTATTTACTCTTAAAGAGCAATAACATGTTACCAGAAATAAGAGGTAGAGCTGCCAGAACTAAAAGTGATTTTTGTAATCATACCTATCAGCCTAGATTAATAGCTTTGATTTCTTCGTCTATAAATATAGAATAATTAATCCCTAAAAAATCCCTAAACATTGTAAAACTAATACATAATGTTGACTAGAACTCAATACCGATTAGTCTATCTATCTTGATGAAACCATATCACCCTCAGAGCTAAGCTGATAACCTGAAATCATGCACAGCCTCTGTTTCTTTTCTGAACTCATAATTCCATCCTCCAGCCCACTTAGTACATTTACGCCAGAAAATCTATAAGTTGCCACAATTGCTTGAAGTAGAACACTGGGGGTTTCCACGCAGCAGGGTCTTCTGATGTAAGTGTACATTAATAGGCATCGTCTAAAGGCAAAATGAGGCTATTCCACAAATATGGATTGAATTTCTACAATGGTCTAAGAACTGTGAGGAACAGAGAAGATATTATGAGTTCTTGCTATTCTTTTGAAGCTAAGACCTACATGACTAAATGATTAGAGAAAAAAATATGCTCTATAGGGGCCAGGATGATGTCTAATTCACCTTTGTGTTCACTCACACTAACAAATAAATGATTATTAGTGAATGAATGAATTGCAGTAGGAAAAAGAAAGATAAATACAGATAGAGGTCATTGGTCCATTTAACAAACACCTATTGAGTGCATTGGAATTGTCAAGGTGTGTAACTTTTAGCTATAAAATTTCTCATATAGGCACCCTCTGAGAGTTGTAAAGTGTACTTAGAAATCTGTGACCTCTTAAATTTGAGAAATGCTGATATGGAGATAGAATCAGGGTGAATAAGGGAAAGACAGGCACCAGGAAAACTGCAATAATCACACACAAAACAAAGAGGACTTGAACTAAGGGAATTCAGAAGAGAAGAAATAAATCCAATAGTTATTTATGAAGTAAAACAGTCAGAACTTAGTGATGTCCAGGGGTTTGGGCTTGAGAGAGAGAGGACTCAAGGAGCATGCTTGGATTTCTGGCTTCGGTAACTGGGTGAGTGACTGTGGCATCTCAGTAAGAGATCTCTCCATAGCAAGGTAGCAGACAGAGTAAGTACCAGTGTTGGAAATACGGAGTGTGAGGTGTCTGTGCACATTCAGGTGGAGATTTCTGGAATGTGGAAGAGCAATTTAAACTTAGTTTTCAGAACATAAGTAGGTAGATATTGCAGTTTTGGGGGTAATTTACTCACAGGGGCAATGAGTAGGGCGAGAAAAGAAGTGTAGAGAAAGATGAATCCAATAAAGAGATTGAAAAAGAGTGACTGAGAAGTAGGCAGAAAATCAGGAGAGTGGTTCCCAAATCCAAGGTAGGTGAGAATTCCAAGAAGGTCTGAATTGTTAGAAAACCTGTGTGGAGAAGGTAATTGAACTGGGTATGGAAAAACAAGTGGAATAGGTAGGGCAGAAAGAAAGGAAGAGGTATGGATTCTGGGTTGGGAGACATTATAAGCAGTCTTATAAGAGATGTAAAATGTGTACAAGAGGGTTGGCTGGAGTAGGCAGGACAGCACAGGGCTGAAAGATGGGCTCTGAAACCGAACTCCTTAGGTTCAAATCCCAGCTCCCCACTTTTAGCTATGTGATCCTCAGCAAGTTATATAACCTCTGAGCCTCAGTTTTCTCACGTGTAAAATGGGGACAGTAAGAGTTCATTCTTCATTAACTTGTTTATTTTTTACTCTCCTGTATAGATGTCCTTGCAAAGTCAGAATGATTTTATATATACAATATTGTTTTTAAGTATCTCTGAATATTTTATTCTTTGTTCTCCTACCATCCCAGCCCCATTTATAGTTTCCCATTTATGGATACTTTATTTTAATAAACAGAAGTTTTAAACTATATATAGCCTATATATTAAAGTATATAGATATATTTGATATATCCTTAGCAAGTCTTTTCCTACCCCAATATATGTACCTATGTTTTACTTCAGTCCTTTATGGATTTACATTACATGTTTAAATTTTTAATAATTATGGAATATATTTTATTGTAAGTCAGGGCTGTGATAGTCTTTACCTAGGTTTCTTAGATTTTCAGAACACTATTTATTAAATAATCCATAGTTTCCTTATTGGCTTGAGATGTCGCTTCTCTATTTTACTAATTTTAAGGGTGGCTGGTTCTGTTTTTAATCTTTAGAGACTGTTCCTATATAAAAAGCACCATGGTATAATTAGTATTTATAAAAAATACATTTTAGTATCTGGGAGAACATGTGCCCTCTTAATTAATCTTATTTTTCACAATTTTCCAGTTATTCCCACTTGGTCTTGCTAATTTATAAATATTACTTTAAATATTATAAAAATTAATTTTATAATCAATTTGTGAAGCCCTCCCAAAAAAATCCTACTAGAATTTTGATTGAAATTGCATTAAGTTGCTAATTAAGCAGTGTACAAGTGCTACACAACTGCTTATGAAACTCCTGAGAAACTCCTAGTTCTTAAATTATAAATATTCACAGTCAACAAAGGATCACGAGGCATTTGAAGAAAACCAATAGCAAGAACAAAAAGAAACTAATGAGTGAACAAATGTATTTTTCTAAAGTAAATTTGTCTTCTGTTTCCAGAAGAAACAGAGATGATAAAAGGTATAGGAAAAAACCCTTAAAATATTAAATTTTCAGAGATTAGGGGAAGAGTACATTCATTAAGTATGCTCAGGTTTCTGTGAAATAGGAGCAGGATGCTGAAAAAATAGGAAGATTGGATAAAAGACTGAGTGTGCTTGGAGACTGAATTAGTCAAACAAAATCTCACAGAATGTAGAACAAGAAGAGAGGGATACAAAATATGGTAGAAAAGAGATAGGAAGAGTGAGATGGGAGTAGGGAAGTGAGAAGAAACAGGGAAAAAATAATTGGAAAAAACAAACAAACAAACAAACAAAAACCCCTCGACATGAAGAGTGATTCAAGTCCTCAGACTGAAAGGTTCATCCAATGCCTGACAGGGGGAAAAAAAACAAACTGAGACACACGCTGATAAAATTTTGGAATTCCAAGGATGAGAAATTGATCCTAAAAGGTTCTAGAGAACAACAAAGGATCTTTCAAAGGTATCAGACTTCTCATCAGCAAAGCTGGAAGCTGGGACAGACTAGGCAATGTTTCAAAGTTCTGAGGAAGATTAAGCAGAGCCCTAAGTTGATAGCCAAACTATCAAGTGTTGGGACAAACTAAAGATGCATTTAGACATATATGGGCTTTACACTCCAATAAAGATGTTAAAAAAAAAAAAAGAAATTAAAACTGAAAAAAAAATCCATATATGGGCTCAAGTTTACAAGTTTACCTCCTATAGAGCCTTCCTAATGAAAAAAATATATATATTGCTCAAAGATACATTCAAGCACAACAGAACAACAAGAATTCTACACAGTTCACCTAGGATACAAAGAGCACTGGAACCAAGCCAGCTGTCTTACGAAAATAAATCCCAGGATGACAACAGTGAAATAGGCCTAGAAAGCAGGCAGCCTAAATTAGAAAGAGTTGTCACAGAGTTCCAAGAAAAATGTCTTCAAGAAGAAAGTAGGTATCGTAAATCAAATTGCATAGTTAAGAACCTTTTAACATTTAAAGCAAAGTTAATTGCCTTAAAGTTATAGATTAATCTGTCTTTATAATATTGAGTCTTCCCATCCAGGAAATTAGATATATGTATATTTTTCTAGTTTTTTTTTAACGTCCTTCAGTGACATTTTATAGTATTATTTATACAAGACTTTAATATCTTTTATTCAATTTATTTCTAGATATTTTGTATGTTTTATGCTATTGTAAATGGGGTACTTTCTCTATTTTCTAACTGGTTATTGCTGGTATATAGAAAGCCTATCGTGTACTATATGCATTTTATAATGTTTGCCTTTCTTATAAATCAAAATGTTCTGCCTTTCTTATATATTTTAGTTGGTTGTCCTGAAATTTTGAGTTACAGAATTATCATTTGAAAATATAATTTTGTACCCTCCTTTCAAACATTTTGTACTTCGTATTTGGTTTTCTTATTTAATTACCTAGGTTAGAATTTTCTGAGCAGCATTAAATAATTGGAGACAGTGGGTAGCCTTGGCTTGTTTCTGATTTGCTTCATTGTTAATCATAGATATTGAATGAAAACTATGCACTAGCATAATAAGGAACCCTTCTTCTATTCCTGTTGTACTAGGAGTTTTATTTTACTGTCAGCTTTCTAATAAGCTTGCTGGGATGCATCATGGACATTGTTGAATGGTAGGAAAAAGATTGTGGATTCAATTTTATACTATAGGGGACCATTGTAGAATAATTTGATTTTGAGGAAAAGATACATAAAACTGTTCAGTAATTCACCCACCCAGTGATAATTGTATAACCATATGGACAAAAGTAGAGGAAGTACATACAAGAGGATTGAATTTAATAGATAGGTCAGATAAATAAATCCAGTTTTCTTTCCTGATTTCTTTTTGCCCAAAAGACTCAGAATATTTGATAGCAAAACAATTTGAAATCAATGTTGAATAAAATTTATACACGACTGCTAAAAGCAGACCTATTTTTCTGCTTCTTATCATGTATACATATGTATAAAAAGCAAAACTGAATAGCAAGACATTATTATTCCTTAAAGATAGGACAGCATTCAACTTTCCCTTCTGACATAGGGAACACCAATGATTGATACTCTAGTCATTTTTCTCAACAATTTTCTAGTTTTTATAAAATATTGTTTAAGCCATAATTGGCTCCCACCATCTATTTTGATGACTTAAATTTTTTTCAAATAAAACATAAATGAGTTTTCATGTTATGGATAACCTGGCAGCATTTAAAAACATGAATTATCCTTGGAGATGGCAGGACTATGCTTTCTCCTCATTTTTCTATAAACAATAAAGTTTCAATAAAAGTAATGAGTAATTTGAGTATTAATATTTACTTGAAATTAGTCTATCACTGTTTCATTAAAAATGTCTAGCACATAAACTTCTTGGAATGTTGATGAAAACTTTTCTTATTCTGCCCCTTCAAAATGACAGATAGTATCAGGCTATAATTTTATTTTTAAGATTTTACGTAATTATATTGGGGGTAAGATTATAAATTTATATACTATCTCCTTCATATTAATAGTACAGATCTTGAATTATGAGTTTCATGATTGTATTATAAGATTAAACATAACATTGGGGAAGCTTCACATTTCCTCTTTGTGAATCTGACTTCCATGCCTGTCAAGATTGGTATAGATTCAAGTTTGTTTTCAATAAACTTCAAAGAAGATCAAAACCAGGGATCGTCTGTATCATTGCTCTCACATGATAGCTGTTTAGGACCCCTGTTTTGCCCCTGTTTTTCCTAAGGAGAAAGCCACATTTTCAGGTGACTACTCGCTTTTACAGGGTTGGTATTTGTTTTTGTTTTTAACAACTTTAGGTAATGAACTGCAAAAAACAATGCGAAAATGTTGGTAGACGGAGAGATACACTCCTTCACCATCTGGTGAGCATCCTAGAGAATGGAGACAAATCCCACACCATGGAGGAGTGAAGTCATTTTTGCAGGAAGTTCAGCTTTGAGGATTAGTTTGAGAACTCAGAGCCGGCTATATTGTGGTGGACAGTTCCGCATGATTCTTTGTGGTTTTTAGTAAATTACAGACTGTTTACACTGGAAGGGACTGTAGAGGTCAGTTTAGAGATGAGGAAACTGAGGCCCACAGAGGTCCAGTGGAGTGTCCATAACATTGACTTGAACCACGTATCAGAATCCACATTCCAAAATGTGCAACTGCTGTCTTATTAAGGAATTTACAAGGACACATTCTGAGGTCATGCAGGAAATGGACTGAAATGCTAGGGATTAGGTCAGTAGCTTGAGACAGTGCAGTCTTCCAGGCAGTCTTCAGCTTCCCTAACCCAACTGGGACGGGGAACATAGAAAACACGTGTGTATGTGTGTGTGTGTGTGTGTGTGTGTGTGTGTGTGTGTGTGTGTGTGACTATAGCACCATCTATGCATCATGTTTTCAGCTGAGCTTTAAGTTGTACAGAAAGAAACCACAGCCTACTTTGGCCAACAGTTCCTAATACTGCTTCTTTACAGAAATCAACTTTTTTCAATATTTCAAACATTTTAGAATATCAGGTCAATGAGATGAGACCCAGTTATGCTTAAAAATTTACTGTGTGCATATATGTGTAGAAAAAATATTAACTTTGAATAGTAATGAACATTGGGTTGTAGAAGTAAGTATATGTGCTTTTTCTTTATTTTCTCTACTTCTTCTGTATTTCTTAATATTTCTACCATAAGATTGTCTTTCAATGTATAGTTTTATTACATAAGTAATAAATAAATACTTTTATGTCATAAAATACTTAAAATGTTGTGGAATATGGGAAAGGCCTCCTCCATGCTCCTTTAGGCTTGCTTTCCTTGAAGGAACCACTTAACGATGGATACAGTTTGGTGTATAACCTTCCAGAATTTTTAGCTGAATATTCAGTTATTTGAATTGTGGAAATGTTTAAAATCAAAAGTGATAAACTACACATGCTTTTCTAAGACTGACCTGTGTTTGCTATGTTTTGGAGAATATGTATTATTACATTCCAGTACATATAAATCTGTGCCAATATTCTTAAGTCACCACATACCATGTATGTCAAATTTCTTATTTAATTATATTCCTATTGATGGACATTTTTTTGTATAACAGGCAGTATGTACTGCAGTGAGCATTGTGTGCATGCTTGTTTGTTGCATTGAGTTTTAAATCTGTGAACTAGTTATAAAGATGGAAAGAAAGACGACAAGCAGGGAGATGGACATGAGAAGAAGAGGTTAAAGGAGATAGAATCAGATATTTCTGGAGGACAGAATATTCATCCCCTAGGTCTCATCAAACTCCACAGAAGATTCAGATGCTCACTCAGGAAACAGCAACTCTGCTGTAGAATATTTTTTGGAATTCAGGGCTGCTAAGAAGTTTGGGTAAAAACCCACACTACCAAGATGGTTTTGGGCTTTGCTCTTCTTGTGCAAGAAAGAGCACCTCCTCTGACCTACAGGTGTACGTGGCTGCCTCAGGGTGGGGGAGGGGCAGATGTCTGATGGGTGGGAGGGCAGGCTCTTGGCCGATGCCATCTCGAGTCTCCTGTCCTAGCCCTGAGGCAGTCTCCTAGTGCAACTGACTGATCCTAGGCACATGGTAGCCCTCAGGTGTGTCTGAGACAATAAATTATTGGGAATTCTTGCCAAATCTTGAAAATCAGCTGTCGGACTTATGCATGTACGGTATGGCGTAACTGCTCCAGCTGCCTACAACTCTCTTGTACTATTCAAAACAAATGGGAGAAAAATGGGGGAAATTTTTCCCCTAGAAAAGCAAAATGACAAAAAAGAATTGTTAAAAATCATGGTTGCATTGAATGCACCTTAAGGACAACTCCTTCATTTATTTAAAACTTCAGTTCTCTAACAGCTAGCCAGTATTTGTTATCGTTTTGTTAACTTTATGTAGACATTATGCTAAGAGTTTTGTATATAATGCCTTTTTAATACTCAGAAGAGCCCTATAAAAACTGTCACAACTTTACAAATAAGAAACCTGAGACCTGGTTAAATAACTTAACCAATAGTCATGCAGTTTTGAACCCAACTTTTATTATATTTAAAATTCTAGCTCTTACACCAGATTGGAAATAAACCGATATTTAGTTGTTAGCATGTTTTCATATTGGTGGCAACTCCAGCAATAATAGTATGTTTCACCTAATACATATGTTGTAGATTAGTACTTTGGGTTATATTATCGCTTCAAATTATGGTATCTTTTGTAAAATATAGAAATGCTGCGTTGTAGATAAGACCATATAGCAGTAAGAAAGATATGACTTTTGCTTTTATTTGTGTCAATCATACTATCTTGTTTGAGTTTTAGAAGAGGGAAATGACAGGGTGGGGAGAAACAGAGCAGATTAGCTGGTATATATGATTCTAAAATCTGAGTTATTTGGCATTTTTAAGGCTAAGCACTGATTCAGTTTTATAAGCAGAAGTTGGCAAGAAAATTAATACCATGTGCTCAATAACAATTCTTTGCTCCTAGGAAAGAGTATTTGTTTCAACTTGAGAGTCATAATCATATTTATCAAACTTGCTGATTGTGTGAACTGTATGTAAATTGTCAGACTCGTAAAGGTATGCATTTATGGTCACCAGGTGCTCCTAGCTTCCATATTTGCATTGTTGGGGGAGTTAGATTTTTTTTTTTCTGTGTCTCTTATTGTCACTGAAGACTTTAAACAGTCTAGCTGGTATTTTCTGTGATTATATAGGAATATTCTCAAACCTAATCGCTTACACAGAGTACAAATAAGAGACTTTTCCTGTTAGATTTTTAAAGTACTTGTTCTCTAGATTTAAGCTCCAGTTTTACTAATGGGAATAAGTTTTTCTTTTATTTGCCAAGAAGCTCCACTTACAGCTGGAGAAATGTGTTGTTTTCCTATTTATAAAAGTGTGAAGCATGTA
Source organism: Pseudorca crassidens (assembly GCF_039906515.1). NCBI lineage: Eukaryota > Metazoa > Chordata > Mammalia > Artiodactyla > Delphinidae > Pseudorca > Pseudorca crassidens. The sequence continues at coordinate 46,298,339 of NC_090298.1, read as the reverse complement.
CTGTGTAGAATAGAAATTACTGTTGTGAAGTGGCCGTTTTAGTTTACATTGATTGTGAAAGTGAGCCAGGGGATTCTGTTTGATTAACTTTAGGGAACCTATAGTTTTCTTCTGTCTCTTTAGCCTTCCTTCTGGTTTACTCCAAGAATTTTCAGCAGGTTGCTCCAGAGCTCCAGAGGAAAGTACGATTCTTGCAAAGTGCTTTCTGGAAGGATCTGCAATGGCATTTAGGACTGCCAAGCATCAGGAAATAGAAAAATGGAGAAATAAATTACCTCATTTACAGAGAATGTCATTTTAGGTTAAATCACATAGAAAAAAATGGTATGGGTCTTTAAAGACTACAAACAGATATTTATAACTGAAAAATATGGATAAAAAGTAGGTTGTGGGAAATGTTTAGAAAAAATAAAATAGTATTCTAAAAGGTAACTTTTATGTCTTCCTAATGTCCATCTTGGAAAAATGGTGAGAATCTCTTATATGCTCTATATTTGTAAGAAGTAATAATAGATTTTGAAATAATTCCATATGATAGAAAATTTTTTTCTTTGTACCTGATTCCAAATAAGCAAATGTTTGAAGAAAATCTGTGATTTTTTTATTTATTAGAAATGCAGTCTATTAATAAATACCTAATTACTTAAGTCAGAAGATAAACAAAATCTGACAGAATGAGTTTCCTTTGCAACAAATATACATACCCACAATTTGAAAGTTTAAAAAAATAACACTTTCTATTTGAAAGCAATCAAGGTGATTAAAGAATAGTTTTGCATAATCTCATAGCGAATAGTAAGCCTACCCACTGTCCCAAAGAGCAAACTAAAACAAGAAATGAGTTGAAAAGGGAGAGGTTTCAGGTAATCTAACCCAACATTTAATGACTTTTTCAAAAGAATAAATTTGATAAGATAAACTAAGCCAAAATGAGATTAATCATAAATTATATGTGGTGTACTCTTTTCTTTCTTATTTTCCATTTCTTGTTCCCCATTACATCGTTCCTATACATGGAAAATAATTGTGTGGCATTTCCCTCCTGTACCCATCATAGATATACATAATTAAGAAATTGTGCTATTTCTGTAGACCTCAGAATCCTTCTCAACAAAGCATTACAAAGGACCCACTAGCAATAGATTAGAATTGTATGCTAATTGTGCCTCCTAGATCTTCTGATCAGTTCTTTTTATACTTGCTCTCAGGAAAATAATCTGTATCTACAATGAGACGTAAGGAACTGTGTGATATGATAAAAAAATGCCTAAGAAATATCAGAACATAATGTCCTAGTCCTGTTTCTGTCACTGAGAGGAGTATCTTGGCAACTTGTAACTTCTCTAGGACTGATTTCCAGTCTGTAAAATTGAGGGGGTTAGGCTAGACTCTCTTTCTAAAATCCTGTCTAGTGTCAACTTGTTATATTCTATACCTTCAACAACCCCCCCAAAGACTTCTCACCATTCCCTAAATACACATTGTTTTACATCTGTGACATTGTGCACATTCTCTTATTTCAGCCTGGGAAGGCTTCTGTCACCTTTGCAGCCTGGCAAAACCACCACTCATCTTTCAAGATCCACCTCCTTAGCGCCAAAGTCTTCCCAAGTTTCCCTCAACTCCCAGATCAAGGGAGTTGTCCTCAGCTTTGTGCTTCTGATCTACATGAGCCTTCATTGCTTTATAATTATTTATTGATCTGTCTTCTCCTGAAAAATCCTGCAAGGAAGGGACTCAGACCCTTGAAATTTATACTCTCCAGGATGTGGTGCTTTATACATCCCAAATGTTCCATGGCATTGTATTGAATTAATACAGTTAGAGGTCAATATTTGCCTGTTATAAGGGTAAAGCCTAGTGATAGAAGGTTGTTCTTTATATGATTTTACAAACATGTATTTTGGTGAAATATTCATAGTAAGTTTCATTACATCTGTTCCATCTAAGCAATACATGACCTGTGTACGTTCTAAACCACAGGTACCACAGATAATTCAGTGAGCTTTGAGATCAGTTGAACTAAAGATATTAGAGGTCAGGGGTTAATACAGTAACAAAGAGCTCATGCAAATAAGTAAGGAAAACACAAAAGCTTTGATGTTAAATCATCAGAGACGTGTTCAGACAATTCACAAAAGAAAATATATAAATGACAAGTTAGAATAGTAAAAAAAGAAAAAATTGGGATGTCTGGATAAAGATAGAGCAATTAACACATTCATTTAACACCTCTACCTTCTGAAAACCATAAGCATAAACCACAATGACAAAGAAAGTGAGAAAGGAGTAACAACAACAAAATTTTGTAAGCTCAAAACAAATGGTCAAGTGGTAACTGCCTTAGTAAACAGTTAAAGCTGAATCCTATGCTAGCATTGGGGAAAGCAGAAAGAGCAATCCCACTAATAGTGCCAAACAGCAAAAAGACAAAAGTCAGCCATACCCAGTACCTAAGAAAGTGGTGTAAAGTCTAAAACTGTTTAAGAAGCGGTTAGACGTGCGGATCCCATCATATGTTCTATGGAGCGGTGTGACAGTGCCTCATTCACCCCAGCAAAATAGTGGACATTTATTCTCAGAAGGGTGAAAGCCCCAGTCCTTATAACAGAGAAAGTTATTTATTGAGACAATGCCAGATCAGGTTAATGGTGCCAAGAGTGGAATCTGGATGAAGGCTAACCTAACAAGGCCATCTGGAAGTGTGAGTCGCTCCAGCACCATGGACCAGAGGCTTGTGCAAGTGTGCCCTGTGTTGCAGTGACTGCTGTTTTCGTGATTGCCCAGGAATTTCCCAGGGAAGAAGGAGAGGGCTTCCCCGTTGGATAAAAAAATGAACTTCCTGTCTTGGAACAGAATCCACAAATAGTGTATGTGATAAGGGATGGGTTTTTATTAAGGTAGAAAATAATGATTAGGATGATGGTAGAAGCACCACTGAAATATTCCTGGACCAATTTTTGGTCCTTTCATTGCATATTCTGGACCTGCTGGAGCATCCAGACTCTCACATGGGATGTGTTTGCTGTTAACTTTTCTTTCTGTTTTATCCAATGCTGTAAAATCTGCTACTCTTGATACACCAAGCCTCTTAACACTGGGTTATTATAAAAGAGGTCTGTGTTTCCATGGTATGGGGAATGGAGACAAGATAAGGAGAAAGAAGGCTTTAAGTTAGTTTTTAGGATGCTTTCTTTTGTTTATCAGTTGAAAGAAGAGGTAGAAAGGCGGTTAGTTATATAACATTATGCTCCAGCTGCACTGATCATCCAGCCATTTCTCCAAGAAACCATTTGAATTCCAGCCACTCGAATTTGCACTTTGTTCCTTCTCTCTAGAACACCCTAACAACCTTTTTCTGTCTGATAAACTTTTCTTACTCTTCCAGACCAAGTTGAAATGTTCCCTCCAGTGTGAAAACTTCCATGACTCCAGAATATAACATCATAATACCTGCAATTTAACGAGCCGCCTGGCCCTTTAGCCAATTCTTATCTATCAGATAAGCAAGGTAGTTTTCTTCTTTACAGAGAAGGAAACTGAAGCTGAGAAGACTTGAGTAAGTGGCTCAAGAGCAGAGACAGTTGTCCCTCCGTATCTGCAGGTGGTTGGTACCAGGACACCCCTCAGCAAAATGTGTGGATGCTCAATTCCCTTATATAAAACCGTGTAGTATTTGCATATAACCTAACATCCTCCCTACACTTTAAATCATCTCTAGATTACTTATAATAACTAATACAATCTAAATGCTATGTAAATAGCTGCCAGTGTGAAGCAAATTCAAGTTTTGCTCTTTGGAACTTTCTGGACATTTTTGGGTGAATACTTTTGATCCACAGTTGACGGAATCCAGGAATGTGAAAACTGTGGATACTGAGGACAGACTATAGTGAGATTTGAAATCCAAAGCCTAAAGCCCATTCTTTTCGAAATCTGCATCACTTACCAATCATTCTGTTTTATGTTTGTTAACATGCTTGTCTCCCTCACTGGACTGAGTCTTTATTCCTCCATGGAAAATAAATTGTCTTGGGGGGGGGGTGGCATTTTTACATATAACATTAATCAGATTTAAATTTTTCATTTATTGTTGACATTCCTTGTTTGACTCTACAGTCCACAGGGCAAGGTGTTTAAACCAGATATGTTTTATTCATTATTGAATCCAACACCTGTCACAGTGTCTGCCACAGGAATTGCTCAATATATATTTTTGAGTGAATAAATGAATTAACTAACAACTGAATGAACAAATGAATGAAGCAGAAGGACTGAAATTCAACTCCTAGCAAAATAATACGTTTTTTTTTTTTGCGGTACGCGGGCCTCTCCCTGTTGTGGCCTCTCTCGTTGCGGAGCACAGGCTCCGGACGCGCAGGCTTTGCGGCCATGGCTCACAGGCCCAGCCGCTCCGTGGCATGTAGGATCCTCCCGGACCGGGGCACAAACCCGTGTCCCCTGCATCGGCAGGCGGACTCTCAACCACTGCGCCACCAGGGAAGCCGTACTTTTTTTTTTTTTTTTTTACTTTCATTGTCCCCATTGTCTGAATAGGCAGTGATTTCTTAAACTAATGTGAAATATACCATCAACGTCAACAATCATGTTAACCCAGATGAAATCTGTACCCTAACAGAATCTCAGCATGCTGGCAGTGTGGGTTAGGGGCAAGTTTTACTTTCTTATAACCAAAGAGACTGAGACTTCAGAATACTCAGCCATAGAGATGTTGGATTTTGTATTTCTTACATAGAGGCTGTTGTTTTTTTTTTAAGGAGGACAAAACTAATATACTTTATTTTTTTTATTGCAAGACATACAAAGACATTTGGATTTTTTTTTCTTTTTAAATTTTTTTTATTTTATATTGGAATAGAGTTGATTCATAATGTTGTGTTAGTTTCAGGTGGACAGCAAAGTGATTTAATTATACATATTTATGTATCTGTTCTTTTTCAGATTCTTTTCCCATATAGGTTATTACAGAGTTAGGCTGTTTTTAATCGAGAACTCAAATAGACAGTTTTAAGCTCTGGACGTCAAGCCAGTGTGGTTCATGTTTTTTCACTATAGGCTCTACAGTAGAACTTTATTTTAGTAGTCTTATGAAGTTTTCTTAAATTTTGAGTTATTAAAAACTGACCACAAAGAGTATTATAAAAGATTGCACCAATTACAAGGTACTTGGCCTCTAGGTACTAACTTACAATTTACTTAGAGTAAATTGAGAAATATATGTTTCCTTGGAAAGTCCTTAAAGTCTAAAAATAGTATGCTTTTTGTAAAGAAAGCCCACGTCCTATTTTTCTTTTTTAAAAAAATTAAAGCCCATTAGAAATAAGACGTAACAAAAAGTATTAAATTATTTCTGCCATAATAGCACAATCCCACATCAGATTTTTAATATTAATACAAAAGAATAGGCAAGAGGATAATGGCACAGACTTCAGTTCTAACCCAAATAAGGCAGGAAATTTAGTGAAATCGGTTTTCCTCTAATCTTATGTAGGAAAAAAAGTGTCATATGGCAAACCCATATGATTCCAGTCTGCTGGGCTTATTCATCCCTGCAGTGACATTCAGAAACTATATCAGAAACATAGTCAATATTTCAACACCATCATGCAGGCTAGAAATGTGGGTAAGGTATGTGATAACTTACTGCATTTCAAAAAGAAGTGTCCTTGGGCTTCCCTGGTGGTGCAGTGGTTAAGAATCCACCTGCCAGTGCAGGGGACACGGGTTCAAGCCCTGGTCCGGGAAGATCCCACAAGCTGTGGAGCAACTACTGAGCCTGCGCTCTAGAGCCCACAAGGCACAACTACTGAGCCCACACGCTGCAACTACTGAAGCCTGCACGCCTAGAGCCTATGCTCTGCAACAAGAGAAGCCACTGCAATGAGAAGCCCTCGCACCACAGTGAAGAGTAGCCCCCGCTCACCACAGGTAGAGAAAGCCCACACACAGCAACAAAGACCCAACACAGTGAAAAATAAAGTAAATAAAATAAATCTATATGTATATAAAAAAGTGTCCTGATTGGGACAAGATGTTGATCATATATCTTCTTCTCTCTTCAGAAACTTATGGCTGTTTTCTTCCTTGCAACTCATTCTCTGTAAAGGCATGTTTTCTCTTCTTTTCTCCATAGAATGAAAAAGAAAAAGAAGAAGGATCAGTATCTTAAAAATAAGCTTTCCTACCCCTTGGGGAGATGACCAGCTTCCTTTACTAGTCACTCATTTCGCATGATCCTCTCCTGCCTCAACTTAAAATGTTCTCCCACACGTGCACCCTCTCCTATAACAAATACACTGTTCCCATGACTTACACCTTTGTCCATGTTATTCTCTTTGTCTGGGACCCCTCCTCACCTCCCCACTCCTTCCCCCACTCCACCCTTTCTCCTCTTCCCTGCACCTAATTCCTGCATTTTTCCCCCTTTTTTTTTTTTTTTTTTGCGGTACGCAGGCCTCTCACTGTTGTGGCCTCTCCCGTTGCAGAGCACAGGCTCCGGGTGTGCAGGCTCAGCGGCCATGGCTCACAGGCCCAGCCGCTCCGCAGCATGTGGGATCTTCCTGTACCGGGGCACGAACCCGCGTCCCCTGCATCGGCAGGCGGACTCTCAACCACTGCGCCCCTCCTGCTTTTTGATGTATCAAGAATCAGCTCCTCGGGCTTCCCTGGTGGCGCAGTGGTTGAGAGTTCGTGCCCCGGTGTATAGTCTCTTGACAATTATTTCCTGATCTTATTTCCAAGGAAACTTTAGACTTAAGATGTTTATTCTGCAAAGATAGGTGTGTGATATTTTATTTTCATTACAGATATAGCAAGTAGAATGCATTTATCCTTTGTGGCCAGGGAATAAAAGGAGCCCCATGTGTAGAAAGCAGTGAAATCTCCAAAATATGAAAATTGGGTGTGGGTAAACTTGAAGTCAGTGTGTAAGGCAAGCATAGAATCTTCTGACTTTCTTTTCTTTAATAAAACTTAATTATTTATTTATTGTTAAGGAAAGTCGGAGACCCTGTGGACATTTCTACAACTGAAATACTTACACTTGGAAGTCAGGCTATTTGTTGGAAGGATAGAAAAAAAGCTAATGCCTAAAAAAAAACTAAGCTTGGAGAAGGGATCATCACTAATAAGATATATATATAAGATATATATATATATATATATATAAGATAATAATAAAAATAATAAGATATATATATAAGATCCATGTATTGCTGATCCTCTGATTAAATACTTTTTTCAAAAAAGTTATTTGTTGAATGAATAAAAACAGATGGTTTATTGACATTTTAGAGAGGAGTAACAAACTCTAGTTAAAAAGAGTCCCAATCTGAATTAACAAATCACCATGTTGTGCAGGATGTTGAAATTTCACTGCCAGTAGATTCATGGCCTGTTCTGAGTATTTCATTCCCATTTGACTCATTGTGATAAAATACTGGGGCATGGGTAGTCTTTAGGACCTGACAGCAGACTCCACTTTAGTAGGACCAGCATCAGGGCTGTGTGGTTTCTTTTAGGAGGCAATGTAGTCTACCTAGCCCCAAATGGACCAATGAGAGCTTGGCTAGGACTTGCTTATGGTAGCCCATAGAAGTCACCTGAAAGAGTACCAAGGATGCAGATGTCACCTCGGCCAGTTGGCCTATCAGTTGACTGAAAAAATAAAACACATTTCTAATGTAGTTTAGCAAAATATGATATTTTGAAAGGGGTCTGAAATATAACAGGGATCTTAAAGCTGGATTTTTGTTTCTTTCCAGACTTTGTCTCTTTGTCTGTCAGTCAGTCAGTCTCTCCGTCTCCTTCCTCTTGTCAACTGGTAGGTAACAAGAGAAAACATATATATTGTCTCATGTTTCTTTATTAATAACAACAACCAAACACTTGAATTCTGGCCACCATCCACGTCAGATTTTTAATTTAAATGGTCTCTTCCTTGGAATTAGGTTCTTATTCCTTCTCTGTCTCTTTTGTATTTCTGAAAGATATTCATCAATTTAAAATAAGAATTCCAATTTCATTCTAGAGAACTAATACTATCTGATTCTCACTATTTTTTACTTTCTTTTTCATTCCCCATACCTCTGCCACTGCCAAATAAACTGATTATCTCAATTTTTATCTTCTCTTTTATATTTTTAAGGCAATAACAGATACTCTAGGTGACGGGATAACTTGAGGCAAAAATGGTTTGAATCAATTTATGGGTAGTTTTGATCACATCTATCAGTTTTATGACCTGCCATTTATAATAGATCACTTCCTAACCTGACCCTGGCCCTGGCCCTGGCCCAGTTTAGAAAATTACTAGTATAGTTGCTGGTTGACACTTAAATGCATATCTTCAAGTTTAGTAATCTGAAGGAAAATTTCCAGAGGCATGATAATAAGGAAATTTAATTAAGAGCTCATGTTGACTCAGGAGTACTATGTACAGCATTGATCCATAGTATAGCTAATACATTCATTATGCTGCAGGTTTCAAGTGATTTCTTAGTACATTGGCCAATCAGAGTGGAACCTGTCTCAACAGGAACGTTGAAAGAGGCAAGGCAATGAAACTTTCATCTTCACTGGGAGTGAACTAACTTGCCAAATCTGGGCCATCAATCATAGTGAATATGTTCAAAACAAATCATACATCTTCCACAGTTCATTGTATTCATCAGCACGTTTGAAGTCAGCAGTCCAAAGTAGTTGCTTTTGGCCAAGTTTTCCATAGCCTGTGGTTTAGGCAATATGCTTCAGCTGTCTTTTTCAAGGCTGTGGTTCTCATATAGTTGTACTCCATGGGCCAGTGTCAACGAAATCTGAAAGGACAAAAGGGTGGCCTCGTTTATAAGGAAGGTCATTACATTATATCTTTGAAAATGCTGTCTTAAAAATCAAGTCATTGTCTAAAAAGTCTTGGAATCACTTAGAGCTTGAATGCATGAATAGATTGGAAGACTGAGTTTCCCACTCATGTACTGTGCTAGCACTCACTGTATAGGCAAAAAAGTGCAGTATGAAGTGTTTATACATGGGGGGGGCAGGAGAGTGTTCAAACATGAAATAATTTATTGTCACTGTTCTGATTGCCTCTTTAAAAAAATGTTTTATTTGGAAATCATATCAAACATAATAGAAAGCTTTGTGAAGAGTACAGAGAACCCATATGTATTCCTCACCCAGATTGACCCATTGTCAACACTCTGCCCCATGTGCTGTATCACTGTCTTTCTCTTTGTGTACACACACACACACACACACACACACTACTTTTCTTCTTAGAAGCCCTTGAGAGAAAGCTGCACACATCATGGCCCTCCATTCTCCAACTCCCCAATCTATATCTCCAAAAAACAAGTATACTTTTCTAAACAACTATAATATAGCATCAGACACCTGATTGCCTTTGGATATTTCAGCATGAATTGTTTTTATACCTTTTTACCTCAAATTCTAACCCAGATACTGAAACTGGTAGAAAGAATAACTCAACTATCTAAAAAAAGTCATATCACTCCCATTTTAAATTTTGCCAACAAACATGGTATGTCAGTATGTGGGAAATGACTCAATGTTGGTTTTAGGAAAAATACATGTGTTAATACTAATAGAGATTTCCCTTAATAAAGAAATCTTATCTGTTTAGGGATGCATCTTATCAGTGGCACTACAGTTAGCTAGCATTCGTTAGGACAGACAGAACATCTTGTCTTTCTGTATTTTTGACCCTGTTTTTCCTCTTGTGATCAGATAACCCCAGGTTTTGAAAGATTTCAGTAGTTTCTACTTAGTCAGTGCCCTTGCCTTTCTCCCTGGCAGTAAGCAGCAGAGAAGTGGAGGGGGCATTGGCAATGCCAGATGGGTTTTGGAGAGATCAGGGGTCCTGTGGTCATTATCCTGACACTACACCACAGCCATTCCTTCACTGAGACAGTCCCAAAATTGTTCTTGTAGCTGTTTTTATCTCCTATCTTATTTTTTGGAATGCAGGTTTACACTGCTGTGAATAAATAGAACTGAGATTTATGTTTAATAAGCTATGTAGCTAATTTTGATAACGCATATCTGACAGTTGCAATTTTTTTCCCAAAGGGCCTTGAGCTGGTATATCCCTCTCCACCCCAGTGTATCCAACAATATGCCTATGTATTGGGGGATCCAGTTGAGAACAACAGTGCTTCAGGTATTTAGAATGGGCAGCAAGATTTTCTGTAGGAGGAAGTTGTGATGCTGCAGCAATTTATGAAAAACTGGTCCCTTGGTAACTATGGTGGACACTATAGTGGCACAATCCTGCAAAGTCGTCCAGGAGGTTGTGTGTTCATCCAGTGACAATATACACACAGAGGTGGGTCTCAAGTATGTGCAAACAACAAGTTTACTACCCTGAACAGACTCTTCACTTATTCATTTAACGGATTTACGTTGAAAGGGAATGTTCCAGGAGCTGGGGATTTGGTAGTAAATAAGACAGCCATGGTCTATAGTGTCACGGAGCTTACACATAAACTGTTTTGCTTTAAAATATTATACATTAAGAATTATTTGTTCTCTGACCATATGACCACCGTATGTCATTTTATAAACCTTTCAGACATGACTTGGATCCACAAGAATTTAGTTTTAAAGCTGTTGGATCTGCAGGAGGAGAGAACATTGGCTTTGAATGACAAATCATAGAAAGAAATAATTTTGAAAAAGATGCTCCAGGTTGTAACGATATAACAAGAGCAGTGTGCTCAGAGACTACTGAGTCAGAAAAAATATGCAAGCATCCGTGTGTTCAAGTGTGTAAATGAGTGGGGTGGGAGTCCGGGGGGAGAACCTTCCCAGAATGAGGACAGTGTTCTTCTTCATGGTGGGGACACCATTTTTTCGTTCATCACTTCCAGGCTGCCATCAGCTTCCAGGCTGGAATGGCTTCCAAATTAGGCTGGAAAGGCAAATATCTGAACCCTAGGGGAAGCTCTGGGGGTTCTTGCAGGGTTTTGTTTGGCCTGTTTTCTCAAAATTATTTTCAGATAGTTCCAGAGCAAGCTCTTAATTCACAATCTATCACTGCCCAATATCTTTGAATTAGAGTAAACCAGAAACCAGTCATCCGTTATCTAAATTTCAGCCTGGCCTATGTCAACACACTTCTTGTTGACAAGACTAAGCTATAGTCCTGGATCATAGGTGAATAGGAGTTTTATTAATGGTGTTTGTATTAGTTGGGATTGTATTTGGCTGTGAATATAGACATTTAAAATAGAAGTGGTTTAAACAAGGTAGATGTTTATTTCTGCATCATGTTAAAATCGGAAGGTAGGTAGTCCAGAGCTCATGGGGCAGCACTTCTATTCCATAAAGTCTTCAAGGACACATGCTCCTTCCATTATGTTGCTATTAGACGTGGCCTCAGTGTGTAAATTCAACCCATGACCTGATATGGCAACCCCAGCTCCATCCATCCACTTCATATTCTAGCCAGTAGAAAAGAGAAGGGAATGGAGAAGGACACATAAAAGATATATGAGAGATGTCTTTTAATGAGAGTTCCTGAAACTTCCATATAACACTTCTACTTCCAACCCATTCACTAGGACTTAGTTGTATGGTAACACTAGGATTCTGGGAATTTTCTGTTTTGAGTATCCATTTGCTTAGGTAAGAATTGGGATTCTAATAGAGACCTGATGAAGAAAAGCACCAGTGTTAGGGACCAGCCAGCAGTCTCTGCCACAATGTAGCCTGTTAATAATGTTGCATGTGTTTTAAATATTTGACATCAGTGTGCAGAAGTGTATTTGCACTATCATTTGTAGTGTGATCTTGTACAGTACGAGCTTAGTAGCTGCAGTTTTCAGGAAAGTCGTGTTAGGCTTTGCTAGAATATTTTACCTACCCTGGCTAAGGGTCTAAAGATGACATGTGCTAGCCTAATGACTAATTTGAATGGTGTGTGGAAATAGATTCCCTACCTCAAAGGTGGTGTGTTCACCTAGAATTGGGGAAAGGAGAAACTGGTAGCCCAGAACAAAAGTAGTTTGGGCTCTTAAGACTGTTTGAGGCTCTTCATGTTCTTAGCAACTCATACCCTCATCTAAATTTGAATCACGGGTACATTTTGAACTCACAGTACAGTCCTAAAGTCCCACACGAGGATTACTCTGCTTGTTCTAACAAGATTGTGTCCCAGCAGGCATGCCACAATTTGAGGGTTACAAATAGGGAGGTCTGAAAAGAGAGGGGCGGAGGGGGTCATTTCTCTTAACTCTACTGCAGTATCTTGGATTAAGGTAGATAATGGTTCCCATTTTGCTGACATGAGGCAGCTATGTCACTAAATAGGGAGAATGAACAGTCCCAGAGCTGATTTAATTTCCAGCGGGGTTTATGGAAGCACTGAAACATGCTGTAGCCAAGTGTTCCTAAAAGTATGAAGTAATCTAATTCATTCCATCATTACAAGAAATTAAAGCCAAGAACAATTACATCCCAGTAGTAAAAAGAATCAGTTCAAGTGCCATTGTTATTGACTGAATGAAGTGAGCTTTCTGATTACCTTGACCAGGCAACATTTTAATTTTCGTCTGTCCATTTATTCCAAATCGCATTAGAGGGGCTTAAACTGATTTTGACCAAAGAAGCTACATTATTAAGGTGCAGTTTAATCTGAGAAGCTTAATTACTAGATTAGAGTTTTCGAATGGACGTGTCTTCTAGATTTCAGTAACTGGGGATGTAATCGTTAGTGATTCTTTGTTTCTCAGTGTTCCTAAGTGGTTCAAGATGAAAGAAAGACTTAACTTTAGAGAACTGATTTTTTTCTGTTGTTTCACCAAGAGTGTCTCTGAACAGAGGTGCCTGTTCTTCCAGCAGTACGCTCAAAGCTCCTGTATGCTCTGGTGATTTGAGAGAATTGCTTCCATAGAGGAAAGCCTTGGGCCGGTGTGGTACCCAGACTTCCGGAAGAGGCAGGGCTGGGCAGCTAAATGATGTGTGATGAACTCTCCCATAGTGTCCATATGATTTAGCATCCACACCAGGACACTTCTGAGAATGAAATGCAATGCTATTCATCTTTATGCTGGGATAACAAACATAAACCTGGTAAATTCAAGGTCAATTAGAATATATGAAACCCCTACCCATATGGAACACAGGGCAATAGATATCTAAACAAACAAATGAAATGGGGTGTTTAGGCACCCAGAGAATAAGCCATTCTGTAGGGCACTAGGAGGGGAAACTGAAGATAAGGTTCCCTATGCCAGGGATTTCTCTTTGCAGCACAGTTACTCTAATAACGCAATATCTCAGAGCATGAGGCTTACTAGCCCCTGAAGCATGTTAATATTTCTCTAACAGTCTAGTTGTTGATTCTCAGAGGTGTGAGAAGCTCTGGAAACATCACAGAAAGGTAGCCTTAATAAAGGGACTGTTTCATGCTTTTTCAGTTCAATTCAATTCAACAAAAATATTGGATATCTGGTATGTGACAAACCAGTGTTTTGCAGCAGAGATAGAAAAATGTATTGATATGGTCCTAACCCTGGAGAAATTCATTCTAGTATTAAACAAATCATGGCGATAGATTATTTAATGATTTAATTACTCGAAAAGTTGGCTTTCATGCATCAAATATGATATCTGCCAGTCTCTGTCTTTAGAGGGAACTCCTGCTGGGTGGTAACCTGGGTGTTTCCAGACCCCCTACTCATGCTAGACGCTATGGTAAACAAAAGGGGCGAGTGGGTTGTTATAGTGACACTGTTTTTACTCAGAGGTCTTTGTTTTCCAGACTGTTAATTTACTTTTTTTCCACCTGGAAAGCCCTTCCCAACCATCTGAGCTGTTCTGACCAAATCAGCAGAGACAAGCTACAGAGATTCAGGATGTCTGGGTTAAAAAGGTTTGCTTGTTTAATTAGATAAACAATTTGAGAGTACTTTCCAGGATTACTCTTCTTAGTCACATCGGTAAAGGCTGGGAAGACCCTCTCAGTCAGTCAGTGAGTGAATAATAGAATCTGGGAGAAGAGTGAAACGCTGGAAGGAGCTGGAAATAATTCAGAAAATCCTAACATACTCTATGTGCCTGCATCTAAAATCCCTCATCATCATGCTTTTCTGAGCACTTACTTTTACACACACGCAATCCTATTAATCTTCAGAATCACCCTGTGATGTAGGTCCTGCTCTCGGCATTTTTCAAATTAAACAAGCGAATTAGCTTATATGAGGGTCTCAGGCTAGTCAGTGGCAAAACTCAGGTTGGGAAACAAGGACTGACTTACTCCAAACACTGTTCTCTTGAATTTTCAGTCCCTCTGTGGCGCAGAATAAATCAGCATATAGTCCACTCAGAGATTAAGGGGAGTCGGGGCCCACCCAGCCTCGTTTCTAAGTAAAAGAATAGGGGGTGGCGGCAGCTCAGAGCTCCAGTAGGGGCTTTACTCCTGTAGAAGAAGCACCTTCCTTCTGCAGCCAGCCAGCCAGGTTCAATTCAAGTGTCAGTCTCACCCTGAAGGACAATTACGTTATCAATGGTTACTTGCCCTGATGAATTCATTTCTAAACTTTCAATCCGCACAAAGAGAGCAGGACCCTGGCGCCCCAGGGACCAACTCATGGGGAGGAGGACGGGGCAGGCAGAAGGGGCAGCAAATGAGGAATTCGAGCTGCAAAATTTAAGTTCTCAAAGGGTTGGATTTTTTCCACCGGCTTATCTGCCAGCCCCAGCTTTTCTCCTCTGCCCCCCACAGTTTCCTTGTCATTTTCACATAAACATTGTCTTCTTCATGTTCTCAGCTTCCAGTTGGCTGGATTTCTCCACTTTTAGAGACCCATGCCTACCCTTTCCTCTTTTGCCCCCATGCTTGTAGCTCTCTGCCTCCTTTTCTCTCTCACTCCTAGGCTTCCACTGAAGAGAATTTGGAGAGTTGGAGAAGGAAAAGACTTTGTGTCTGGTGTGCCTGAAGCCTAGTGCCATGAGCTGGTTCTTGCCCCATCTGAGCCACCAGATCCACTCTTGCTGTTCCCTAAATCCCAACCCAGTTTGCAAACTCTGATCATGAGTTAGCAGGTGGAGGAGGGCTTGGACATTGTCTTCAGGAAGACTGGCATGCTTCTGCCTTAGCACGCATGAATTTCTTTTTCTTTTATTTTAATTTTTATTTTATATTGGAGTAGAGTTGATTTACAATGTTGTGTTAGTTTCAGGTGTACAGCAGAGTGATTCAGTTATACATATACATGTATGTATTCATTTTCAAATTCTTTTCCCCATTTAGGTTATTACAGAATGTTGGGCAGAGTTCCCTGTGCTGTACAGGAGATCCTTGTTGGTTATCTATTCTAAATATAGTAGTTTGTATATGTCAACTGTTTGAAATCACTGTGACTGTTCATTTTTGGATGAGCACCTCTAGACTGGGGGCTCCCTGAAGCCAGAGATCTGAATTCAGCTCTGTACTTTGAGCACCTCTTAGAGTATCAGATACCCCCTAACAGATGTTCAACAAATATTTGTTGAGTAATGAGTCGAACCAAAGTTTTAAGTAGACAAGAATGAATCAATGTCAATAAAATCAAAACAATGTCTAGTTTCCCAACTTTGTCCAGCAAAAGGACTTACCCCCTTGGTAAAACCAAAACAGACAAAGTATATGGATTCCCTCCAGCTCCAGAACCCATCATCCTAAATCTTCTCCTGAGTGTCCCCCTCCCTGGGTGATCTCAGGATCACTGCTCCCCAGACTTTCCTGTTGCTCCTGGGGAGAGCTTGTCATCGGCTTCTATGCAGAGCTTCCTTTGGAAGAACTTTTGCATGAAGGAAGTGGCCTGTGAAAGGCAGGAATGGAGTAGATGGAAGAAAAGAGGGAATGAAGGACTGGGTGAGCAAGGGGTAAATATGACCAAATGTGCAGATGTGGGACTCTGGGGGGACTTGCTGACAGGAGGTGGGGAGTGTAGGTGGGGTCAACCGCAAGGGATGGTGAGGACAGATGGGTCTAGTGAGATGGATTTTAAAGGACATCCCAGGAGTCTAACTGAAGTTTAGATACAAACCTATATGCATTAGAATCCAGAATATGGTTTTGTGTAAGGAGAGATATTATTATTATTATTATTATAGAAGAGGTGCTTTGGGAACATAAGATTATTTAGGAGGAATTGAAAGAGGAAAAGACCCCTAGAAACTGAGGCAAGAGCTAGGTTTTCTGGGAATTTCTTTGTAAGAGTTAAAATGTGGGCCAAATGGAAAAATTTATTTTTTCCTATTCATTTGCCAATGAAAGGGATAGGATGTGTGGCAGTTTGGGGGAAACAGTGCTCCCTGTTCGGCTGGGTCATTAGTAATTTTTAGGTCATTGGAGTCATATCTTTTTGGTCAGGCCAAGTTCCTCACAGCACATCTCATAGGGGTCCAGTTGGTGCATGGACAGCTGAGATCATTTGGCCAAGACCGTCCCTGAGTAATTATTGGAACCTGGTAAGGAATCTCTGTCTTTTGACTCCAAATCAAAAGTCTTTGTGACCCTACATTAGCCTTCCGGATTCCAGAAACATTTAACTTAATTTTTCTACCTTGAAATTATAATGTCCTTATAGGCTTGTCTAAAACGCTGCTCTCAGGAAGACTTCTGTCACTTGTGCTAATAAGCACTGCAG